>NC_136508.1:24992254-25207254 GCF_053919585.1 Euprymna scolopes | reverse complement strand
AACTAGATCTGGCAATTAGTCGAGTTGATAGAAAGCTGGGCGATTTCACCGATTTCAATGACAATAAAAGTCTTCAAGTACGGGAAATGTCGGGTTTCCCTGTTAATATATTAAGTTTCAAAAATAATCGACGCCTAAAATGATGTGTTTGGAAAAGTTATTTTAACACAAAATTTGTAGTTCATTTTAAGGTTTTATACTGATTAATATTTTTTAATTTATTTATTTTCAGGCAAAAAATTTTTTCGAAGCATACAGGGCCCTCAATGATGAATAATCCAAAACGTGACCTTCGCCTCCTTATGTTTCATGAGTTCAAACTTTTGTACAATGCCTCTGGCACTTCTGCTAATATAAACAGAGCATGGGGAGAGAGGTCCAAAAGTGATTGGACGGTACGAAAGTGGTTCCACAGATTCCGTAGTGAAGACAAAAGCCTTGAAGATGAAGAAGGCAATCTTGACAACGAACAATTGTAAGCAGTTGTTAAGCAAAATCCTCGTCAAAATGTCCGAGAAATGTCTCAGACACTTGGCGTCAGTACTGGAACAGCTTCATATTATTTACAGAGCATTAGAAAGGTGAAAAAACTGATGAATGGATTCCTCATGAGAATCAAAAACTTAGGAGATTTGAAGTCTGCTCAATGCTTTGTGTGCGTAACAGCAATGATCCCTTTCTTGGCCGAATTGTCACTTGTTAGGAAAAGTGGATCCTTTATGATAATCGCAAACGATCTGGTCAATGGCTTGATCGTGAGGAGTCTCCTAAACACTTCCCAAAGCCAAAGTTGCATCAGCAAAAGATTATGATGACAGGTTGATGGTCTGCAATCGCTGTTACCCACTACAGTTTTTTGGGAACCAACCAGAGTATTACAGCAGAGATCTACTGCAATCAACTTGCCGAATGCATGCTTCCTTGCAAAAAAAGACGTCTGCCTTGGTGAGTCGACGTGGTCCAATTCTGCTCCACGATAGGACGCGGACACATGTTCCAAGATTGACTCTGCAGAAACTCACAGGCTTGGGGATACGAGACTTACCACATCCTCCATATTCTCCAGACCTTTCGCCTTCTGATTACCATTTTTTAGCATTTAAGCTCATTTTTAAATAATAAAACGTTTCGGTCTAAAGAAAAGTTGGAATGAGTTGTCAAAAGTTTTGTTGCATCACAGCCAATAACTTTTTATCAACCAGAAATAAATAATCTTGTAGATCGATGGCATAGGTGCATAGCTGTGCAAGGCTCGTATTTTGATGAATTTTACCATTTCTATTGTTCATTTTTGAAGAATAAATATTTGTTTCTGAAATCGGAGATTTTATTATATATATATATATATATATATATATATATATATATATATATATATATATACTTTCAATTATAAAATATATACTAATAATATATATAAAAATATTTTCCAATTGGCACTATATGCATACACGCGCGTGCGCACACACACGCGCGCGCGCGCGTGTGTGTGTGTGTGTGTGTGTGTGTGTGTGTGTGTGTGTGTGTGTGTGTGTGTGTGTGTGTGTGTGTGTGTGTGTGTGCAAACAATGAGATGAATTAAATCATAGATTAATTAATCTTGTGGTTCAATCTTACAAAATATTGTTGGGTGGAAATATTTGTATATAAGACAATCCCAGTAAAATAATAAATATATAAGATAAAGTAAAGTAAAAATTGTAGTCCTTATATTTTCATTTTTTGCAGTAAAATTAAAAACTTTAAAAACAAAAATTAAGAAAAATGAGTTGATGTCGTTAAGCTAAGCAAATAAAAGTGAGCTTGCTGTATTTTATGAAGGCTTTTAATTTTCACTCTTAGAAATAAAATAAGTTTCATCTGATTAATGTCCAATTATCCGAAATTTAAATATATATATAAATTTATATCTGCATGATGACTGTTTTTGCTAATTGGAAAATTCACACAGACCGGTTGAATTTTGCCATTTTTTTTTCTATGGACTGCAAAACAAATGGAATTTTTTTACCTCCAACGTTCTACTGTTGCTATAGAACTTTGCCATTCCTTTGGGATGCTGCATTCGACAATTTTGGACTTTACCTTAATATTGGAATCATTAACACGTTTGGAACATAAAAATAACCTTCAGCTCTATACCCGCGTCACCATCCGAACCGTGTACCTGAAATACATATGCTTTTTCTTGTTTAATGCAATTCTCCCATTGAATCACCTTAAAATGATGTGTTTTTCTATGTTCCTTTAAAAATATTTTTAATTAATTTTCAAGGTATGTGCTAATGAAAGCAAATTATGTTTATTCATGAAGAAATATTTGTTGAAGATATTTCCTCTGAAGAGATGATCTTTACATAGAAAATCCATGGATTACGGAAAGAACTTTAAATGTCGTGCATTCCTTGTTCAAATAATTTTTGTTTTTTAAATTCTATATTTTATTCAAGAAATTTAAACCTATATATATATATATATATATATATATATATATATTTCGCTATTTCACGGCTTATCAGTGCAGCTAGAAAGGCAATAGCCTCAAGCCAGTGTCGAAACTCGACCGCCTGTACGACAGTCAAGGCTCCTAACCATTACGCTAATCAGTGGCTGCTGTGCGAGTTGTGAATTAATAATGTTTTGACATTGTCCGAAATACCTAAGCTCGATTTGTTTACACAAAAAGCATCGTTTTATACGCTAATGATAATTCGTGTATCACTTCTCAATATGCTGAACTCAAGATAAGGAGCAATTTAGTCATCCACATCGCAGAAGTCTACAAAGACTATGTAGAGCTCCCGATACTGTTAAATGGCTTTTTCTTGGATCTGCCGTAGGCTGAAGATCATATTTATTGTAGATCTTTTACGCCTGAACCCGCACTGTGTTTCAGTTAGGACCCTTTCCATCGTCTTTCTAGCCGAGCTTGCATCATTTTAGCCATTATTTTCCTGGCAATGGTCAGCAAAGATATACCTCTTTGTGATCACCTTTGTTTTTGTAGATTGGGATGATCATGGCATCTTTGAATTCTTGTGGCAGCGTTTCTTGTTGCCAGCATTTTGTTATTAGTTGGTGAAGTTTTCTCATGAGTTGTTCTCCACCGAACTTGTATACTTCAGCTGTTATACCGTCAATTCCTGGAGATTTGTTCATTTTAGTTTTGTTAATTGCTTCCCTTACTTCCCCAAGAGTTAGTGTGTCATTCAGGTCCATCTGCTGGGGAAAGACTATAATGTGACTTTAGATCTCCTCATATGTATTGGATTCTACATTCAATAGGGTGCCGAAGTACTCTTCCATCTTTAAATTAACTGTTTTGGTTGGGTTAGTGTCGCGTTTCCATCTTCTGATAAGAAGGTGTTAGGATAAGAGGGAGCTCTGGGTCCATACACTTCCTTGAGTGACCTGAAGAAAACTGCAGAATTGTTCTCTTCCACTTGATTCTGTATATCTTCAGCCTTTTTCAGCCACCATTTTCCATTTTTCATAGATTTTTCTGGACTTCTGCCCTCACATTTTCAACTTCTTTTGATTTGCTCTAGTCAGGTTACTTAGGTTTGATTTTAGCGCTCGGTTTCTTTCATCTATTGCATCTCTAATTTCTTGGTCATTCTCGTTGAACCAGTTCGCATTCCGCTTCTTTGAATAGCCAAGTACCTCTGCCACAACGGAGAATACAAACCTGCTTAGAGCATCCCATATTTGTTCCGGTGAATTAGAATCACCTGGAATTTCTTTCAATGCTGAGTTGATTGCAAGTTGTAGTCTATCTTGCCATCTTTTATCTCCAAGCTTTGACATGTCTAGCCTTCTCTTGCACTTTTTTATCATCCTGCTGTATGCAGATTTTATGGTGAACTTGAAGGTAGTCTTGATTAGGTAGTAGCCTGTTTGGCAATCTGGTCCTTGCATAGCTCTTGTGTTCTTGGTATCTTTGAGATTCTCCTTCATGTGATAACATGGTCCAGGAAATGGGGTCTCTCTAACCCGGGATGTTTCCAGGAGTAGTAATGGTTATCCGAATGTTGGAAGTAAGTGTTCATAATTGCCAGCTCAAACTCTGTGCACAAACAGAGCAACAGTTCTCCATTTGAATTGGTATTTCCCTTTCCAAACTTTCCGAGAACAGGGATCCTTGTATATTAGTCAAAGCCAACTCTGGCATTGAAGTCACCGAGGAGAACTAGCTTATCTGCTGCAGAGACGTTTACTGTGGTGTCTTTCAGCTGAGAGTAAAAAGCCTTCTTTTCCTTGTCTGGGTAGGTCATTGTCGGTGCGTAGACGTTTGATGATAGTGATGTTACGGTTATGGGATATTGTAATTAGCAGTCAACACTCAATTTCCAAATGGTAGATTTCATCGTCCCAACAGATCACAGGGTAAAGAACAAGAAAAACGAAACAAATACATGTAACTCGTAAGAGAAGTAAAAGAGATTTATACAGCAACCCTTTGAGAAATGCGTCTATCTATGCTGAGATCCAAAAGAAGCAAGCTAGCCAGACAGGAAGTGAAAATGACCTCACAAATTTGAATTATTATTATTATCAATATTATTATTATTGTTATCATTATTATTATTATTATTGTTAAGGCAATGAATGCATGGGCTGTTAGTGTTTTCAGGTACAGTGCAGGAATTTTGGAATGGTCTGACAAGAGGTTGCATGCCAAAGATATCAAGACAAGAAAAATTTTGGCAATATTTTGTATATTCCACATTAGAAGTAGCATAACTTGCTTGTATCAGAAGAGGAAAGACTGTGGAGAGGGTTGATAAGTGTGAAAGATGGTGTTAGAGCTGAGCAGACGTCATTGAAAGAGTATGTGGATAGAAGTGGAGAGTCAATGTTCAAGGTTGTGGCCAATGAAGCTGAAATCGATTATAGCAAAGTTGAATAAAACGTGTGGATAGAGAAAAGGCAGAGGAATTGGCTGAAAAGAAGATGCACAGAAATTCTTCCAGGATATAGCAGATGTGGCTGATGAAAGATCATGCCAATGGCTTAGAGCTGGGTATCTGGCTAAGAACACTGAAGTCTTTGTGCATCATGATGGCTATGGCAACTGGGACTGTTTAAGAAAGGGGTTCAAGAAGAGAGAGTGTTGCTGCAGAATTCCGGACTTGTGAAAAATTTTCTAAGTCAGCAGTGCACCTTTGCAGTAGAGTTTAGTGGATTGGCTCAGAGAGATCACTGTAGAAGGCGTGGCCATATTGGGCTAAATATATACTGGGAGTTTTGTAGGAATTTTGGAATGAAGTGTGCTGGGAAGTAGTTTGAGGAGGTAGCTGATGAAATGAGAGCAAGTTAGGGTGGCAATGTAGCCGTATGTTGGGACAAAAGTGTCATCACAACCAAGTAATTGGAACATAATCGTCCGGATTTTGTAGTTATTGATAAGGTCTCAAAAAGGTGGCAAATCGTAGACTTTTCAGTGTTTTGTGATAAAGAAAGAGAATGTGCATTGTTGGACTTGAAAGTAAGACGTATGCACTTGGTATAGTATCAAGTCGTATGCACTAGGTATAGTATTAAATCGTCTGGAAGGACATTAAAAAAACTACGGATCCCTGATGTGTTGGGTGGCCTTCAGGCCTCTGTTATTGGTAAGGGCAACCAATATCCTTAAGAACCCCTTTGAACTTTGAAAAGCCAGGATTGAGAGAGTATCCTCTGAGAATGAATTACATCTCTTTTCAGGGAGACGTTATTAAATGAAATCAGGATAATTATTACACGATTACACATCGCTGGGGCACGATGAGTCAGAGAGAGAGAGAGAGTGGCTAATTTATATTGTTTCAGGTCTTTCATCGTTTGCTTCCAACCAGCAACTGATTAGTTCTCACCAAATTTGAACACAAATATAATTTCATTTTATATCTAAAGTGAAGTTATATTTAAGCTTTTAAATGTTGCAACTGAAATTAGTTTTGTGCGATGACGTCAAATCAAGAAGAACTTTGAGATCATTTCTGCATTCTGTCTGACTTGCTTTTTTTTTCCTTTTTTTTTTTACAAAGGAGTCATCATTTATTAAGACCCGGAGACCACTCGAGGATATGGGTTAATGAGTGTACATTAATCAATGGGGAAATATCGTAGTAATTGTTAGTAGTGGAAATTTGGAAATTTGATTACTTAAGGAGAAGGTTCATCAAGAACTTGTTTACATTGAACTTGAAGACGAGCATATTGTAATTAGCTGGAAAGTAGGCAAACAGAGGAGTGTTCCACAGGCGTGCAGTTCTAAGGAAGAAGCTTTAGATGCTCCCTCCTTTACTGGTTTGTTTCTGGAAATGATATAAGCATGAACTGGATAAACTATTAACGTTGGACGGTCGATGACAATCCGTATCATCAGACGAGAGTCGAGTCAAAACATGGTGGCAACCATTGTTCATTATGCAACAGATTTCACGTTTCAACTTTGTATCATACATGAAAGTTCCTAATCTTATTTATATATTTTTTGTTTCCTTCTCTGCCTTTGTACTGCTTCCAATTAAGCTCTTTTATAATTCTGAAAAAAGAACTAAGTCAAAACTTTCAGAAGACAGAGGAGACTTATTTGAATAGATCTTCGTCCTAAATTACTGGCCACTGGCGTTGTAGGACAGAGAGAGACAGATAATCACTTTTTGATCATATCTTTTCAAACGGCATGTCCCCACTTGTATTACTTCCCAGAAACTCTTTCTCTCACTCTTTTTAAGCTATGTAACATCACATCCCATTTTTATAGATTCCCACAGTCAAGCAAAATCTAACCTCGACTTTAGTAAGTTGACCCCAACTGAACTTTTATTTCTTGTTATTTTCAACGAACCAATTTATATACTAGCAGATCTATTCGCTCAATATGAAAAAAAAAATGAAACTAATGATTCCCCAATTTCTCTTTTACACACGTTGGACGTTCCCCTCATTAAAAACAACCGTGTATCTAACTCTGTCCTTGTGGGGAGGTAAATCGACAAAAACTGCAAACAAAATCAGGTAACCGGAAAATTTATAGACATTACGTCTCTTATATGATGAACATTCACTTCTGAAAAACAATAACGAAAATTATGCTTTAAATTTATTTCCTTGTGGGCCAATAGTCTATCTATTTCTTCTTCAAAAAGTCATTCCAATTGTTTTAGCATGATTGCCATAACAATTCTAGCGTATTTCAGAGAGATGCAACCTATTTACTCGGTGTATTCGGATCGTAAAAAGATAGTGCCATGCCACCCTACTCAGGTGAATTGTGTGTTTAATTCAATTATCTTTATTCTGCTGTAAAATATATCTGGAACAATATTCATTTTACTCAGCTTTCAAATAATTCCCAAAAGGACTAAGATTGACTCACTGGTTGACTCGAATCGCAAACATTTTCATCCAGCAGATAAAGAAAGGGATAAAATATAGATAAAAATATATAAAGAAATAGATAAAAAAATATATATAAAGAAATAAATAAAAGGAAATAAAATACAGGGTAAAATGATAAAATTGTCGCCTTAAAGAAAACAGCTCTACAGCTTTATTTTAAGCCTTTTATTGAAAAAATCAATTCAGATAAATTATGTAGTAGAGCTATTCAATGTATCCGCCTTCGGCCTCAATCACCACCTCAATACGCGTCCGGAACTGGGAGCATGCCTTTTTCACAAGCACCAACTTTGGTGTTGTAAGAAGTCATGTTGGTAATGTTCTCAACGTATGATCAAGCGAAGTAATCCAACAAGTTCAGGTCGGAGGAGGAGGGGGGCAGTGAGACAAGGGTACAAACTCGTAGCATTCCTTCTGAAGCCAAGCCTAGGTCTCTTTGGACTTGTCGGCCAGTGCCAAGTCCTGCTGCTACACCAAGGGTCCTCCATTGGCCATCTGAGCGTACTAGGGGATCACCACACTCTTCAGCACATTCAGGTTACTTTGGTGTTGATTTCAAGGTGTTTTTAAAGATGTGAGGTGACATGATGTGGGCCTCACTTGAAACCATACTAAAGACCATGGCGTGGCTGGAAACTTGGTTGGGCTATGCTCTCAAGCATTGAACAGTCCAGATTTGCATTTTGAGGGTGCTGGCAATGGTCCTGTTCTTATACTTGGATCGGTAGAGATCATGGGTTGTATAGCGGCGCATCTCCGATCTCGCTTGTTAAACATTGTATCACTTTCAGAAATGACAGAAAGTTACCGTCGCTCTTGAGATTTGTACACAACTGGTCAACTAGTAGATGGTCTGCAACAAAAAAAGAAAACCGGTTTTCATCAAACGGGAATTGAATCATGTCTTCTTTTCTAGGGGACAATTGTAAAGATAAAAAAAATAAAGAAAGATAAAAAATATCTAAAGAAAGAGATAAAAAAGTGATAAAAAGATATAAAAAAGAGATAAAAAAGAAATAAAAAAGAGATAAAAAAGAGATAAAAAAGAGATAAAAAGATATAAAAAAGATATAAAAAAGAGATAAAAAAAAGATATAAAAAAGATATAAAAAAGAGAGAAAAAAGAGATAAAAAAGAGATAAAAAAGATATAAAAAAGAGATAAAAAAGATATAAAAAAGATATAAAAGAGATAAAAAAGATATAAAAGAGATAAAAAAAGATATAAAAAAGAGAGAAAAAAGATATAAAAAAGAGAGAAAAAAGAGATAAAAAAGATATCAAAAAGATATAAAAAAGAGATAAAAAAGAGATAAAAAAGATATAAAAAAAAGATATAAATAGATATAAAAAAAGAGATAAAAAAGATATAAAAAAGAGATAAAAAAGATATAAAAAAGAGATAAAAAAAAGATATAAAAAAGATATAAAAAAGAGAGAAAAAAGAGATAAAAAAGAGATAAAAAAGATATAAAAAAGAGATAAAAAAGATATAAAAAAGATATAAAAGAGATAAAAAAGATATAAAAGAGATAAAAAAAGATATAAAAAAGAGAGAAAAAAGATATAAAAAAGAGAGAAAAAAGAGATAAAAAAGATATCAAAAAGATATAAAAAAGAGATAAAAAAGAGATAAAAAAGATATAAAAAAAAGATATAAATAGATATAAAAAAAGAGATAAAAAAGATATAAAAAAGAGATAAAAAAGAGATAAAAAAGATATAAAAAAGATATAAAAAAAAGATAAAAAAGATATAAAAAGATATAAAAAAGATATAAAAAAAGAAATAAAAAAAAGATAAAAAGATATAAAAAAGAGATAAAAAAGATATAAAAAAGAGATAAAAAAGATATAAAAAAGATATAAAAATATATAAAAAAGATATAAAAATATATAAAAAAGATATAAAAAAGAAATAAAAAAGATATAAAAAAGAGATAAAAAAGAGATAAAAAAGATATAAAAATATATAAAAAAGATATAAAAATATATAAAAAAGATATAAAAAAGATATAAAAAAGATATAAAAATATATAAAAAAGATATAAAAAGATATAAAAAGATATAAAACAGAGATAAAAAAAGAGATAAAAAAGAGATAAAAAAGAGATAAAAAAGATATAAAAAAGAGAAAAAAAAGATATAAAAAAGATATAAAAAAGAGATAAAAAAGAGATAAAAAAGAGATAAAAAAAGATATAAAAAAAGATAAAAAAGATATAAAAAAGATATAAAAAAGAGATAAAAAAGAGATAAAAAAGAGATAAAAAAGATATAAAAAAGATATAAAAAAGAGATCAAAAAGAGATCAAAAAGAGATAAAAAAGATATAAAAAAGATATAAAAAAGAGATAAAAAAGAGATAAAAAAGAGATAAAAAAGATATAAAAAAGAGATAAAAAAGATATAAAAAAGATATAAAAAAGAGATAAAAAAGATATAAAAAAGAGATCAAAAAGAGATAAAAAAGAGATAAAAAAAGAGATAAACAAGATATAAAAAAGATATAAAAAAGAGATAAAAAAGATATAAAAAAGATATAAAAAAGAGATAAAAAAGAGATAAAAAAGAGATAAAAAAAGATATAAAAAAGAGATAAAAAAGATATAAGAAAGATATAAAAAAGAGATAAAAAATAGAGAAAAAAAAGATATAACAAAGATATAAAAAAGAGATAAAAAAGATATAAAAAAGAGATCAAAAAGAGATAAAAAAGAGATAAAAAAGATATAAAAAAGATATAAAAAAGAGATAAAAAAGAGATAAAAAAGAGATAAAAAAGATATAAAAAAGATATAAAAAAGAGATAAAAAAGATATAAAAAAGAGATAAAAAAGATATAAAAAAGAGATCAAAAAGAGATAAAAAAGATATAAAAAAGAGATAAAAAAGAGATAAAAAAGAGATAAAAAAGATATAAAAAAAGAGATAAAAAAGAGATAAAAAAGATATAAAAAAGAGATAAAAAAGATATAAAAAAGAGATCAAAAAGAGATAAAAAAGATATAAAAAAGAGATAAAAAAGAGATAAAAAAGATATAAAAAAGATATAAAAAAGAGATAAAAAAGATATAAAAAAGAGATAAAAAAGATATAAAAAAGAGATCAAAAAGAGATAAAAAAGATATAAAAAAGAGATAAAAAAGAGATAAAAAAGATATAAAAAAGAGATAAAAAAGAGATAAAAAAGATATAAAAAAGAGATAAAAAAGAGATAAAAAAGAGATAAAAAAGATATAAAAAAGAGATAAAAAAGAGATAAAAAAGATATAAAAAAGATATAAAAAAGAGATAAAAAAGATATAAAAAAGAGATAAAAAAAGATATAAAAAAGAGATAAAAAAGAGATAAAAAAGAGATAAAAAAAGAGATAAAAAAGATATAAAAAAGAGATAAAAAAGAGATAAAAAAGAGATAAAAAAGATATAAAAAAGAGATAAAAAAGAGATAAAAAAGAGATAAAAAAGAGATAAAAAAGAGATAAAAAAAGAGATAAAAAAGATATAAAAAAGAGATAAAAAAGAGATAAAAAAGATATAAAAAAGAGATAAAAAAGAGATAAAAAAGAGATAAAAAAGATATAAAAAAGAGATAAAAAAGAGATAAAAAAGATATAAAAAAGAGATAAAAAAGAGATAAAAAAGAGATAAAAAAAGAGATAAAAAAGAGATAAAAAAGAGATAAAAAAGAGATAAAAAAGATATAAAAAAGAGATCAAAAAGAGATAAAAAAGATATAAAAAAGAGATAAAAAAGAGATAAAAAAGATATAAAAAAGATATAAAAAAGATATAAAAAAGATATAAAAAGATATAAAAAAGATATAAAAAAGAGATAAAAAAGAGATAAAAAAGATATAAAAAAGAGATAAAAAAGAGATAAAAAAGAGATAAAAAAGATATAAAAAAGAGATAAAAAAGATATAAAAAAGAGATAAAAAAGATATAAAAAAGAGATAAAAAAGAGATAAAAAAGATATAAAAAAGATATAAAAAAGAGATAAAAAAGATATAAAAAAGAGATAAAAAAAGATATAAAAAAGAGATAAAAAAGATATAAAAAAGATATAAAAAAGAGATAAAAAAGAGATAAAAAAGATATAAAAAAGATATAAAAAAGAGATAAAAAAGATATAAAAAAGAGATAAAAAAGATATAAAAAAGAGATCAAAAAGAGATAAAAAAGAGATAAAAAAGATATAAAAAAGATATAAAAAAGAGATAAAAAGAGATAAAAAAGAGATAAAAAGATATAAAAAAGAGATAAAAAAGATATAAAAAAGAGATAAAAAAGAGATAAAAAAGAGATAAAAAAGATATAAACAAGATATAAAAAAGATATAAAAAAGCGATAAAAAAGAGATAAAAAAGAGATAAAAAAGATATAAAAAAGATATAAAAAAGAGATAAAAAAGAGATAAAAAAGATATAAAAAAGATATAAAAAAGATATAAAAAAGAGATAAAAAAGAGATAAAAAAGATATAAAAAGATATAAAAAAGATATAAAAAAGAGATAAAAAAGAGATAAAAAGATATAAAAAAGATATATAAAAGAAATAAAAAGATATAAAAAAGAGATAAAAAAAGATATAAAAAAGAGATAAAAACATATAAAAAAGATATAAAAAAGATATAAAAAAGAGATAAAAAAGATATAAAAAAGATATAAAAATATATAAAAAATATATAAAAATATATAAAAAAGATATAAAAATATATAAAAAAGATATAAAAAAGAGATAAAAAAGATATAAAAAAGATATAAAAATATATAAAAAATATATAAAAATATATAAAAAAGATATAAAAATATATAAAAAAGATATAAAAAGATATAAAAAAGATATAAAAAAAGAGATAAAAAAGAGATAAAAAAGATATAAAAATATATAAAAAATATATAAAAATATATAAAAAAGATATAAAAAGATATAAAAAAGATATAAAAAAAGAGATAAAAAAGATATAAAAAAGATATAAAAATATATAAAAAATATATAAAAACATATAAAAAATATATAAAAATATATAAAAAATATATAAAAATATATAAAAAAGATATAAAAATATATAAAAAAGATATAAAAAAGAGATAAAAAAGATATAAAAAATATATAAAAAAGAAATAAAAAAGATATAAAAAAGAGATAAAAAAGATATAAAAAAGAGATAAAAAAGATATAAAAAAGAGATAAAAAAGATATAAAAAAGAGATAAAAAAGAGATAAAAAAGAGATAAAAAAAAGATAAAAATAAGACAAGTAAACTTTATCAGATCTGAAATTAAATTGTTATAATAATCTATTGAAAGATGACATTCTTCCGGTAACATTGTTTATTAGAATACTCTTATGACTGTCGATTATGACAAGTCTGATTACATGGTTTGATAAGTATTTTAATTTACTTCCATTTAAATGTTGATTCTTGGTCGTCGAGGGGAAGAACGCTGGCTTGTAAAGCCAAGGTTAGTTTATTGACTGGTATCGATTCCCCAGTAGTTATCACTTCCTGCACTGATGATTGCTTGAGCATGAAACACTGTCTGAAGATATTAAACTTATTAATATTTATTGAAAAAATATGATGTATGTATATATGTATATATTATTACTATTTCATGTATGTATATATGTATATATTATTTTATTTCATGTTTACATTTTATGTCTCTGTTTCAAGTATTTACTAGCGTATTTCCCTCCTTGCCTCGTTCTTTAATTTGTTGAACTGTATGTGTAATGATTATAAGGATAAAAATAATATAATTTAAAATTCTATAACTGTAGATGTACTAGCAGGCCGCTCGGCGTTGCCCGGTCGTGAAATACGCACAAAATTCATACAGAAACTGAGAGTAGTATTATGTTTTTTTTTTCTAAACAGTTCACTCGTAATTATCAAAAATACTCGAGCTGAAATCGAAATCAAAACCTAAAGGCAGTAAGTCAAGTACGATAACTATTAAACCAGCTTGCCACGATGTTTAAAAAGTGTTTTCATACCTACTTATTCATAACATAAGGCAGCTGTTATGTCAGTAATTCATGTATATGCAGTTGTGAGACAGTTGAAAAGAGATAAAAATTCGAGATGACCACCCCCCCAAGAAACATTTTTTTTTTAATTTTGACGCCTTAGCAGGACTGGAAACTGATTAAAAAGTTTTCCACGTGTCAAAATACCATATGTACCAAATTTCAAGCCTGTAGATCAAAAATTCGTTGAGTATATACTTTGAAAGTTGCCCTCACACACACACACACACACACACACACACACACATTCTCACTTTTATAGATATACTAGCAGGCCGCCTGGCGTTGCCTGGTTATAAAATACACATAAATATAATATTTTAAGTCATGCAAATTTCTTATTTATTATAAACAGAAATACCATAGTTATTAAACGTAGCGTTAAATTCTTTTTAAAAAATGAAAAAAAAAACGGAAAGAAACTGAGACATGTGCATACGATTTTTATGTTTTTTTCTAAATAATTCACTTTTTGTAAGTAAAACTAAATCAATGCTCGAGCTCAAGACCTTAAGATAGTGAGTCAAGTACGATAACAATTAATCCAGCTTGCCCACGATCTTTAAAAAGTATTTTCAAACCTACTTATTCTTAACATAAGGAAGCTCTCATGTGAACGATCCGTGCATGCGTAGTTGTGAAACAGCTGACAAACAAATAAAAATCCAACGACCCCCAAGTACAAATTTTTCAATTTTGACCCCTTAGCAGCACATTTTTTCCCAGATGGAAACTGATTAAAAGGTTTTTCACATATCTGAATATCCTATATACTAAATTTACAGTTTGTGAATGAAAAATTCGTTGAGGTTGAGAGTTGTCCTCACATACACACACACACATTCTCACTTTCATAGAAATATAGATTATATATCCATAAACCCTATGGAAATTCCATGGGATAATGACGGTGGTTAGCAACACAGAAATATTGTTGTTCAAGTCAGACATAGACTGAATTTTATTTGCATCAAATATTGTTGTTCAAGTCAGACATAGACTGAATTTTATTTGCATCAAATATTGTTGTTCAAGTCAGACATAGACTGAATTTTATTTGCATCAAATATTGTTGTTCAAGTCAGACATAGACTGAATTTTATTTGCATCAAATATTGTTGTTCAAGTCAGACATAGATTGAATTTTATTTGCATCAAATATTGTTGTTCAAGTCAGACATAGATTGAATTTTATTTGTATTAAATATTGTTGTTCAAGTCAGACATAGACTGAATTTTATTTGCATCAAATATTGTTGTTCAAGTCAGACATAGATTGAATTTTATTTGCATCAAATATTGTTGTTCAAGTCAGACATAGACTGAATTTCATTTGCATTAAATATTGTTGTAGAAAGGACTGGGAATTTTAACAATCCCATGGTTGAGGTTTTTGTGGGATCATCTTATATTTTAAATCATCTACATTATTATTTTGGTACAAATTAGGGATAAGCTCCAGCATGTATGACATGGAAGGGTGTATAAATAGTGTGTTTATTGATGTGTATATATATTTGATCATCTACATATGAATGTCCCTATTGATCGCCTGTGGTTGTTTAAACAGGACATTATAAAAAATTGTAACATTAAGGAATAAATAACAGTCTCTGGGGTTTTATATCAGCCAATGGAAAAACATACCTGGTTCATATTGGGTTTATCCTGATTTGATGGATCTTCAAAAAAGCCACAAATGAAGATTCGTACGACCTAAAGCCTTGGTGGTATTTACAGCAGCTTTATTTCGGATATTTTCCCCCATTAGAAAGTTGTAATACTGGCCCTAGCTTTTTACTATCGATATTTTCCTCTACTTGGAGTCATTACTGTCCACTACCGTCTTTGTTCCTCTGACTACCGACTGCGTCTGCTAACTCTCTGACTCCCAACTATTGACTAACCGATACTTTTAAGCTCTCTCATTACGTCATTAACTCCACGTGACCAAAAACATAAATCAAATCATCTACTTTCGTCACACATTTTGTTTATTTTCTATTAAAACATATTTGTTTTTATTTATCTAAAATTCTTTCTTGTTATTGTTTATAGAATATATCCAAGTTAAATTCCTAAAACGCCATTAACCATATTTGTCCTTGAATTGCATTTTTCTCTTTAAAATAAATCTAATTCAATCTATGCGTTAGTAATTATAATAATAATAATAATAATAATAATAATAATAATAATAATAATAATAATAATTTTCTGACTCAGATAATTGGAAATACCCCGGATGTGGTAATATGCAACATATGGAGTGTGCTCTGATGAATTCCATACACTTGTGGCTCCATGTTGTAAATGTCTCCAGCTAATCCTACAAGCAGCAAAATCCCACTCCTACACTGTCGAGATACCGGAAGAACTTTTATTTCTTTCCCTCAAATTTCAAGAATTTGGAATTCCCTCTCCAGGTCCCTGCTAAACTGACATGTAGAAGTTCAAGTGAAATGTGACAGGACATCTGACTGCTCAACTCCCTATGTAGTATACCTGCAAATTTGGTTCCAAATAGTAGCCCCTTACGCCAAAGTTGCACTGTGCCTTGTTAGGGGTGAAAAAAGATACTCTATATTTTATGAAACATGATGTATAGCTTTTGTTTGTTTTTTGTTTTTTTGTTTTCATTTTCAGAATCCTTTGAGATGAGGCTTCATAATTTGTGTATTGATTTTTTTTTATATTTGTTTTCACCACGTTTCGGCTGACTCATCCTCTGATCTTCTTCAGGTTATAACCGCGACAGGATAGGAATAGGGCCCCGTGACATAGTGGATAGAGGCGTTGAGTTTCTATAGTTCCAGGTGAGCATTGTCTGAAGATAGCGGTTTAAATCCTGCTCAAGCAGGCCAGAGGATTAATTGACCAAAAGAGACAACAACTATGGAAAGCAGTAATTACTGGATATAAGTTACAGGACTCAGCATTCCTGTCCTGTTGTGGTTAATCATCCGAAGAAGGCTAAAAGATGAGTTGGCCAAAACGTGATGAAAAAAACAACTATGATGATGAGAATAACAGTCCGCAAAAAGAATGAAGGTGTTAGATTATGCCGAGACGACACCAGGTTACCTTGCTGACAGTCGATTTAGGAAAATCGACTATTATCATTAAATGTTAAATAAAGAACATTATTATTTGTCCATATGCAGAATTAGTGTAAAAAAACAAATATGTTATCGTTTAGAACGGATCCTGCAGAACAATAAACAAAAGAGCCAGGAATGTGATCATGATGAAATGAATGTTAAAATACTCAAACAAATAGGTTAAAAAATAACAAATCGGAATAAAGGAAACGTGATTAAAAAGTCACATGTTAAAATATGTGAGTTGAATGACGTAATAGAAAACGAATTGTTAGATTATTCAATAGGAAAGCATTTGGAATAAAAGTTGGCTGAAAATACAACACATTTCTAGGGATGGACCTTCATTTCAGCTTTTGGCAGAGTCAGAAATCAAAACCCACAGATGAACGAGGGTATGTTTTCTTTATTGACAAGATGCATAACTACACAGAACTGTGTTCCGTCCCCTTTGTGTTATCCGTGATGGTTGTTTTTGTTTTATGGCATATCAACCCTTTTCAAGTTATTTAATGCCGAATCCAGTGATTTTGGAAGAAAAATTTTTTTAATAGAATATATTTGGGTTTTTTTTCAAGTCGGTTTCTATTTAACCCATAATTGGGACCCTTACAGGTGCTACCACTCCGGATCAGTGTAGACCCGGATGACACAAGAAAACCATTATATACACCCGTTTATTATATACACTCATCATACAACGGCTATCGTTTATATCGTTAATCTGGCGCTATGTAACATACATTTAATCTGGTACAGTGACCAACAGTTCCCCAAAAGGAAACGTAAAATATAGTTAATTTAGGGCTGTGCTCCCCTTGAAGGAAGTACAACGCAACAAATATACAAATTATGTATATTTCTATCAATCTTAGTCGTGCAGGCTTGTTGTCGTCTTATAACTGATGAAGAATTAAACTTAGACTTCATTACTGCAATATGCAAATATATTGGGTTGCTTCTTTCAATCCAGCCTCGCATCCTCCAGGATAGTTCTCATCACTTACTGACGCTTTTTAATAAAAAAACCATTCTCATTTTTTCAGACATTTTTTTCCCCAGTCATTTCATTTTGTTGGTAATTTGTTCGATTTGTATTTTATTTTTTCTTGCCAACACGAAATAAATACAAAAGATAAGGGAAATAACAGTGAGTGTTTAGATTAGTCTGGACGGACAATTAAAAAAAAACAGGAGAGGAGAATAATGCCTGATAAAACCTCATATAGAATATTGCTTTCGCCATTACGAAATGTCTTGCAAGATTTGGCAATAATTCATGGCCATATTGAACGCTGACCGACTGAGTGAATTCCTATTACGGCTAACAATTATTGTTGAAAACGCAACAGAAAAAGGCGGTCAGGTGAAATAGCCGGATAATGAATGCAGCGGAGTGGGACGAAAGCGACCAGGCAGTTCTTGATCCACTTTATATGAATTGAATCTTTTCAAGCGAGGATAATATGATGCGTACACGGAGACGGAAATGTCTGGAATAACAAATTGTTCTTCAAAGACTCTGGTGTCTAATAACTAGTACATAAAATCAATGCCACTGATTCTAGTATTCTAATTCAATAAGCTGTTGGAAGCGAAGTTGGCCTAATGGATACTCATTCAGACTATGAAATCAGCAAACCAAGTTAAAATCCAGTCGGATCAATTACATTCGCTATTAAGAAAAGGATGTAATATTCAAAAATGTTAAATCAACACTATCAACAAACTATAAAAAGCGTCCATCTTAAGCGACTTTAACACCTACTAGCAGGCCACCTGGAGTTGCTCGGTCGTTTAATACGCTTAAATATGTTATTTTAACTGATGCAGGTTTCGTATTTATTATTATAGAGCCAATTATTTATTGATTATTATATTGTACCTAATATATATTGTAGTGATTTCAAAAGCATTCAGCACACCAGCCATAGTTGTTATTTAGTGCTTGAGCCTTTTTTTTTTTTACAAGGCGGTCACCATTTATCAAGGCCCGGAAGCCATTCGAGGATAAGGGTTATTGCATGTAAAGGATGAGTTGGCCAAAACGTGATGAAAAAAACAACTATGATGATGAGAATAACAGTCTGCAAAAAGAATGAA
The DNA here is from genome assembly GCF_053919585.1 of Euprymna scolopes. Classification (NCBI taxonomy): domain Eukaryota; kingdom Metazoa; phylum Mollusca; class Cephalopoda; order Sepiida; family Sepiolidae; genus Euprymna; species Euprymna scolopes. The sequence continues at coordinate 25,188,619 of NC_136508.1, read as the reverse complement.
GGTGTTAGATTATGCCGAGACAACACCAGGTTACCTTGCTAACAGGCGATTTAGGAAAATCGACTATTATCATTAAATGTTAAATAAAGAACATTATTATTTGTCCATATGCAGAATTAGCTAGTGTAAAAAAAAAACAAATATGTTATCGTTTTTTTTTTAATTTAGAACGGATCCTGCAGAACAATAAACAAAACGTTAGTGTTGAGATTTGATAAAGTGTCTTACTTGAGGGGACGGTTCATCAGGAATTTGTTTATGTTTGACTTGAAGACATCCAGGTTGTAGTCAGGTGGGAAACAGGCAAACGGAAGATAGTTCCACAGGCGCACACTTCTAAGAAAGAAGCTTTGTTCATGGAATCTACGTTTTGGTTAAGGCCCAGATAAAGAGTGGGGAAATTTTTTGACAGTGGTTTCAGCTAGACGGGTGTTTTTCGTGAAAAATTGGCGAGGGGGACTAGGGATTGGAGCTCAGACGAGCACTTGCCATGGAAGTAACGATAAAACAAAGACAGGCTCGCAATGTATCTCTTGTGGGAGAGAGGGTGCAGGGAAGGGAAAAGGGCATCCCCCGCTAAACCAGGAAGCCTATTTTGTCAAGGCAGGATAGGCTGTTTTTAGAAGCTCCTGCCCACATGTGGCAGCAGTACTACATCCCTGGACGAACTTGTCTTTTATACAGATAGAGAATTGCATCAACAGTGAGATATCTTCTGGAGCGGTAGAAGGATCCTACCATTTTTCCAGCGACCTTGGCAACAGACTTCATGTACGTGTTCCATCTGAGTTATTGCCAGATGAATAAAAATATACTAAAAATTATGCAGCTTCAAACTAAAACTATGTTTGCATGCCCAGAAGTTCATTTACTTCTGCCAATGTAATTTTTCCAGGCTAAAGTTTCAAGTCTGTAGACTAAATACTCAGAAAAGAATTTGGAAGAAATCTTTCACACACACACACAGACAAGATCATTTATATATATATATATATATATATATATATATATATATATATATATATATATATATATATACGAGCAAACAGTTAATAAAACATGTTAAAAACACTTTGAAATGAGTTAAAAACATATTTAATCTGAAAAGGAAACACTAGATAAGTGGATAGTCCTTAATCCACGGAGTTTTGAAGAAATACTTTCCTTCTCATCAGAGGGTAGGAATTAGCAAAATGTTTTTAACATGTTTTATTAACTGTTTGCTCGTATTATAAGATCTATCTCCTATTTGGTTTTATTGAGCTTCTACATCTGGCTGAAATAATTTTATAAATATTAATTCTGTAATATTTATAATATACTTTAATTTTACCATCTTGGATCATTTTGGTAAATTTAATTGTAATTATTATTTTATATATATATATATATATATATATATATATATATATATATATATATATATATATATATATATATATATTAGCAAAAGTACCCGTCGTTGACTGGGTTCAAAAACAGCCTACAGAAAATGGATTTTGATTTATGAAAGTATGATAGGTTATGAAAAGGAAGGGTTGTAAAGATATAGCTTCGAATTTGGGGGTATCAAAACCAAAGCAAAATGTGATGAAAGTAAAAATAAAATAGATAAACTCCATAATTTATTATACCATACCTGTTCACACTGAAACACTTATCACAATATTCTGTCAACCTATATCAAAAAACATTGTTAAACTTTGTGACATATTTCCATTCTATAGAGGTCAGGTATGAACGAACACCCCATAATTTTATTATACCATATTTCTTCAAACTGAAACATAATTATCAAAGTATACTTATGCAGATAGCTATGAAAAGTCTTTATTAAAGTCTGTGCCTATTTCTATTTTATGGCGGCCAGGCGCGAACGCTGACCCCACAATTTTATTATACCATCCCTATTTAAGTTAAAGCATACTTATTAAAGTATTATTATGTACAACTATATCAAAAACACTTGTAAACGCTTTTTTTTATTTTAAAATTTTTTATTTCCATACTTTGTGGACCAGGCACGTAATTTTAATGAATCATCGTTATGCCAGATCAAACATACCCATTCCTGTGTCTCGATACATCTTCTATCATAACATATGATCAGTTTTCTATAATAGTAAACCATATAGGAGTCTATTCGTGATCACACACACACACACACACACACACACACACACATACACACACACACAAACGTTTAGCTTTATATTATAGATATATACCACCAAAAAGAAAGTCTGCACTTTTTTTTTCAAAAACTGCAAATTTAAGCTAAAATGATTGTAACTGTTTAAACAATCTATACCGTGTTTAATTCGCATTTTATTCCTCTATAATTTTATCTGTTCATATTTGACTTTTAATTGCAGTATCCTAGTGTTCATATCAATTTAAAAAATCAGCTCCAAATCGAAAAAGCAAAAAGAAACTGCAACAATAAATGAGCTTAAAACCCGCTTAAATATCCACCTAATCATAATTGTTGTTCCTAGGTTATAGAACATAACATTTAGTCCATATAATTTGAGTCTTTCTTAGTGATCGTCAGGAGCTCATTAATCTCCACCTTTCTGGTTTATTCAATTCAAAAGTCGGCCACAGAGTAGAATATGATGAGAAAATGGTACAAATGACTGTGCAAAAAACACCAAAACACCAGCAGTGTTTGTAATGCCTCTAAAGCTGGTCATCCTAGAATTACTTCTTACAGAGAAGACAATGCTATCAAGATCCGCAGCCTTAGAAATAGATTGGAAATGACTCCTTAAATCCAACAAGAGTGTAATCTTGTTAAAAAGTGCTCTCTTTCTACAGTTAAGAACAGATCAAATGATTAATTTGCCAGGCTGTGTTCCAAGATACAAGACAATGATTTCTGTAAAGAACAGAAAGCGTTGTCTGGACTTCCTTAGATGCAATGAAGATCATGACTCTTCATATTGGTTGAAAGTGATTTTTAGCAACGAAAGCAAGTTCAATAGGCTAGGCAGTGATGGTAGGCAATACCTCTGTCGAAGGAAAAACGAAGAATTTAATCCTAGGTGCACAGTTACAATGCCAATGGTCTAGGACCTATAGGTCGCTTGCAAGGTCGACTTAATTCGACCAAGTACATTAATATGTTGACTGAGCATTTCCTACCCTACTTTGGATGATAATCCAATCTTCATGCATGGTTAATGCTCCCATTCCCACAGCTGGTAATGTAAAGATGTTTCTTGAAGAGCATGATATTCTCTGTTTGGATTGGCCTGCATAATCATCCAGACTTCAATCCTATCGAAAAAGTATGGCATTACATCAAGCAGCAGCTACCCAATGATAATATTTAAAATCTGGAAGAACTTTGGACAAAAATTAAAGAGAAGTGGAATGCTCTTTCAACAGAGTATTGCTGCAGACTAATTCAAGAGAATTCATAAAAATTTGCAGTCTGTCTAAGTGCAGAAGGGCTGTGCAACTAAATATTAACTAGTTCACTGTGTTCCCGTTTTATTTGTGTGGTATTAATGTTCTAAATGTACATTTCGCTAACAATTTTGCATTGTGCGCAGTTTCTTTTTGCCTTCTTAATTTGAAGTTATTTTTTTTAATTGAACACTAGGATACTTTAATTAAAAGTCAATATATACGCGCACACACACACACACACATACACACACACACACATCACACACACACACATACATATATATGTATATTAAGGATGAGACGATTCCGAAATTATAATGTTCAAACTGGCAGGAACTTGCTTATGACACTATCGAAGCCTCCATGAAGAGTTTTTTCCTTGTGTAGCCAAAAATATTTTCAGCCAACTCTCAGCATGTAGTCATATCTGTAGCCAATGAGTTAAGCTTTCAAAATCATAAAGGGTTTACCTAGTTCTAACCTATAATTTTGGAGCTACGGCAGCATTTGCCGGAAAAATTAGCCGAAAATGGCTTAAAAATCGTGACAAAAAATTTCAAGGCACCCAAAGAAAGGCCATACTTCAAACATTAATTATCCATTCGAAAAAAATGAGGGATCCAAGCAACCCAAACGCTTTTACGGTGCTTTTTTTTTTTTTTTAGCTAAATTGCGGATTCATGTCTGTGACAATTTTTTTTCATTTTTATAAAAATTTGAGAATTTTTAACTTTAGAGTCCCATAGGCTCGCCAATGAAATAAAGAAATGTGGAAACTCAATCATTCCAATGCAGTATACCCTTAACTGATCTGAAAACGCCATATTCAACAAAATCTGATGCATACAGGTAAAGATACACCTCATTTTGTAAAGAAACTTGGCTTCTGAAGCTGAAAATATTTTTTTCTGAAAAACTAAGTCACAGACTCTAAAAAGGTCCAAATAAAAAATGTGTTTCAAGGTTTTAATGATGTTATTGAAAATATGCACGAGACATTTTTTTTTTTTTCATTTTTATCCAAATTTAGACCACACATTATTTTATCACTCAGGTTACATTTTAAAATTTCTCGAAAAAATGCATTTTTCATGGGTTATATGCTGCTCAGGCTTGCAACAGTATAACATTTCTTTAGGGATGAGATTGTCATACAGTGCTTAATTAAAACGATTTTTTTCTTTATAAAGTGACTTTTTTTGTTTGCAATGATTTGTGTTATTTCTGACTTTTGCAAGTTTCTGATTATTCGTTTTAATTATTTCTGACTTTTGCAAGTTTCTGATTATTCGTTTTAATTATTTCTGGTGTTAGAAAATACTCCAATGATTTGTCATACTAGAAGCATCTGAAGCTCTTACATTCCTAAAATCTTTCATAAATTTGAAAATTGGTCAATAATTCTTCTTGTCTTTTTGAAAGGAAGAAGCAAAATATTTTAAAGTTCAATTTTGGACTTCTAGTGAGATATAAGTTAAAAGGGCGAAGCTATTATCGTGTTCAGAAAACCAGTCTTCAAATCAGGGATGTTACACCTCACTTTGAAAAAGCTATTACATCTCCAAAACTAGGCCATATTTTGTATTTGAGACAGATCTTTTTAATTCCCCAAACCATTTTGACTCAGACAAATGGTATCACAAACCATATAATCCTACTTTCAATAATTAGCAAAATTGGCCCGGACGGGGAAAAAACTTTTCATGGAGGTTTGAACAGTGTCTTATGTAATCGCCATATTTATTGTAAGTGTGAGTACTTTTCAATCCCTCTGGATTCATTGTCAGGGATAGATTAATCTAACTGGTTTCGAACAATTATATATATATATATATATATATATATATATATATATATATATATATATATATAACAACATGTTTATTTTATAAATTAATATATATATATATAAATTAAATATATATATATATATAAATTAATATATATTTATTTTATAAATTAAGCTGAAAATAAATGTTCAATGGTAAAACAAACCTATCTAGATAAAAAAAAAATCTAGATAAAAAAATCTCTACCCGATTAAGAGAAGCAAACAAGAGAATAAGAAGATAAAGGGTAATGTTAGGGTAAAAGGACAACACCAATTCAGATTAAAAAAGAAAAAAAATTTGAAAAAAAAAATTATAGAGGATTTAATAGGAAAGGAAACAAAAGCAATGAATGCTAAACACACACACACACTGATTTTTCTTAATTATACTTTGTCTTGGCAGCCATGTTAAATGCATATCTTATTTTATCAATATTATTGGAATTTTTTTCCCCTTTTCCTTGTACATATTGGTGAATTATTAACTTTCTTGGATTTACATTTTTGGATTTCATCAAATACTTTTGCGTACAAAATCCGATCCCGCATTTTGCTAATTCCTACCCTCTGATGAGAAGGAAAGTATTTCTTCGAAACTCAGCGGATTAAGGACTATCCACTTATTAAGTGTTTCCTTTTCAGATTAAATATGTTTTTAACTCATTTCAAAGTGTTTTTTAACATGTTTTATTAACTCATCATCATCATCATGTGCTGTCCTTTGTGTCCAAAGACGACTTCCTGTGAACCATCATTCTCCACTTGTCACGGTCGCGACTGAGGGTCTGCCAGCTTCCAGTAGGGATCGACCTGTCCTCTAAATTTCGTTTGACGGTGTCACGAAACCTGAGCTTAGGTCTGCTTATGCCTTGTACCCCATCCTCCAGTTGTTTTGGTAGTCAGAAGTTCTCTATTCTGTTTACATGTCCTGCCCATCTCAGGTTTTTTCGGATGAGCAGGTCATACATGCTTGGGAGGTTGGCTTGTGATAGGATCTCCCTGTTGTTGACAAAGTCATACCACTTGACATTTAAAATCTGCCGGAGGTGTCTCATCATATAGGTGTTGAGCTTGCGGGCTACCAGTTTGTACACTGGCCAAGTTTCTGCACCGTATAAGAGTGACGAGAGGACGATGGCGTGGTACACCAAGCATTTAGTTCTGAAAGTCAGGTCTTTATTTTGCGAGACCTTCTGTTTGAGTTTTCCATAGGATATGGAGGCGTTAGCCATTCTTGTAGAAATCTCCTCGTCCATTTTGTTGTTGTTCATGACAGTGGTCCCTAGGTATTTGAATTTGCTGACATTGTAAAGTTCCTGGTCTTGAATCTTAATTGGCTGGCTTGTTGCTGGTGATCCAGGGGATTGTTGGTACATCATTTCGGTTTTCTTGATTTTAATCTTCAATCTTGGCTGATCCTGTGAAGCGAGTTATTATGTCCTGAGCATCCTCGTGACTATGCGCTACAAATGCAGTGTCATCAGTAAAAATGAGCTCCCATACGAGTATCTTTGTTGTTCTATTTGCGGATCTGTATGCATTGACATTGAAAAGGTCTGCTTCCGGCCTAGATCATATAAAAACACCCTTATGACAATTTCTAAAGGCATGCCGAAGCAGAACTGACAAGTAGGGTGAGAAGAGGGTTGGAGCGAGGACGGAGCCCTGTCTGATACCATTCTGCACTTCGAATGGATCGGAGAGCTCTCTCTTCAGCTAAACTGTGGCTTTCATGCCTGAATGAAGGGCTCTGACAAGGCTGGTGAAGTGTGCAGGAAAGTCAAGCTTCAGCAAGACTTCCCAAAGAGTGCCTCGATTCACCGTGTCGAAAGCCTTCGTAAAATCCACAAAGATCATGTACAGCTCCATATTTTGCTCCACACATTTTTCCTGGATCTGTTTGAGTGAGAAGATCATATCCGCTGTGCCTCTGTTTGCACAGAATCCACATTGTGCCTCAGGTAGCAAGGTTTCAGCGTGTGCTGTAAGCCTGTTCAAGAGAACATGAGCGAGGGACTGAGAGCAGTGGTATACTGTAGTTACCGCACAGCCTGCAATCTCCCTTTTTGAATATGATCACTAGCTGTGCGTCTTTCCAATCTTGAGGGACAGTTGCAGTGGTCCAGGCACTCTGTATGATTGTGCAGAGAGTGCTAAGTAGTTTTTGTCTTTCTCGCTTGATGATCTCAGGGTGTATGCCATCAGACCCAACTGATTTGCCATCCTGTAACATCAGCACTGCTTTGCAGATTTCATCTGAGTCAGGGCATCTGTCCATCCAGGTTGATTATTGCTCGTTTGTCAATGTCTGGTGTCTCGTTTAGCAATGTTTTGAAATGTTCAGTCCATCGTTTTAGAAGCTCGCATTTGTCAGTGAGGAGAGTGGAATTGTCGCTTGGAAGTAGTTGATCGGGATGGCTCACATTTGGGCCCCAGACTGCTTTCATACTCGCATAGAAACCCTTCATGTCATTGGTGTCAGCCAGAATCTGTAGTTCAACAGCCTTAGCCATCCACCAACTGTTCTTAAGTTCCCTACATCTGCTCTGGAGCTTGCTGTTTACCTTAGCGTACTTTGCTTTGATGGATCTAGTGCTCCTGAACAACATTGAACCTCTTGCAGCGTTTCTCTGGTTGATGAGTTGCTTGATTCTTTGCAGTTCTCATCGAACCGGTCCTCATGGCGTTTCCCGACGAGCCCGAGGCACTCTTTGGATGTTTCATAAACAGTTTCTTGGAAGGACAGTCAATCTGAGTTTACATCTCCGGTTGGTTCAGCAAGTCTCTCATTGAGAGCAATCACCAGTTCTTCTCTTACATTTTGACGTTTCAAGTCGTTGACATCCAGATTCTTAGGGGGGGGGGTTCTTTATCTTTATTTTGCATCTCAGTTTGAATCTCGCTTGTGTCCAGATCATAACATGGTCAGTGTTGCAGTTTGCTCCCCTCATTGCTCTCGTATCCAGGATATCTGGGAGGTCACGTTGACGAGTGATGACCAAGTCAATGAGGTGCCAATCTTTACTTCTAGGGTGTCTCCAGGAGTTCCTCTAAACAGGCTTGTGTTTAAAGAAGGTGTTGGTGATGCAAAGCTGATGCTCAGTGCAAAGTGAAAGGAGGAGCTCCCCATTTGAGTTGAGTTTCCCCGCATCCATACTTCCATAGTGCTCTGGGCCAGATGATATAATCCTGTCCTACCCTGGCGTTAAAGTTTCCCATGAGTATGATCTTATCCGGGTTTTGGTACGAATGCAAGTGTACTGTCTAACTGATGGTAGAATATATCAATAGTTTCCTGGGAGTTTGTCATAGTCGAAGCATATATAGCTGTCAGGGTACACCAACGGTCTTCTGATAGAGGTAGCCCGAGTGTCATCAGCCTCATTTATCGTATGGGGCACTTCAATCAGTTTCGTCACTAGCTCGTTTTTGATGGCTAGTCTGACACCGGACTCGCTTCTCTCACTAGAGACCTTGCCACTCCAGTAAATGGTGTTGCCGGACTCTCAAATGGAACCGCTCTCTTTGAACCTGACTTCACTCAGGGCAGCAATATCGATGTCATATTTTTCTAATTCGCATGATATAATCGCACTTCTTCTTTCTGGTCTTGCCGAATCAGACCTGTCAAGCATCGTTTGTATGTTCCACGATGCAAACTTGAAGTTGGGTGTATTGTGGGCCTTATTATCCTGGGCGACGCCCTGCCAGTATGAGTTCTTTTTCTGTTTTCGTTTAAGGATGTAGTGGGTTTTGTCAGTTGCCATTTCACCCCTCTCCTCCAATGGAGTACGCTAGACTGGCAAACATTGCCCAAGACGAGTCGGCAGCTCATTAGTCGCAGTGACTAGCCAGAATGAGTGTTATCAACTTTCTCAAACTGCCTTAACAGAGCGTCACAGTTTCTGGTTTTTCTGTCTGGGTTGAGCTTCCCATAGATCCCTGCACTGTTAGCCTGAAGTTCAGTTTCCAGTGGCGTCCGCCTGGAGGCCAGCACAGAGTCTTGACTGACAGTTACACTTCCGTACATCTGTCAAGCCTTTGGGTGTGTTATATTTAGGAGTCTTATTAAAAGAGTTTTATTAAGAGAGAGTTTGTCGTTGTTTCTTAGAGAGACAGATTGTTGTAAGAAAGATTGTTCGTGTTATAAAGAGATTCATATTTATAAAATGTTCATACTTAGAAGTGTAGATATGAGATGTAGAGTTCACATTGTAGATATGAGATGTGTATGTCAAGACATTTTAAACCACATGATATACAAGACATATAATAACAATTTTCACTTTACCTTTTGGTAGAATTACAACACAAAGACGACGTTTCTAAAAACACATGATGGGTTTATTTCTTCTCCCGACCGGTCGTGGTTTTCATCATCAAGAATTCAAAGCTTCACATATTAAGTTTCAAAAGTGACCGTCTTGCTTCTAGACGTTCGAATCCCAACTGCCAACTATCGTCTGTCGTCCTCAAACTTCCTCTGACTCTCCCACAGTTTCTCTCAAGTTTCTAACTATGTCTAGAACTTCCCATTTTCCATGACGTCATACACATGTTAAAACATGTGTCTTCTTTCACGTGTCCTGGACATGCGTGTCCAAAACTGTTTTCTTTGTTTACAAAAGGAATTTTAACCTATATTCCCAGTAACCTATATTTCCAATATGTTAAAAACATGTTTATTAAATTATCTTGTAGTTGCATTCCTCAATTGAATTTTTCATAACAGAATTGACAACGCACATTCTTTTCTTGAAACTATTTTATCTCTAAGCTAAACAATGGTTTGTTTTACATTCCATTTTCTAATTCTCTCTCGTAATCTATTTCTAAACCTAATTTACGAGGTTCGAATTTCGTATATTCTATTTCATTTTCATTTTAACAAAATCTCTATATTTTTATACTTACATGAAAAGGGGACAGCCCTTATCATGTAACACCTGCACTGTTAGCCTGAAGTTCAGTTTCCAGTGGCGTCCGCCTGGAGGCCAGCACAGAGTCTTGACTGACAGCTACACTTCTGTACATCTGTCAAGCCCTTGGGTGATCGGTTCCGCAGTGGTGATGGATGCAAGACCAAGAGATGCACTGGAACTGATCGCGCGCACACACTCACACATATATACACACATGCATGTGTATATGTGTATACCCGCAAGCACCTATATTCATAAACACACAAAAAAGCACATTCGTTTCCATGCACCAACCAGCATACGCCTATGTACAAATATATACATAAACACATATAAAACCTTAAAAGCCTCTATGAACCTGCATAGATGCACAGATGCACCCGTATATTTACAAACACCCATCCAACAGCATATACATCCACAGATCCAGGGAAACTTCCTATTATAAACATTTAGTTATAAACAATCACACCACCCATGCGACCATTCTTACTTCCCCTCTCTGTACTGCTCTAACCAAGTATGCCGACCTGTTGCACAAATCCCAAAACCTGAACATGAATTATCTCCAAAAAAAAAACTTGAATAAACCTAGAACCCCATCTTCCAACGGACCCCTACTACCAGGTCTCCTTTTCCAACATCAGAGGTCTATGTTCCACCTTCCAGAGGTTGAAACCCAATTACAGGAGACGAAACCGGGCATATTCTTTCTAAGTGAAACTGGAATAGGGCCGACCACTTCCCTAGATGAGTTCATAATTAACGGATACTCTAACTTAACATCTAAATCTGATCCCGAAAATCGCCATGGGCATGGAATATGTGCCTACATTAAAGATGGCTTCCCGCGTGGCAGGGATGTCTCTAGAGAAGATCCTAATTTACCCTATATGTGCTTCCGGGTTGCACTTGCTTACACCACTGCATATATATTTGCACTCTATCGGCCCCATAACAGCGGAGTTACTATCTTTCAAAGCATATCTGAGAAAATAGACCACATCCTGTCTGCGCATCCCTCGGCTAACATTCACATCTGTGGTGACTTCAACGTCCATAACATGGAATGGCTGACCCATTCAAATAAGACAGACGACGAGGGGAGGTTTTGTCATGATTTTGCCATTGCTTATGACCTCACTCAGATTGTTCGCGAACCCACCCATGTGCCCGATACTAGTGGTCAATATGCAAGCCTCCTAGACCTTTTTCTCTCAACTTCCCCTGAGCTATATTCATGTTCTGTTCATTCTCCTCTAGGATCCTCCGACCACTCCGTCGTATCAGTTAAGATAAAAATGAAATATAATAAATCCCCAGATGTACCCCTCCACCGTACTGTATACCGATACTCTATGGCTGACTGGGACAGCTTCCATACATTCATATCCGATTTACCTCTGCATTCCATGTTTAAAAAGGATGTGTCCCCTATAGTATCAGATCTGACCGAATGGTTAATTGTAGGCATAGACCAATTCATACCATCTAAAAATTCCAACAAAAACCTAACAGCCAGCCATGGTTCTCTCCAGAATGTGCTGCTGCTATCGAGCACAGAAATCACTTTTTCCATAACTACCAACGTAATAGATGCACTGAGACTAAATCTGCTTTCAGGAACGCAAGCAACCACTGTAAAAGAGTAATAAAAAATTCAAGAGAGCTATATGCCCAGTCTGTTAAATCCAAAGTAGCTGATCAGCGGCTTGGTTCCCACCAGTTTTGGCAAATAACAAATAGGATCCTGAACAGAAGTGTGCATTCTATCCCAACCATTATCAATGGAACAGAGGTCATCTCGTCAGCATCAGACAAGGCCAAACTATTTGCCAAGAACTTTGCAGCTAATTCTACCCTATGCGATGAAGGCCATCAACTCCCCATATTTCCTCCTATAACACAGAACACGCTAGGTAACATACAAATATCTGTGCATGAGGTCTCCAAGCTAATCAAGAACCTTGATTCCAGTAAAGCAACTGGTCCTGACGGCATCCCAATTATAGTGTTAAAAAAGCTTCAACCAGAACTTGCTCCCATACTTACAAAACTGTTTAAGTGTTGCCTTAAGGAGAAGTGCTTTCCGACCCCCTGGAAGACCTCATCAGTTTGCCCTGTATTTAAGAATTCAGGTGATAAGTCATCTCCCTCTCAGTACAGACCAATAAGCCTCCTGTGTGTTATGAGTAAGTTGCTGGAATCCATATTAAATAGAGAAATAGTAAACCACCTCAGCAGAAACAATCTTCTTAGTGACACACAATATGGTTTCCGTTCTGCAAGATCTACCGCAGATGTGCTAACGGTTATATCTCACAGGATTAGTGAATCTCTTGACAAAGGCTTCCTTTCTAGGGCAATTGCTCTTGACATATCAAAGGCCTTCGACAAGGTATGGCATAAGGGCCTACTTCACAAGATTTCCAGCTACAGTATAATTGGAAATGTTTTCTCAATCATTAAATCATTTCTCTCCGATAGGCTCATAAGAGTAGTGGTCGATGGACAAAAATCAGAGGCCTGCAGTATTAATGCTGGAGTCCCTCAATGGTCAATCCTGGGCCCAACTCTCTTCCTGATCTACATCAATGATCTCCCTAAACACATACTTAAATCATTCGTTGACATCTATGCTGATGACACAACCATCTACGGCAACACATCAAAGGCTGTAAATGACATCTGATCTCGAGCGTGTGGTTCAGTGGGGGAAGACGTGGCTGGTTATCTTTAATGCATCTAAAACCAAACTCCTATCTTTACATCATCAACGCTCTGATCCCCATCTGGCATCAATTTCAATTGATGCCTCTCGTCTGGGAGAAGCCCTGTGTTTTGTACAAGCTTCTGGGTTTGTCCTTTACTCCTGATCTGATATGGAACACGTACATCAAGTCTGTTGCCAAGGTCGCTGGAAAGATGGTGGGATCCTACTAACGCTCCAGAAGATATCTCACTACTGATGCAATTCTCTATGTATATAAAAGCCAAGTACGTCCAAGGATGGAATACTTCTGCCATATCTGGGCAGGAGCTGCTAAACACAGCCTATCCTGCCTTGACAGAGTACAAAATAGACTTCGTGGCTTAGTGGGGTATGCCCTTTTCTCTACCCTGCAACCTCTCTCCCACAGAAGAAACGTTGCGAGCCTATCCTTGTTTTATCGTTATTTTCATGGCAGGTGCTCGTCTGAACTCCAATCTCTGGTCCCCCCTTGCCAATCTTTCATGAAAAACACCCGTCTAGCCGAATCCACTGAGAAAAATTTCTCCCACTCTTTATCTGTGCCTAAATCAAAACGTGGATTCCATGAACAAAGCTTCTTTCTTAGAACTGCACGCCTGTGGAACTCTGTTCCGTCTGGCTGCTTCCCACCTGACTACAACTTGGATGTCTTCAAGTCCAACGTTAACAAATTCCTAATGGACCGCCCCCTTAAGTAAACACTTCATCAAATCTCCACACTAACGTACTGTACTTGCAATAACCCTTATCCCTGAGTGGCTTATGGGCCTTGATAAGTGGTGACCACCGTGTAAAAAAAAAAAATATATATATATATATGCATGATGCTAGTTGGCTGTTGATGCCCCCAAAAAGAAGTGTTCGTACACCCTTTGAAAGGTTTTGTTTTTAATCCTTCTGGGAGACTAGCCACCCTCCTCACCAGACAGGCTGGTGGGTGAACCGGTTTAGTCGCCGGTAACCCGACCATGTGACAGGTAGTAATAAGTTACATGGCACCAGTAGCATATGACATTACCTGACACATTTTATTAACTATTTGCTCTTATATATATATATATATATATATATATATATATATATATATGTATGTATATATATATATATATATACACAAAAATAAAATAATACTTTTTAATTCATAAACATGTTTTTAAATTTTAATTTCCAAACTTTTTAAAAAAAATTTGAAACTTTAAAATATGTTTAAATATTTTCAAAAATTAAAATAGAAATTACAATAAAGTTCTGATAAAAAAAATTAAATTATACAATATAAATAAAGCAGGAAAAATAAAATACAAAGAAATAAGAGAAGAGTAAGAAAAAGAACGTTAAAATGCAAATTAACTCAAATTCGTGGAAGACAATCCATCAGAAATTAGGTTACTAAAAGACAAAATGAAACAAAAGTAAATATCCAGTACATTCGCATGCAGCATACTCCAAAAGAAAGATTTCAATGTCTGAAATGAGTCTGAAAAGGAATTGAAGAAATAATTAGAAGAAATAATCCAGATTTGGGTACTTGAATAAGGAAATCCTCACAGAAAAACCTGTATCAGCGCTATATATATATATATATATATATATATATATATATATATATATATATAGAGAGAGAGAGAGAGAGAGAGAGAGAGAGGGGGGGGAGAGAGAGACAGACATACAGACAGACAGACAGAGACACGGACACAAACAGAGACACTGACAGACAGACAGGGTGAGCAAGACTTGATTTAAAAATATTGGTTGCTAGAGAACAAAAAGCAGGGGCATCTACAATGATAATATTATAATATAATTTGCTTGAAAAGATAAATACAATCCGACCACTACTCTTTGTTTCGTTCTTTTTATCCTAGCATATGTTCCGTGAAAGGGATATATTCATTTCATGTAGCTGGGTGGTATTGGCTACTATATTCTGGTGTTTGCGTACCTTTCTACATCTCTCGGGTGGCTCCACCAGTCGGCATTTATGGCTTAACCAGCCAATCATATTCTTGCAAGGAGGAAAGATCCGAATGTAGTCCTATTCATTATATCAGATCTTATGTGTGTCCTGCTCTCTCTCTCTCTCTCTCTCTCTCTCTCTCTCTCTCTAATTTTTCCAAGAGGCTATGCAGTATACGCAGCAGTGCAGCACATATATGCATATGTTCATGTACACATACACAGCTGTAAATGGTCATATTTCACATATAGCCCTCCCCACACGCACATGCACGTATCATACACGGCTATACGCACACACACACACACACACACACACACCAACATGATGTTTTGTTGCAACCTAACTAAACGGCTGGTGGTCGTTGTGATGGCAAAAACGATAAAAATAGTCATGACGTGACTTCAAAGGAAAAGTAAAAACAGTGAGCAAATATTAATTAATAAATACGAAATCAGTGACAGGAAGGGAATTTGATGAATCGATCCATTCGACCTCATGCTTTCCTCTCTTCGCCACTCTCTCACGCATACTCACACACACACACACACACACACACACACACAACTATCTAGATTTCTCATTCTTTCTTTCTTTTCCTGTCTTTTTTTTCTTACATACACTATTAAAATTCTTCCTCTCTTTATCTCTGTCAAACACAGTCTATTTTTCTTTCACTCTCAAACACGGGTCAAGATCAAAGTGTAGTATCTGTTCTTCAGATGCTACACTTCAATTTATTGTTCTCTGTCAGTGGAGGAGAAATCCTTCACGACTGAGACAATTTTTATCTTTGTTTCTTTTCTCCACATTACAAAACGACCCTGGTGTCTAACTCTGTCCCGGTGGGGAGGCAATGTAAATAGGGGACACACACACAAAATTATCTACGTTTCTCGTTCTTTCTCCTTCTTTCCCTTTCTTTCTCGCACACATTCGTTTTTTCTTTCGCACATTTTATTAAGCTTTCTGTCTATTTCTCTTTTTCTCTTGCACACACATATACACACACACACATATACACACACGCACGCACGCACATATACACACACACACATATACGCACACACGCACACACATATACACACACACGCACACTCTCTCTCTCTCTCTCTCTCTCTCTCTCTCTCTCTCTCTCTCTCTCTCTCTCTCTCTCGCACACTTCAGCATTACTTTCACTTTATCTCTTGCACACAACATCTCTCCTCGTTAATTGTCTCCCCATCGAGGGCAAAAGTTGACACCTGGTCGGTTTTTGAATGTTGAAATATGATACGCTAGAGTAGAAATAAAAAATTAAAAATCCCTTGAGAGGATCTCTAAGAACAGAACAGGTACTTCACGTTGATTCAGGCCAAAACGCTAAATAATTAATTTTTCCCCTCTCTCACATACATACTCTCTTGTATATGTTCGTTTATCGTTTTGGTTTAATGACATTCTTTTTTACAAGGAAGTCATCACTTATCAAGGCCCGAAGTCTACTCAAGGATAAGGGTTAATAACTGTAAGTTGGTAGTGCAGTAATCGTTAATGGTGTACATTGGGTAGAATTTGATTATTTAAGGGGAAGGCTCAGCAAGAACTTGTTTACATTGGACTTGAAGGCTATCATATTGCAGTCATCTGAAAAGCAGGCTAGCGAAACAGAGTGCTGCAGGTGGGCAGTTCTAGGAAAGAAGCTTTGCTTATGGACTCTTTATTTAGATTTAGGCACAGATAGAGAGTAAGTACAGCACAATCACGTTGACACACCGGTTCTCTCCAGATCACCGAAGTTAAGCAACGTTGAGTCTGGCCAGTACCAGATGGGTGACCATTTGGGAAGGCTAGGCGCTGTATGCACCTTCTGGGAAAGTTGTGTGTGGGGCCAGCACCCTCACCCTGTAAAAAGAACTCCTCGCTACAAAAGCATCTACAAAAAGTTGTAGATGGCCTATGCCTCTCCAGGGGCTTAAGGGCTATGGTCAGATAAAGAGTAGGGGGAATTGTCGATAGTGGTTGTAACTAGTCGAGTATTTTATTGTGAAAGTTTGGCAAGGGGGGAACCATAGATTAGAGCTCGGTACTTGCCATCAAAATAAAGATAGAACAGAAACAAGGGGAAAGAGGTTGCAGGGAAGAGAAAAGGGCATCACCTACAAGGTTTCGAAACCGGTTTTGAACTCTATCAAGGCAGGATAGGGTGCAACGAGCAGCTCTTTCCCAGATGTGGCAACAGTATTCTATTTTATTTTTTTAATTTTATTTTTTTTTTTACAGAGTGATCACCACTTATCAAGGCCCGGAAGCCACTCAGGGATAAGGGTTATTGCAAGTACATTACGTTAGTGTGGAGATTTGATGAAGTGTTTACTTAAGGGGGCGGTTCATTAGGAATTTGTTAACATTGGACTTGAAGACATCCAAGTTGTAGTCAGGTGGGAAGCAGGCAGACGGAACAGAGTTCCACAGGCGTGCAGTTCTAAGAAAGAAGCTTTGTTCATGGAATCCACGTTTTGATTTAGGCACAGATAAAGAGTGGGGGAAATTTTTCTCAGTGGATTCGGCTAGACGGGTGTTTTTCATGAAAGATTGGCTAGGGGGGACCAGAGATTGGAGTTCAGACGAGCACCTGCCATGGAAATAACGATAAAACAAGGATAGGCTCGCAACGTCTCTTTGATATGTCAAACGTGATTATGCTATATATATATATATATATATATATATATATATATATATATATATATATATATATATATATATAGTAGTTAGTAATTTATAAAATATATATGGCGATTAAGCTACACTGAATATTCTGCGTTTCATCCAACTATAGGATTCGTCAGGCTTATGCGCGAATTCTGTCGTTGCTTCTTGTTTTTATATATGTTGAGGATTACTAGTTGGCCAATCAGCTTTCTAGCAACGACAGAATTCGCGCATAAGCCTGACGAATCCTATAGTTGGATGAAACGCAGAATATTCAGTGTAGCTTAATCGCCATATATATTTTATAAATTACTAACTAGCTCTACCTACGTATTGAGCACTTTTGAAGTAAATACTTAAAGTTTACGCATAAATCTATACTCTCGTATAGTAAATTTATGTGAATAAATGAAATAGTTATATATATATATATATATATATATATATATGTGTGTGTGTGTGTGTGTGTGTGTGTGTGTGTGTATATATATATATATATGATCCCTTAAAAAATAAGTTATTAGTACTATAGTAAATTCAAGAGTGAGTTGATGCAGTGATTGCCGGTGATCAAATGACTTACTGACTAGATGGTTTTCTAACGAATGATAAAAATATTTTTTTTATTTTTTTTTGTATAGTTTTGAAGGGTAAAAACTTCAAAGACTATATATATATATATATATATATATATATATATATATATATAAACGTACATGAATACACAACTCTCTGTGACTTTTACATACAAATACGTAGGTTTTCTTTGTCATACTCTCTAAATGTCATCTCAGTGACACGCATAAACACACAGAAAATATTCCTCTCTAACACACAATCACAAACAATTATACGTATTATCTCGTTTTCATGATCTCTCTAACTCTCTATCTGACACACACATACAAGCACACTATCACAAACAAATACATAATCTCTCTTTCTTTTTCCCTTTCACCCTCTTTCGCTCTCTCTCTCCCTCCCTCCCTCTCTGCCACGCGAACACACATACTTTATCTTAACCTTCCCTCTTTTCCTTTTCCCCTTTATACACACACAGAACACTCTTTCTCTGTCTCACGAAAACACACAGTATTCATATCTAAGACATCTCTTTCTCTTACTCTAATTCTATCTCTCCATCTTTGTGTGCGACACAAACACAATTTATCATAAACAAATATATAATCTCTCTTTTTATCCTCCCTTCAATCAATCTCTCTCTCTCTCTCTCTCTCTCTCTCTCTCTCTCTCTCTCTCTCTCTCTCTCTCTCTCTCTCTCTCAGACAAACATAAAGATTTATTTTCTCTTGGAAATCAATGTCCACGCCAAGCAATTTGGCCACACATCAGCTTGCATTTATTCCATGTGTCTCTTAAGGAACTTTTTAGGATTGAAGAACTCTCTCTCTCTCTCTCTCTCTCTCTCTCTATATATATATATATATATATATATATATATATATATATATATATATATATACCCTCCTATAAATTCGTTTTTCTTTTGTGTGTATTGATATTCATATTAAAACCCCTCTTTTCTATTTATTTAAAAACAAAATATAATTCTTTTATGTATGAGTTGTGGGATTGCATTAACTAGCAAAAGATTTGCATATTCTTTTAATCATTCATTTTAATTAATTTCCTATTAGTTTTTTCAGTTTTCTTATGAGATGATCATCTTTAGTTAACTATTATGTGTAATTATATTCATGCAGATATTCTACTTGATTTATATTTGTATAATATTTGCGTAAAAAGTTTATAGTAGACATAAAATTGTTTCCATATATATTTATCTATACGTATATATTTTTGTTTAATCCATCTATGTATATATATATATATATATATATATATATATATATATATATATATATATATATATATAAGTGAACATGTCTGTGTGTGTCCGTGTGTGTATGTGTGTCTGTTTGTCTGTGTATGTACATTTTCCTACGCAATAACTGTGTCAATTTTAAGTCTACACACCCCAAATTTGATATACAGGGTACTAAGATTTGGAAAAATCTGTATAATTCGTTTTCGGCCAGAGATTTTGCTATTAAAGAGTCAAAGTTCAACGATTTGATCTTTGAGAACTCTACCAAACTCCTCCGACAATTTTGGGTCTAAACACTTGAAATTTTAGATATAGGTTCCTTGGACATGGATCTAACTTAATAACATGATTTCAGCCCGAAACAATAAATATTAAGGGGTCATAATAGGGGTCAAAGTTAAAAAAAAAATTGACCTATGCAGTTTCTACCAAATTACTCAGACACTTTCTGGTTTAAACATTTGAAATGTTACATAAAAGGTATTCAGAGATAGGGCAAGCTTTATAATCGGTTTGGGTCGAACATTTTTAGTTGCTAATATATAAATGTATGCATGTATGTTTGCATGTGTGCCTAAAACTTTCGACAGAAAGGACAGATTTTTACAAGATCAGTACTGTTTGGAAGTTCGACCCTTCAGACGACAAATATCGAAAAATTGGCTAAAAACATTCATATCTTCACCTTCAACTGGACACTTTTCTACAGGGGGGGGTCACTTTTTTTGCCGATATTTTTGAAAATCATTCTCTCCTTTCTATTGTCTCGCCTTAATTAAACCCTACGTAACTTCCGGTTTGGCGGTGGTCGTAACGACAAAGACCTCAGGTTTTTTGCCCGTTCTTTTCGTCCTTCACGGTACGGGTTCAAGCCGGCCTTTCTACCACCACTTTTTTTTTTTTGCTCAACACACACATCCAAACACCCGGGCAACGCCGGGCTGAAATGCTAGTATATATATATATATATATATATATATATATATATATATATATATATATATATATTAGTGTGGATTTGGGAAAATACAAAGACGTCTATATCTCGTTAAGGAGTCTTTCATTCTATCACTTATATCTTATTCAAGGTAGCATCCACATATGTTAACATTATTGTACATCATATCCAGGTGTGTCCATCATTAAACAGCAGTAAAATAAAAACTCTTGAACATTCATGAATGAAACTTGGTGGATACGTCAGGCATAAACTTAGTTTTTTGTATTACATATGGTTGATATACAGAAAGAATTGTGGATTTTATTGACGATTTCATCACACAAACGCACACACATACACACACGTATGTATATATATAATTATATATTATTTTATTCAATTTAGGTAAACCAAATTACCATTAGTCACAACAATAAATCTATCGTTTCCATCTAAAAGGATCTCATCAGGCGATCTTAGCCTAAGGTCTTTCACAGAGGCTAGTGTTTAATGAAAAAAAGAGAAAAATAAGAATTAAATGATTTCTACTGTGTGTGTTGGAGTCACTGGAATGAAGAGAAGGTGGTTTAATCAGTAGTCACTAGACTCAACGTAAGGTAACCATAATTATTTTAATTAGGTCAAACGGCTGCGTTCGTTTGGTGACAGAAAATGTGGAGCGTAGTCAATCGATTTGCGGTTGTTGCTATGGTAACTGGAACATATATTCTAGACATTATTCACTTAGTTTATATATATATATATATATATATTATTAACATTATATATTAATAGCATTATATATTATTAACATTATATATTATTAGCATTATATATATATTAATAGCATTATATATATATATATATATATATATATATATATATATATATATATATATATATATATATATATATATATATATTACCATTATACATATATTAATATCATAATATACATATTATTAGTACTAGGGTGTCAGGAGGCGATGAAAAAAATCCAATAAAGTGCTCGATCGAGGATGTTATAGCTGAAGAGACTAGTTTTTAAATGTCGCTGATGAATTTGCGCTGATTATTTCCAATCTCTTATGGTTGATTCAGCGCAATGAAACCACTGGTACGACCTTGAAATATGTATATATAGTTTCGTAATTAGTATTGTATTATTAGTATTATATATATTTTAATAGAATTATATATATATATATATATATATATATATATATTAATAGCATCATATATATATATTTTTATAGCATTATATAAATACATATTAACATCATATATATATATATATATATATATATATATATATATATATATATATATATATATATATATATATCGGGAGCCAAAGATGGCTTCGTTGCGAGGTTCGAATCCTTTGGCCAGCAGCAATTGGCACTTCTTGCACTGATGATCGTGAAAGCATCAAACACTAGTGTATGTAGGGATATGAAATAATTATATATATATAATAATTATATATATATATATATATATATATATATATATATTAAACGTACATGAATACACCACTCTCTGTGATTTTCACATAGAAATATAGAAATACGTAGGGTTTTTTTTGTCAGATGAATACGCATACTCTTTAGATGTCCTCTCTGTGACACGCATAAACACAGAGAAAATATTCCTCTCTAACACACAATCACATACAGTTTTTTGTTGACCTGAAAATACGTATTATCTCGTTCGCATCATCTCTCTAACTCTCTATCTGACACACGCATGCAAGCATGCTGTCACAAACAAATACATAATCTTTCTCTTCTCCCTTTTACCCTCTTTCGCTCTCTCCCTTTTTCTCTTTACCTCCCTCTCTCTCTCTCTCTCTCTCTCTCTCTCTCTCTCTCTCTCTCTCTCTGCCACACGAGCATACACATACTCTCTCTTAACTATATTTTAGTCTCTCTTATACACATACAAACACTACTTTTGTTTCCTGAAAACACACTTTATATCTCAAACATCTCTCCCTCCCCTCTCTCTCTCTCTCTCTCTCTCTCTCTCTCTCTCTCTCTCTGTGACACACATAAACAAGTACATAATCTACTCTATTTCTCGCTTTAAGTTCTCCCTCTCTCTCATACACATACTCCTCTCTCTCTCTCTCTCTCTCTATCTCTCTCTCTCTCTATATATATATATATATATATATATATATATATATATATATATATGCGACATGAACATATACTCGATATCTTAACTCTCTCTCACCTCTTCTCTATTTTATACACACACAAACACACTCTCTCTATGGCTCACAACAGACACACAGATTTTATATCACTACCATCTATCTCTCTCTCACTCAATCTCCTCCTCTCTCTGTCTCTGTCTCTGTCTCTGTCTCTGTCTCTCTCTCTCTCTCTCTTTCACACAACACACACACGCGCGCACACACACTTATTCTCTCTTTGTTGCTCTGTTCTTGCTTTGAATCGATTGGTGCCTGATTTTCTCTAGGCACCGTTTCTTTGTTCTCCTTTGAAGACCGATCCGTTTGCGATAAGGACGAAGAGAGACAAAAAGACACCGATGGGAAGAGACAGAAAGACAGTGAGAGAGAGAGAGAGAGAGAAAGAGAGAGATAGAGAGAGAGCGCGAAACAGTTGGCTAGATAAGAATGTTAGTCTATAGCAAGACAGTAAAAGGTAATTATAATTCTTTATCGGGAAAAGGTGGTCGACAGATAATATACTCTTTCGAACTGGACAGTTTTAAAACTGAGCATCGCAACAACAACAAAAAAACAGCAACAAACATAAAATACACACGCTAAACTTTGATAAGCATTGTCAACCATGTCTACACCTAAACCACGAGTTAATAGTTCGATCGTTTTGTACAAAATTACCTAACAATTTGCTCCTGAAAGTAAAGTAACCTATATAATAAACTAGTATGGAGACCCGGCGTTGCCCAGGATTGAATGAAGAAACTTATATCTGTAAGAAAGGGAGCACGGCACAGAATTACGATATGTTACGTTATGGGTGTGTAAAGCCTATATATATATATATATATATATATATGTGTGTGTGTGTGTGTGTGTGTGTGTGTGTGTGTGTGTGTGTGTGTGTGTGTGTGTGTGTGTGAATATAATGAGTTGTATTTTGAGTATATAATGAGTTGGATATATGGTGAGTTTCTTCGCGTGGTCTCATCATCCATCATCCAGCGCAGCTGCAGCCGAGATTGAACTCACTACACGAGTTTGTGGTTAAATTCAAATCTTTTCGGTAGCTGAATACTTGATTCCTCGCCAGGGCTAATGTTTTGATTTAATAAAAAAATATCGTTGGATTGAGCGACAGGATGGGAAGCGTTGCGAAAGGTATTGAAATTATAGTTGTAACAATAGCAATCTCTATTTGCATAAAGTTGCGTATGTGTATACGTTTTTATATTTGTATGTAGTAGATTCGCTCCTAAACTAATTAACCGATCATTATGAATTTTTAATTGTCGGATATATTTAGTTTAATTAAGTTTTGCGTCGTATTTTTACGGCGCAATCACATCACACCGGTTTTCGCCAAATCATCGAAGTTAAGCAATGTTGAGCCTGAATCAAAGTTACCCACTTTGCACAAAGCTTCCATCCATGTAGTGCGGCTGTAGCCGAGATTGAACTCACTACACGAGTTTGTAGTGTAATTCAAATCGTGTCGAGAGCTGAATATTTGATTCCTTGACTATCAAGGGTATTTTTATCGTGACGCCATCATTAGACTGGGTGCCTACCACGGCTTAAAAGAGTCCCATCTACCCTCGAGAGAAGGGTAGACCGTGCCAGTTTCTCAACCTGGTATTTTTCCTCGCGTCGTCTAGTGTTTCATAAATGTTCTTGTAGATGTGTGTATAACTGCTTACAAATATGCATTACACATTTTTCAACAGGACACATAACATTGTATCAATAAACATTTCCTTACAACTAAAGGGGCGGAACATCTCTCTTCGGATTTACAACTTGCCGAACAGGAAACATTATTTTCATTCATTTGGTTGATGAACCAGCCAAGTTGAAATGAATATTCCTTCCAAAGAAACGATTAGAAGTCTCCGGTTATATTTTCAGGCATTTTTTATTTGAAATGTTTCCTATTGGAAGATTGCACGCGTGTTAGATTCTGCTTTCCCCTGTATACAGGGCCATACAAGCCCTTTCTCCAATGCTCCAACTCTTTCCGCCTGTCTAACTCTCTCTAACTTAGTCTCTCTATCTAACTCCTTACTGCTTGTATATATTCTACTTTTTGCTTGCTTATGACGTAATTCAACTAAAATCTTTAAACATTTGACTTTGATTCACGTTTTCAACATGTTGTTTTTTAAACCTATTTGTTAGAGCATTTTAACACTCAACTCGCCAGGCCACAGTCCTGGTTCTTTTGTTCTATTGTTCTACTAATCCATCACAAATTCCGGAAACTATAACTTTGTCTTTCTTCATACCGACAGCATTTTTACCTTTTAATAATAATAGTCGATTTAGGAAAATCGGTCGCCCCGGCATAATCTAACAAAAGAACACGTAATTCGTACCAACTCCATTTATCTAAAACAGTAATTCTCAACGTCTATACTCTGCATCAGTTTCCATTCTTGGTGGCTGTAGGTTGTCCATGGAGGTATTATTTCGAGTTAAAATCTGAATTTCGTTTTTAGATAAACACAACACCAGGTAAAATTCATCAGCGATTTTGTTTTGATTTAGTTTATTCGCATAATGTTGACGCATTTCAAATGTGTTTTTCTCAGTTTTCAATGCATAATGCTAACTAGATTGTAAATCGAAATGATTCTTCATTTATTAATATACTAGTGTGACTCATGTACCAGTGTTGTCCGGTGGGAGTATGTCACAAAGCTAGAACAGATTTGGTAAATGCACCCCCACTCGACAACAAATTAAAGTATAGTTGTTAGTGGAGGAAACTGCCGGCTCTGGAAAATGGTGGGCACTGGTGGCCGTGATCCAAATGAAATCAGACGGCTTCCAATCTCTGGCATTGTCTGGCGGTCAACAAATGTCAACATTATCTGAATAAGCAAAATCACACGACATTCAATCAATTTCATTTTGATTTCATTTACTAAGATAATGTTGATAGATTAATATATAAGAAAAAAAATAACATTTGTAACCGATACAGAATGTTTTCCTCACATTCTTCTTGGAGCGTGATCTTAAAACATTACCCAGTCTTATATTATTTCTCACCATGCCACGCATGTCCTTAAGCCTCACTGGTTAGGTTTCACTTCCATGAAGATCTCAATGCATCCATATGACTGATAGAGTCTTTCTTGGATTATCTGAATAACGTCATCTCAGAATATATTTTTTATCGGATGGTCTATCTCCAAAATCCTACGAAGAGTTTGTGAACAAATAGGAAGAAAAAAAAACAGATAGACATTTCAACTTTATATATAGGATATTTGAGCTTCCTTACCTCAAATTGCTTTGGAATTTTTTCCCGACTCCTGGCTTCTCTAATTGTACTGATTTGTAGTTCAAGTGTAATGTGAACTTGTGTAATGTGAACTTGTGTAATGTGAACTTGTGTAATGTGAACTTGTGTAATATGAACTTGTATAATGTGAACTTGTATAATGTGAACTTGTGTAATGTGAACTTGTGTAATGTGAACTTGTATAATGTGAACTTGTGTAATATGAACTTGTATAATGTGAACTTGTATAATGTGAACTTGTGTAATGTGAACTTGTATGTGAACTTGTATAATGTGAACTTGTGTAATGTGAACTTGTATAATGTGAACTTGTATAATGTGAACTTGTATAATGTGAACTTGTGTAATATGAACTTGTATAATGTGAACTTGTATAATGTGAACTTGTATAATGTGAACTTGTGTAATGTGAACTTGTGTAATGTGAACTTGTATAATGTGAACTTGTATAATGTGAACTTGTATAATGTGAACTTGTGTAATGTGAACTTGTATAATGTGAACTTGT
Organism: Euprymna scolopes; assembly: GCF_053919585.1. Lineage (NCBI taxonomy): Eukaryota > Metazoa > Mollusca > Cephalopoda > Sepiida > Sepiolidae > Euprymna > Euprymna scolopes. Next base: position 25,162,239 of record NC_136508.1, on the reverse strand, counting down.
ATAATGTGAACTTGTGTAATGTGAACTTGTGTAATGTGAACTTGTATAATGTGAACTTGTATAATGTGAACTTGTATAATGTGAACTTGTGTAATGTGAACTTGTATAATGTGAACTTGTATAATGTGAACTTGTGTAATGTGAACTTGTGTAATGTGAACTTGTGTAATGTGAACTTGTGTAATGTGAACTTGTATAATGTGAACTTGTGTAATGTGAACTTGTGTAATGTGAACTTGTGTAATGTGAACTTGTGTAATGTGAACTTGTATAATGTGAACTTGTATAATGTGAACTTGTATAATGTGAACTTGTGTAATGTGAACTTGTATGTGAACTTGTATAATGTGAACTTTTGTAATGTGAACTTGTATAATGTGAACTTGTATAATGTGAACTTGTATAATGTGAACTTGTGTAATGTGAACTTGCATAATGTGAACTTGTATAATGTGAACTTGTGTAATGTGAACTTGTATAATGTGAACTTGTATAATGTGAACTTGTGTAATGTGAACTTGTGTAATGTGAACTTGTATAATGTGAACTTGTATAATGTGAACTTGTATAATGTGAACTTGTGTAATGTGAACTTGTATAATGTGAACTTGTATAATGTGAACTTGTGTAATGTGAACTTGTGTAATGTGAACTTGTGTAATGTGAACTTGTGTAATGTGAACTTGTATAATGTGAACTTGTGTAATGTGAACTTGTGTAATGTGAACTTGTGTAATGTGAACTTGTGTAATGTGAACTTGTATAATGTGAACTTGTATAATGTGAACTTGTATAATGTGAACTTGTGTAATGTGAACTTGTATAATGTGAACTTGTATAATGTAGACTTGTGTAATGTGAACTTGTGTAATGTGAACTTGTATAATGTGAACTTGTATAATGTGAACTTGTATAATGTGAACTTGTGTAATGTGAACTTGTATAATGTGAACTTGTATAATGTGAACTTGTGTAATGTGAACTTGTGTAATGTGAACTTGTATAATGTGAACTTGTGTAATGTGAACTTGTATAATGTGAACTTGTATAATGTGAACTTGTATAATGTGAACTTGTATAATGTGAACTTGTGTAATGTGAACTTGTATAATGTGAACTTGTATAATGTGAACTTGTATAATGTTAACTTGTATAATGTGAACTTGTGTAATGTGAACTTGTATAATGTGAACTTGTGTAATGTGAACTTGTATAATGTGAACTTGTATAATGTGAACTTGTATAATGTGAACTTGTATAATGTGAACTTGTATAATGTGAACTTGTGTAATGTGAACTTGTGTAATGTGAACTTGTGTAATGTGAACTTGTATAATGTGAACTTGTATAATGTGAACTTGTATAATGTAAACTTGTGTAATGTGAACTTGTATAATGTGAACTTGTGTAATGTGAACTTGTATAATGTGAACTTGTGTAATGTGAACTTGTATAATGTGAACTTGTATAATGTGAACTTGTATAATGTGAACTTGTGTAATGTGAACTTGTGTAATGTGAACTTGTATAATGTGAACTTGTATAATGTGAACTTGTATAATGTGAACTTGTGTAATGTGAACTTGTATAATGTGAACTTGTGTAATGTGAACTTGTATAATGTGAACTTGTATAATGTGAACTTGTGTAATGTGAACTTGTATAATGTGATCTTGTGTAATGTGAACTTGTATAATGTGAACTTGTATAATTTGAACTTGTGTAATGTGAACTTGTGTAATGTGAACTTGTATAATGTGAACTTGTATAATGTGAACTTGTATAATGTGAACTTGTGTAATGTGAACTTGTATAATGTGAACTTGTGTAATGTGAACTTGTATAATGTGAACTTGTGTAATGTGAACTTGTATAATGTGAACTTGTATAATGTGAACGTGTGTAATGTGAACTTGTGTAATGTGAACTTGTATAATGTGAACTTGTATAATGTGAACTTGTATAATGTGAACTTGTGTAATGTGAACTTGTATAATGTGAACTTGTGTAATGTGAACTTGCATAATGTGAACTTGTGTAATGTGAACTTGTATAATGTGAACTTGTATAATGTGAACTTGTATAATGTGAACTTGTGTAATGTGAACTTGTGTAATGTGAACTTGTATAATGTGAACTTGTATAATGTGAACTTGTATAATGTGAACTTGTGTAATGTGAACTTGTGTAATGTGAACTTGTATAATGTGAACTTGTATAATGTGAACTTGTATAATGTGAACTTGTGTAATGTGAACTTGTATAATGTGAACTTGTGTAATGTGAACTTGTATAATGTGAACTTGTATAATGTGAACTTGTATAATGTGAACTTGTGTAATGTGAACTTGTGTAATGTGAACTTGTATAATGTGAACTTGTATAATGTGAACTTGTGTAATGTGAACTTGTGTAATGTGAACTTGTGTAATGTGAACTTGTATAATGTGAACTTGTGTAATGTGAACTTGTGTAATGTGAACTTGTATAATGTGAACTTGTATAATGTGAACTTGTGTAATGTGAACTTATGTAAGTTTTATTTATTGTTCTACTAAATTCCAAAAATCTATAAACATGTTTTTCTTTGTAGACAAACTAATTTTGCATACCGACAAATAATAATATTCTTTATCTAACATTTAGAATTTAATAATAATAGCCGATTTTCTTAAATCGACTATCAGCAAAATAACCCAGTGTTGCCCCGGCATAATCTAACATAACCTCAGCTCCTCAGGTTGTTGTACCAAGGTTATCTTTCCTTCTCTGATCAAGAATATATCACTCCAAATTAATAAGAAATATTTCAATTTAAAAAAAGAAAAAAATATTTGCATCTTAACGTGTTTCCAAAACAGTTTGTCTGTTTATTTAAGGTTTTTAAATTTCATAGTATATATATATATATATATATATATATATATATATATATATATATATATATATATATATATATATATAGCAAAAATGGTAATTAGTAAAAACCTGAAGAGAGTGTTCAATACTATTGTAGAGCAAATATGTGTTTTATTTTTTTATTAGCGTTTTATCTATGATCCAGCAACCTCGTTAGACCTTACAGAAAATCCTGAAGGTCTGACGAGGTTGCTGGATTGTAGATATGGTTCGGCAACCGAAACATGTATAACTAAACAGATAAAACGGTATTAAAAATGTAAAACACACACACACATATATATAAATATATATATATATATATATATATATATATATATATATATATATATATATATATATATATATAATATGCGCAAGATCAGGCATTGTTTGGTAAATAGTGAAAAACCAAACCTGTGTACCTAGGTTCCTGAATCCTATTTTTCCATTTTTATTTTATATTTAAATTCTAAAATGAAACAAGGTGTCATATTCACTTTTTATGGATATGCAGTGCAAACCCAGACCTCACAATATTATTGTAAAAAACAATACAAAAGTAACGACGTCATTGTTTTCTGCATATGATTTTACTTGAGTTGTATTTGATTTTGAAATCGTTTTTTCCCTTTGCATCATGATAACCGATAATTGGAATTGATAATTGGATTCTAATGTCTGTAAATGGAATCTGCGGAAAAATTGGAATGGTGTCTTGAAATTCCTTGAAACTTCTAACTCTCATTAAAAGTAATTTGAAATTTCTCGTTAACTACGGATTTCTCCTACAGCCAAACAAGGAAGCAAACAATCTTTCTTTGTTAAATACATATTAGCTTGCATCCTGGCGTTGCCCAAGGAGGAATGCGGATCCTAACAGTGTTTCTGCTCTCAACCTGAACTTCATATTATCAGTTTTATTATAATTTTCAATTTTCAAAATATACTATGAGGGCCGTTAATACCTCTGATCCACTTCTCATAGAAGTTGAGCAATGAAACTTTTTAAAAAAGTAAATGTCATTTTTTCACAGAAGAAATCTTGCTAGTCTTTCTCTACTCTATCGTTATTTCTCTCGAGGATTTTCTTTTTACCAATTTCTAGAGGATCGCCACTTCACTCAAGGATAATGGTTCAAGTTATTTTCATGGCAAGTGCTTGTTTAAGCTTCAATCTATGGTCTCCCTCGCCAAACTTTCACAAAATAGTGTGCCTAAACCTAAATGTAGATTCCATGAACAAAGTTTCTTTCTTAGAACTGCACGCCTGTGGAACTCTCTTCCGTTTGCCTGCTGTCCAGCTGACTACAATCTGATTGTCTTCAAGTCCAACATAAACAAGTTCTTGATGAACCGTCCCCCTAAGTAATCCAATTTACAAAATTTCCACTACTTATGATTACTACGCTATAATTACATTAACTAATGTATACCCATTAACCCTTATCCTCGAGTGGCCTCTGGGCCTTGGTAAGTGGTGATTTCTGTGTAAAAAAAAAGTGATCCCAGTCATGATCACTTCTACAGGAGGACTAGAAACAAAGGATGAAATGTATGAAGGTCATTCCAAAAGTAAAGCCCCCTATTTTTTAATGCAAAAAAATTTGAAGAGCTATGAAGACGGGAGTGATAACATTAAAAGGAGTGATCTTTTATCTTGCTGAATTTATTTTCTACATAATCACCACCGTTATCAATGCACTTTTGCCAGGAATTCAATGATGCACCTTGCTTTTCATGCACGTCCATGACGGGGTTTGATTTCTTAGAGTCTCACACTGTCAATATGTGCAACAGAGAGATTTAATTTTTAGATCATGAATGCATGAGTTCAGTCATTATAACAATGCAATTTGCAATATCCTCTAACCCATTTGAGGGAATAAAAAATGGAAGGCATTACTTTTTGGAACGCCGTTCATAAAGAACATACTTTAAGCAGAATTGACTGTCCATGAGGACAGCTTGAGTATTTATTCATATTACACATGAAGACGATCATGCTGTAGTCGGTTGGGAAGCAGACCCTCGACTGTTTTCTAATCTCTGGTTCCTCCCAATAAAATATTTATAGTACGAACTTTTCTTCCTATCATCACTGCAAAGAAATTTCTTTTTGTTCTCTGTCTATCTAAAACCAATCAGAATTTCCATGAACTTAGTTTCTTTCGAAAAACTTTCCCCTTATGATATAACATTTTCATAACAAATATGATGTTAAACGAAAGAAAACACATTGTCTTTTCACACAAGTGCATACTCGCTGCACTTATGTTGTTTTTGCGAGTGGGCCATCAGGAATTAATCATTTAATAAAAGTCGTTTTTACATATGTGCACGATCAGTGCTGGTTTTTGCTTTTTCATCATTTTTCCATGCATATCGTTCTTCCTATGGTTGCATTGTCCAGTGACTTTTGATCAGCCGTTTAATTTAGACAAATAAAACTAGTGTCTGAAACAATGGAGATTTGTTGCGTTTTCAAAGGTTTTATTGGGAAGAGAAGTTTGTTCCCAAGGGGAGAGACTGAAATTAATTCCTTATAAAAGAGAGGCTAAAATTAATTCCTTTTAATTTAATTGTCTTACTTAGCCTTAAAAATGGTGCAGGAATTAACAAGGAAATATTCACTTAGATCCATACATTATCAGACATGTCTTGTCTGTCTACTTCCATGCTTCAACCTCCTCAAAACTCTATCCCGGCCTGAAGCATGTGATCTTTTCTTATGTAATAATAGCATATTTTGTTCCTTGCTTCAATCATGCTAGATTTACAATCCGACAAGGTTATATGGCCCGAAGGGTTTCTGCTATTAACCAAGGTCAGCTCGGTATATGAGTTCGTATTAAGCCTTTCCGATCACTTGGCGCAACATCCCCCCCACCACCACCACCACCAAAATGTTCCACTGTTATCCTGGTTATTCAGAACAATTCTCACAACATTCCAGTTTGGCCTGATCGTCTACACTGAGACTGGATTTGACAAGGGTTTCTAGTTATTCCGTTTCAACAAGAAAAGTCTGACAGGAAGATAGGTGCAGCCCACATTGTATTTGTTGCTGTTGATCCGCAAGCCACAGCCCTCTCTTTGCTCATAGATAATTCCTGAAAAATAACTCAAGTTGACTGTCCAGTCTGGTTGCAATGCAAATTTCTTTGCAGAAGCAATAAATAATTTTAAAAAAACTTCAGTCGTTGCTTTCCTTTTTTTATAAAAATTATATTAACAGAAACTATATAACTACAAAGTTCCAATAAAATACCAATTCAGAGTCAACAAAAACTATTCTCTGTTTTGTTTATGCCAAAAATACGATATGCGGCGAAAATGTTTTATAGTAGAATCTCGATTTAGACACAATCAGAGGCGTCTTTGGGAAATGGCCTCAACTGTATTCAACTGGCTTGGACTCTCAACTATCATTAACTCTCAACTAAAACTGCTTTTGCATAAGCTTATATATCGGTAGATGGGTGGGGAGTGAAGCTTCTCCCAATCCCATTCAGCTAACTGATCGCCACAACATATTTCTCTCTTTTCTGATTGGCTCCATGCATATTCGCATATTGAAGTAAATTTCCATCGAATTTGTTCTCATGTCGGGTCTAATACTGTTTCTCAAGTTTAGCCAAAATAAACTTTCATACTATTCTCTGTAAATCAATTGTTTCCTTCACAAAACAATATTATCATTAAATATTATTATCAATCCATAATTTGCCAACTGAAGCCATTTTTCCTTATTTTGGGTTGCCTCATCAACCAAACAAATGGAGTCAGCAAGGCAATCGAGAATTGCCCGGGATCACATAATAAAAGCTCTAACTTAGCTCTATTTTAACCATTATTAATGTAAAAGTCGACCACCACAGGTGGTTGGGTCAGAGGTGCACTGGGTTTATTTTAGTTTTCTGCTAGGTTGTCCTGAAATACACTGAATGTAACCTCACAAAAATTCATACTAGTTAACATAATCTCTATTTATTGGCATAGGGTCCTAATATATAACACTGAGAACACATGCCAGAGGACTGTCCCTGCAAACTACAACATGGTTGTCTCCAAGTCTAATGTCAACAAATACTTGTCGAGTTGTCCACTTCAGTAATCAAATTTTATCAATTTTATTCATCAGGCTTCACTCATATCATAGTACTTTTCATCATCAAACTGATAATATCATTAATACTTATCCTCGAGTGGCTTTTTGCCTCAGTAACTTGTGCCGCATTTATATTAATATAAACAATTGAGAAATGAACAATTTATGTTCGTATCGATAACTAATCAATAAAGAAAATTCCACATCATACAATGCATGGACTCGTTAATAAATTGAGAAGTGGATTTTTTTTTAGATGAGGATTGATTATTGGAATTATTCAGACGATTTCTTTTGTGGAAATAGCTTGAGACAAGGCATGAAGTCACTTGATGTAAGGTGTCAAGGAGAACGAAAGATGACTATCACAAAGAAGACATGAGATGATTATCGGCCTTTGTTTTGAAAAGATAAAAGGCTGTAGGTAGTAAGAAAATAACAAGCAAATTATCTTGGAAAGAAGCTACTGGAATAAGAAGCCGAATTCCAATAAGGAATTAAAACAACGAAACCATGAGCCAAAGGAAACAGAAAATTCTGGAGAACATATTCCATAATAGTATTTATAAAAGAGATTGAGACTAGTGGTATTAAGTATGTGAGAAAGAGGTTGTAGTGAATGCAGTGATGTTCTCACCTTGAGTGTTATTCTCACAACGTTTCGGCCAATATAACTTTTGATCTTCTTCAGGTGTATCTTCACAAACTCATAGTGTTGCATAAGAGACCCCACCGGTGGGAGGAGGTTAACAATAAATTTGGCCAGAAAATGTGACCAAGAGTCATGTGCAGAATCTTTGTGTGGTCAAATGACGGCAAACAAAAAAGTTGGGCTCTAGGAGAACAAAAAAGTCGGGCACAAGTCTAGGAAAGCCCGGGAGATGACGTCAAAGCAAATGATCACATTCTTGCGAAACAATGCGATTTGAACTCATCATTCTAGGCCACATAAAAAGGGGACATAGAGCGAGACACATGAGACAACAACAACACAAATGGAGAGCAACACAATCTTCTAGAAATCATCCACTAACCCCGTCGCGCGGCAATCAGATTTGTCAATATGTCATTAAAAACTTAAATGTACAAAAATAAAAAACAAATATTTTTATAATCAACTGCGTGTGTCCTCTGTTCCACTGGCGGGTGTTTACGTATTTTTAAAGAGACTTAAACAAAATTGATGTCTCAACCATCCTCATCATCAACTCGAGAATCTGCACAGATTTTTTCAATAAGCGGTTCCATCCAAAATTCCGTACAGATTCTCGAGCTTGGCAGAAAGATTCCTGAATTCAACAAGATACCTGAAGAAGGTCAAAGGTTATATTGGTAGAAACATTGTGTGGATAACACTCAAGATGAAAACAATAGTCCGACTAATCTAAATAATGCATATTCGTAATATCTTCAGAATACAAATGTCAGAGCATGATTCCAGAGTGATTCACATAACAACGATCACGTGAAATTAATTCCCGACTCACTGTCTTTACTCCACTACAGAAATGTACTTGCAATAACCCTTATCCCTGAGTGGCTTCCAGGCCTTGATAAGTGGTGACTACCGTGTAAAAAAAAAAAAACTTTAACTTGAACGTCTAAGTATGAAGTACTGTTGCCACATCTGGGCAGAAGCTATATGCCCAGTCTGTTAAATCCAAAGTAGTTGATCAGCGGCTTGGTTCCCACCAGTTTTGGCAAATAACAAATAGGATCCTGAACAGAAGTGTGCGTTCTATCCCAACCATTATCAATGGACAAGAGGTCATCTCATCAGCATCAGACAAGGCCAAACTATTTGCAAAGAACTTTGCAGCTAATTCTACCCTATGCGACAATTTCCATCAACTTCCCATATTTCCTCCTATAACACAGAACACGCTAGGTAACATACAAATATCTGTGCATGAGGTCGCCAAGCTAATCAAGAACCTTGATTCCAGTAAAGCAACTGGTCCTGACGGCATCCCAATTATAGTGTTAAAAAAGCTTCAACCAGAACTTGCTCCCATACTTACAAAACTGTTTAAGCGTTGCCTTAAGGAGAAGTGCTTTCCAACTCCCTGGAAAACCTCATCAGTATGGCCTGTATTTAAGAATTCAGGTGATAAGTCATCTCCCTCTCAGTACAGACCAAGAAGTCTCCTGTGTGTTATGAGTAAGTTGCTGGAATCCATATTAAATAGAGAAATAGTCAACTACCTTAGCAGAAATAACCTTCGTAGTGACATGCAATATGGTTTCCGCTCTGCAAGATCTACCGCAGATGTGCTAACGGTTATATCTCACAGGATTAGTGAATCTCTTGACAAAGGCTTCCTTTCTAGGGCAATTTCTCTTGACATATCAAAGGCCTTCGACAAACTATGGCATAAGGGCCTACTTCACAATATTTCTAGCTACAGTATAACTGGAAATGTTTTCTCAATCATTAAATCATTTCTCTCTGATAGGTTCATAAGAGTAGTGGGCGATGAACAAAAATCAGAGGCTGCAGTATTAATGCTGGAATCCCTCAAGGGTCCATCCTGGGCCCAACTCTCTTCCTGATCTACATCAATGATCTCCCTAAACGCATACTTAAATCATTCGTTGACATCTATGCTGATGACACAACCATCTACCGCAACACATCAAAGGCCGTAAATGACAAAGTTCTCTCTGATTCTCTCTCCTCTGATCTCGAGCATGTGGTTCAGTGGGGTAAGACGTGGCTGGTTACCTTTAATGCATCTAAAACCAAACTCCTATCTTTACATCAACAACGCTCTGATCCCCATCGAGCATCAATTGAAATGGATGGCTCTCGTCTAGGAGAAGCCCCATGTTTTGACAAGCTTCTAGGTTTGTCCTTTACTCCGGATCTGAAATGAAACACGTACATCAAGTCTGTTGCCAAGGTCGCTGGAAAGATGGTGGGATCCTTCTACCGCTCCAGAAGATATCTCACTACTGATGCAATTCTCTATGTATATAAAAGCCAAGTACGTTCAAGGATGGAATACTGCTGCCATATCTGGGCAGGAGCTGCTAAAAACAGCCTATCATGCCTTGACAGAGTACAAAATAGACTTTGTGGCTTAGTGGGGATGCCCTTTTCTCTTTCCTGCAACCTCTCTCCCACAGAAGAGACGTTGCGAGCTTATCCTTGTTTTATCGTTATTTCCATGGCAGGTGCTCGTCTGAACTCTTGATGCAAAGAGTTAAAAAAAAAAAAAAGGTATCACTTCAAGTTCAAAAACTAGCCAACAATAAATATTATATGAATAGATTCTAACCCAGAAAACAATAATAATTCTCTCATTTTAAGAAACATCGCTCATGGAATGTGAGGACTAAAGGACAAAATAAGAGAAGTGAGAATTACAAAGCTGCTGAAAGTAAATCCAACGTCTATTTTCTATTCTCTGTATTTCATTGTGGTTCATTTTTGTTACAAACAGAATGAATATTGAAAACGTGGGGATGAACAGTGTTGTTAGACCCTCAAAAAGCTTTTATCTTTATATAGTTTTCTAACATGTTAGATTTGTCTCCAAATAATGTTTTGCTATGATAACATTGTCTTTCAAATGTTCAGGAAAATTTTTGTGATATGAAAAAGTTTCATGAAATCGTCAATATGAAAAGTGTTGAAGTTTTTATAGAAATTCTTCCAAATAAAAAAGTTTTCTTTTGTTTTGACATCGTCTCTAATAAATTGTAATTTACAGTTTTCAGATTGTCTAAGAAACTCGGCTGTCTCTGTGTGACATACTACTTCGGTAACAGTTTTAAGGGTTGTGTCTGATAAAATCGACAATCTTTAGATGTTAAAGTTTGAGTTCTATTATCTTGAGTTATTTCCCTTCGTACATGCGAAGTTTCAGTTTGGATGAAGATGGCTGTTCACTGTTCCTTTACATAATTCATAGATTTATCTTTGTCCTATCTTTTTTGGTTTTATTACTTTCCTACCCCATCTTTTCCTAACTCCCGTTTTATTTCTTTCTTATCTCTTCTCCATATTCCCCCTTTCTTAATCTCTCTTTCTCTTCCTTATTTTTTCTGCCATTTTTTTATCCTTTATATGTACCCCCTTCCTCCCTCCCTTTTTCTCTCTCTCTCTCTCTCTCTCTCTTTCTCTCTCTTTCTTGTTTTCTTCTAGCGTTTTTTATCCTTTCTATGTACCCTCTTCCTTCCTCTCTCTTTTTCTTAGTTTTCTTTTTTTTTCGTCCTTTTTATGCGTCCCCTTTTTTACTCTCTCTCTCTTTCTTTCTCTCTCTCTCTCCCTCTCTCTCTCTCTCTCTCTCTCTCTTTCTCTCTCTTCCTTGTTTTCTTCTAGCGTTTTTTATCCTTTCTATGTACCTTTTTCCTTCCTCTCTCTTTTTCTTAGGTTTCTTTGCCGTTTTTCGTCCTTTTTATGTGCCCCCTTTTTTGCTCTCTCTCTCTCTCTCTTTCTTTCTCTCTCTCTATCTCCCTCTCTCTCTTTCTCTCTCTTTCGTTCTCCTTTACTTACCTATTCTGATTCTTTCTCGATCTCTATTTTCCTATTTGTTACAACACTTTTGGTATAATTGTTGTGGGTAAATATTTACCTCCTTCTCACCACAAGAAGATGCGACACAAGGTCAAACGGTGGGCAGAATCAAGTGAGCGTCACTAAAGGAGAAACACTCTGACACTGCAAAAACTCCTGAGCAGTCCCATCACCATTTCCTGGTTAGAGTGCTTCAGGCAATAAGCAGTAAACTTACTCCATCCGAAAGGTGAGACGCGACACAGAATGAATGCCTCGGCTCAACAGATAAAAGATATCCGAAATGCCCCAGTTTCTAACATTGGAACGTCGACTGGCATGTATTACCAATCGCTATTAAATTCCAGATGAATAGTGTGAGCTAGTACAATTGGTGTGGATACATATTTACCTCCCTCCCAACAGAGGATGATGTGATACAAAGTCTGAAGAGGTGGAAATAAACCAGCACTCCCTAAGGAGGAGCACTCTGGCTTATTACAAATTGCTTTGATAGCCCTGTTTACATTCCTTGTGTAAGGTAAAACATGTTTACACACGTGTTAACATGCAGACACTTGAGACCAACATGTTGTCGCAGTAATAACTCAACTTCTTTTTTTTGTAACAATGAAATTTATTTCCTCATTCTTCCATCACACAATACTCCTTGTTACATCTGTGAAGTCAACCACCTTTGTGATCGTGTTCTTTGACGTGATCGTCCTCTCTAACGCGCTCTGTCTCCTTTTTATAGTCTTTTCTTTTTTCATTACTGTTACGTTATTTCACACAGAGCTCAGTATTTGCATATGGTTGCCCTATTCTGTTACACCTGGTCATCGAGCCTTAGGCAGTAAACAATAAAATTACTCCATTCTAAAGATGAGACACAAGGTCTGGAGGGTGAACCTCCTAAGATTACCCATGACAAATGTCTCATCCCAAGAGATAAAAGCGACCAAAATGCCCCAGTTTCTGACAGACTGATTGTCAAGATTAGAACCTCGATTGGTAATTGCTATCAAATGCCATGTGAATGGTGGAGGAAGACACTACAATTGTCGTGGGTATTATGTTTCTGAATTTTTTAGATAAGGATTGATTAATCTGTATTTCAACCTATCTTGTATAACTTGGGAATGTTCCTGTCGAACTGAAGAATTTGGAATGGAAACCTTTATGTACTTCACGCGGGTAGCATACTCTCATTCCATCAGCCATGATTAGATAGAGGTCCTAAGTAATTCAGTTTGGACGACCAAAAAATACAATTGCAAATTACTAGTCATGGCTGATGGAACAAGAGCATGCTACCCCCGTGAATTAAATAAAAGGTTCCAATTGAAATTCCGTTCAAATTCCCAAATTTGACAGAAACATTCCCAAGTTCAAAAAGATACATCTGAAGAAGGTCGGAGGTTAGATCGACTGAAACATTGTAAAAATGGCACTCAAGATGAGAACAATAGTTCGATGAATCGAAGCAATATGAATGTATGTTCATCAATATTTGGAAGATTTTATTTCTACCAATGGATGGAGGCAATGGATGAAATTGGGCATAATTTAATCAATCTTGTGATAGCCATATTGCCAGTTATTTTTTATTGTTTTATTGCAAGGAACTAAGTTCTGTTCTTTGTGGATTTTACCTTTGGATCATTATTATTAATAATAATATTATTTTGAAATATTTTTTGACTCCTGATGGGGGGTATGAGACCCATGATTTCGACGATCGTTTTTATAATCACAAGTCATGGTGAGTAACTAATGAAAAGCTTCTAAAATTACTATAAAAGTTGTTGAATTTTGGATTCAATCAGTTCGCTGTCACCTTTGTTACCGGCAATTACACTCAGGATCTGATCTGAACTGCACTGCTTCTTCGCCACCATCTTTGTTACTGGCAATTACACTCAGTATCATACTATACTGCTTCTTCACCTCCATCTCTGCTCAACATAATGTCTCAACACGTAACAACTGCTACTACTATTACTACACCTTTGTCGTCTTCCTTACCTGCAATCGATATTTGCAATTTTCCTTTTTTCTCTTCTATTATAAAGATTTTTGGTTTTTTATAATTTCTAATCATTCTAATCATTTTTTGTCCTAAACAAAATCTACCTTAGCCTTAACACTACTCTTCATTTCCTTCTTAGGAGTAGACCACAGTAAAGTGCATGCCGGCACTGACCGACGGCTTGACATCCTGTGTTTGAATCATGTCAGATCTTTGTTGGTGTCCTTCCATTTAGACAGACGATGGAGAATCATGCCTGAAGATTGTCATGAGTGGTGGCAACTGTTGCTGTGACTGAGCAGACCAATGCGTGAGCAGCAGATTTTGTTGCACTTCTCGCAGGGATACCCTCCGTCAGGCTCTCTCGATGCTGCTGCTGATGATGCTGTCCTTTTGCGCCTGTCTCTCTTCTCCTCCCACTGTTCATTTCTTCTCTCCTCGCTCAGCTCGACACATTTCTTGACTTTTACCCTTCAGGAGTCATGGTCTGGAGTGTAGGATTCGAGGTCAGCTCTATAGAACCACTTTCACTATGGATCGGATGTTGGCAACCTTCATGTGGTCCTTCCTGTGAGTATCTGATTCTAAAAAGCTTTTACAGTTTATAATTTCTCAACTAGGACCAACAAGCAAGGTAAAAACAGTTAAAATGCTAATTCATACGAAATGTATGCCAGCGGTATTCACTGTTGGCAAGTTCAACTAGCTTCTTCCAAGGAGGAAGTGTCAAGGGAATATTAAATTCACAAGTGGTCCCCCATGGCGTGTGTCGCTCGATCAGGGGAGATAACGATATTAGGTTTTTGTAGTTCTTATAGTGATGTGTCGACATTCCCTTACAGAATGGTCATCTATCTGGTACTGACCAGGATCAACGTTGCTTAACTTTGGTGATCAAATGAAACAGTGTGCCAACATGCCTATGCAAATAAAAGAATAAGGGTCTCCTTATTTTCCTTTCAACTATTCATCTTCTACTGTTTTCTCTCTCTCTCTCTCTCTCTCTCTCTCTCTCTCTCTTTCTCTCTTTTCAACTGTTATTGTCCAATTGTGACACGATGTGCTAAAATATTTCAATCAACTGGTAAGTTTTTTTTTCAAGAAAATATAGTTTTTTGCTGTGTTTGAAAGAATGACAACACACTGATATATGAAAATACAACAATATATCTTTATGGTCGATGACGGTTGTGGATTGTCCGTTGTTAGGAATAGGAATTCGATGGGTTGATTCTTCCCGGCCAAATCATCAACCAACATCAATATCCTTTTCGGTTGTAATTATATAACCATTTTGTAAGCTTCAATCTATGGTCCCCCCTCGCAAAACTTTCACAAGAAACACTCGTCTAGCTGTAAACACTATCAATAATTTCCCCCACTCTTTATCTGTGCCTAAACCTAAACATAGATTCCATGAACAAAGCTTCTTTCTTAGAACTGCACGCCTGTGGAATTGTCTTCCGTTTTCCTGCTTTCCGGCTGACTACAATATGGTTGTGTTCAAGTCTAAGGTAAATAAGTTCTTGATGAGCCGTTCCATATAAGTTATTAAATTTACCAAATTTTCATTACTAATGATTACTATATTGACCAACTTCTACTGTACACTCTTTAACCCTTATCCTTGAGTGGCCTCTGGGCCTTGATAATGTGGTGATGCCTTTGTAAAAAAAAAAAAAAAAAAAAAGTAATTGAAACACGCCTTTTAGGGTTGCATTATTACTGTAGCCAAACCTCAAAGGGATTGTTATTATATAACTATTTTTGACCATCTGAAACGTCCCTTTTAGGGTGGTATTGTCATTGTACCACATTCCAGGAACGTTTTATTTGACCCTTGTCAATTTACTGGATTGACCTGACTTTGATTATACCTGCATGACCTTTTGACGAAAATTTTCTTTCAAATATCATACTTTTAACTTGTCTTCTTTTTGACAATTAATCAAGTTCGTTGCTTCTTCACACAGGTGCCTATGTTAGGTTTATAATTTTTATTTAAATGATCTTTTGGTACATTTGATATTTATTTTATTGTTTGTGCAGCTGAACGTTTCTGTCAAAATGATTTCTCGATACAAACGGCCTAGGTATTAAGCAAGATTTCAGGTCCATAATTTTTATTCAAATGAACTTTTGGTACATTTGATAAGTATTTTGATTTTTCTTATATTGGTCACCAGGTGTCGCTTTTGTCAAAATTATTACTCAATACACATGGTCTTGATATCCAACAGTCTAGAACGTTCTTTTACTTGTTTGCTTATTTTTGCAGAGCCTAATGTTCACATCGCATGACCACTGCACACCAAACTTTATCAAAATATCGATCATGTTCTAAATTAGAACCGTTTAACTTTAGAAAATATCAATGTCAAATGTCATGATCAAGGGGAAAATAAAAAGTGAGTCGCACATTGAATGATAACTTTGGTTCTGTTTATTATACAGACTCGCTACTTGGACCAGAGTGTAGCCAATGATGTCCTTCATCTTATATAACTATAACCTTGGTCATCGATATTGATATTTCGATGGAATTTAAACTTTAGTTTATTTTCTAAATTTCATATATGGATTTGATGCTGTTTGATAACAATAGTCACCATACTAAATTACAGTCTGACCTGAAAGGACAGTTGGAAATGAATTATATACTATACATTACTACAGTTTAATCCCTACAGCCACCTACCTTGAAAATGCTGCTGTGAAACCTGACATAGTTATATGGAATAAGTCAGAGAGAGTTGCAACCTTGGTTGAAGTGAATGTCCCCAATGATGGAGATCTGAACAGAGCTGAAAGGGAGAAACAGACCAAATATCAAGGTCTCGTGTATGACATGAAAAGAAACTGGAATCTTAGGGAGATATCAATCATACTAGTTATCATAGGTGCAACAGGGCTTATGAAAAAGAACCTGAAGTCCTACCTTACTAATATTCCTGGTGAACCAAGTGCAAAACAGATCCAGACAATTGCCCTTAAGGAAACAATGAGGATACTAAAAAGAGCTTTCGGTTAGTTTCAATAAAAAGCAGGGTAATGTTGGGAGCTGATTTGGCTGCCCTATACCCAGCATTACAATTTTCAAAGAAAGAAAATTAAAAAATTAAAAAAATCAGATAGTTTTTGAGTTACAAACGATTCCATGTTATAAGTTCAGGAATGCTTCGTAAAAATATAGGGAAGGTCCAGATATGACTTTGGTCCATCCTTACAGGAGTATACATTCTTATGACTGACTTATGGTCGGGTTTGTAATGTGAAATTATTGGCTCCAGTTACCGTTTGGAAGATCATTGCACGAGATATGAAAACTGCTATTTAAAACGCCATGACTGATTGTACTTGCATGTTTCCTCAATCCAGGCTCAGTGCAATTCACCAACTTGTCTTTTCTTACCGAATTTTTTAGATGAGGATTAACTATTAGTATTATTTGGATTCTTTGGACTATTGGTCTGATTTTTAGTGTTATTTTCACAACATTTCGGTCGATATAACCTCCAATCTTCTTCAGGTGTATCTTGGGAATCATTCTGTTGAACTCAAGAATCGGCACCTGTTTCCAACAGAACCCTTTATTTAATACACTAGTGTAGCATGTTCTTGTTCCATCAGCCATGCCTTAGAAGTTCTAATTCACAATTGTATTTTGAGTGTTGCCCACACTGAGGATCGAACCTTCAACATCGAGCAGAACATAACTTACAACTGAATTTTATGCACTACGTCATCATCGGCCTTGTGTGTTTTCTCCCTAAACAGAAGCAACTTAATATTTTGTGTTTCAATATTTATTATCGTTAATGGTGATTTTTTTTTTTCTTGTTGTGTTAATTTCAAAGTGATGTTGATCTTTTTTTACTCAGCGTGAACACAGGGCTATTGACAAGCAATCAGTTGGAATGCATGTGATCATCGGTGCATCGGGCCACAACGTTTATTCAGTATTATGATCTTTGAATGTATTTTTTGTAAAACTACTTTTCAAAAACTTTTCCTGTTAAGATCTTCAGGCATCGTATGAACATGAAATGAACTTGAATAATTAGAATATTTGATCATCTATTTTGACGTTTTTGTACTGACCACGTGTTTGCATTGCTGTCCAAAAAGGGGGTCGCCATTTTCTGTGTTTGCTTGCAGACACACAAAAATCAGAAATAAAGGAAAACAGTAATGATTAAGAAATAGTTGGATTTATATATATATATATATATATATATATATATATATATATATATATATATATATATATATATATATATATATATATATGATTACATAACACAAGCATTCTTGAGAGAGAGCAAACAACTGCAGTATTAAAGCCATCATACCAAGGCACAGGCTCCGTTGGTTGGAACACATTCTGAGAATGGATGAGAAAAGGCTCCCTCAACAAACACTGTACTCAAAGCTAGCTGCAGAAAAAAGACCCATCGGCCGCTCTCTACAAAGGCCAACTCAAAATCACTGCAAAAAACACTGGATTTAACATTCACACCTAGGAAACAACAGTCTAGGACCAGCACCTGTGGTGCCGATTCATCATATCTGGTACCAAACAATATGAAACAGAAAGAAAGTGACAAGTGGAGAGTAAGAGGCAGGTAATAAAAAATTGAGCAGAACAGCCCTACCCCTGCCAAGCTTTGTTGGTCTTCTCTGCCCACACAGATTCTACACTCAGATTGGTCTTAGAGGCCATCTGCAAGCTAAAGAAGAGGAATGGGATGATGATGATGACAACAATTTATATATATATATTGTTGGTGACTACTCCCTTATTTAAATATATATATATATATATATATATATATATACACACACATATATATATATATATATATACATATATATATATATATATATCACCCCCAAAATATAATTATCCACTGACACGTGTTTCGTCGTCCACGACTCATCAGAGTGGCTGAATCTAGCGAGATTTGAAATCGGCATCTCGTGATAAGAAGCCCAAACCTCTACCACGGTGCTACATATATATATATATATATATATATATATATATATATATATATATATATATATATATATATATATATATATATATATATATATATATATATATATATATATATATATATATATATATATATATATATATATATTATTTTGTGTACAGAAAGTTGTTAGATGAGATAAATCATTGGTGCCGTCAGTTTCAAGCCCGATAATTAGGACCATTTTAGATACTCATATCAAGCTCTCTTCAGCCAATACTCATCTATTTTTATAACCGGAAGTGAAAAATATATATACATCACGAGTTCACGTTTAACTCTCGTCCAGCTAAAAGCGAGATCAGTCTAGCTAGCAAGTCTATAATTCGAGAAATAGTAAAAGAGATAAAAAGAAAAGCAAATCTTAATTTGTGGGCAGACACAAGCGGTACTGGACTGATTTAAAAACATAACTGAACCACACAAATGTAAATTCACACAACTGGATATTGTCGATTTTTACCCCTCAATTACTAAGAAAATTCTAGAAAAATCATTGCTTTTTGCACTAAAATATGAAAAGATAAGCGAGCTGGATAAGGAAAAAAAAAGCCAAGAGTTAAACGTAAACTCTCGTTTGTAATTGTATTCTTCACATTCTTTATCTTTTAATGCTGGACAACGTACAACTTTTCGGGGTTTTTTTTTTTTAAGTAATTCTTGTTTTTTCTTTTTTTCTTTTAATTAATATTGAATAAAATTGAATTTAAGTATAAATCGCGTTTTTTATTTTTATTTTTTTCGATATATTTTTTTTTAATCTTTATCCTTTTTTCAAAAAGCTGTCATTCATTATTGACAGTATGACTGATCGAGATATCCTGCTTTGCCTACTATGTGTAACGTCATGTTTCAGTTAACAGGCCTTGTCTCTCGGTGGTGATGGCTACATCGAGAGACATATTTTCCCGGTCTTTGACTTTTACTCCTGGTCTGAACTGGAACACATATATCAAATCCGTTGCCAATGCTGCTGGAAAAATGGAGGGATCCTTCTATCTATCTAATAAATGGAGCATCATGAGTGTTCTTACTTTTGACAACTTGTACTCCTCAACAATCCATGGAATAAATTCAGTTGTCCTTTTTCTCCAAATATTGCTGAGTTGTTCAACATTCTCATTAGTCCCAACCATTTATTTAAGTGCATTCTATGCTGTTCAATCCATTCTACTTGCAAATTTTTCATTTTGATTTCAAATGATGCATTTTCAAATACGCTTTCGTTATAATACCTTTACGTTATGCATCATTTTAAAGAACATTTTTCACTCTATTTAATCGTTTAAATTACAATTATGTCTTCTTATAAGAGTGTTGAATACAAGATGATATATAAAGCAAATTTGCACAATTTTCTTATTTCAATTTAAGCTAAACTAAACAGCTGCTGAAACAACTCGCAATATCAACAAAGCGTTTGGCTCAGAAACTACGTATAAAGAAATATATAAACATATAAATGACGGACTTCGACAACGGATACAGAGAGAATATTTTATTTACTCCTCACTCCCAAGTATATACAACAATGGCAGTAGAACGCACCAAAGAATGGTGGTTTAAGAAATTTTGTGGCAGCGACAAAAGTCTTGAGGATGATGAGCATAATGGTCGGCAATCGGATATTAACAACAATCAATTAAGAGCTAATTCACGCACAACTGTTCAAGAACTTCTGAATTAGTTGTAATGTATACGACGATTTCCAACCACTCAAGAGAGACTGATAAATGGAGACCTCACGAATTGAATGACAATTAAAAGAAATACCGTCATTAAGTGTCATCTTCCTTTCTTTTATGCGATAAGAATGACCCATTTCTTGATGGGGTTGGGACTTACGATGAAAAGTGGGTTCTTTACGATAACCAGCAATGCTCGGCTTAGTGGTTAGACATGACGAAGCTCCACGATATTTCACAAAGCCAGAGTTGCACCAAAGGAAGATCATGCTGAATGTTTGGTGATCTCTGATCGGCCTCATTCATTACAGTTTTTTGAATGCAGGTGAAACCATTACGGCAGGGAAGTACTGTCAACAAATGGATGAAATGCATCAGAAACTTCAACAACAACACCCAGCATTAGTCAACAGAAAAGGTCCCATTTTTCCTTCACGACCGACCCTGTAGAAGTTGAACGTGTTAATCTGTGTGAGTGATCTTCCCTGAAAAACTCTCCCTGCTAGTGAGGCGGTTTCCAGTCGGGAGTGGAAAAGTGGTCATTGTTGTATATACGCGCGAGTTAGTGAGGAGTCGAATAAAATATTCTCTCCGTTGTCGAAGTCCGTCATGTATATGTTTATATATTTCTTTATACGTATTAACAGTCTTGTGTAACTAACACTGGTTGCAGAGCAAAACGTAACTATGGCTTCAAAACACATTTCACCGCCCGTCTTAATTAAAGACAAATACAGCACGTGGAAAAAAGAAATGCAAATCTGGGAAATGGCTACGTCGCTTGACAAAACAAAACGCGCTCCCATAGTATTTCTTTCTCAGGGAGGAAACCCCAGAGAAGCTGTATTGGAATTAGATGTTGCGACTCTTAATTCTGTGGATGGAATGGCCAAATTATATGAAAAATTGGACACCTTTTTTTTTTTTTGGAAGATATAAACCAGTCGGTTTTTCTGGCCTACGAGACTTTCGAAGGATACCAGAGACAACCCGATACATTAGTGGAAGACTTCCTTATCAACTTCGGCCGACACGTTGCCAAGTTGAAAGATTTCAA
This sequence comes from Euprymna scolopes, assembly GCF_053919585.1. Lineage (NCBI taxonomy): Eukaryota > Metazoa > Mollusca > Cephalopoda > Sepiida > Sepiolidae > Euprymna > Euprymna scolopes. Next base: position 25,140,916 of record NC_136508.1, on the reverse strand, counting down.
TATTATCCTGCCTGAACCGGTACTTGCATTCAGGGCATTAAAGAGTGCCTCCCTCACCCCTGAAAATGAAAGACGACAGTTGGCGAATTGACACTCTCTTCCATGTCGGCCCAGTTAAAGAAGATTATGCACAGACAGCCGTTTGACGCTTCATCTATGAATTCAACACCCGTTGTGGTTAAGAAGGAAGATGTTATTGCCTACACTGAAAATAAAAACGAACATAGCGAGGTGTACTATGGTCGCTCTACGCACCGCGGTGGTTCGCATTTTAGTAGTCGGCGAGGAAAAACACATCGCGGCGGAAAGCTACATAACAACAACAACAACAAAAACAACAACAACAACAACAATTACAACAACAACAAAGCACGCTCCACTGATAAAAACAAAATGAACCCGCGTGGACCTGTGGGCAACACTACGGTGTGTTTTAAATGTGGCTGCAAATTCCACTGGTCATACGAATGTCCTTATGTCGATGATACTCAGGACAAACATGAGAACGGCGAACATGAAAATTATATGTCCCTGGCTAATATTGTGCTGATGAATCAACAAAAACGGGAGGCAAATGGCAACACGCTTGTGGGTGAAACACTTGGTTCGGCTGTCCTAGATAGTGGTGCTGGTGCACTGGTGCATCCGGCACTGTTTGTGGAACAAAATGGTACGAGTGTTTTCTCGAAACATCACCAGAAGAAAAAATAATAATGAGAGAAGGAGGGAGAACCCTTAATTTCGGCGATGGAAACAAACTGAACTCTCTCTACAATGTGACTCTACCATGTGTCATCGTTGACATTGATCTCAGTATCGTTACCGATGCTGTGGATTCCAACATTCCACTTCTCCTACGCAAAGAAGCCATGAAAAGGGTCATCAAGGTTGAATTTTTTGATGTTATATAAAAGATAAAAAATTATAAGATCAAAAAATCCGACCTTGATCGCCCTTCGTGGCCCGTGGCGCAGTTGATAGAGACGTTGAATCTCTACAGTTCCAGATGAGCATTGTCTGAAGATAGCGGTTCCAATCCTACCCAAAGCCGGCCAGAGGCTTACTTGGCCAAAACGTGGTCAGACGACACCAACTCCGGATGGCAGTGATTGCTGAGAATGCAGTTAGGAGATTCGAAATTCCTATCCATCGCGGTTACCACCTGACGAAAGTCAGAAGAATAGTTTGCCGAAACGTCGTGAAACAACAACTAATAAAGATGAGAATAACAGTCTGCAATAAATAACAATTAAAATAAAACTCATCTCAATAATGAATTCCAATTAAAATAATAGTGAAAACATATTTATTATAAAAGTTCAAATAATGAATTCCAATTAAAATAATAGTGAAAACATATTTTATTATAAAAGTTCAAATAATGAATTCCAATTAAAATAATAGTGAAAACATATTTATTATAAAAGTTCAAATAATGAATTCCAATTAAAATAATAGTGAAAACATATTTTATTATAAAAGTTCAAATAATGAATTCCAATTAAAATAATAGTGAAAACATATTTATTATAAAAGTTCAAATAATGAATTCCAATTAAAATAATAGTGAAAACATATTTTATTATAAAAGTTCAAATAATGAATTCCAATTAAAATAATAGTGAAAACATATTTATTATAAAAGTTCAAATAATGAATTCCAATTAAAATAATAGTGAAAACATATTTATTATAAAAGTTCAAATAATGAATTCCAATTAAAATAATAGTGAAAACATATTTTATTATAAAAGTTCAAATAATGAATTCCAATTAAAATAATAGTGAAAACATATTTTATTATAAAAGTTCAAATAATGAATTCCAATTAAAATAATAGTGAAAACATATTTATTATAAAAGTTCAAATAATGAATTCCAATTAAAATAATAGTGAAAACATATTTTATTATAAAAGTTCAAATAATGAATTCCAATTAAAATAATAGTGAAAACATATTTATTATAAAAGTTCAAATAATGAATTCCAATTAAAATAATAGTGAAAACATATTTTATTATAAAAGTTCAAATAATGAATTCCAATTAAAATAATAGTGAAAACATATTTATCATAAAAGTTCAAATAATGAATTCCAATTAAAATAATAGTGAAAACATATTTTATTATAAAAGTTCAAATAATGAATTCCAATTAAAATAATAGTGAAAACATATTTATCATAAAAGTTCAAATAATGAATTCCAATTAAAATAATAGTGAAAACATATTTTATTATAAAAGTTCAAATAATGAATTCCAATTAAATTAATAGTGAAAACATATTTATTATAAAAGTTCAAATAATGAATTCCAATTAAAATAATAGTGAAAACATATTTTATTATAAAAGTTCAAATAATGAATTCCAATTAAATTAATAGTGAAAACATATTTTATTATAAAAGTTCAAATAATGAATCCAATTAAAATAATAGTGAAAACATATTTTATTATAAAAGTTCAAATAATGAATCCAATTAAAATAATAGTGAAAACATATTTATTATAAAAGTTCAAATAATGAATCCAATTAAAATAATAGTGAAAACATATTTTATTATAAAAGTTCAAATAATGAATCCAATTAAAATAATAGTGAAAACATATTTTATTATAAAAGTTCAAATAATGAATTCCAATTAAAATAATAGTGAAAACATATTTTATTATAAAAGTTCAAATAATGAATTCCAATTAAAATAATAGTGAAAACATATTTTATTATAAAAGTTCAAATAATGAATTCCAATTAAAATAATAGTGAAAACATATTTTATTATAAAAGTTCAAATAATGAATTCCAATTAAAATAATAGTGAAAACATATTTATTATAAAAGTTCAAATAATGAATTCCAATTAAAATAATAGTGAAAACATATTTTATTATAAAAGTTCAAATAATGAATTCCAATTAAAATAATAGTGAAAACATATTTATTATAAAAGTTCAAATAATGAATTCCAATTAAAATAATAGTGAAAACATATTTTATTATAAAAGTTCAAATAATGAATTCCAATTAAAATAATAGTGAAAACATATTTTATTATAAAAGTTCAAATCAAGATTTTGCTTTATTTTCTTTAATTTCAATAAATCGCTACTTTGTCTGACAGGCCTGCTGCAGCTTAAACAAAACCTAAACTTTTTTGTAATTTAATCATTTTTAGTGTGCAATCTTTTATATCGATGAGAAACTATCCATTGATGACGTCCTCCGAACACAAATTTGGAATAAAGGTATCAGTAACTGTCGCAGGATTTGAAGAAAGCCCTGAACAGTTTTGTTTGGATTTTCCCAACTATAGACGGTAGCAAAAATAATGTGACGTCGACACGAAGAAAGGAAGACAACACAAATGAAGTTGTTATAAAGAATCTTGTATTGATAGGAAAGAGAAGGAAGAAAAAAGTTTCTTTGCAAAAACAGGCGCATTTGCAGAACTTATCTATGATTCGTCCTTTTAACGTTGTTCGTTTCCATGTCGAGTTTGGCCGGGTTGAGGTAAAAAAACAAACAAGGAAACCTTGAACTCTTTGGTGCTGCAATTGGTGCCGAAACTTCTCTTGCGTGTCTGGTATGAATGGCGGAGAAGACTAAATAACATGTGTTGTCTTCGAGGCCACTTTTTTCTTTCTTTTCTTTTTTTTTTACGGCATATCAACCCTTTTCGGGTTATTTAATGCCGAATCCAGTTATTTTGAAGAAATTTTTTTTAATAGAATATATTTGTTTTTTGCAAGTCAGTTTCTATTTAACCCATAGTTGGAACCCTAACAGGTACTACCACTCCGGGTTAGAGTGGACCTGGGAGTTATGGCAATTAAAGGGTGGCTCCACACTCCCCAGAGCCCGCAAGCTGGGGGCCTCACCATTGGATATAGTTTAAGGTCATATCCAGGACCCTTCGATGCCACAACAAGCAAAAGAGGAAGAGAACTCGAAATAACCATTCTCGAAGGGTTGGAAGGAAACTAAAAAGGGAAGCCTGTGATTGGTTGTTTTCCATTCAATCATAGGCACCCCGTAAGTGACTCCTAAATAATTCCAATAGTTTTGGAATCCAAAAAGAACTCCATCATGTTCTAAATCATCTCATGTGGAACTGAGCCATTTACATTAGCAAGATCTGACCATACAATTACAACATCCTCTGTTTCCTTCTTGACTTGTTAGATAATCTGCCCTGTTACATAAGTATGTTACGTAATCGTGTTACGCGAACATGTTACGTCAACATATTACACAAGCATGCTCAAGACAGCAAGGTATTCCGGGTATGCTTGCCTTTCGAACGGACTCATTGATGAAGCATGGCTTTGAACGTCTTTTATTATTCTGTTAGCCAAAAAATCGAATGAAATTTTTCCGTTGATGTTTAGTAACAATATGGGGCATGATTGTTCATACCTTCCTAGCTTCTTCATTTATATACTGTTGTAACAGAAAGCGAACGCGGCCTTTATGCAAATACCTAGCTGTGTGCGGAATGACATCAACATTTGTATGAGAACTGTCTCTCTAGCAAGTAATTGCAACCTACTATAGGTACTATACTGCAAAGAACATCATGATGAAACGTTCTGAACGCAAAGGGCACTGGAGAACTATGATCATCAATGTCTGTGACAAAGAAAAAAATCTGGTACATTATAATCTATTGTGTTTTTTTTTTGGGGGGGGGGTAAAAATGTCTTTTTTTAAAGAGAACAAACAATTTGATCACTTGTCAATTAAATCAGTAATAATCTTAGTTCCTTCCTCTTTCGTGTTTATTTTCCTTGCGACGTGTTAATCTATTAACGAGAACGTTACACCTTCTGCGTGACACCATCGTTCAAAAAAGAAAATGTTTTCTTTATACTTTATGTAGAATACGGATCCGCTGCTAAAGACGATGTTGTGGTTTAATTTCAAATATATTTTCACGTTAACACATCAAAGTAAGGAAAAACAAAAAAGGAATAAAGAAAAAAATTCTAACTGGGAAAAGATTTTAAAAAAAAAATAAAGTGAAAGGATAAATGGGCTATGTATCGGGACATTTTATATGTACCCATGTTTTTATGAGGACTTTTGAATTTATAATCATTTCTTGTTTTTTTTTATTTTACCTCGTAGCAGGTATTATATTCTTGTAAAGAATTGATTCAGCACACGAAGACGTGTAATAGAGCACGTATGGCGGCTTCATGCAAATTATTACATCATTACAAATATTTTAATGGAATGTCTTCTGATGAACTCGTTTCACTTGTACCCCCTCGATGTACATATCCCTGCCAAACCCGCTTAGCAATAAGATCTCACCCCTTCACTGTTGTTGTCCCTAAATGCTAGAAAGCTTTCTATTCTAATAGTTTTTTCCCCTCAAACAGCTAGACTTTGGAAATGACGTCACAGTAAGGAAAAAGAAAAGGACTATAAAAAGGAAAGAGACGGTTATTTTTACAAAAGATTCACCACTTATCAAGGCCCCGAGGCCACTCGAGGATAAGGGTTAATGAGTGTACAGTGGTCAAGAGTTATATGTCAGTCATCGTTAGTAGTAGAAATTTGATAAATTCGATTACTTTAGGGGATGGCTCATCAAGATTTTGTTTTTACAATGGAATCACCACTTATCAAAGCCCAGAGGCCACTCGAGGATAAGGGTTAAAGAGTGCATACTGGTCAAAAGGATAATATCATAGTAATCGTTAGAAGTGTAAATTTGGTAAATTGGATTACTTAAGGGGAACGGCTCATCAAGAACTTGTTTACATTGGACTTGAAGACGGCCATATTGCAGTCAGCTGGAAAGCAGGTCGCAGGTGTGCAGTTCTTAGAAAGAAGCTTTGTTCATGGTCTCTACGTTTAGGTTTAGGCACAGATAAAGCGTTAGAAAGTATGGTCATGTTAGAGACGTGGGTGACGTCAAAGCTCTCATGAGAAGTCACGCGTGGTGGAGGAATGAGGAATAAAGGTATTTTCTTAAATCCTGAAACAGTTGAAATTCTTTCCTTTTTCATTTTTATGTTCCTTGCGACGTGTTAATCTATTAACGAGAACGTTACACCTTCTGTTAGACACCATCGTTCAGCAACATCTGTAGCGTCGATGTTTATACACGACGTACAAAATCAAAATACATAAATGCGTTTGTACACATATCGTCTGCACATACACTATCCCAAATAAAAACAAATAATTATATTTTGACCAACCAGAGAACTTTCTGAATTTATTCGAATTGATCTTTGTGGTAGCCGTCCAAACCCTTTAAAAGGGACAGGTTTTTCTTTCAATAAACCAGTGGAGGCTAGTTAACCCGAGTCTTCGGATCGGTATCGCTGGCCCTTCCCTCGGCAACACCCCTCTTCACTCACACGCACACAAGCATTAACGAACCCACAGACACAGACCAACTCATCACATTATCGTCTGTCAATCTATGTAAAATTTATTCATTGAAAAATTCGAATCTTTTTCACAGAACTCCAATTATAATATAAATAAATGAACATCAACTCTTATAGACAAATTTCAATGAATTATAATTTATTTAATTGAACAGAGAAGTTTTGAATGTGATTTTCATGAACGCTGAAACTCACGACTCTTAATTAATCGATCCAGACTTCCTTGGTCTCAACTGATGAACCGTTTGTTTTTACAAGAACTCTAAAAAAAATACTCACGAACATTCTATGCTTTCCTATTGCTGTAAACCTTTCATTTTTAGCATATATAAATTATCTCTTTTGTGAATATGTGACACTGGCTGGCATTTGTCTTCATTAATTGTTGTTGGAATAATAAAAGTTGCACAAGCCCTTTCTAATCTCGCACAAAAACACGCGTTCACACCTCAAGCCATTTTTCTTGTCATACACATACGCGCCCACAAACATACACGTGCACATACACACACGTACATATATTCACGTTCGCGTACAGACACTCACATTCACGTGCATACACACACACGCTAACGTACACACATGTACGCACACGTACGCACATATGGGCAACGTCACTTCCCCTTTAAGGGAAATCCACACGTGCGCAAAAGACCACCGGAAACAACTATAAAAGCAAGAGACATAAGCTGTTTCATTCCCTCTTCGATCCGGTTTTCGACATGAGCGGTCGACGGACCAACCGCGCCCTTTCGGCGCGTGCACGTGCGTCACGTGCCCTGCTATTATGTATGGGGCAAGAGCTAACAGACAGTATGTACACTCTACACGTTTTCTCTCTCCATGGCCTGGATTGACTTTATCTCTCTCTCTCTACAACAATAGACTTTCCCTCTCACCAGCTAACAGCGAGAGACGCACGCCAAACTGGATTGACTTTCTCTCTCTCTCTCTCTCTCTCTCTCTCTCTCTCTCTCTCTCTCTCTCTCTCTCTCTCTCTTTCTACAACAATAGACTTTCCCTCTCACCAGTTAACAGCGAGAGACGCACGCCAAACTAAGCACGTGCTGTACTCTTTCATTTAATTTGTTTCTTCACGAAATAAATTCTAGTTCGTGTATTTCCATAAACATGTTGTTCGTTTCTTCCTCAAGACAATTCATTTTTCCTATTTTGTACGACTGGGGTATATGTATAATATATCCACCAGTCCCGCAACAAATTGGTGACCCGACATGAGATGAACACGCATTTCCTTCTATACCACCAGTCCCTCTACAAAGTAATACAAATGTTAACCTTTAAAAGGAAAGAACTGTATTTGCCTTTTTACATTTGCTTTGTTAATAATGTTCACCGGCAACATACGTCTCGTTAGTTTTGGGGCTAAGAATGTACTGCCTACGCGCCTGTCATGCTGGCTAGGGATTGGTTAAGGAGAAAGAGAGAGAAAGAGAGAGGGGGAGGGAGATGATGAGGGACTCAGAGATAGCAGTTCCTGGTTTGTGTCCGGTTTATGAGAAAGAGAAAGAGAGGGGCTAAGAAACTATTATTTCTTGGAGAACGGTATTATTTTCGTTATAATTCTTGGCATTTAGGGGGGACTCAGGTCAGTCCTACTAATATATACCTTCTTAACTTTCTTTTTTGTTTCGTTTACCGTATGACAACATCTCTCGTTTTCTCACATTTGATTATAAAACCCTGAAAACCTTTTCAACGAAAATATTTCTCTGAATCCGTTTCTTCCCCAAAATACTTCTCTCCTTACAAAACGCCCAAAAGTAAAACCCAAAAACCTGTCGTAAACACACCCCTAAAAACTAATAACTATAAAAAAAATTGAAAGGGTTAGCGATTGTTGGAGGAAAGGAATTTGTGTACTTGCCTTATTACTAACAAAAAGAAAGACCTTCTTCTTCTTCTTCTTCTTCTTCTTCTTCTTCTTCTTCTTCTTCTTCTTCTTCTTGTTGTTGTTGTTGTTGTTGTTGTTGTTGTTGTTTGACTATTTTTAAAGGCTTTCCAAGGGATCATCTGCATATAAGTGGGGGGGATACTCACCTGTGCACTCTCCTGTTTTTCTTTATATCTAAAGTTGTTTGGCCGCCCTTTTTTGACTTCTTCCACGTTCTTCTTATTGATTCATTATTATTGAACCTGTTGCGGACCAGGATATAAAAATACCCTAGCTCGCCACAAGAAAATAATGAAACGAATAGAATTGAAGGAAACAAAGACTCAATTGATGGATAAGATAAACGTCGTTTATTTACTGTTGAAAGAATTAATGTTTTAGATATAACATTTGTTCATGTCCGCGCGGGTGTAACCATCGTTCGTTGCGGGACTGGTGTTGGAGAAAGAAAAAGGAAATGTGTGTTCATCTCAAGTTCAGGTCACTATCGTTTGTTCGCGCGTGGGAAAAGAAGTGAGTAATGTAATAGAACGAGAAGTGGCAGACCATCGTGTAGACAAAGAAAAGGATAGAGGATTGACGTCAGTTAGCAGTCAGCTACGCGAAGGTGTTCTCAGGGACCAGTAGTAGATAGAGAGAGAAAGAGTGTAAAGGTGTACATACGGTCTGTTAGCTTTTTGTCCTATGTGGTGTGAGGTACGCGCGGTCGGTCTTCGGACCGACCGGCTCGAAAGCTGGTCCTAAAAGGAAGAAGCCACTTGTTGCTCTTTCTTTTATAGGTGTTTCCGCTGGTCTTTTGCGCATGTGTGGATTTCCATTGAAAGGAAGTGACGTCGTCATTGTGTGCGTACGTGTGCGCGTGTGTGAGTACATGTGTGTACGTTAGCGTGTGTATATATACACGTGAATGTGAGTGTATGTACGCGAACGTGAATATATGTACGTGTGTGGACGTGGGCGCTTATGTTTGTGGGCGCGTATGTATGCGACAAGTAATATAGCTTGAAATGTGAACGCGTGTTGTGTGAGACTTGAAAAGGCTCGCGCAAACTTAAAGGATTTTATTAACTCTTCAAGGATTGTGTTAATTGGACTACCTGGTTGACGATTGATATAATTTATTAACTGACTGATGTCGCAAGGGAAGGGCAATTCTTTCGCAAACTAAGGTAAGTGCACTTGTTCCTTCCTTGGCTAGAACAGTCGTTTAATCCCTTTCGGTTTCTAATTATTTTTTCGACATAACCACATCCCTAAGATTTCTGATCGAAAAATCACTATACATCTTTAGTCTTCCATATCTCTCAGCATCTCAGCATCTTTCGTCATCCCCCCCCTCGGTTTCCAGTAGAATGGAGGATTTCCAACTACATTGTCTGCTTTAATGATTTGCATGTCGATAATCGAAACATAAATATATTTGTTGAAATACAACCGATAATGGAGTGATTCGTTTCTTTGTCAGTGTAAAAATCGATTTCGCCATTAAATTTGAACAGCATTGCAATAAAAATAAAGACGTGAAGAATAATTTATTCTCACCATGAGAAAAGCAAAAAAAAAAAACACACACACACATCCAATTCAAACAAAGAGCCGCCCGTCGCTAAAATCTAATAACAATAAACACAGTTGTCTGTCTTGAATTTCAAATTTTAACGACCACTCAAATCGAGCAAATTTGAATCTAAACCGTCTACAGAATTTGGAAGGATAAATTGAAACGTTATTTCTAATCGTGCGTTGCTTCCTATTTGTTTTTGTGTGAGTTTATTTTTCAGTTTTTACCTTTCAATATTATTTAATGTTTTTAAAATAAATATTTCATCTTAAGAAATTTAAACAATGAACACAATTTTTCTCCCCTTTCTCTTTCTTTCTCGATATCTTTCTTCTTTCATCTTTTTTATTTATATTTTTATTGATGTTTCACCCCAAACAAAGCAGAGAGCCACTTATTCGTGAGGGGCTACTACTTGGGACCAGATTTGCAGGGATACTATTTATGCAGTTGAGCAACGAGATATCTGTTCACATTACACTTGAACTTCTGCATGCCAGTACAATCAGGGAACCAGGGGACCGGGAGGGAATTCTAAAGTGCAGCAGTCCGAGGGAAAAACTATTTGAGTAGAAGGCTTTACAGCATCTAAGGATCTCTACAGTGTAGGGGTGGAATTTTTCTGCTTGTTGGGTTTGTCAGGGATATAGTCGTCGAAGGGGGTACTAGTGCACTAGTTTATCAGAGCACTTGCTATTGAAATACTTGTATAACAGGCGCAAGGATGTTACGTTTCAGCAATGGGACAAAGGTTTGAATTTAGTTGATAGTTCAGGACTTATTAGATTGGCGACGCTTTTTTGAACTCTAAGAGTGAGAGACTAGTGGCAGATGCACCAGTCCAAATGTGACAACAATACTCCATGCATGGGCGCACCGTGGCCTTGTAGAGATACAAGATACTCTCAGGTGTGAGTAGCCTTTTAGCATGATAGAGAGAACCCACCTTCCTTGCAGCAGCCTTCGCAATTGCCTCAATGTATTTGTTCCAATTCATGTTGTCTGTGAATGTTAAACCTTGAAGTTTTCAGGCAGTGTATCATTAGCCATGGCAATCAGTGGTTGAGAAGGTTTCTTGTAATTATTGAAGGAAATAAGCTTAGTCTTGGCAGCATTGAATGTTACCAACCGCTACAGACTGGAGGTCTTCCTCTAGAGTTTTAGCAATTCCCTTAGATATGTGTTCATTTGTTTTACCCTTCTGTCTGTTATAGAGCGAGGTGTCATCAGCAAATATCACCATCTCAGAGAAAATGTTTTCTTCTCCTCTCTCTCTCTCTCTCTCTCTCTCTCTCTCTCTCTCTCTCTCTCTCTCTCTCTTTCACGCTGTCTCAAAAACGTATTTTTTTTCAATCTTTCTCTTTTATTTCTCTCTCTCTCTCTCTTCTTTCTCATTTCTGGCTTACGCTTCTCCATCTCTCTCCTTCTATCTGTCTGTCTGTCTGTCTGTCTGTCTCTCTCTCTCTCTCTCTCTCTCTCCCTCTCTCTCTTCTTTTGTAGTACTGAAGTTTACACTTTGGTGTCTAATATTAAAGTGCATAAATGCGTTTCTGTGCACAAATTTCGGGCAGGCCTGAATTTATATAAACACATTTTGACCTGTACGGAAAATCACAACTTGGCTAACATGTGTGTGTGCTCCAAAAGGGTCAGTCGTGTAAAAAAAAGAAAAAAAAAGGCTAAAATGGCGACACCCAGTTGGTTTTATGGTTCATGGTCACGTGAGTGATGCAGACTGTCGCCGTTTATATGCAAATGAAAAAAGTGAATAAAAACGGACGCAAAGCAAACAGGGGGCGAGTTAGACGAAGGTGTGCTACATATGTTGTCATGTGCAAATAAACTTGAAAGAGTGTTGAGTTTTGTAGTTGGAAGTTTTTACAACAGAATGTCAAGTTTTAAAGTTGGAAGTTTTTACAACAGAATGTCAAATTTTGGAGTTGGAAGTTTTGACAAAAGAATGTCAAGTTTTGGAGTTAGAAGTTTTGACAAAAGATTGTCAAGTTTTGGAGTTGGAAGTTTTGACAACAGAATGTCAAGTTTTGGAGTTGGAAGTTTTTACAACAGAATGTCAAGTTTTGGAGTTGGAAGTTTTTACAACAGAATGTCAAGTTTTGGAGATGGAAGTTTTGACAACAGAATGTCAAGTTTTGGAGTTGGAAGTTTTGATAACAGAATGTCAAGTTTTGGAGATGGAAATTTTGACAACAGAATGTGGAATTGGAAGTTTTGACAACAGAATGTCAAGTTTTGGAGTTGGAAGTTTTGTAGCAATGTGTCGAATTTACCCAGTTTAACCATATGACCAATCAGAGAAGTTTTTAAATTTTTTTCAAATTGGTCTTACTGGAAGCCATCAAAACCTTTTAAAAGAGCCAGATTTTATTTCAATAAACAGTTCAGACCAAAAAATTAGACAATACTAGGCCTCCTTAATCACCACAATCCTCAACTCACGTAACCATACTCTGCCATTCCGAAACTCACACTGACAAAACGCAACACACACAATTACTGCTTGAAAGCCTTGAATCCCTTAATGTCGTCTGCTCATTTAAAATAACTCATCAATTGAAATGTTTCAAAACTGTTATCACTGAACTATTTTGTAATATGATAAACAAAGAACATTAACTCTTATAAACAAATTCATTATAATTTATTTAATTGAACAAAAGAAGTTACAACTAGGATTTTCTTGACCCGTAAAATTCTTCATTATTTTCATGACATTTTCACTCCAAATAAGGCACAGTGCCACTTTGATGTAGGAAGCTACTATCAGGGATGTAAGTTGCAGGGATATTGTGTGGGGAGTTGAGCAACAAGATGTCTGTTTACATAACACTTGAACTTCTGCATATCGGTACAGTTGGGCAAGCAGGAACCCGGAAGGGAATTCCAAAGTCTAGCAGTTTTGGGGAAGAAACTATTAGAGTAGAAGACTTTCTTACATCTAGGGATCTCGACTGTGTAGAGGTGGGACTTTGCTGCTTGTCTCAGCTTATGAATCCCTTGTGTTTTATACGAACTAAAAATATTCACGAATTTTCTATGTTTTCCTATTGCTGTAAACCTTACATTTTTTAAACATATATAAATTATCTCTTTTGTGAATATATATCTTCTTAACTCATAATTTTGTTTTGTTTACCGTATGACGATGTCTCTCGTTTTTCTCACATTTGGTTATAAACCCTGAAAACTTTTTCATTGAAAATATTTCTCAAACAAAATACTTGACCCATTACAAAACACCTTACAGCAAAACCTCCAAAACTGGCTTGAGTATCCCTAAAAACTAGTGACCGCCTGCCTAAACTTTTTTCCAGTATTCTTCTTCACTGACTCTGATCATGTTCAACAGTCATTTTATTTACTGCCACTCAAGTAAGTAAGGTACAAAGTCAAGTGTGGATTTGATGAAAGTGTTTCTGTCAAACGAACTGGATTCGAACTTGGCACACCCAGGTTTTCAGTCTGTGTTGCTAAGCACGTAACCACCATCACCCCTCCCATCCTCCCCCAAAATCTTATTCTTTCATTTCTCTAGGTTCAATTCCTATTCTCTTATTTTTTCTGACTCTTCTCCTCACCCCCTCACCCTCTCTCTCTCTCTCTCTCTCTCTCTCTCTCTCTCTCTTTCTATTCCTGCCAAAATTGCTATATATTCTGGCCACGCTTCAACCAGTGTGTGAAATAAGATTCGCACTTCATTTCATGCACAGGTGATAAATAATTTCAGGTGAGGACAACATGAAAAAAAAACTTTCATAAAAACAGTTTCAGTTACATAACGCTATCCTTCAAATTGAAAATTGAAAACGCAATAAACGTTGTTATCAAACATTTCAAAACTCTGAGAAAAAAAAATAGACGAAAACAGAAAGTATTTCAATTTATTAAACTTTTTGTGAAAATATAATTTCTAAAAGATGTAAAATATAATGAAGTAGATTTATAGGTTACCTTCTATTTAAAAGAGATTATCTCCCCTTGTTTATTGTGTTAATAAAAGACAGTAACAGATAAGTTGGTCTTTTAATAAGCCACAAACGCTTGGTCTGCGAGACATTTCTTGTATTATAATTTCAATACATGTATCATATGCGTTTTCATAATAATCCCCTGCCTCTTTATCTGTGCCTAAATAAAAAAACCTAGATTCCATGAATAAGACTTCTTTCTTAGAACTGCGCACCTGTGGAACTCTCTTCCGTTTGCCTGTTTCCCAGCTGACTACAACTTGGTTGTCTTCAAGTCCAACATAAACAAATTCTTGATGAACCGCCCTCTTAAGTAGTCCAATTTACCAAATTTCCATTAATAACCACTACTACGATATTATCCCATTGATAACTGTACACTCAATAACCCTTATTTTCGAGTAGCCTCCGGGCTTGATAAGTGGTTACTCTTATGTAAAAAAAAATTCTTCCTCATTACATATTCATTTCAGCTAATCTGGTAAGATTTGTACACTCGTTGGGATTCATTTTGCCCTAAAAAACGTAAGATAAATCTAATTTGGACCCTAACACATCGTGCCCTTATGATTTGTTCTAAGTCAAAATTAGATGAGGAATTGGAAACAATTACGGATACTTTATCCAAAAACGGGTACCCACTAGATGTGATTAGGTCAGTTATTTAAAAGAAATTGGCTGAATTCTCTCTAATTAAAGAGAATATAGTAGCCAAATGTCCAATTTATCTTCGTTTGCCTTGATTGGTAAGTGAAAAATTTGTCAAACAAATAAGTTCAGCAGTTCATGGATGTTATTTTGCTGCCAATGGGCGTGTTGTGTTCTCTTCGAAAACTTTATTACCATCTTCTCGAAAAGAAGTTCTACCCCCCACCCCCACCATAATAGTAACGTTATTTACAATTTTGAATGTGGTTGCGGTGCCAACTACTTGGGTCGAATGACATTAAGATTAAATGGAAGAATCCAACATGTACCCAGTAAAATTAGGAATGGAACCTACCGGGCAACAGACGTTGTTACTAACACATATGGGTCTTCAATTACTGATCATTTACTTAAAAACCCGTCTTGTGCAACGAACTTTAGCACGGACTCTTTTTCTATTCTTAGTCGTGCTCATTCACTATATCACCTTAAGATCTTGGAGACTATTCATGTTTGACTTAGAAAACCATCTCTTTGCAAGCAAAGGGAATGCTTCCTGGGTTTGAACGTGATTAATGTCTAGGATATTCGACCATAACGCTGTTTTATTTTAATCGTTTTCACACTTTTTTTCTCTCCTCGTAAATTGAATAAAACGCAATTTTAATCGCTTTTTTATTCTTTGTTTTAAAAATTCCCTTGAGAAGCGAGGGTTGAAACCGGTCATCTGGCTCCCCATTTCTTTCTTTCTTCTCCTGTTCCACCTTTTTCCCCCTTTTTGGAGAGAAGATTAAAGGAATATATATATATTTATATATATACAAATTTACTTTTAATCATGAATCATAAAAATCTTCCCTTCCTAATTGCAATATTTAAGTTTTGTATCCCTAAAAACATTATGATATATATAATCCAAAACTATATTAGCAATGTATAAATGTATTTATAATTACATATAATAAATTTATATATATATATTAAAAAAGAAAAAAAAGTATATATGTAAAAATAAAATATTTTTAACCTTTATATATCTAATTTTAAATAAATAAGAATGTAAATATACAAACTACTAACTATAGTGGGGGTGATAAGTAGTTAAATGGATTAATCCAAATCTTATAAATACAAGACTGATAAATTAAAAAATTTATCCATTTTAAATGGATAGTACCAGTCAAGGATCCGTCACTTGACACTCAGACCAACAGGTGAGGGGCCGGAGACCGGCCCAGCACCTGTTGGACTGAGGTACACCGCCTGGGTAATACCTAGGAGGTCCACCCTCCCAGGCCTTGCCACCGGGCTTTCCGGTGGGGCAAGTTTATTGCTTGTTGCCTGAGGCGCCCCGACCGGGGAATGCCGACGGGGTTACTCAGGCAATTTTTAAAATTGCAGGAGTCCCCCTCCTTTAGGGGAGCCTGCTAGGTTACCACTTTCCGGCCTTGTGCCACATTTTGCTGAGTGGACAGCAAATAAATATAATCCATTTCAAATGGATAGTACCAGTCAAGGATCCGTCACTTGACACTCAGCCCAATAGGTGAGGGGCCGGAGACCGGCCCAGCACCTGTTGGACTGAGGTACACCGCCTGGGTAATACCTAGGAGGTCCACCCTCCCAGGCCTTGCCACTGGGCTTTCCGGTGGGGCAAGTTTATTGCTTGCTGCCTGAGGCGCCCCGACCGGGGAATGCCGACGGGGTTACTCAGGCAATTTTTAAAATTGCAGGAGTGCCCCTCCTTTAGGGGAGCCTGCTGGGTTACCACTTTCCGGCCTTGTGCCACATTTTGCTGAGTGGACAGCAAATAAATATAATCCATTTCAAATGGATAGTACCAGTCAAGGATCCGTCACTTGACACTCAGCCCAGCAGGTGAGGGGCCGGAGACCGGCCCAGCACCTGTTGGACTGAGGTACACCGCCTGGGTAATACCTAGGAGGTCCACCCTCCCAGGCCTTGCCACCGGGCTTTCCGGTGGAGCAAGTTTATTGCTTGTTGCCTGAGGCGCCCCGACCGGGGAATGCCGACGGGGTTACTCAGGAAATTTTTAAAATTGCAGGAGTGCCCCTCCTTTAGAAAAGCCTGCTGGGTTACCACTTTCCGGCCTTGTGCCACATTTTGCTGAGTGGACAGCAAATAAATATAATCCATTTCAAATGGATAGTACCAGTCAAGGATCCGTCACTTGACACTCCGCCCAACAGGTGAGGGGCCGGAGACCGGCCCAGCACCTGTTGGACTGAGGTACACCGCCTGGGTAATACCTAGGAGGTCCACCCTCCCAGGCCTTGCCACCGGGCTTTCCGGTGGGGCAAGTTTATTGCTTGTTGCCTGAGGCGCCCCGACCGGGTAATGCCGACGGGGTTACTCAGGCAATTTTTAAAATTGCAGGAGTGCCCCTCCTTTAGGGGAGCCTGCTGGGTTACCACTTTCCGGCCTTGTGCCACATTTTGCTGAGTGGACAGCAAATAAATATAATCCATTTTAAATGGATAGTACCAGTCAAGGATCCGTCACTTGACACTCAGCTCAACAGGTGAGGGGCCGGAGACCGGCTCAGCACCTGTTGGACTGAGGTACACTGCCTGGGTAATACCTAGGAGGTCCACCCTCCCAGGCCTTGCCACTGGGCTTTCCGGTGGGGCAAGTTTATTGCTTGCTGCCTGAGGCGCCCTGACCGGGAAATGCCGACGGGGTTACTCAGGCAATTTTTAAAATTGCAGGAGTGCCCCTCCTTTAGGGGAGCCTGCTGGGTTACCACTTTCCGGCCTTGTGCCACATTTTGCTGAGTGGACAGCAAATAAATATAATCCATTTCAAATGGATAGTACCAGTCAAGGATCCGTCACTTGACACTCAGCCCAACAGGTGAGGGGCCGGGAACCGGGTCAGCACCTGTTGGACTGAGGTACACTGCTTGGGTAATACCTAGGAGGTCCACCCTCCCAGGCCTTTCCACCGGGCTTTCCGGTGGGGCAAGTTTATTGCTTGTTGCCTGAGGCGCCCCGACCGGGGAATGCCGACGGGGTTACTCAGGCAATTTTTAAAATTGCAGGAGTGCCCCTCCTTTAGGGGAGCCTGCTGGGTTACCACTTTCCGGCCTTGTGCCACATTTTGCTGAGTGGACAGCAAATAAATATAATCCATTTTAAATGGATAGTACCAGTCAAGGATCCGTCACTTGACACTCAGCTCAACAGGTGAGGGGCCGGAGACCGTCCAGCACCTGTTGGACTGAGGTACACCGCCTGGGTAATACCTAGGAGGTCCACCCTCCCAGGCCTTGCCACTGGGCTTTCCGGTGGGGCAAGTTTATTGCTTGCTGCCTGAGGCGCCCTTACCGGGAAATGCCGACGGGGTTACTCAGGCAATTTTTAAAATTGCAGGAGTGCCCCTCCTTTAGGGGAGCCTGCTGGGTTACCACTTTCCGGCCTTGTGCCACATTTTGCTGAGTGGACAGCAAATAAATATAATCCATTTTAAATGGATAGTACCAGTCAAGGATCCGTCACTTGACACTCAGCCCAGCAGGTGAGGGGCCGGAGACCGGCCCAGCACCTGTTGGACTGAGGTACACCGCCTGGGTAATACCTTGGAGGTCCACCCTCCCAGGCCTTGCCACCGGGCTTTCCGGTGGGGCAAGTTTATTGCTTGTTGCCTGAGGCGCCCCGACCGGGGAATGCCGACGGGGTTACTCAGGCAATTTTTAAAATTGCAGGAGTGCCCCTCCTTTAGGGGAGCCTGCTGGGTTACCACTTTCCGGCCTTGTGCCACATTTTGCTGAGTGGACAGCAAATAAATATAATCCATTTCAAATGGATAGTACCAGTCAAGGATCCGTCACTTGACACTCAGCCCAACAGGTGAGGGGCCGGAGACCGGCCCAGCACCTGTTGGACTGAGGTACACCGCCTGGGTAATACCTAGGAGGTCCACCCTCCCAGGCCTTGCCACCGGGCTTTCCGGTGGGGCAAGTTTATTGCTTGCTGCCTGAGGCGCCCCGACCGGGGAATGCCGACGGGGTTACTCAGGCAATTTTTAAAATTGCAGGAGTGCCCCTCCTTTAGGGGAGCCTGCTGGGTTACCACTTTCCGGCCTTGTGCCACATTTTGCTGAGTGGACAGCAAATAAATATAATCCATTTCAAATGGATAGTACCAGTCAAGGATCCGTCACTTGACACTCAGCCCAACAGGTGAGGGGCCGGAGACCGGCCCAGCAGCTGTTGGACTGAGGTACACCGCCTGGGTAATACCTAGAAGGTCCACCCTCCCAGGCCTTGCCACTGGGCTTTCCGGTGGTGCAAGTTTATTGCTTGTTGCCTGAGGCGCCCCGACCGGGGAATGCCGACGGGGTTACTCAGGCAATTTTTAAAATTGCAGGAGTGCCCCTCCTTTAGGGGAGCCTGCTGGGTTACCACTTTCCGGCCTTGTGCCACATTTTGCTGAGTGGACAGCAAATAAATATAATCCATTTTAAATGGATAGTACCAGTCAAGGATCTGTCACTTGACACTCAGCCCAACAGGTGAGGGGCCGGAGACCGGCCCAGCACCTGTTGGACTGAGGTACACCGCCTGGGTAATACCTAGGAGGTCCACCTTCCCAGGCCTTGCCACTGGGCTTTCCGGTGGGGCAAGTTTATTGCTTGCTGCCTGAGGCGCCCCGACCGGGGAATGCCGACGGGGTTACTCAGGCAATTTTTAAAATTGCAGGAGTGCCCCTCCTTTAGGGGAGCCTGCTGGGTTACCACTTTCCGGCCTTGTGCCACATATTGCTGAGTGGACAGCAAATAAATATAATCCATTTCAAATGGATAGTACCAGTCAAGGATCCGTCACTTGACACTCAGCCCAACAGGTGAGGGGCCGGAGACCGGCCCAGCACCTGTTGGACTGAGGTACACCGCCTGGGTAATACCTAGGAGGTCCACCCTCCCAGGCCTTGCCACCGGGCTTTCCGGTGGGGCAAGTTTATTGCTTGCTGCCTGAGGCGCCCCGACCGGGGAATGCCGACGGGGTTACTCAGGCAATTTTTAAAATTGCAGGAGTGCCCCTCCTTTAGGGGAGCCTGCTGGGTTACCACTTTCCGGCCTTGTGCCACATTTTGCTGAGTGGACAGCAAATAAATATAATCCATTTTAAATGTGGAAATTGATGAATCGCACAGGTAAGAAATTCATTTTTATACTATGAAAAGGTTAGTAATTGCAATTAAGAATAGGAAATTGGATCAAACTTTTTGTAACTTGTCTTCTTCCTAATATTAAGGGTGGTGGTGTTTGATCAACACTGCTGGGGAGCCATGATGTAATACACTGTTTTGTTTTTAAATCCCCGAAACAGTGTTTCATGGTAAACAATTGATGATCCCTTGAAAAATAAAAAAATTGGTATTATAGTAAATTTGAGAGTTGATGCAGTGATTGCAGGTGATTAAATGACTTACTGACTAGATGTTTTTTTTTTTGTTTTTTTTAACGAATAATAAAAAATAATTTTTTGTATAGTTTCAAATGTTAAAAACTTCAAAGACTATATATATATATATATATATATATATATATATATAATTATTTCCACAGCCCAAAGAATGCTGCAGCCTACAAGAGCCATGCCAGCCAACGAACCGGAAGTCTAAGCCTCTAGTTTTGCCCTCATCAGTCAGACATATCCATACCCGGGATTTGAAACCCGAGCCTCCTGCATGCAAGGTAAGCACTCTACCAACTGAGCAAACGCCCCGCACACAAGAAATTCTATTAATCAACACAGATCAAGCAAACCGCGTCGAAATCAAACTGTGGAATAGACCTACTTCATCTCGACAAGGGACGTGGTCATCCAACCAACTGAACCCCAAGACGATATCTCACAAGTAGGGATTTTAAACTCGAAAGAACGACGCCATCCAGCAGAGTTGCTCAGTTGGTAGAGTGCTTGCTTCGCATGCAGGAGGCTTGGGTTTCAAATCCCAGATGCGGATATGTCTGACTGATGAGCCCAAATGAAAGCGAAACTCGAGTCTTAGACTTCTGGTTCGTTGGCTGGCAGAGCTCTTGTGGGCTGCGGCATTCTTTGGGCTGTGGAAATAATCATATATAATCTCTTACATTCTGAAAATTCTATAACAAAAATGGCTTGTTAGGTTAGCTCTGCTGGATGGCGTCATCCTTTCGAGTTCCAAATCCCTACTTGTGAGACATTGGCTTGGGTTTCAGCTGGTTGGATGACCACATCCCTTGTCGAGATGAAGTAGGTCTATTTTACAGCTTGATTTCGTCACGGTTTGCTTGATCTGTGTTGGCTAATAGAATTTCTGGACCAGTATCAAGGTGGTGTTTGAGGCTGAAAATGGCTACATTGAATAGGTGTCAGCTCTATTACGTAATCAAGTTAGTTGAATTGATTTTTTTTTTCAATAAAACTTTTAGAATAAAGCTGTAGTGTTTTTTTCTTTAGAGAGACAACTTTTTTGTTCCACCCTGGACTTCAACAATTTCTTGTGAATTCTTTCTGATTAAGTCTTCATTTTAGCTAATTTATTAATAAGAGTTAACACCTTCATTTCAGATTGTCCAAAAGTAAAATATTCAAATGTTTTTGATTTTTTTTAACTTCAAAACAGTTACTTATTTAATACAATTGGTCAATTTATCCTGTAGCCGCTTGTAAAATTAGACAAAACCAGTCAATAAAATTTTGCAGCCATTTGGGGAGCAAACTGTTTCAGTATAACCTCATAGTGCCTTAATTAACTAGAGAGAAGCTGCATCTCATAATTGGTGAGACTAAATTTAAACTGTACTTTTTCAGCATACATACCACACGAAATAGGGGACAGATGTCTTTTACCTTACTACGAGTTTCTGTCTCTTTTTGATAAGGACTGTTATTTTTATCAGCTATGAAAGTTTGCTATGACTCCCTGCACCTCCGTAATTGATATTATCTGTAGAGTTCTTCATCATATTAAAAAAAATTGTTGCTAGCAAACATGGACCAAGAAATATCAGAATCGATTCAATACGATTGTCCAAAACTGATGTCGCCAGAGCATCGACTTGCTGCAACTCCAGAAAAACCTTTTTTCTTATTCTGCACAAGATGTGATTAGTTCAAGAGAGAAAGCCAATAGGCGACCAGTTGACTGGATTGTACAAGAGTTTTCAAGAAAGGGTATTGTGACATGATATGCCACCTTGTATAAAAGACTAATGCAAAGACGTGTATACAGGCTTCAAAACTAAATTACAAGATTTTTTTTCATATTACTAGCGAGGGGCGCCTAGCTTTGCCCGGTCGTAAAATACGCTTAAATATGATATTTTAATTTGTCCAGATTTCGTATATATTATTATAGAGTCGTGATTTCAAAAGTAAAAAAAAAAGTATTTGCATGCCATCAGCTAGAATCGAAACTGAAAGCAAAGCATTTAAAGCTGGTGACGTTACCACTGTACTAATTTGACACGCATATGAACTGATTAAAAATTAAAAATTTCAAATAAACTAAGATGAATGTACAAAATGTGAAACGATTTTTTTTCAATTTTGACCCATTTTTGACCCCTTAAAACCATTTTTAAAGACCCATAAAAGAACGGTCCATAAAAAAATCAGACATTTGAGGCCCCTAGCGCCGCTATGCGATTTTTAGTTCCGGTAGAGATAGAGTTTGAAAATCTGGAGACGGACAGACAGACATATAGCCGTTTATATATTAGATTAAGGAAAACCTGTATTATACAAACTACTTAAATGGTGTTGTCTCTTGCAATGTTTTTGACATAATGTTAGGGTAGGTATTTACTTCCTTCCCACTGCAGAAAGATGTGACACAAGGTCAGAAAGTGGGGAAATCAAACCAGTCTTCCTAAAGAAGGAGCATTCTGGCCTATTAGAAATTGCTTAAACAGCCTCAGCATTACTGGTCACTGCGCCTCAGGCAGTCAACAATAAACTTACCCCCCTCTCCAAAGCCGAGGGGCAAGGCTTAGTAGAGTGGATCTCCTAGATACTATGCAGAACCCATACCTCTGTACGACAGATTAAAGACCACCAAAATGGCCCAGTTTCTGTCAGATAGGTGTTTAGAACGATTCCTAGACTGGTATTACCAAGCAATTGCAGCAGTGAAGTAACGATTCCTAAAATGTTGAAGTATAATCACAAAAATTTGGATGATTATATTTATAACCAGGGGTGATAAGAATGAACTAATCAGGTACCATAATCGCTGTATAAAATATGTTGAATCTTTTGGAATTTTACAGTCACAGTTTTTTGTCTTGACACAAAGAAGGAACTATGCTCGGCTATTCATTACTAGGACTGCGACTATAGAATATTCTTCTCATTCTTTTGACTCTCACGTATATATTTGACATAGTTAGATACAGTTAATAAACCGAGAACCACATCGGTCTATATAAAAACATATAAGATCTTAACAGATATATACTCAAGAGTCAAAACAATGAAAAGAATATGCTGTTGTCACAGCCCTATTCATGACTGAGGATATAGATTCTTGCAATCATAATAATAACACTTTCAAGATGATTATTTCACAAAAATAAAATGGATGTAGCAGATTGTTACGTGGTAACCAGAAAGTGTATATTACGTCATACTCCCTTATATGTTATGTTGGCAGGTGTATAAGAAGTGTATATAATGTATTTTAAGTATATAATGAGTTTATTTGTGTTGTCTAGTGTTTCATGATATTCCTTGTAGATGTGTGTATAACTGTGTTACATTACACATACAGCCATAGTCAGAATTATGGAGCAGCAAAGAAAAATCGAAATTATGATTCAAACTTATATATTCCAAGGTTAACACTAGTGGAGTACACATTAATAAATCTGTTTTAACAAAAATCAATATTTGGAATGTCCTTCTTTTGCCTTTATAACAGCTTTTATTCGTTTTTTGAATATTATTGGTTAAATTGTTGCAGGTGGAAGGATCTATTTTCTGCCACTCTTCATGTAGTTTGGCCTTTAATTCTTTTTTTGATGAACATTTGTGCATTCTCATTCTTTTGCCTGGATGAGACCACAAAATTTCAATAGGATTTACGTCTAGGAATTGAGGGAACCACTTCATCACTGTAATCCCTTTTTTCTCAAACCGACCCATTGTAACTTTTGACGTATGGCATGGGGCATTGTCTTGTTGAAAGATTACATCACTTGGAATTTTATTATTGAATATTTTAGTCAAAGAGATTTGGTAAACCTGGTCCAGCATGTTAGTATAATTTATAGAGTTCATTCTGCCCATCACATGTGTAAAACAGTCCAATGATTGAAGAATCCATGCAGCCGAAAAGCATTACGCTTCCTCCTCCAAATTTGATAGTTGGAACCACACAATCAGGATGAAATGCCTTTCCCTCTCTACAACGAAATAAACCACTCCAAGGATGCAAAAAATCTGATGAAAAAAATGAGAATTTGCTACAATATTTGAATAGATGTTATCTATTTTTTTTTTTTTTACATGGAGGTCACCACTAATCAAGGCCCGAAAGCCACTCGGGGATAATGGTTATTGCATGTACAGTAATAAATGGGATAGTATCGTTGTAATTGTCAGCATTGGAGATTCGACAAAGTGTCTTACTTAAGGGGCCGGTTTGTCAGGAATTTGTTTATGTTGGATTTGAAGACATCCAAGTTGTAATCAGGTGGGAAACAGGCAATCGGAAGAGAGCTCCACAGTCGTGCACTTCTGAGAAAGAAGCTCTGCTCATGGAATCTACGCTTGGATTTAGGCACAGAAAATTAATGACAGTAGTTTCAGCCAGAGGGGTGTTTTTCGTGAAAGATTGGCGAGGGGGGACCAGAGATTGGAGCTCAGACGAGCGCCTGGTATGAAAATATGGGTGTGCATTCACATAAAAAATTCAATTGTTCCTTTTAAAGTTTAGGAAATAGAAGCTGTTAATTTATCTCAAAGTTAGTTTCGTCAGACCAAACAATGTTAGCTCCATCATCAGGTGTCTAATTTTCATGTTTTTTTTTTTTGCAAATTCCAGTCGTTTTTTCTTATTGGCAACTATGACTTTTTCCTTGCTTTGCTTCCTTTTAGTCCCCCTTTAAATAACCTTCTTCTCAGTGTTCGAGCTGATATGTTTTGTTTGCATCTTCCCCAAGTTCAGCAGCAAGCTCTGAAGAACTTTTCTTTCTGTTTGCAACGGATACAATTTTATCCTGTGAAGTTAATTCTGGCATTACGGATTTTTAATTGTTTTAATTGTTTAATTGTTAACATCTTTCCTGGGAGAGTGTGAAAACGTTCTCTTGGCGTCTAACTAACTTTGCTTTACTTTTTAACCCAAGGATGATTTGATGAAAAATTGAAAACGTTCACAATACACGTAGAACGTACATTATTTTATTAAAGTTTAACACAAAAATATCATTACAAAAAATCAGAATAATTATTCTGATTTTTTGTAATGATCGTTTTTGTAATGTTTGCTTTAATGAAAAAATGCTACCTAAATACACACACAATATATATGTATATATGAGTGATTTGTCTATCTGTCTGTGCATGTGTGCTTGTGTGCGTATGTGTGCAGAACAGTCTCTACCAAACTACTCAGCCAATTTATGTTCTACAGATTGAAATTTGATATATGGGATAATTGTATCTGTTGAACAAATTCAACTGTTTTCTTAAGCCAGTAAAAATAGCTGCTAAGGGGTTGAAATAGAAAAATTGGAACGTTGCAGGCTACGTTGACTTAATTTATATCCTCTATGCGTGTGCAAACGTACAATTAACTATGTTCATTTTTTAAGATTTCATATTCATGTGACTTTAGGTCATATGGTAACAAATAGTTACATGTTTTTGGTTTCTATTATAGCTGATGATACACAAGTTTTTTTTTAATTTTTGAAATCACTACTATATATTGGGTATCGTATAATTATCAATAGAGAATTGGCTCTGTAATAATAAATAGGAAATCTGTTTGATTTAAAATCTATATTAAGCGTATTTGACAACAGGGCAATGTGGGCCTGCTTGCTAGTATATATATATATATATATTTTTTTTTTCTCCCTAATTCTGATACAATTACCGATTCCGATTTTTCGTAAAAACACATGTTAAACAAGCAGAAATTTTCCTTTTTTTCTTTTTTTTTTTTTACACAGTGATCACCACTTATCAAGGCCAGGAAACCACTCAGGGATAATGGTTATTGCAAGTACATTACGTTAGTGTGGAGATTTGATGAAGTGTTTACTTAAGGGGGCGGTTCATTAGGAATTTGTTAATGTTGGACTTGAAGACATCCAAGTTGTAGTCCAGTGGGAAGCAGGCAGATGGAACAGAGTTCCACAGGCGTGCAGTTCTAAGAAAGAAGCTTTGTTCATGGAATCCGTGTTTTGATTTAGGCACAGATATAGAGTGGGGGAAATTTTTCACAGTGGATTCAGCTAGTCGGGTGTTTTTCGTGAAAGATTGGCGAGGGGGGACCAGAGATTGATTGGAGTTCAGACGAGCACCTGCCATGGAAATAACGATAAAACAAGGATAGGCTCGCAATGTCTCTTCTGTGGGAGAGAGGTTGCAGGGTAGAGAAAAGGGCATACCCCACTAAGCCACGAATTGGGATAGAACGTACACTTCTGTTCAGGATCCTATTTGTTATTTGCCAAAACTGGTGGGAACCAAGCCGCTGCACAGCTACCTTGGATTTAACAGACTGGGCAAATATCTCTCTTGCATTTTTTATTACTCTTTTACAGTGGTTGCTGGCAGTCCTGAAAGCAGCTTTAGTCTCAGTGCATCTATTAAAGAGTGGGGTAAATTTTTCACAGTGGATTCAGCTAGTGTGGGGGATGATCTATTGATTTTAGCTTTATTATCTTATCATTATTACTAGCAATGGAATATTTTGCTTTAAAAAATCAAATAAAAAAGAAAATTAAAAGAATCGTTTTGGCATCGGAAAATAGGCATCAATTTTTCCGATTCCCGATTCCAATTAATTGTCCCAACACTAATATATATATATATATATATATATATATATATATATATATATATATATATATATATATAT
Organism: Euprymna scolopes; assembly: GCF_053919585.1. Taxonomy (NCBI): domain Eukaryota; kingdom Metazoa; phylum Mollusca; class Cephalopoda; order Sepiida; family Sepiolidae; genus Euprymna; species Euprymna scolopes. Next base: position 25,114,293 of record NC_136508.1, on the reverse strand, counting down.
ATAATAAAACATGTTAAAAACACTTTGAAAAAGAGTTAAAAACATATTTAATTTTAAAAAGGAAGCACAAAATAAGTGGATAGTCCTTAATCAGCAGAGTTTCAAAGAAATACTTTCCTTCTCATCAGAGGGTAGGATTTAGCAAAATGCGGGATCGGATTTTGCTTGCAAAAGTATTTGATGAAACTACAAGTAAGTCATAGATCTTACTTGGTAACAAATAGTGAAGCCGACGGAATATGGTGAAGAAAAAGGTGATTTAATGTGAATGGATAGTCTGGTGAATAATAACGGTAAAATCCAAAAATCCAAAAATCAAAATCCAAAAAACGTTGGTTAAGTTTCTATTTGCACAGGTAACATCCAAGGGAATCGTGTAATTGGAAGATGGTCCAAAGTAATCCAAAAGGCAGAAATCCGTATTCAGATAATATTATTAAAAGGTAGATAAGATGTGCGTAGAAAAAAAATTTTAAACGACTGTCAAGGCTGATTTTGGGGGAATGAGTGAAGAAGAAGAAAACAATTGAATGGCGATTGAGTCAATTATAGAATAGAAAAGCCAATGTCAAAATGACCTTGACAAGATTCAAAAGGGGACAAAATTTAAAGCAAAAAAGGGGTCAACTGGAATATACAAGTTATTAATTAGGAATTAAATTATGAGCAGGAGTTTTTAAAGGAAGCAAATGAATTAATGATAAATGAAATACATACATACATACATACAATTACACATATGCATACATATATATATACACACAACAAACACACCCACATACACACACACGCATATATATATATATATACATACATATAAATAAATAGATGTGTAAATTAATAAATAAAGAGTTGAAAAAAAAAGAAAAAAATTTTAAGAGGAGAGGATGGCCGGTATCTACAAATTCCGGAATACGGCAAATAAGTATGTAAGTAAATGTATATAGTAAACTATAAGTAAACATACATGCAGAAAACAAATGTGTAGGTAGATAGATATATTTGATTGATAGGAATATTTAAACACTAAAACGGAGATTGCAGATGTAAAACCGGCCAAACAAAGAAGAAATAAAGAATTACAATTAAAATTACAAAGTTATAAAATGCTAAGAAAGTATGTAGAAAAAAACGATAATGTTATAGAAAAATATCTATATCTGAAAGCTTAAATCAATAGCTATGTAATTTCAAGTTTACCATATTTAAATTTGAACTTATGATTGCAGTAGGAGATCAGTTCGTTTTTAGAGTTTATTATATTACTACTTTGAGGGGAAGTAATTATAGTTATAGCTTCGGTTGTGCAGAGGCGACATGACTTAGAGCCTGGAGTACAAGACTTAACCTTTTTTAGGATAGTCTGTTTAATTGAGAAGGGGGTATTGTTAGAATTAAGTTTTTTAATTAAAGTGATTACAGAAGTTCCTTGGTTATTATGAGAATTTTGGTTGTTAAAAGAAGTGTGGTTTGATATCCTTTTCTTAATTAATGTCGAAGTAGCGCCGATATATGCATGTACTTTATTAACAGCTTATATATAAACTGAGAAATTGGCAACCCCAAAACTTGATGTCCTAAAAAAGGAAATCGTCTTTGCTGGTTTAAAAAAAAAACAGATTTATTATAACCTGAAGACATAGCTTAGTGGTGGTGCATTCAACTACAGATCGAATGATCACCTGTTCAAGTCTGGGCATACCTCACCACTTCATTTTAATTTTTTCTTATTAATGAATTCAATTTACAATAAAAGAAGACCATTTAAAATTGCCACAAATCATTTCTTTGTTTGCATATTTTAAAACTAAACATTTATCAGAATTGAATTTTCCAGAGCATTCATCGTCAAGCCCAAATATCAGCTGACATGATATTGTAAACAAATACAGACGGAATTTAATTAAAGATATTATCATTATTAATATTTTTTTTCTTTTTGCAAATTGGTCCTCCAGGTAATTTATTCCTCGTAATATATAATAATCAATAAAGGATTGATTCTCTAATAATACATATGCAATCTACATAAATTATCATTTTTAAGCATATTGTACAAGCAGGCAATGCCAGGCTGCCAGCTAATAAAAATATATGACAACTGTTGTCAAACACAAGTAAATTTAATTTTCTACCGACCTGAAGAGTTTTATAGTTTTTAAACTTTTGGAGACACCTTTAATTTCAGAATTTTTTGAAGCCTCATATATGAGGGACGTTCCTGAAGTAATGCCTCCTACTTTTTTCTCTTTGTTGCAGATATTCACGGTGTGAGACTCTAAGAAATGAACCCTTTTTATGGACATGCATCAGAAGCAGAGACATGTCATTGAATTCATCCATGCAGAAAAAGTTGAACTGAACAACATTCACCGGCGCCTGTTGAACGTTTACAAAGCTGATGTAGTTGATATCAGCACAGTTAGGAGATGGGTTTGTCGATTTCTGAATGGCAACAGAGAGGTGAGTGATGAAGCGTGCTCTGGACTTTCACGGCTGAGATATCAAAAGAGGGTGGCAAAAGTGCATTGAGAATGCTAGTGACTATGTAGAAAAAATAAATTCTAGTCTAAAAGGATCGTTAATTTTAATGGTACCACTACCATCTTCATAGCTGTTTAAAATTTTTGTTTTTGAGTTAAAAAATATGAGGACTTACTTCTAAAATGACCCTCATACAATAGAAAATATCTGGACACATGTAGCCATAATCTCCAAGATACTGCAGTTATATTAAAATAGAAAAAAAAAAAAAACACTTTAAAACAACATCAGTTAAAAATATTCAAATCAGTTGAGAATTGTATTCCTATTGTTTCCACAATGAGGACTGAACCTTCAACCTTCAGGAGAATGTCATTTAGAATTCCATGTTACCTAGTGCTTTATCTATTAGATTTGATTCTCAGTGCAGGCGATACTAAGAATAAAATTGTGAATTACTTCAGACTTCTACCCAGTCATGGCTGACGGAACAAGAGCATGCTACCCTAGTAGATTAAATAAATTATTCCGTTACAAATTCCATGCAGAATTCTGAGTTTGACAAAGAGATTCCTGAGTTCAACAAGATGCATCTGAAGGAGGTCAGAGGTTACATCTGCTGAAACGTTGTGAGAAGTACGGAGTATCCTATTTCTCATACAAAGTTCTTTCTTCAAACTCACTCCTGAAATATTTCTCCCTCTTTATGTCTCCCTTGTCAGACCATTGTAAGTGTATGGTGTCCAGGACTCTTCCTTATATCTAATACGTGATATTCAAAATTGGAAAGTGTTCAATGACTGGCTACTCGAATAGTGCAGTGTCTATTGGATCTGCCCTCTAAAAGTTTAACCCTTTTCTTCCTTGAGCGCCGATGATTATGCAGTGATCTAATTTTGGCCTACAATATTCTCAGTGGTCATTTTATTCACTCCTTCACCAGAAAGCGGATTATGCAGACACTGCATGAAACTTTTTCATCACCAATTTCGATTGAATCGAAGGAGGGCTGCGTTCTCAGTCAGAATCCCTTGACCTTGGAATAAACTTCCAAGTGAAGTAAGAAATTCAACAAAACGCAGCCATATTTAAAATTTAAACAAATGCTCGACTACTGTGTCATCTTCTCTGTAAATTTTTACCACGTTTTCTTTTCATGGCGTTGAAGCACAATTGTTTTATTTTTTGCCAAATAAATTGAATAGATTTATTTGCTTCTCCACGAGAGCAAATTAGACACAAGGTCGTTTTTAATGTGGGGGAAACCAGCTCCCTTAAGCGGGCACTCTGGAAGGGTACAAATAATTAGCAATTCTCTGATATAAAGGGTTGCCCCCACATTGACCAAACCTAATTACTTTATCTTTGCTCCCGGACCAAGGAGGCGGGTGTTGGCTTATTGAATTGAATTACGTCTGCATGTCCGAACGTGTGCATACATGTTCTACTTTTATTTTTTATTTTATGTCAAGCCTTTGCTACCATGTTGATCTCATATCATTATCGATAAACTAGCAGGCTACCCATTGTTACCCAGTTGTAAAATACGCTTAAATATGATATTTTAATTCTTGCAGATTTAGTATTTATTATTATTATTATAAAGCGAATTCCCTATTGATTATTATGTTGTACCCAATATATATAGCAATGATTTCAAAAGTTGAGGAAAAGATGATTTTGGTGTCATCAGCTGAAATCGAAACCAAAACATTCAGCACTTCAGCTTTAATAGTTATTTAATGCTTCAGCTTTTTTTTTTTTTTTTTTTTTTACACAGTGATCACCACTTATCAAGGCCCGGAAGCCACTCGCCATTACTGTCTGAGCTATAACCAGATAGATAATAAATGCTAAATATTCAGCTAAAATGTATATGTACGCATGCTCAGAAGTTAGTGAATTTATTCCTGCCAAAGTTAACTATTAAGCTTTCAATTTTGACTTCTTACTAGCTATTTCTACGGACTAAAAACCAAATTGAAAGTGTTCCAGAGGTCCAAATTTTCTTATTAAAATTTTATTTTATTGCATTTTCACCCCAAACAAACCACAGTGATGTAGGGGGCTACTATCTGGAACATAATTTGTAGAAGTACTATGTAGGGAGCCGAGAAGCAAGATGCCTGTTTACATTACACTTGAACTTCTGCATGTCAATACAGTCAGGGAAACAGGAACCCAGAAGGGAATTCCAAAGTCTAGCACTCCTAGGGAAAAAACTATTAGAGTAGAAGGCTTTCTTATATCTAGGGATTTCTACTGTGTATGGGGTTTTGCTTGTTAAGTTTGTCAGGGATATTTATGTTGAGTAAGTACAAAGGCTTGTAGTTCATCGAAGAACCTACGATTAAAGTACTTTAAAACAGGCAGAGGAATGCAACATTTCGTTGATGGGACAGAAACTGAAGCCTAACTTGTAGTGTGAAGCTATTAGGTTGGCAACCCTCTTTTGAACACTGTCATAGAAGAAGAGACAAGTAGCAGATGCACCAGCCCAAATGTGACAACCATACATGGGCATAAGTAACTTTCTAGCATGTTAGAGAGAGCCCACCGTCTTTACAGCAGCTGCAGTAATGTACTCAATGTGTCCATTCCAACTCATATTCTCCATTAATGTTAAGCCAAAGAGTTTGAACATAGTACTTCCAGGTGATGTATCATCAGCCATGGTTATTAGTGATTGAAAAGGTTTTTTGTAGTTATTAAAAAAAAAGGGAGCTTAGTCTTGGCAGCATTGAATGTGACCATTTTTGTCCTCATTCCACTACAGACCGGAGATCTTCTCTAGGGTTTCTGCTATTGCCTTGGATATGTGTTCATTCATTTTTTTTCTCTCGTGTCTGTTACAGAGCATGAGTTCGTCAGCAAATATACCCATCTCAGAAACAATTTTATCAGAGAGGTCATTTATGAATATCATAAATAATAAAGGTCCAAGGATTGTTCCCTGAGGTATATTCACATTTATTGTTTTGACATATGACCATCAAGGACAACCTAAATTCTTCTCTAACTTAAGAAGGATTTAATGATGTTAAGTATTCGTCCAGTAATACGATAGGATCTGATTTTCATGAAAAGACCATCGTGCCATACCCTGTCAAAGATCTTAGATATATCTAGGGCTACTCCCCAAGCCTCCTCTGCTTTATCCAGCACACGGTATATACGTTCAGAGATTAGTTAGGATATCTGCAGTAGAACATGCGTGATTAAACCCATGCAGTTAGTCAGACAGAAGTTTAGGAGCTATGAGGTGGTGGATTAGAGCTTAATTAATTATGGACTCAAATATTTTGGCAAAAAATGGAAAGAGGCTAAAGGTGTAATGATTTAATGGGTCAGTTATTTCGCCAGAATTCTTGTGAACGGGTACCACAGAAGCGGTTTCCCAGAAATCAGGAAAACAAGATTCATTAAGGCATTGTTGAAAAGTTTTAAGAGCAACCTGGAGCAACCTCAGCAGAACATTTTTTAATAGTACAGCCGGGATGAGATCAGGTCCACATGCTTTTGAGGTGTCAAGTTTTTTCATGATATCATCTACTTGAGAAGGGTGTTTGTCAGATCATCTCTGCAGAGGATAATCTTGGAGGGAGTGGTTTACTGGGCCCAAAGTAGAGTTGCAGGTCAACCGACAGGCAAGCAGATTAGCCTCCTCGATTGCCATGCAAACAACTTCAAGATTGCTGGATAGTGGGGGAATTGTTAATTACCCATTATTTACTACACTGTTATAGATTTCCCAGAAATCACAAGTTCCTAATTTCTGTGCTTCAATGTGTTTTCTGGTGGTTTTGGTATATTCTCTCTTGGCTGTGACTATTTCTTTCTTACAGTTTCTTCTAGCTTCTACAAACTCTTGTCTATATATACTGGATTTATGTTGGATAAATCTGCGGTATGCATGCTGCCTTTGAGCAATGGTAGCTGTGCAAGTAGAAGTAAACCATTGGGGAGACTGGGGTTTGTTACAGAACTATAGATTGCTTCAATTGCTGCTTTGAACCATTCAGTGGTCTCATTTCTGCACTGTTCAGGAAGAGAAAAGATGTTTCCCCATGGGGCATCTCTGATGACTTCCCAGTCAACCTTCTTATAATACCTTGTTGTTTTAAGCAATGGCTCTTCAGATTTGAGTCAAGAGTTTAGAGTGATGTCTATCACTATCACAGCATATTATACTCTTATTAGTGTATAATCGATCACTCTGCTAAGTTTTTACTAATAAATATAATGAAAGATTATAAGTATATACAAAAACAATATACAGGTTAATCAGTTACTTAAAACGTTAGTCAGTTTGTTATACCAATCATAATCGACTAAAAGTTTTTTTGTGATCAAAAAGATTTTTTTTATTTAAAATAATTTTTTATATAAATTTTAAAAACGCCCAAACTCCAAAAAAAAAATAGTATATATATATATATATATATATATATATATATATATATATATATATATATATATATATATATACTAGCAAAAGTACCCGTCGTTGACTGGGTTCAAAAACAGCCTACAGAAAATGGACTCTGATTTATGAAAGTATGATAGGTTATGAAAAGGAAGGGTTGTAAAGAGATAGCTTCGAATTTAAGGGTATCAAAACCAAAGCAAAATATTATGAAAGTGAAAATAAAATAGATAAACCCCATAATTTATCAAACCATACCTGTTCACACTGAAACACTTATCACAATATTCTGTGGATCTATATTAAAAAACCCTGTTAAACTTTGTGACATATTTCCATTCTATGGAGGCCAGGCACGAACGCAGACCCCACAATTTTATTATACCATCTCTATTTAAGTTAAAACATGCTTATCGAAGTATTCTTACGTACATCTATATCAAAAACACTTGTAAACGATTTTAAAAAAATTTTTTATATTTTATTTCCATACTTTGTGCACCATGCGCGAACGCAGACCCCACAATTTTAATGAACCACCATTCTTCCAGATCAAACATACCCATTCCTGTGTCTCGATACATCTTCTATCATTATATGTGATCAGTTTTTTAAAATAGTCAACCATGCAGGAGGCTATTCATGACCAGACACGGTATTTATTTGCTCCCCCACCGAGCAAATTAGGCACAAGGCCGATTTTTAATGTGAGCAGTAAAGGGAAAATGGGGACCAACTCCCCGGGGAGTAGGGGAGCTGGATAGTGGCAATTGGTATGAAGGGTTGCCCCTACATTGACCAAGGTCTTATCTGTGGGGTTTCCCCCACATATGGTCTTTGCTTGCAATATCTGTCGGAACAGATACTACACTTTGATCTTGGCCCGAAGGCCACGGAGGTGGCCTAGTCGTGACCAGGCACACACACACACACACACACATTCAGCTTTATATCAAAGATATATGCGTAGATCGTCGTATAACGACTTGATCACTGTCTGTCTGACGTAATGAACATTTAAATTTAAAATGTTTAAAATTCAACGCTATTTCACACGATTAATGGTAGCCGAATGGATACGGTCTCCGCTAATCGAGCCAGAGATGTCTCGTGTCGCGGGGTTCGAATCGTTCGACTGGTAGTAATTGTGACACCCTGCACTGAAGAATCCCGAAAGGATGAAACACTAGTGTCTGTAGGTATTTAATTATTATAGTAAAAAAATAATTATATATATATATATATATATATATATATATATATAAATGTGCGTGTGTGTTTGCATGTGTATGTGAAACAATATATGACAGATAAATAGCCAGTCTACGCATATTTTATGAAGGAAGTCCAACGTATGTATCTATAGTATCTACAATATAATATAAAAGCAGCTTAATTGAAATATCGATAATCATTTATGTATGCTCCACAACTAAAAACATAAACAACAATTCTGTGTACAACCGTTTTAGTGCTAAATAAATTGAAATAGATAAGAACAGTAGTTTAAATAATCCAAATAATTGATCCTCATCTCAAAAACTTCAGAATCTTAAAATTTATCTGGATTCATTAACACCGTAGTATTATTGCCTTTGCCCACTTGTAGTATTCTGATAGTATCACTTTGTAGTGACTTGATGGGAAATACTTGTTCCTTTGAAAAGTTAGATTGATTTCTTAAGTGCTTGTCTCATTTATTGAGATTGTCGAACTGACTTCCTCATCTTGGTTGTTATAGTCACAACGTTTTGGCCATTTTGCCCTTCGGCCTTCATCAGATGTTTTGTATTAACGGCCAAAATGTGGAAGTCAGTCCGACAATCTCAATAAATGAAAACACCTCAAAAACACAGACAATTACTATGTTTGTCTCATCTTAGCTCATCTTTCATTTATTCATGACTGCCTCTTCAATTGGACCTGAAAATAGTGATTTGAACAATGTAATAATACACATTATTCCAATCGCATTCTAAATGAATTCTAATCCATATTAAAATATTCTTAAAGCTTGGGATTGAGTTATGTTTAAAAAACTTCCATTTTTTTATGTTTTATTTTTGTCTTTTTTACAAAGTAGACACCACTTATCAAGGCCCGGAGGCCATTTGAGGATAAGGGTTAATGAGTGTATGGCAGTCAATGCGACAATATCGTAGTAATCGTTAGTAGTAGAAATTTGGTAAATTGGATTACTTAAGGGGACGGCTCATCAAGAACTTGTTTATGTTGGACTTGAAGACGACTATGCTGCTGAAAAGCAGGCAAACAGAAGAGAGTTCCAGTTCCACAGGCATGCAGAAGAAAGAAGCTTTGTTCATGGAATCCACGTTTAGGTGTAGGCACAGATCAAAAGTGGGGGAAATTATTGACAGTGGTTTCAACTAATGAGTGTTTTTCATGAAAGTTTGGCAAGGATGGGGGCATAGATCAGAGCTCAGACGAGCACTTGCCATGAAAATAACAATAGAGCAGAAATAGTCTTGCAACGTTTCTTCTGTGGAAAAGAGATTGCAGGAGAGAGAAAAGAGCATCTCCTACTAGGCTACAAAGTCTATTTGAAACTCTGTTAAGGCAGGATTAATTGTTCCTAGCAGTTCCTGCCCAGATGTGGCAACATTACTTCATCCTTGGACGTACTTGGTTTTGCAATTAACTCTCATAGTGATCTATCTCTTGCTAAATGTCTATCAATTACTCTCTCTACTTTCTTTCGTTTTTACATGTAATCTCTTGTGGTTCAGTTGGCCAAAACAGGCATATCCAAACTCATGTAATAATACTCAGGTGATTAGTATATCACTGTACATGCGGACTTTTCAGATTCCCTACTTTTTAAGCTATCAACAGATAGATGAGAAAGATTAAAAATAAAACCACTTCAAACTATGAATGAATTTGTCCATGCGCCAAAGTAATAGAAATATATCAGCAAATTAGAATAAACATCTTTCATTTTAACTTGTCAACATATCTCTCTACCCGTTATTCATCCATCCAAACAAGGATTCTACTCGTTATAAACCAACCTTAGTGTGTGGTTACTATTTTGTATTAATTTCAGTGTTATATGACCAGTAGTTTAAGAGTTTATCGGTTAAATATTTACAGATACACACACCTACATTTCCAATTTTATTTATATAGAAGCTAACATTTATTTTAAATGTTAAAATGAGATTTTTTCTTTCTATTCTACAATAAAAAAAAAACTCAGATGAGAACGAAAAAAATTATCTTCATCTAAAAATTTGCTGAAACATATTTTAATGCATTTTGAACACATCCCGAATTTGGCATATAATAGCTTTTTATGTTTTTTTTTTTTGTTTTTTTTTTTTACACAGTGATCACCACTTATCAAGGCCCGGAAGCCACTCAGGGATAAGGGTTATTGCAAGTACATTACGTTAGTGTGGAGATTTGATGAAGTGTTTAATTAAGGGGGCGGTTCATTAGGAATTTGTTAACATTGGACTTGAAGACATCCAAGTTGTAGCCCAGAGGGAAGCAGGCAGACGGAACAGAGTTCCACAGGCGTGCAGTTCTAAGAAAGAAGCTTTGTTCATGGAATCTGCGTTTTGATTTAGGCACAGATATAGAGTGGGTGAAATTTTTCACAGTGAATTCAGCTAGACGGGTGTTTTTAGTGAAAGATTGGCGAGGGGGGACCAGAGATTGGAGTTCAGACGAGCACCTGCCATGAAAATAACAATAAAACAAGGATAGGCTGTGAAGATCGCTCGAGACAAGACGTGGAACCACTTGTTGTAAAGAGCTAACAAGAACAAAAGATGATTATTGTTAAGATAGTTATTAACTTATGTGGGGACGATTAATCGGTATTGAAATCAGAAAAGATTTTGCCTTTTTTCTGATGCCGAAAGCAATTCTTTTAGTTGTTTTTTTTATTTTATTTTCTTATTTATTTTTTTTATTACTTTTTCACCCCAAACAAGGCACATTGCCACTTTGGTGTAGGGGGCTACTATCAGGGGCAGCAACTACTGGAGCGCTATGTTGGGATTTGGGCAGCAGGATGTCGGTTCACTTTGCACTTGAACTTCTGCATGTCAGTACAGTTGGGGAAGCAGGAACTTGGAATGGAATTCCAGAGTCTAGCAGTTCTGGGGAAGAAACTACTGGAGTAGAACAAAACATTTCACTGCTGATAGTAATGATAAACTAATAAATATTTATTAATTTTTAAACTACCAGTAAAGCTAAAATCCATAGATCACCCCCCCCACAAGTAGATTTCTACGTTTGTGAAAATATCTACACATTAACCATGTGTTTTACTGTAATCGTAACAAAATAACAACTATATAGTTAAATATTGACAGATTTATAAAGAATCAGAATCGGTAATTGTACCGGAATCGGTAAAAATATTGGAATCGTTTCATGCAATTATTATCTAACTGGCGAAGTAACCAAGAGATGTGAAGCTATGTTTTGATAGGTTATCAAAACATGTCAAACTCGGTGACTGATCAAGTTTGCACTGAAAAGTATCCGAACAAGTGACTGGAAGTTGATGGGTCACATGTCACATGTTCCGGTTTGACAAGCATAGTGTTGAGTTGGATTTCAGACGTTGAAGAGAGTGGATGGATTAAACTGGTCTTGCATTCCTGAAAGGGAAGTGACGTTCTCAAAATAGAAACTAGGAGAAACCTAGAGGCAAGATATTCACTTCCCATTCTTCTGCATAGTGACACCTGAGAAGTGAAACAAAATCTTTATATAAAATTAATCATCATCTTTGGTCGTTTGAAACATCTTTGTCCAACAGATTCCAGCTCCATCCAAGAATAGATGGCATCTCTAGGTAGGTCCAAAAAGACAGAGGCAGCAGACAGCAGGAAACAGGTATGTCATCAAATGTATATGTTATGTGTAATTCTGTTGACACACACGCATCAACACACCTAGACGAGACTAGTCACAGGCCGTAAAATAGAATGTTACATATATATATATATATATATATATTCATAATACAACATATGGTTCAAATAGTGAAGAGCCACAGACATTCAGTTAGGTAATGTATACACTCAAACACACGATGATGCAACTACCCAAATACGTATATATACATTTAACTAGTAAATATATGCATCGGATATAACATTCACACCATTCCCCAATATAGGTTACGTTTATTCTGGTGCAGTTCGAATAAGGCATCGTAACAGCAACATCATATCTGTGAGAGAGAAGTTGCAATGAAGAAAAAAGGGTTAGAGTTAATTAAATTACAGATACGTTTCTGCAATTTATCAAGAACCTTTAAATGGGACATAGATTCACCAGACTAAATATAACAACAATACTCGATACACGTTAGTAGATTTGTAGAGATAGAGAAAAGCCTCAAGTGTGAAAAAGCAACAGAGAAAACCGACTTTACGAGAATCAGAAAGAGCAATGAATTAAATATATGAGCTCGAAGATAGGTTTGATGAGGAAGAAGTTTTAGTGTTGATTTTTAGTTGAAGGTAGAGCCATCTATAAGAATCTCAGGAAAAAAAGGGACATACCTACGATTGAAAGACAAGAGCCGAGTCTTAACAGGATTAAATGAAAACGATAAATTAAACCCAGATCAACTTGTAGATCAGCTGCATATTTCACCCGATTCAGGGAAGACGTGGATAATGTAACAATCTGTTATTCAATGAGGAAGGGCCATCATATCAGCTTGAAAATTGCTTGAAAGCAAAGAGAAAAGTACCTGTGCTATTGATATGGTCATATTGATCAGCTATCTGATCAGCGAAGGATTAATTCAAACTAATCTGAAATGACTACACCTCCTTGAAAATTTCCCAATTTATAAACAGCCCTAATTCACAGTAGTGTGAGTGTGCTTTGTTAAATATAATAAATGAATAAAATATAATAAATAAATAAAATAAATAAATAAAATGAATAAATAAGTATAATAATAAATAAAACAAATAAAATAAAATAAATAAACGATAAAATTAAATAAATAAATAATAAATAAGGTAAATTAGATAAAATAAAATTAATAAATAAAATATATAAATAAATATAATATTAAACAAACATAAATAAAAGAAATAAATAAAATAATATAATATACAATAAATAATATAAATATAATAATAAACAAAATAAATAAAATAAAATAAATAAAACAAAAGTAAAATAAAAAATAGAATAAAATACATAAATAAAGTAAATAAATAAATTCAAGAAATAAATAAAATAAAATAAATAAGTAAATAAAATAAGTAAATTAAATAAATAAGTATAAATAAAATATATAAATAATTAAATAAAATAAATAAATAAAATGAATAATATAATAAAATAAATAAATAAATAATTGCTCTAAGAAAAAAAACGAGAGGGGGGGGGGACTTTCACCTATCAATTCTGACTAACACAGCCTTCCATTGTTTTTTACTCTGTAAGTGAAAGATTGCTTGGAATTCGAGTTTCATAAGTTAAGTAAATTATCAACATTTTTTTTTTATTTAATAACAAAAAAAGCAACTAATTCATTTATATTCCTTATTGTTTGCAATTTATTTCTAACCTTCAACGATGCTTTTCTCTAGAATATTCCTTGCCTCAAAAACACTGACACGTCTTGTAAGATGAATGATAGAAGAAACCAAAATGCTGCCCAGGTGATTTTGTGTTCAATGTTCACGCGAATTAATGTCAAAATCTCGTTGAATTCTCGATGATCGTATGCAGATTAGGCAATCTTAGGTTGTATACATTTTGAGCTAGCTGTACACACGTGCCACACTGAAGTATAACATGTTGTTGGAAACTGAGAAAACTGAATGAATTTAAGAGGGGGGGGGGGTGAATTACACATTTTTTAAAAGAGGACCACCACTTATCAAGGCCTGAAGGCCACTCAAGGATAAGGTTTAATGAATGTAAGGCTAGTTAGGATAAGGTTAATGAATGTAAGTAGTGTAGTATTCAGTAATAGTGTAAGTTGGTTGGAATTTGATTACTTTAGAGGATGGTTCAACAAGAACTTGTTTACATTGGACTTGAAGGATACCATACTGTAGTCAGCCAGGAAGCAGTTCTAGGAAAGAAGTTTGTTCATGGAATCTTTGTTTAGATTTAAGCACAGATAGAGAATGGAGGGAAATTGTTGATAGTGACTGTAGCTAGTTGAGTGTTTTTTTGTGAAAGTCTGGACAGAGGAGAGTTATAAATTGGAGCTCAGACGCACGTGTCAATTTCTATTATTTTTCATTTTCAATAACTCGTTCGTTGAAATCAAAAAGTCAAAAACTAAAAAGCAAAAAGGGAGGTTTCAAAAAAATGTTCAGTTTTCTTAATTTGAACAAATATTGATTTGAAAATAAACAGAAACAAACTCAAATTTCAATGTTTTTTGAGACATTTTCTAGAATCCAAATCATGTAATGAATTTTGAGATCAAAATTAAAATAAGGATTCTAGACATCAGGTTTAGTTTCATTATATTTTAATTTTAATTTTCATAACGGATGTGCTGTTTCTTATTTTATTTTTCCAAGACACATGCATGCATTAAAATTTATAAATTCATTTGCATGGGTATTACAGCATTCACCCACACCAAACCTCTTGGATCAAAAAGCAAGACACTTGAGAAGTGGCCGACGTAGTTGAAAGCCCTTTTTTTTTGTTTTGTTTTTTTTTCGTAAAAAATATGATAGGCTCGATTTAAAAACTTATTTTTTGTCAAGCCTCTGGGAGCCTCTAAAAAAATATAAAAAGATAAGAAGAACTTCTCTCGTCAGAGAAGGACAACAGACACTAACAGGAACGCTTGCTGAGTGAAATTCAGTAGCTGAGATGACAGCTTGTCTCACACGTCAAGGAACATTGCTTGACTCTCTTTTTCTCTTACTTCCCCACAACATATAATCGGATTCTTTCTCTCACGCTCTCAAGTCTTCATCTTCTTCCTCCCTTCCTTCTTTTATACAGACTGCCACCTTTGCAAACACACACACAAAAAAAATTATTTTCTTTTTATACAAAAATAAACAAAAGTTTATTTTACACTAGCGAGGGGTACCCGGCGTTTCCTGGGTGTTTGGAGGTGTGTGTGGAAACTCCGGGGGTGGAGGGGTTAAAAAAAAAATAGTAAGTATGAGGATCGAACCCGAACCCTTGAGGCAAAGATGTAAATTAAAGTGTGAAAAAAACGTGTGACGTTAACCATTGCCCCACCGCGACATGCTAACGGAAACACGCTTGAATTTATTTAATTACTTGGATTTAGCAGGTGCCAGTTTTAATGAGTTAATGAGGTCAAGTTTGACTGCGGGATTTCATTTACTGCTGAACGCTCCCCCCCCCCAAGATGTTATAGGAAAAAGACTAACCCACATGCGGTGAGCGACAAATGTTGAATATTTATCTTCCCGAAATCGAGCAAATTAAATAGACAGGTGAGCTTCGTTGTTAACTGTGAGATATTACGATTTATATGTGATATAAAAAGTTTTTAAAAGTTGTGAAGCGAGCGACCGTTTCTCTGAAAGAAGCCTTTTGTAGACACACAGAAAAAGCGAACACACATACATACATATATTTTCACTTTTATATTTATAGATAGATTATTTGGTGGTGTATTTATTTTTATTTTTTTGTTTAAAAAAATGGTGCAAAACTATTCTGTTTAATTTTATGTGTTTTAGGATGGATAATCATCTAGCATCTATGCATTTTTCCTAAACTAATTAGTCGATCATAATGAATTTTGGAGCACAGCATATAATATGGGCTATATTTACTGATACAAAAGAGAAAAGAACGTGTGGAAATTGTTCATGAAAATTCAAATATAGTCAACTTTTGTGAAATTCTAACAATTTGGTATTAAATCATGAATTAACAAATATTTCTCAAAATCATGTTTTCTTTGGCAGACTTTAAAGCTTTTTAGTAGGCATAATGTGTGTACATTTAAATACTTCAAATAAACTTTTTCCACCTTATTGACCTTGGCTCACATCTTCCTGCAGTGCGAACAATGTAAATAATGTAATTTTTTCCTCGGACCCAAATCAACAAATGGTAGACCATTCCTGTAATGACCTGCTTCCTGTTGGTTGCAGTGTAATGTTGGTTCTGTGCAGTTCTAGGAGGTCCACACTAGTAAACTTTGCCTTGTCTTTTTGAGAAGGGTTTAGTTTATTGCTAATTGTCTGAGGCATCCATTTGGGGAATACACAATACAGGGCTGCACAAGCATTTTTTGCAAGGTCAAAGTGCTCCTCCTCTGCGTCACATTTCTTATGGTGGGAGAGAAATAAGTACACCAATTCAGTTGGAGAGTTAGTAGATTCCTCAACTCAACTGCATAGTCAGTCGTCGAGCACCAGGAGGAGAAGACACCAGCAGCAGCAAATCGTTCACACTTTACTGCTTCATCCACCTGACTCCAACTCTCTTCTCCAGTTCCTGCTCACATTCCTGCAGTTCTCTTATAGGGTCCATGACATGAATAGCATGATTAGTTCGGGGTGGCGTTGAGTGTCATGGAGGTTCAAACCCAATGACACCACTCTGACATGTTGTGGATGCATTGGTTTGCATGTGCATCTGGTCAGAGATCACCCACACACACCCTATCCCTAAATATAAAAAATAGGGACACACATGCTTTTTCTAGTCAGTCCGCAGTTTTCAGTCTTCAACTCAGAGGCTGCTTTGTCAATGATGAAATCCAAATGAAAACTTTTCCAAATAATAAAAAAAAGTTGTGTTTTGGGGAGCAGACATGAATCGTTGTGAGGGGGCACCAACCAAGAAGGAAAAAAGGTATGTGTTTTGAGATCTTCACACACACACACACACACACACACACACACACACACACACACACACACACACACATGACTGTAGGGATGCATATGCACACACAGAAGAAAGATGGTCATGGCCATGTCACAATTACATAGACACCACAGCCACAAGAATATATACATACAAGAATATATACATACAAGAATATATACACATCATCTCCTCCTCACACAGAACATAACAGTTCCAACTTCTGCAGCTCCAGCTCACTCCTGTACTCCCAACTCAGGTTCATGCCTGCAACTTCTAACTCTTCCTTCCTGCAGCAGTGGTTCCTGTTCGAGCTCCAGTGGTCCTGCCTATAGTCTCTGGTTCCATGTTCCAGTGTCCATTGACACCCAGCTCTCTGTTTCAGTGCTCTTAAGCATCCGGCTATCTGTTTCAGTGACCATTAATATCTGGCTCCAGGATCCAGCTCTTTTCTTCAACCTCTGACCTGTCTATCCAGCCCTTGGTAACATTCACATGAACCGGGACTACTCATCACAGCTTGGGGACATCCACATCAATCTCCATGTTATCCAAAATCCAGTTTCCTCACTTCTGTGTGAACTGAACCTACCTGAGACATCTCATCATACCTCAGCAACATCATCAATCTCCTTGTAAAATGCAGTCGAGGATCCAGTTTCCACATCTCCAGACTTTTCAATTATCCAGTTTCCAATCTATTTTGTCTCTGCTACTCTCCAGGTACGTTTCCTGTTTCTGCAACCTTCCTGTTTCCAGAATCTTCACCAATCAACCTTTCCTAGTTCTTCTACATTTTTCTCACGCATTTATCCATATATCTATAAAAGTGAAATTGTGTGTGTGTGTGTGTGTGTGTGTGTGTGTGTGTGTGTGTGTGTGTGTGTGTGTGTGTGTGTGCATTTCCTTGCCAAACTACTTGGTCAATTTTCAATCTACAGACTCGAGATTTGACATAAGGGGTATTAAAATTTGTAAAAATCTTTTTCATTGGTTTTTGGCCAGAAATTTGGCTGTCAAGAGGTCAAAGTTTAACGATTTGACCTTTGAAAACTTTACCAAACTCCTCTGCCAATTTTGGGTCTAAACACTTGAAATTTTAGATGTAGGTTACTTGAACATGAATCAAACTTTTTAATTTGATTTGAAATGTTAAGGCATCAAAATTGGCGTCAAAGTTTCAAAAATTTTGACCTCTGCTGTCTCTACCAAATTACACAGTCAATTTTTGGTCTAAACATTTGAATTTTACAAGAAGGATATTCAGACATGCAGCAAGCTTTTTAATCAGTTTTGGGGCGAAAATTTAACTACCAATAGGTCAAAGTTGGAAGAGAAATTCCTTTGCAAATTTTGGGTCTAAACACTTGAAACTTTAGATGTAGGTTACCTGGACATGAGTCAACTTTTATATATATATATATATATATATATATATATATATATATATATATATATATGCACATACATAAAGTTATGAACAGTACATAGGGCCCAAGCAAGGCCGGGCTGAACTGCTAGTAGTGAAATAAAAACCTTTGTTCATCTGTGTTTATCCTCTCCTCTTTGTCATTTCCCATTTCCACTTTCTTAGTTATATAGCCAACCAACATCCAATCACTATAACCCACTTCAACAGATTCAAACTTGGCAAACCCAGGTTGTCAGTCCATATCATTTACTATTTAGCCACCGTCACCTCCCTGCTACTACTGCTGCTGTCATTGTTATGTAACACAATGCGTTAGGATTCGTTGTTTGTAGTTGGTTTGGACACATTAGGAAAATCCAATTTGGAGATCCACTTTTTCCAAACAGCCAGAACGAAGACGGAGTCTATCAAAAGGGTGCCCAGAGGTGGTGATTCAGCTAGAGGACGGTGTATGAGAGGATAATCATAAGTTGGTCTCTTCCCCTATACCGTACTTCTTGACCATCCTGCTGATTTTGGTGAGCCAGTACTTCAATTCCAGGTGGTGACTACTTTGCAGATGGATCTGCTGCTGTTGATAATGATATGCATGTGTGTGTGTGTGTGTGTGTGTGTGTGTGTGTGTGTGTGTGTGTGCGTATGCATGTGTATGTGTGTGTGTGTGTGCATATGCATATATATGAGTGTGCATATGCATGTGTGTATGTGTGTGTGTGTTTGTGTGTGCATATGCATGTGTGTGAGTGTGCATATGCATGTGTATGTGTGCGCATATGCATATATATGAGTGTGCACATGCAAGTGTGTATGTGTGAGTGTGCATATGCATATGTGTGAGTGTGCATATGCATATATATGAGTGTGCATATGCATGTGTGTATGTGTGTGTGTGTGTGTAAAACCAAAAGGAGCATTTCTGATGTTAATTTAAAGAAAGACAAAAATGAAGGATTGAGTCTATAACTATAAAACTATAAAAGAAATTAATTTTATGAATAGAAGTTTCTAGGATTAAGAACGTTTGCTACTCTTTCTCTGCTCTATTAATATTTCCATGGCACATGTTCGATTGAGCACAAATCTTTCATTTTTGGTAAACATAAATGACTTCCTTGATAAAATTGTTTCTGAGATGGGTATATTTGCTTATGTCACCACGCTCTATAACAGGCACGAGGGGAAAACAAATGAACACATATCTAAGGAAATGGCAGAAACACCAGAGGAAGACCTTCAATCTGTAATGGAATGGGGACAAAAATCGATAGTCACATTCAGAAGTGTAAGCCATTTTGACTTTCAGAACAGTTTCAGATGGTTCGCTGTTACACACAAGTCCTGGGAGGTGACTTGTTTGTAGTAGACAGTTCCACAGAACAAAATATTCTTACCGTGTCGAAACCCGAGAAAAGAACATGTGAAATTGCCCCAGAAAAGGTTTAATATTTATGAAGCAATTCTGGTTTCTGATTGGTTGGTAGTAGAACGTGAATTAATTTGATTCGTCAGTTCTTAGCAGCATCGTTTATAAATAGAATCGTCCGACTGTGTGGGATCATACCCCATTACCAGTCCAAAATATTGCAACAGCTGCCAAAACTAAGCTTGTTTCCTTTAATAATTACAAGAAACCTTTTCTACCATTAATAGCTATGACTAAAGGTACATTACCTGAAAGTACTTCTTTTAAACTCCTCAGCCCAACACGAGCTGGGACAGATACATTGAGCGCATTGCCAAGGCTACTGCGAAGAAGGTGGGCTAGAAAGCTACTTACGCCTGGAAGTATCCTGTATCTCTACAAGGCCACCATTCGCCCATGTATGGAGTATTGCTGCCACATCTGGGCTGGTGCATCTGCTACTAGTCTCTCGCTCCTTGACAAGGTTCAACAGAGAGTCGCCAACCTGATAGGTCCTGAACTGTCATCTAAGCTTCAGCCTCTGTCCCATGGATGAGATGTTGCATCTCTCTGCCTGTTCTACAAGTACTTCAATGGTAAATGCTCTAAGAAACTACAAGCCCTTGTATCCCGTCGACATAAATACCCCTGACGAACCCGACAAGCAGCTAAATCCCACCCCTACACAGTAGAGATCACTAGGTGTAAGAAAGCCTTCTACTTCAATAGTGGAACGAAAAAAACAACAAAAAAAACTGTTTTATTTTGTTTTGTTTGGACTTCTTCTTCAGATATATAGTTCACTTGGGAATCTTATTGCCAAACTTTGGAATTTGCATGGAATTTCAAACTGGACCCATTATTTAATCCAGGGGGAGAGGATGTTCTTGTTCCATCAGCCATGACCAGGTAGAAAGCTTTAGTAATTCTGCAGTAACATTCTAAGGACTTCTACTCGATCAACGGAACAAGAGAATGCTATCCCATGGATTAAATAAAGTGTTCCATTCATAATTCCGTGCAAATTCCCAAGTTCGACAGAAAAATTTCTGAGTTTTTGACAAGATATGCCTGAAAAAAGTTGAAGGTTACATTGACCGAAACATGCGAATAATACTTAAGATGAGAATGGTAGTCCAAATAATCCAAATTATGAATCCTTACCTCAACAATTTAGTAACAGCGCTTTATTTTAATATTTCTTTCTTATAAAATGAAACGGGTTTGTATTTCAATTCACAGAGGTATGAAAAAGTTGTCAGAAAGCAAATATATAACAAATAAATGTTATAAAAACAAGATAAGATAATTTTCAACCAACACTTCTACACTATTGAACGAGATTTTGTTGTTGATAAATGGGAGTCTTCAGATAAAAAAACAATGGTTTCAACTGATTTTTTTTACTAAATCTAATAAGTTACAATGGTAACTTCCAAATTATACAGTCGAAATTACCTGAATATTACTGAATTATTTAAAAAAAACAAACTTTAATCGTGGTAGCAGGTGAAAAATTCCGCCATCTTGTTTAAATCGATACGGAAAATTACCTCCGTTTTGAGCTCTCTTGTGTCTTTACAATCGTTTTCATCAAATTCTAATTTTTATTTTCTTTAATAAATAATTTTCTACCTCATCAATTTTCGTAATTTTTCGATATGATCATCTTAAAAATACGAGGTATACGTAGATACCATTGTTTTCATGTGAAATTCAGTATTACGATTTCCGAAATTTCGTCCCAATAGTGTAATTTATGGTAACCGCCATAGAAGTGCCTTTCGACCAAACTGGATAAATTTTTAGTGTTTTTATTTAATTAGGCACCGGGGGGGGGGGGCAGGTAAGTACTTTTTGACGGACCGTCTTTTAAAAAATCTACCAAAAATCAGGTAATTATCCAATCAATACAAAATTTTCAGCGATTATTAAGAGAAGAATGAACTTTATAACAGTGTACTTATTTTTCATAAACGATATTTATATATATATATTTTTTTGCTTACACCCCCCCCTTGTTTTGAGGGGGTTCCAAATATGCTTAAAATAATCATCTGAATCTGAACAAAACATATTGTGTTGTTGTAAGGGACAGGATTATAGATTTTAAAAAAATAAAATAAAATTGTTTGCATACCTTATTTTGATGTCTGAATATCAGAACTTCAATTGTGTTTAATTATCCGGCTTTTGAGTTTTGAAGTGTGAAATTCGGTGAATATGTTAAGTAAAATAATTAGTTTAAGTTAAGCAAAACAAACAAAAAAAAAATTAATATTTATACGAAAAAAGCCATTTAAAAATCTTTGATAAATAAATTAACAATTTTTTTTTTTAGCGAGCCGAATAATGCATGACCATTATTAAACAGGGCATGCTTTGAAGAATCGATACAAAAAAAAGAAATTCGATAAATATTGTGCCCTTTGTGTTAAAAATAGCATCATTTTTTCGATCCCGTTTGAAAACGTTTGCCACCTTTCGACTACGGTGGACCAAACGCGCTGAAATAATTTTTTTTTATTCTGCTTTAAATTGCCTCCCCCCCCCATTTTGGGGAGCCTGGCCCCCACACACATACACATTAAAAACCAAACTCATACAAATGGTCACCCATCTGGTACTGGCCAGCCTCAGCGTTAATAATACATTGAAATTTTCGTCACTGAAAAATAAGTTTTTTTTGGCCTGTTTGGTTTTCCATAGTTTGCTTTTTATTAAGTACAAACGTAAACATTGTCTAGATCGACGCGAAGTAACTGGTTGCCTATATGAATAAGTGGAATTATTTGAAATCCAGGTATTTATATTATAATATTTTTGCATATTCTCATAGAAAATAACCCTAAATCTTAGTTAAACAACAAACAAATAAATTAATTATTTCAAAACCCTTTTTTTTTTTTTCTTTTTTAAATATTTATGTACCTTTTTTGGTATTATTATACAAACACCGTGACAGCGTTAGGGTTAGGGTTAGGGTTTAGGGTTAGGGTTAGGGTTAGGGTTTAGGGTTAGGGTTAGGGTTAGGGTTAGGGTTAGGGTTAATTCGCTGTCACGGTGTTTGTATAAATTTACCCGTTTTTTGTGCAAGGCAAAAAATGTCAATTGTTAACTTTTGGGGAAAATTTAACATTTAAAATTCAATTAAAAATAGTAGAAACAGTTTTACATTATTCTGCTTTTTATATGATAAAATTCAGGGTTTTATCTTTCTGTGGAAAAAAAGTTACTCAGAAATAATGGATTTTAATAAATATAATTTCGTTTTAAAAAACAACAACTTGATTTTTCGGCCATTTTTGGCGGTGTCTATATTTAATGCAAAATGCTTATTCAGTTCGATAAACGAGTAATATTAAGCGCTACCGAAGAATAAGAAAAAAATGGCTGCGACATCTTTGAAGAATAAATGTTACCGTGACATTTTGTTTTATTTCTTATTTTAAAGCCTATTTTAGGAGCTAACCGCTTCAACTATACATACATTTATGTTAACATGGCAGAGTTATCTTCTCCTTTCAAAATTCTTCGTGTTCGTTAATATATTCCTATATTCTGAGTAAGAGAATAACCGGAAATGACAACATGAAACAGTATCACGTGACCGTCTTCTTGCCGGAAGTTAGTAGAAACAATCTCTTTCTCGCTCTTTCTTCACCAGGTAAGATGGCTGCTGCCATAATTCTTTCTTATTTTATGTATTTTTTCAATGTTTACATGCAAATTTTCGATGCAAAACGTGTCAAACAATTTATAACATTGTTTTTTCAACATATGTAAAATTAATGATTGCCTATTTTTCGTTATAATTGTATTTTTAGTATGAAGTTCTTATCTCCCACGTGTTACTAAAAAAACCTATCGTCTTTAGTTTCTTCTTTTTTTTTTGTATCAATAAACTTGTTCAAATTTGTCTGTTTTAATATTTTTTAAATTATTAATATTTTCGATATTCTTAAATCGAAAGTAATTCGTCTTCGATTTAAACTTAAAAATTAAATAGTTTGGACCGCCAAAATTTGGTATTTTATACAATCATTCCCGTTTCCAAATCTTTCTTTTCTTACGCATTTTGTCCATTAAAACATTTCATTTAAATTTAAGGGAATTTTCTTAACGTTTTGTTAAATTGTATAACTGTCTTCGGAATTCAATCTTTCTAGACTGAGGCAATGTCGTTACAATGAAAAATACTCTGGTCCCCCCCCCCCCACGCACACATTAAAAACCTTCTTCGTGTTTTACGTTACCCTCGTGGGGAGGTAAGCAGGAACGCTCAAACTGATCTGCGACGTTTTCCAGTGTTTAAATCATCCTCGTGTCCGATCTCTGAGCACACGAATGAAAAACACACACACACACGTATAATGGAATGGTTGGGGAAATAAATAAAAAAATAAAAATAAAAAAAAGGGTCAAAGCGAACGTGCACAATGCTCACCCCCGTATAATTTTTTTTTTCCTTTTCGTTTTTATGCAATTTTTTCAGCAGATTAAATTTACCAGATTATCAATAGCAAAAAGGTCTAGAAAGGGGTACTCGATTTTTAATTACAACGTTCTAGTAAATCGATCCCCCATATTAGAGACACTCGACAAGAAGACGTAACGTGAGTTTTTATTTTAATTTGCTGGAACCTAAAAAAAAAATTATCGTATTTTGGGGGGGGGGGTTGTATTACTGTACACATAGATTCGAAAAAGTTGTCAAAAAACAAATATATAACAAATAAATGTTATCAAAAGCAAGATAAGTTACTTTTCTAATAAACTATATATTTTTCGTGTTTTTATTCAATGTAACATGTTTATTCAGCTCGAAAAACATAGTGTTTACCGATGTATTGGAAAATTCAAGATGGCGTCTGATTCTCTCTTTAACACGGTAAGTTTGGGAAAAGGTGTTATAAATAAAAACCCAGATAAAATACTGTTAAAAACTCGCTCAATATATGTTACCGTGACATAGGTTGACATATATTCGGCGGGTTTTTAATAGTATTTTGTATAGTTTTTTATTTATAACACCTTTTCCCAAACTTACCGTGTTAAAGAGAGAATCAGCTCTTGAATTTTCCAATACATCGGTAAACACTGTATGTTTTTCGAGCTGAATAAATATGTTACATTGAATAAAAACACGAAAAATATATCCAGTTTCGTAGAAAAGTAACTTATCTTGCCTTTGATAACATTTTTTTTTTATATATTTGTTTTTTGACAACTTTTTCGAATCTATGTGTACAGTAATACAAACCTTTTTTTTTTTTTTTTTTACAACCGGCCCCAACGTAGTATAAACACCCCCAACCATCCATGTTAAGAAAGGCTTTTGGCATAAACACTTCCCATAGTAACGGCTTCCGAGGTTGAGGGGTGTTTATTCCGAAAGCCGTTCTTAACATGGAGAGGTTGGGGTGTTTATAATACGCTGGGACACGTAAAAATTTACCAAAATTATTTTTAAAAAGAGTTAGTGGTTTGGGGAGAGAGGACGTTTAGGAAATTGACCCCACATCTCTAAATTCTATAAT
Organism: Euprymna scolopes; assembly: GCF_053919585.1. Classification (NCBI taxonomy): domain Eukaryota; kingdom Metazoa; phylum Mollusca; class Cephalopoda; order Sepiida; family Sepiolidae; genus Euprymna; species Euprymna scolopes. The sequence goes on along the minus strand of NC_136508.1, from coordinate 25,089,163 downwards.
TTACACTTTTTTTTTTCCACATTAAGCTTTCAGATTATAAAAAATATTTTGGTGTTTTCTTTTTCTTTTTACATTTTACCTCCACGATTTTCTTAAATAAATGATTACTTTGACAGGTTTTCGACTATGCTGAATAAAAAAAAGATTCGAAAAAGTTGTCAAACAAATATATAACAAATAAATGTTATCAAAAGCAAGATAAGTTTTACTTTTCTACCAAAGTGGATATATTTTTCGTGTTTTTATTGAATGTAACATGTTTATTCAGCTCGAAAAACATACATTGTTTATATATTGGAAAATTCAAAATGGCGCCCGACTCGCTCTTTAACACGGTAAAGTTCGGTAAAAGGTGTTATAAATAATAAACTAGACAAAATACTATTAAAAAACCACTGAATATATGTCAACCTATGTCACTAATATATGTTGAGCGAGTTTATAACAGTATTTTGCCTAGTTTTATATTTATAGCACCTTTTCCCAAACTTACCGTGTTAAAGAGATAGTCGGGCGCCATGTTGAATTTTCCAATACATCGGTAAACACAGTGTTTTCGAGTTGAATAAACATGTTACATTAAATAAAAACACTGAAAACATATCCAGTTTGGGAAAAGGTGTTATAAATAATAAACTAGACAAAATACTATTAAAAAACACCGAATATATGTCAACCTATGTCACGGTAACATATAATGAGCGAATTTCTAACAGTATTTTGCCAATTTTATATTTATATCACCTTTTCCCAAACTTACCGTGTTAAAGAGAGTGTCGGGCGCCATTTTGAATTTTCCAATACAACGGTAAACACTGTATGCTTTTCGAGCTGAATAAGCATGTTACATTGAATAAAAACACGAAAAATATATCCAGTTAGGTAGAAAAGTAACTTATCTTGCCTTTGATAACATTTATTGGGTTTGTATTACTGTACACAAAGATTCGAAAAAGTTGTCAAAAAACAAATATATAACAAATAAATGTTATCAAAGGCAAGATAAGTTACTTTTCTACCTAACTGGATATATTTTTCGTGTTTTTATTCAATGTAACATGTTTATTCAGCTCGAAAAGCATACAGTGTTTACCGATGTATTGGAAAATTCAAAATGGCGCCCGACACTCTCTTTAACACGGTAAGTTCAGGAAAAGATGTTATAAATAATAAACTAGACAAAATACTGTTAGAAATTCGCTCATTATATGTTACCATGACATAAGTTGACATATATTCGGTGTTATTTTAATAGTATTTTGTCTAGTTTATTATTTATAACAACTTTTCCCAAACTTACCATGTTAAAGAGAGTGTCGGGCGCCATTTTGAATTTTCCAATACATCGGTAAATACTGCATGTTTTTCGAGCTGAATAAATATATTACATTGAATAAAAACACAAAAAATATATCCAGTTTGGTAGAAAAGTAACTTATCTTGCCTTTAATAACATTTATTTGTTATATATTTGTTTTTTGACAATTTTTTCGAATCTATGTGTACAGTAATACAAACCCCATTTATTTGTTATATATTTGTTTTTTTGACAACTTTTTCGAATCTGTGTACAGTAATACAAACCCCAATTTGATTTGGTGTTTGCGCACTTTTTTTTTTTTTTTTTTTTTTTTTTTACTTTCCACCTCAGCAGTTACTGTGGACTATGTTTTCAAATATGCTGAAAACGAATATCATATCTAAATTTAGGGCACAAGAAGATTGGGTACTCCTGGAGCGTTGAGTTCCATTGGCGGCAAGCATATTTATTTAATAGTCGCTCCCTTACAAAGGCTAACACGTGCGGATAATATTTTTAATTTACATGCGCAGATGAACAGCAAATTGTTGAATGGGACGAAAATGAAATGATTGATAATTGTGCACTTATGTTACCGTTCTGAAATAATATTCTCAACAGAAACAACCTTCTTAGTGACATGCAATATGGTTTCCACTCTGCAAAATCTACAGCAGATGTGCTAACGGTTATATCACATAGAATTAGTGAATCTCTTGACAAAGGTTTCCTTTCCAGGGCAATTGCTCTTGACATATCGAAGGCCTTCGATAAGGTATGACATAAGGGCCTACTTCACAAGATTTCCAGCTACGGTATTACTGGAAATGTTTTCTAAATCATTTCTCTCCGATAGAGTAGTAGTTGATGGGCAGAAATCAGAGGCCCACAGTATTAATGCTGGAGTCCCTCGGGGGTCCATCCTAGGGCCAACTCTCTTCCTGATCTACATCAATGATCTCCTAAAACACTTACTTAAATCATTCGTTGACATATATGCTGATGACACGACCATCTACGGCAACACATCAAAGGCCGTAAATGACAAAGTTCTCTCTAATTCTCTCTCCTCTGATCTTGAGCACATGGTACAATGGGGGAAGAAGTGGCTAGTCACTTTTAATGCATCCAAAACCAAGCTTCTATCTTTACATCATCAACGCTCTGATCCCCATCTAGCATCAATTGAAATGGATGGCTCTCGCCTTGGAGAGGCTCCATGTTTTGACAAGCTTCTGGGTTTGACCTTTACTCCTGATCTGAAATGAAACACGTACATCAAATCTGTTGCCAGGGACGCTGGGAAAATAGAAGGATCCTTCTACCACTCCAGAAGATATCTCACTACTGATGCAATTCTCTATCTGTATAAAAGCCAAGTACGTCCAAGGATAGAGTACTGCTGCCACATCTGAACAAGAGCTGCTAAAAACAGCCTATCCTGCCTTGACAGAGTACAAAATAGACTCCGTGGCTTAGTGGGGGTGCCCTTTTCCCTTCCCTGCAACCCCTCTCCCACAGAAGAGACGTTGCGAGCCTGTCTTTGATTTATCGCTATTTCCATGGCAGGTGCTCGTCTGAGCTCCAATCCCTCGTCCCCCCTCGCCAATCTTTCACGATAAACACCCGTCTGGCTGAAACTACAGTCAACAATTTTCCCCACTCTTTATCTATGCTTAAATCCAAACGTAGGTTCCATGAGCAAAGCTTCTTTCTTAGAACTTCACGCCAGTGGAACTCTCTGCCACTTGTCTGTTTCCCTCCTGACTAACCGCCCCCTTAAGTAAGACATTCTATCAAAACCCCCAATACTTATGATTACTACAATACTATCTCACTGATTACTGTACACGCAATAACCCTTATCCCTGAGTGGCCTTCGGGTCTTGATAAGTGGTGACCCCCATGTAAAAAAAAAAAAAAAAACACTGGAAGAGTTGTAACTAGTTTATTACTTTCACTTAACAATTTAATAAAAGAAGACGGTGCCACTTTGAAGTAAAAGGCTACTATCGGGAACATAAGTTGCAAGAATATCATGAAGGGAGTTGAGTAGCAAGATGTTTGTTCATTGTTTTAACTTCTGTATGTCGGTACAGTTGGGAAAGCAGAATCCCAGAAGGGAGATCCAAAGTCTAGCCGTTGAGGGGAGAAACTATTGCAGTAGAAGGCTTTCTTACACGGGGATCTCTACTGTGTAGGGGTGGGATTGAGCTGTTTGTCGGTTCTGTCAGGGGTATTTAGGTCGAGGGGGTACAGGTACTTGTAGTTTGTGAGAGCATTCACCATTAAAGTACTTGTAAAACAGGCAGAGGGATGCAACATTTCGTCGATGAGAAAGAGGCTGGAGCTTAGATGACAGTTCAGGACCTTTCAGGTTAGCGACTCTCTTTTGAATCCTGTCCAGGAATGAGAGGCAAGTAGCAGATGCACCAGCCCAAACGTGACAACAGTACTCCATACATGGGCGAATGGTTGCCTTAAAGAGGTACAGTATGCTTTCAGGTGTAAGTAGTTTTCTAGCATGGTAGAGAGAGCCTACCTTCTTCGCAGCAGCCTTGGCAATACTCTCAATGTATCTATTCCAGTTCATGTTCCCTGGGAACGTTAGGCAGAGGAAACTTTCAGATGATGTGATTTTGGCCATTGTTATTGGTGGTTGGGAAGGTTTTTTTTGTAATTATTGAAGGAAACAAGCTTAGTCTTGGCAGCATTAAATGTGACCATCCATTTTTGTCTACAGTCCACTACAAATTGGAGGTCTTCCTCTAGTGTTTCTGCCATTTCCTTAGACATGTGTTAATTTGTTTTCCCCTCGTGCCTGTCATAGAGTGGGTGTCATCAGCAAATATACTCATCTCAGAGACAATTTTATCAGGGAGGTCTTTATGAATATCAGGAACGATAAAGGTCCAAGGATAGACCCCTGGTACATATTGTTTTGATGTACAACCATCGAGGACAACCGGGATTTTTCTCTTTTGAAGCATTTAATTACATTATGTATTCTTCCAGTGATACCATATGTTCTGATTTTCCTTAGAAGACCATCTTGCCATACCCTGTCAAAAGCCTTAGATATATTGAGGATTATTGCTCTACCCTCCCCTGCTTTGTCCAGTGAACAGTATATATTTTGGCGAAAAGCGGGGAGGAGGCTAATGGGGCAATAATTTAATGGTCGGTTCTTTCGCTTTAATTCTTGAAAACTGCTACCCCAGAAGCAATTTTCCAGCAGTCAGGAAAGCAAGAAAGTTTGGAGAGAACGGGAACAACCTCGGTGGAGCATTTTTTTAATAGCACAGCCAGGATGAGATCGGGTCCACACGCTTTTGAGGTGTCGCGGTTTTTTGATACCTTGCACATGAGAAGCGGTGATTATCAGATCATCTAGTGTGGTGTCAGGGAGGGAATGGTTTGCTGTGTCCAATGTGGAGTTTGAGGCAACGCCACTGGCAAGCATGTTAGCCTTGGTTGCTGTGCTAACAACCTTATGATTGTTAGTAGGGGAATCGCTGACTGCCCATTATTTACTACACTGTTGTAGAAGTCCCAAAACTGTGTGTTCCTAATTTCTGTTCTTCGGTGCATTTCTGGTGGTTTTTGTGTATTCTGTCTGTTTGAACTGAACTTATATCGGTTAAATCTGCAGTAAGTATGCTGGCTTTGAGCAATGGTAGCTGCACAAGTCGATGTAAACTATTGAGGAGAGTGGGGCTTGCTATAGAATTTCCGCATAGGAACATGTGCTTCAATTGCAGTTTTGAACCATTCAGTGGTCTCATTTGTGCACTGTTTAGCTGGAAGAGAAAAGATATTTCCCCATGAGGCATTTCTGATGAGATCCCTGATGGCTTCCCAGTCAGCCTTTTTGTAATACCTCCTTGTTTTCAGCAGTGGCTCTTCAGTTTTGGGTGCTTGTCTACATTTGGGCCTATAAAAAAAAAATCTTTATAATGTACGTACCTGTCAACTACACGGAGATGTCATATTCCAAAATCACGTAAATCGATCAAGTATTTTTTTTTATTTAAGAAAATCAAATTTTATGACACATTTTAATGAAGAGTAACTGTGTGCCAGCTTAATTTAAAATAAGCTGCTAACGATACCTATCGGGAATGTAGGATCAACAAAGGCAGTCAATCGACTTTTCACCCTCAAGAAAAATCCTTCAAAATAACCGTTTCTTATAGGTTGGGGAAGGGGGGGGCTGAAAACGAAAATAATGTTTGTTAGTTTCAAAACATTTCTTCATATCTTGGAAACTATTCATTTGCCGGAATTTTAATTAGCATAAGAAGCAAAATGTTTCATAGAATTAAGTGACCAGAGCGAAGTGGGCCATCCATTTTCTATGTTTAACGAATCTAGCAGGAGAGTGGTAACTCAACCAATGCAGAGTTTGGAGTCATTGTCTATTTAATGTTAACTATTCTGTACCTTCCTCTGGTTTACTACATCAAAAGTAATTTTGACCAACTAAAATTTATTTTTATGTTTTCTTCATTTTCCTAATTCCGAGCAATCTGGAACAGTTTAATCTATGTCTTAAGACTACCATCTCAAAAAAAAATCTTCTCAATGATACCCCATAAAATTTGGTTAAAAAAATACAATAAATTTGGTAAATTTTTACGACATGCCCCAGCGTATTATGAACACCCCAACCTCCCCATGTTAAGGACGGCTTTCGAAGTAAGCCCCCCCCCCTCTCCCAACATTGAAAGCCATTCTTAACATGGGGTGTTTATACTATGTTGGGGCAGGTTGTATAAAAATACCATAAATTTGTGAGGGGGTTTTCAGTATATACAATAAAACAAAGTAGTTGTCAAAAAAAAAAAAAATGTTACCACAGGCAAGATAAGTTACTACTTGAATAAAAAGGTTATTTGATTCAAAATGCAAGTGCTGAGTTCGTAAGTTAGAACAACCACAAGCTGGCCGATATCAAGCATTTATCTGGGAAGTCACGATAATCGTTTAAAACATGAAAATAAAATACTGATAGAAATTCACCTAATAAGTATATCACAGTGAAACTCATAGGGCACATTTCTATTAGTATTTCGTTTTGTTGTATAAGTGCAGTGGCACTAACAACATATAGTGCCGCAATGGAACATGTTAAGGAATAAACTTGCATGTAAGATTGTTTTCTAACTTGTTCACTACCAGTAACTTGAGTCATTTTGTGTTACTGGCATCACCAAGAAATAATCTGTGACAAAGATGGCTGCTCTCTTTCAATCGGAATTTTGGACAAAGTGCTGACAACTCTTGGTAATAGATATCACTCAACATCTGCATTTCAACTTGGTTCGTATTGTAACCATCGACGGTCAGAAAAGTGTATTTTTGTATAGAGGATTTGTCGTACGGAGCATTAAAATCTAATTCTGTCCAGGTTTCTGGAAACTGGCATGAAGAACCTTGTATTTGACAGTGTTAGCAATGTCGTCACAAAATTTCATGTAGCTTGTTGCAAGAAAAAACGGCGCTCTGGTGCATCAATGGCAAAATCTGTTTTGTTGTGGCAAAGGTTCAAAAGTGCAGTTTTTATATGGTCCACCACAGCCGTCACTAAAATAATCAACACTTTTGATCAAATTTTCCTTGCTGCAAAGTTTGACTATTTTCTGCAGCTCATGAATCAAAAAAATGTCACATCCCAAATCATAAGTCCTAATAAAATACATTCATCTTGAAATGCACCACCACAGGATGCATAATTGGGTTTCATCTTGCATCACTTAGTGATAATTTTCAGCAAAGTTCATGGGAATGCTGCATCTTTTATGTTCTTTATCCTTCATTTTAGATGTCAGGATTGGTTTTTTTTTTTTTATACTACAAACGAATGTGGTAGTATCCTTCAGTCTTGACAGACTTAATACCCACTGTAAGGGTGGCTGCATGTGAAATCTCCAACCACACTTCTCCTGGATGTTAAATACTAGTCGTAGTTGGAGGTACAGAATGCCTGGAAACAATGCCAAGACAAGTGGAGAGCACATACAGCACCTCGTACTAGCCAGGCTCAACGTTGCTTAACTTGGGTGATCTGACAGGAACCGGTTTGTCTACATGATTATACTGTGTGTGTGTTATAAAGAATATATGGTGAGACTTTCAACACTGTACAATAACAGCTCAGTGAAATCGTCCACATCAGATAAGTTTTTTTTTTCATACAGAAATGACACAAAGGGATGTTTGCTGAAAGTTTCTTAAAGGTTTTATTTTTGGATAGAATTGACTCACTGGAAAAGACAGTATTTAGTTTTTGCCCATTGCAAGACTTGTGACACCAAGATTGGAAAGTGGGATTAGAAGTCTGCATTTCCAAGAAGGCGTACTCTGACCTGTAAAAATGCCTGGGCAGCCCTGTTGACAATTCCTAGTAAGGGTGCCTCGGGTAATTAGCAATAAAGTTACCCCTTTTCAAAGAGAAAGGGCAAAGGCTGAGAGGGTTGGCCTCCTAGAACTGCACAGAACCAACATTACACTGCAATCAACAGGAACCATGTCATTACATGAATGGTCTAATAATCTCTGTTGATTTTGGGGGCCAGAAAAAGATAATTTAGTTAACTTAAATTTTTGGGTCATATGGAAATATACATCAGACTAACATATTGCACTTTGTGATATTCAACGTTTTCCAACAGTGTTATCGACAGTGCGTCTTATACTTGCTTATTTTCTCTCAGCTCAAAAAACATGACATTTGTTATCTTGACTCTTACCTCTGTTTTGTCTGATCTGACCTCTCGCATGTCACCTATCTTTGATTCATTCAACTGGGAGTGATTCTGTTTTTCAGCTAGATTGGAATAGGAAAAAATACAAAATTGTAGATAAACGCACATGAGGAAATCTGAAAGTTTTTTTGTTTTTTTTTTTCTTAAAATATTTATTTATAAAAATAATTAAGTTTGAGAAAAAAATTTTATTTGGTAAAAATATTTCTTGAAGAAAATGTGTATTTGTCTCGTATGAATTTTATATTAGAAGTTTAGTATTTTTAAATAAAAATTGACGTCATAGGATCTTTTCCTTTTTTACAATTACTGAAATGAATGGTTTAACATTTATTGGAGAAAATGTGCATTGGTTCAAAAATATGAATGTGAAATTTAGTATTTTTATTTTATAAATGCTTGAATATGAAACTGAATGTTTGACATAAGTATTAAAGAAAATTTATTTTTGTCAAGTAAATTAAGCAGATGTAGATCAAGATATTGCTGAAAAAAAAAATTTTTTTTTTTTTTTTTTGCATCTGTTTGGCACAGCATTGTAATGTTTTCATACTGTCACTCACTTCAATCAGTAGGTCCTTTGAAGATTAACTTAAAACATAGATTACCTACTGGTATATCTTATTCAACTATTTAATCCACAACTATTGATTAAAATGTTTATATAAGCGAGACCAGATTTTCGAGATACACAGCTGAGTGCAGAACACTTAGGGCAACGTCTCTTGGGGATTAAACCCTTTCATCTGAAACTTTGTTCGTTTCCATCATTTTCAATCATTTTTCATCACTCAATTGACAATCCATTCATCTCCATTAATCCTTTGAAACTAGTGAGTTTTTATATATATATATATATATATATATATATATATATATATATATATATACTAGCAGGTCACCCAATCATAAAATATGCATAAATATTATATTTTAATTAATACTGAAACTGAGACATGTGCATGCAAGTATCATGTTATTTTTTTTTTTCTTAATGGATTCACTTCTTGTAAGTAAAAAAATAAAATAAAAAATACTCAAGCTGAGATCAAAATCAAAACCTAAAAAGTGAGTACAATAACCATTACACCAGCATGACACGATTTTTAAAAGATATTTTAAAACTACTTATGTTAAGAATAAGTAATCTGTAATGTGACCTATTCACACATGCGCAGTCATGAAACAGTTAAGATTAAAATTTGACTTCCACATACCAGTTTTTCAATTTTTAGCCCTTAGCAGCCCCCATTTTTTTTTTTTTTCTGAGATAAAAAATTTTTCCACCTGTCTCAATATCCTAGATACCAAGTTTCAAATCTGTAGATGAAAACTTTGAGTATATAGGTTAAGAATTATCCTCATACACACACCATGCAAATTTATTTATTACTTATCTCGGCAACCATCACACATTCACTAACCCTCGTCCTCAAACGGCCTTCGGGTCTTGATAAGTGTTGACTCCCAGGTAAAAAAAACTAAAGATGAATTTGCAATTTAAAAAAAAATTTTGGTAAATCAAATCTACATGAATTATTTTTGTTTCTTCTAATAACATTTTATAGTCTATGATACTTAGTTGTCATTCCCTAAGTTGTGTGTTTTAGCAAATCTATCGTCTGTAGTTCAGAAATTAATATAAAACCGTTTATATACCAAACGTTGTGGTGTTTGTGGCAAAGGACCAAATGTTGGTTCACAATAAAAAGGAAAATGATTAAATTTTATATTAAATCAACTTGAAAAAAAGGTTTTTTTAATTTCTTCAAATATAAGTTCTTGTTTTACAAACAAGAACTTATGACATATTTGAAGAAATTAAAAACTTTCAAGTGTTACAATTTTAATAAAATTTAAGTGGATTTGGAATTAACTAACCTGAAACTGGTTGATATGCTATAAAACAATCCAATTATGACAAAACTCCTAACTTTTCCAGAAATGCATAGTAATATGATGAAAATAGTTGTTAGTGTCTGCGGCAGGCAGAAGGACTTAAACAGTTTAGTTTATTGGAACGTATTAGAGAAATAGAAAGATTATATTAGTTAGCTATGTCTCTATGTTTCACAAAATTAGATTTGTATAAAGTTAAGAATTTCAATCTTTAAATATTTAAAACCGAACTCGTAAGCTTTTGATGCGGTTTGACACCCAAGTTCGCTTTTCACCTATTAAGAGGGTAGATATATTGGTTTATCTTGATGTAAAAACAAGAAGTATGAAGTGGCAATTCCAGTTGTTGTTTAATTAAAGATATAACGTATTAAGTTTATTAATTAAAGATATTATAAAGGTATTAAGTATTAATTGTATTCAAATGCCTGAGTAGATGTGATCATGCCTGCAGAAAGTTATGGACAAGTAAAATATCAATATTATATTTCTAATCTGTCCGTTCCACTTTTTCTCAAATTACTCAGCTAATCTGGATAAAATTTTGCATCGACTTTATTAGGTGCAGTGAACTAAGTATTATGGTATTCAATTGATGCACAGTTAGTTATTCATATTTAATGAACGCCAAATTAACATTCATTGATCAATTTGGCATAAAGCATTCTAAGTCAACAGGTTGTAAGTTGCCAGTTTATAACAACTAATCATTCTTCGTGTGTCAGTACCAATTCATTGGTTAGAAAAATATTTACAATAATTTCAACTGCGGACAATAAAAACTAAATGAATATCACATTAAAAGATTTTTCCCTTCAGCCCCTAAAAGCCAAAAGAATCCAGGTCATTTTTGTAATGGCCTTTCTTCTTTTTTATCCTATTACATATTGCTGTCCTGTGCAGTTCTAGGAGCTTCATCCTTCCAAGTTTTACTTTCTTTGAGAAGGGATTAGTTTATTGCTAATTGTCTGAGGTGCCTCAACTGGGGAATGCTGACTGAGTTGTCCATACATTTTTTACAGGCCAGAGTGCTTCTCCTCTGGGGGGTGCTGGTTTTCAATCCGGTTTCACATCTTGCTAATAAAGTTTTTTTTTTTTTTTTTAATATGCATTCCATTCCCTACTATGTGATATACAGCAAAACATTTGTAGATTTTATTTTGTATTGTTTTTTTTTTTTTTCTTTCACTTATTGTACCAAATTGTTTTTTATGAATCGATGTCTACCTTTAGTTTTCTTTCATTTGTTTCAAGCAATGTCTTATTAAATTTTAGGTCAGAAAGAAAAAGAACTTTTTTGGTTGCGTTTCAAGTAAATAGTTGATAATTTGATTTTCTTTTCAGCAATTCAATTGTCTCGTCATTTTATTTGATGTTTCTCAAAATAGGTTTTCCTAACCAAGACAATTTGTTATTAATTTTAGGAAAGAGTTCCAAATTATTGTTTTTTTTTGGGGGGGGGGGTAAGAATGTTTGGCCCCAAACCGTTTGGCCTTGTTTGGGTGGAGGGTGTTGATCGAAAAGATCTTCACTCGACTAGCAACAATAAACATAATCTCTATTGGTGCAAAAAGAATCTAATTTAGCCCTCAACTACTTAGAAAGAATTCCCCTTTCAGCGAAAGCCATTCTCTTTTAGCATGCTATAAACTTAAAATCAATGTTGACTAAATAACATTATACTGTCACGACAGTTGCCGCCAGTGGCTACATAATCATATTAGGAGTTGGCTAAAAAAAAAAAGAAGAAAAAAAAAGCTAATTATATTATGAGTTTAATATCAAATAATGTTCACCATGATTTTCCTGTGTTGTGTTTAGAAAAATTAAACCAACAACTAGGTTTTTTTTCTTTTAGTAGTAGATAACACTTGAATTCATCTTGTCTATACCAACTTAATAAATTTGTTGCTGGGGTCGGTCACCCAAGTGACGTCCTGACAAATTTAGTCATATCATAATTTTTCTCACGATGTTTAATCCGAGATAATTGATGTATGCTTAAGTTGAACTGTATGGTATTCTATTATATAAAGGGAAGTCGTTTGTATGTCTGCTAAAAACTTTTATCATCCGCATCCGACCGGATCGAAACGTTACCACCTGAAAGAGCAAAATGCCTGGATGCATAATATGTGAAAATTCGAAGAAAAAAAAAGGTTGATTCTGTGGCAATCAACTGGACCACTTTTTGGAAGGGATCCTTTTTCATATTGCTCTTTTTCACAAGTGACATACGACGTATGTCACATACGTGTATTAAACGAAAACTGTTTAAAAAGCTTATTTTGCAACGTCATAATGGCATACGCACTTGTGGCCGTGGAGGTAAAATAGTTTGTAAGTTTTTACTTTTTTCCAAGTTTCATGTTCAAGCCCAGACACTCATTGCTATTTTGATTCAAAAGAAAGTTTTGATGTACTTGGGGGGGGGGGTAGCACGCGGGCTACGAAAAGTGCTCAATATCTGGAGAATAGCTCTTCGTATTCCTGCTGGTGAGGAGGTTGTCACGTACTTCTTTTTTTTGGGGGGGGGTGATTACATTTTTGTGTTTTTTATCAGTTCTTTTGTTTTTTAAATTGTTGTGGGGGTATTGGTAAGTGTTCAATATCCTTGTTGTAGCAGGTGCGTCCAAATCGAACTTCATGTCGATTTGAGCAATGCTAGTTATTAATTAATAAATAACGCTAGTTATTAATAAATGCTAATTAATAAATAACGCTAGTTATTAATAAAAGGCAAATCTGTCAAGTAGCTGATACTTTGGTATCTGTTCTTTCCAGTGGAGAAATCATTTTAGACTAAGGCAATTTATATTTTAGTTACAATTCTGTGTCCATCCACCCTCCCATGCTTTACCTTCTCTCTTTGAGAAGTAGTTGGTTTATTGCTAGTCACCTAGGGCACCCTTATCTGAGAATGCTGATGGGGCTGCCCAGGCACTTTTTGTAGGTCAGAGTGCCCTTCCTTGGAGGCGCTGACTTCTCAATTGTACTTTTTGACTCTTATGTCTAAGTTCTTACAGTAGGAGAGAACTACCCCAATTTTGTGTCCATTCTTGAGAAGCTGGATTTTTCTCACATCTAAAACTTGTTGAGGGGTAAATAAAGATTAGGTTTTTCAACATCGAGATTGTCTTGATTCCAGTCAGATTCTTATAATTATTAAAGTCTAAGGAAAAAAACTATTGCATTTTACTGATATGATTGGTATAATTTTTATCATTAATGTTATGATTTTTAAGTAAAAAAACAAAATATTTGTACAGTTTTACATTTTAGATATCGAGATTCTCTTATCTGAAAATATATTTTACATTTTTTTAAAGATTTTAATTTCGAGTCAAAAATTGATTTCAAAGTAAAATGGAGAAATGAAATCCATTTGGACAAAAACGATATTAAAATTTTTGTTCTTACGAGAAATCATTGGTGTGGATGTCGTGTTTTTGTCTTTAATCTGAAATCGGTTTAATGACAACACCGACACGCATTCTGTCATTGAATGTGAGACATGGCAAAATGACATGACTTTTCAAACATTTTGGTCATGACAAAATAGAAGATTTATTCGGTGGCACCACTAAATCAAAATTTCTTTCATATAATCAACTTTTGAAATTGTCTAGACATCTGTAAAATCTTCTTGAACTCTTTTTTTTCTAAAACTTAGATGCCAAAATGTTTGTTTTAATTAAAATGTTTCTTTTTTTTATTTAGTTATATAATCGTCTACCGCTGTTGTTTTTTGGATTTTCTCATGACTTTTTATTACGTGCAGATATAATTATTTTTAGTGTTTCGTGTCCATAATGAGCATCGTTCCGAAAGTGAAGCCCTTTTTTTTTTTTTTTTGGTCTCTAAAAGTTAAAGAGCTACAAAGATGGGAGTGGTACCATTGAAACGAGTGACCTGTTATTCTCCAGAATTTATTTTTCTACATTGTCACCAACATTCTCAATGCGCTTTTGCCTGGAATTCAGTGACTTATTTCTGCTTCTGACACATGATTATGACAGGATTTGCTTTCTTAGTTTCACATTGTAAATATCTACAATAGAGATTTAATTTTTCGGTCATGAATGTGTAAGTTCAGTCGTTATAAAAATGCAACTTGTAATCCTTTCTGATCCATTTGAGCAGAATATAAAAAAAATAGGAGGCATTACGTACCCTTGTAAATATATTTATCTTTGTGATTTTATATTAATCAATAATCTTCATAAAGTTGGTAGATGTGTATATGTTGCTAGGCTTAGCAAAACTCAAAATTGCAATTCCGTTTATCTGCAATTTCACATATGTTTTAATTTTCAATAATAAACTTCAGTTTGGTGTTGATTAGTTCACAAATTACATTGTAATCATTCAATAACATTTTTTGTACAATTGCTGAGAACTTTTCTTTTTTTTTTTTTCCCAGAAGTCAAAGATGCATCTGTTTGTAAAGAACCTTGCTGGACAAACCCTCACCTTTGAGGTGCAGGAGTCTGACACAACTGCCAATGTTATGGACAGTATCTACGCCAGAGAAGGTATGCATTTTAACTTTTAATTGGTTGATGAATTTTAAGTAAATCTTCTGACTTTTTTTTTTTTTTTTTTCAATTTTAATGAAATTCAAAATAACTCTTAAAAATATTTTTTAAGTGTATAGATATATATCATCAGTCAATTTAGACTTAATTCAAAAAGGATTTTTTTTTTTTTTTAATAGAGAGTATGCACTAGAGAAGGCACAAAAATTAGTTAATAAGTGTTAAATGTATAAATTCCGACCCAGAAAACAGTAGTTGTTTCCCCTTTGTCAGAAACATGGCTTGTGGAATGTGAGAACTAAAAAGACAAGGGAAGCAAAAGTTACAAGGCTGATGAAAGTCCACTTCCTACTTAATCTCTTTGGAATCATTAATTAGACCCTTGTGATTTCAGCTAACTGTATCATGAAATTCCCCGAAAAAAATATTTTTACACTTATTGAACTGAATTTCCTCCTATAACAGACAACACGCTATGCAATATACAAATATCTGTGCGTGAGGTCGTCAAGCTAATTAAGAACCTTGATTCCAGTAAAGCAACTGGCCCTGACGGTATTCCAGTTATAGTACTGAAGAAGCTTCAACCAGAACTTGCCCCCATACTTACAAAACTGTTTAAGCGTTGCCTTAAGGAGAAGTGCTTTCCAACACCCTGGAAAACCTCATTAATATGCCCTGTATTTAAGAATTCAGGCGATAGTCATCTCCCTCTCAGTACAGACCAATAAGTCTCCTGTGTGTCGTAAGTAAGTTATTGGAATCCATATTAAATAAAGAAGTAGCCGACCACCTCAGCGGAAACAGCCTTCTTAGTGACATGCACTATGGTTTCCACTCCGCAAGATATACAGCAGATGTGCTAACGGTTATATCTCATAGGATTAGTGAATCTCTTGATAAAGGCTTCCTTTCCAGGGCAATTGCTCTTGACATATCAAAGGCGTTCGATAAGGTATGGCATAAGGGCCTACTTCACAAGATTTCCAGCTACGGTATCACTGGAAATGTTTTCTCAATTATTAAATCATTTCTCACCGATAGGTTCAGAAGAGTAGTGGTTGATGGGCAGAAATCAGAGGCCCACAGTATTAATGATGGAGTCCTTCAGGGGGTCCATCCTGGGCCAAACTCCTTTACTCCTGATCTGAAATGGAACACGTACATCAAGTCCGTTGCCAAGGATGCTGGGAAAATGGTAGAATCCTTCTACCGCTCCAGAAGATATCTCACTACTGATGCAATTCTCTATCTGTATAAAAGCCAAGTACATTCAAGGATGGAGTACTGCTGCCACATCTGGGCAGGGCAGGAGCTGCTAAAAACAGCCTATCCTGCCTTGACAGAGTACAAAATAGACTTTGTGGCTTAGTGGGGATGCCCTTCTCTTTTCCCTGCAGCCTCTCTCCCACAGAAGAGACGTTGCGAGCCTTTGTTTTATCGTTAATTCCATGGCAAGTGTTCGTCTGAGCTCCAATCTTTCACAAAAAACACCCATCTAGCTGAAACTACTCATTAATTTTCTCCACTCTTTATCTGTGCCTAAATCCAAACTTAGATTCCATGAGCAGAGCTTCTTTCTTAGAAGTGAACGACTGGAACTCTCTTCCGTTTGCCTGTTTCTCACCTGACTACAACTTGGATGTCTTCAAGTCCAACATAAACAAATTCCTGACAAACCGCTCTCTTAAGTAAGACACCCTATCAAATATCCAATACTAATGATTACTACGATACTATCGCGTTGCTTACTGTACACGCAATAGCCCTTATCCCTGAGTGGCTTCCGGGCCTTAATAAGTGGTGACCTCTATGTTAAAAAGAAAAAACTGATTTGTATCATCGAACGTCTGTATAAGTGCACAAACTCTTTTAGAGAAAAAAATCTGACTTTGCTGTCTAAAAAAGTTTACTACTTGAAATATGGTACTGTTATATGTATATTATTTAATGATGGCATGATTCCGATATTTTTTCCTGATTCTTATTTTGATAAATCTAAATATTTAAATATAGAGTTGCTATTTTTCCTGATTACCTCAAATGTGCAGATATTTTTTCAAATGTAAAAGCACACTTTTGTGGCGGGTTGATCGATAGATTTTAGTTTTATGTTTAAAATTAAGATATTTATTTTACCATTACTATCAGCAGTGGAAGATTTTATTTTAAACTCAATTAAATTAAAAAAAAAAAAAGATACAGAAATCGTTTTTGGCGTCAAAAAATACACAAATTATTTCGATATCTCATAAAAAAAAATTTTTTTTAATATAAATATAATTAATCATCATAATACTAATAACTTGTTTGGGGGCTGGGGGCATGACGTAATGGTACTAGGCAGGAATAGATAAATTGAATGAAGTTGAAATATAAAGTATTATTGGATTACTAGCAGGCAGCCCAGCATTGCCTGGTCATAAAATACATTTAATTACATTTTGATCTATACAGATTTTATATTTATTATTATATTATATTGGACCCAATATATAGTAATGATTTAAAATGTTCAAAAAAAAAAAAAAAAGACTCGTGCATCGGTAGCAGTATCAGAATTTTTGTAGGAATTTTTGACACCCCTAACACGAAACTGCGAATACAATATAAAAATCTCATAATTTCTCTGTTAAAAGTGGGTTATTTATTTTCTTTATGGATTATACTTCCAAAATAAACTATTACAGTTGTTTTAAAAGTAATAAAAATATTTTTATTTTTTTTTAAAACAGTAATGAATTTTCCGAACTCAATATTTTTAAATTTTTAAACTCAATATTTTTAAATTTTAAAAATCTATCAAAATTTTTCTATTGATTCTATTTTTACGATATTTTCAGGGTCAATGTGAAATTTTATGTTCTTTCCAATAAACCGAATATAATATTTTAGACAAACGTTTTTTTTAAATTCACGCCCCCCCCCCCCCCATTTTCAACTTTCTCTTAAAAAGTAAATAATTAATTTATGTTTAATAGTTTTATATATCACAAATTGAAGAGAAAAGGTCAATAAATAATATATTCAAATTTAAAACAAAAAAAAAAATCAGTTTTTTAGAAATTTACCTGTAAAGTCCGAAGTTTAAAACCTTATTTTATAAGAACACATTTTTTCTTTTTGTCTTTTTTTTTTTTTTTTTTTTTAATGAAACCTTGGTCCTTGCTCCTTTAATTGAAAAAAAAATTAGGGCTTGAATTACATTTTTCGAGGAGTTATAAGCTTAGAAAGATAGGGGGTCGAATAATTTACGCCTCTCATTTTGAAATGTCTATTAAAAAGTAAATAATTAATTTATGTTTAATAGTTTTATATATCACAAATTGAAGAGAAAAGGTCAATAAATAATATATTCAAATTTAAAACAAAAAAAAAAAATCAGTTTTTTAGAAATTTACCTGTAAAGTCCGAAGTTTAAAACCTTTTTAAAAAAAAAAAAACACATTGTTTTGTTTTGTTTTGTTTTTTTTTTAAATAAAACCTTGGTCCTTACTCCTTTAATTGAAAAAAAAAATTAGGGCTTGAATTACATTTTTCGAGGAGTTATAAGCTTGGAAAGATGGGGTGGAATTATTCACTATTTTCACGAAATTTCTGACACTGCTAGTGCATCGGCACCAAATATTGAAAGCAAAACGTTTAGCTTACGATTTACTTTTTCTTTCCTGAGCTAAAACACAAACCAATAGCTATTACGTTATGCATGCATTCATAATGCCATCGTTCGATCTTCACATGGCAAATTCCATTTTTAATTTTCACACTTTTACACCGATTTTCTCCAGTTAAAACCCAAATATAAAGTTTTGCATGGGTTTGAATACACTATATGTTAAATTCCATGCCTGTAGAATAAAAACTGACAGGAGTTTGTTAGGCAAAAATTTTTAAACATAGACGCATATATATATATATATATATATATATATATATATATAGAAAGAGGTTTTTGTTTACTATAACCTTTTGATGTGAGTATAGATCATGTAGGATAATTACACGTAATAGTTAACTAAAGATGATCATCCAATAAGAATACCGAAAAACTAATAGGGAAAAAAAGGGTTTTTAATATAAATATCAATACAAAAAAAACAAATTTAAAGAAGTGTAGATTTACTTTCAAACTAATACTCCTGGGAAAGCCTTTAGAAATGAATACGATAATTAATGTTCCTCATTTTGACCTAATAAAATTAGGGATTTGCAAGGTACCACTATCCCTGGATGCAGTGTATTAATGTCACAAAGGTATTAGTGTTAAATTCAATTTTTAAAAAACATTAATATAATCTTTCCAAATGTTTATGCTTTAAATTCCATTTTTATCTATTTAATAATTTATTTTAAAGCTTTTGTAATGATTTTTTTTTACTTCACATGGCAATAGGTGTTTTATTTTCTTGGTGAATGATAAGACAGATTTTTGTTAAGTACATTTTTCATTTGAATTATTACTTTACATTTGTGTATCTAGCTGCAGTATTTAAATGAATATATGTTGAATCATCCTGTGGTAATGTGTGTGTGGGGGGTAGCATTAATTTCGGGATATTTTAATTTACAAATGATGTCTTCTTTAATATTTAGATGAATAAAATCCAATTTATATAACTAGAACAATAATTTTACATAAATGTCGAGTTTCATTAATATTACACTCCAAATAATGAAACAAGATTTGATTTTTTTTTTTTTTTTTTTTTTTTTTTTTTTTAATGGGTGTCCAATTTTGTACCCTGGGATATTTGCAGACTTGAAACAAATTTTGAACCCTATTTTTATACCTTTTCCTATCTAATTAGACATTTTTGTGAGTAAAATTTAAAAAAAAAAAAAAAAATGTTCAGAATATTAGGTATCAAAATTTGAATATACTTAAAAAAAATTACTTGTTACTTGGTTTCTATTTCTGCTGTTAAAATTCTTTAGTTATCACGAAATACAAGGTTGTATGAAAATTAAGACTTGTAGTTCTATCATTCTAAACCATTGACAATTAATCAGAAACCATTTGTGATAATGATGGTAGATGCTGATAGTTGATGAATGATGCAATTCTACCATCATTTGCTTCATTGGTTTCACCGCAGCCTTCAACTCTGTGGATCATAGAAGCCTCTGTGACATAATGCGCCACGATGGCTTCCCTGCGAAGCTTCAAGTTCATCAAGGCATTCCATGGGAAAGAATCTGATTCCTTTGTCATCCAAACGGGCATCCACCAAGGATGTATGGTCTCCCAATTCAGTTCAACTACATCATCAACTGGATCCCAAAGAAGAGTTTGGCTGGCTTCAGAGTTCCACCACTAATCTCTACTATGCCGACGACATTGCAATCTTTGGCAAGTCCTACATGGAGGTCTAGCACGCACTCGATGAGGTCAGTCACATGGCCAAAATGGTTGGAATGAGAATTAACACTTCTAAAATGAAAATGATGTCTAGTAATTTACTCCCACCTGACCAAGTGGCTATAATCCTCGATGGTGAAGCTGTGAAAGAGGTTGAAAGTTTCAAATAATTTGGCGCCAATTTTACAGCCACTGGTCAAGCGAAAGACACAATCATCACCCATATCAACCTTGGTAGAGCAGACTTCATCCGTCTTCAAAAACTACTGGTCTTACCAGGAAAGAAGACATTCCACCAAGTTGCAGATCTATGAGGCCATGGTCAGAACAATTCTTCTCTATGGATGTGAGACTTGGCCACTGCGCAGATAAAATCTTCATAAACCTGAAGTCGTCAATCACTACTACCTCCGCACTAGATGTAACATTCTTGGCTTGGAGGAAACTCTGCTGAAAAGGAGACACCGGTGGTTCGGTCACGTGCTGCGCCGGCCAAGGGATGTTTGTCTGTCAATTGGTGGCGCCCAATTCACCCACTGGTTGGAGGAAGCGTCTAGGTGGTCAACAAGACTTGCCTCGCAACGGTCAAAGCGGATATGGAGATTGTGTTTTTGGTGTTTGGCTGGATCATTCCGTTGACTCTGCTGCCGACCAACGACGATGGATTGCTTTTGACAAGAGATACAGTTAACATCAGTGGGGTCAGCTTAACCCATCCCGGGTGAATGACATTATAATTAGTAATGCAGGTATATAAGCAAATAGGTAAGAAAATGAGGCAATGGCTGCATGCAATAGAAACCAACTAATTCAAAATCAAGATTAAAAGTTGAGATTTATTTTAATGGCACGGAAGGTGGAGGGAATAAAATTATGTTTGTTAGTCTTTTATTAATTTTAAGTGTTTCATTTTTACTGGAAACTGAGATGGGTAGTTTTGCCATATTAAACCAGTTTGTATATAAATGAAGAGCAGGATGTTTTTTTTTTTATTTCTGTTTTCTTAGTTTTTTGTGAGTCATTAACGCTGTGTATTTGTGATTTATTTCTCCATTTTAATCACTTTATTTTTAAAAAAATGAGTATTGAAAAATCTTTAACCGCTTACAAAAGTAAAATCCAAAAAATACATTTCTGAATCGCCAATGTAAACCTCACATTGTTATTTATTTTTAATCCAGGAATCCCACAGGATCTCCAAAGATTGGTCTACAGTGGCAAACAGCTGAATGAGACTTCTACTCTTTCAGAATACGGCCTCTCCGCAGGTAAATAATTTTTTACAAAAGCTTTTCATTCTTGATCCATCAACTTAAGGTTATTTTACTATTTAATACTTTCTTCTTTTTTTTTTTTTTTTTTTTTTACCTCGGTTATAGAGGAAAAATACTTATGCTTGTATTAAATTACTAAAATCAAGTATATGGACTTTTTTTTATTTGTTTTTTATTCGTGAACCAAAATGCCACATCAGTATAGAATTCTTGTTTTCAGTTCCTTTTTTTATATTTTATGCCATTTTTGTGCTGAAATTTTATTTGCTCTTTCGGTATTGATTCAGAGTAGAGATCTATTTTATTTATTTTTTTTTTTTTTCATAGAGGTTGACATTCAAAATCATCGATAATCAATTCTCCAAAAAATAAAGAATAAAAATAATTATTGTTTTCATAATAAGAAAAAAAACTGTAAAGATTTAATACACTTTGTGTACAGAAAATATTTTCGGTCCCTTATGTATTGTTTTTTTCCTGGGGGCAGCAAATCTCTTCTAACAATGCCCCCTCCCCTCAAAAATACACATTACATAATTATACAGTGCTGGCAAAAAGAAAGTTCACACTTTTTTCAAAAACCGCAAATTTAAACTAAATTTAATGTAACTGTTTAAACAACCTATACCTCATTTGATTCGCCTTTTATTCCTCTATAATTTTACCTGTTCATATATGACTTTTAATTGAAATATTCTAGTGTTCACGTTAATTTAAAAAAATAAATTCAAATTGAGGAGGCTAAAAGAAAATCCGCAACAACAAATTCGCTTAAAACCAACTGAAATTATCGCCCCTAAATCAGTGTAAAATATCCACCCAAAGGCAACAAAGCATCTCTAATGGTAATTGTTGTTCCAGGTTATACAACATAACATTTAGTTCATATGCTACGACTTTCTCTTAGTGATCGTCAGGAGCTCATTAATCTCCACCTTTCTGGTTTTACCAATCAAGAAATTGGCCACAGATTGAAATGTGATGAGAAAACGGTACGAAAGACTGCAAAAGTACCAAAACACCAGCAGTGTTTCTGATGCGCCTAAATCTGGTTGTACTAAAGTTACTTCTAACATGGAAGACAATGTTATCAAGATCCGCAGACTAAGAAACGGATCTGAACGGCTCCCCAAATCCAACAACAGTTAAAAAGTGGTCTCTTTCTACTGTCAAAAACAGATTAAAGGGATTTAATTTGCGAGGATATGTTGCAAGACGCAAGCCAATGATTTCTATAAAGAACACAAAGCGTCGTCTGGACTTTGTCAGATGCAATGAAGATCATGGCTCTTCATATTGGTCAAAAGTGCTTTTTAGTGACAAAAGCAAGTTCAATAAGGTAGGCAGTGATAGTAGGCAGTATGTCCGTCGGAAGAAAGACAAATTTAATCCAAGGTGCTCAGTTTCAACACTGCAAGGTAGTGGAGGTTCAGTTTTGGTGTGGGGCATTATTAGTATCAATGGTCGAGGACCTATAGTTCACTTGCAAGGTCAAATTAATTTGACCAAGTACATAATTATGTTGACTGAACATTTTCTACCCTACTTTGGTTGGAATCTCCAGACCTCAATCCTATCAAAAATGTATGGCATTACATCAAACAACAGCTACACATTGATAAAATTTCAAATTTGGAAGAACTTTGGACAAAAATTAAAGAAAAGTGGGATGCCCTTTCCTCGGAGTATTGCTGCAGTCTAATTCAAGGAGTTCCTAAAAGATTGCAGGCTGTCAAATTGCAGAAGAGCTATGCTACTAAATATTAACTAGTTCATTGTGTTCCTGCTATATTTGTGTTGCATTAATGTCCTAAATTTACATTTAAATAACAATTTTCCATTGTGCGGACTTTCTTTTTGCCTCCTCAGTTTGAAGTTATTTTTTTAAATTTACTTGAACACTAGAATATTTCAATTAAATGTCAAATATGAACAGGTAAATTTATAGAAGAATAAAAAGGCGAATCAAATGAGGTATAGTTTTAAACAGTTACATTAAATTTAGCTTAAATTTGCAGTTTTAAAAAAAATTACAAGTGCGGACTATCTTTTTGCCGCCCATGTATGTATAGGGTGGAAGGATTTTATTATAAACTTTTAATGAAAAAATCAATTCAGGTAACTTTATTATGTAGTAGAACTGACATCTATTCATTGTAGCCGCCTTCAGCCTCAATCACCACCTTGATACAGGTCCAGAACTGGGAGCATGCCTTTTCCAGGAGCTCAGTGAATACTTGGTTGATGGCAGCGATCAGGATGGCTTTGGTATTGTGGGACGTCATGTTGGTGATGTTCTCGACGTATGATCGAATGAAGTAGTCCAACGGGTTCAGTTCTTGGAAGGATAGGGAGCAGTGAGAGAATGGTAGAAAGTTGTAGCACTCTTTCTGAAGCCAAGCCTGCATCTCTTGAACTTGTGGGCCAGCGCAGAGTCCAGCTGCCACATTTAGGGTCTGCCAGCTGCCACTTGATTGCACCAGAGGATCACCACACTCTTCAGCACATCCAGGTACACTTTGGTGTTGACTTTCAAGCCGACTTCAAAGATGTGAGGTGGCATGATGTGACGCTCACTTGAAACCTCACCAAAGACTATAAATGTAGCAGGAAACTTGTTTTCATCACCCTTGACATGTCTCTATTATTCGTGGCAATACAGAGATGCATTTTGAGGGTGCTGGCAATGGTCCTGTTGTTATAACTTAGATTGGTAAAGAACATGAGCTGTACAGTGGTGCATCTCCGATCTCACTCGTTGAACATTATTTTCAAAGATGATAGAAGGCTTTTATCGCTTCTGGGATTTATACATGACTGGTTAACTAGTAGATGGTCTGCAGCCAAAAAAAAAAAAATCGGTTTTCATCAAACAGAAATGGAATCATGTATCGTTTTACCCTGTACATAATTCTGAAGTGCTTATTCTCTTGGAATTTGAAACATTTCTTTATTAAAAGCTTTTAAGTCAGGAGTGTATTTGCTAAAAAATGAAATTACTTTTTAAATGGTGCTTTGTATTCTATGACCTAATTATTTTTTCTCATTTCCTTAGGAGCCACCCTTCACTTATTGCTCCGTTTGCCCGGAGGAATCATTGAACCCAGTTTACGTATGTTAGCCTCCAAATACAACTGTGAGAAAATGATTTGCCGAAAGTAAGTTTTATTTTTTGTTTACACGTTTTGTTGTTTTATCCTTTGTTTTGATTTAAAACTGAAAAGTAACTTTAAGAATACACAACATGGAATATAAGTCAGTTGTGATGCCTGATTGATAATTGATAACTCATAAACATTTTCATCTGAATCAGATTAAACCATCAAATTTGGGAAAATAATTTTAGTCGTTACAAGGAACAGATCAAACTTAGCACCAAAAGTGTTGTCTTTTCCCTGATCTGTTAGGATAAATATCCGAAAATGAAATAAGTTCTAATGACCGTCGGGTTAGTGATTGGTCAAGTGATGTTGGTGCTGTACACAAACTTTGTGTCGAATTAACTTTATTTTAAACAGTAATACTTGACCTGGTCTCATCAGTATAGTTTATATTTTATTTTAAACAGTAATACTTGACCTGGTCTCATCAGTATAGTTTATATTTTATTTTAAACAGTAATACTTGAACTGGTCTCATCAGTATAGTTTATATTTTATTTTAAACAGTAATACTTGAACTGGTCTCATCAGTATAGTTTATATTTTATTTTAAACAGTAATACTTGAACTGGTCTCATCAGTATAGTTTATATTTTATTTTAAACAGTAATACTTGACCTGGTCTCATCAGTATAGTTTATATTTTATTTTAAACAGTAATACTTGAACTGGTCTCATCAGTATAGTTTATATTTTATTTTAAACAGTAATACTTGAACTGGTCTCATCAGTATAGTTTATATTTTATTTTAAACAGTAATACTTGAACTGGTCTCATCAGTATAGTTTATATTTTATTTTAAACAGTAATACTTGAACTGGTCTCATCAGTATAGTTTATATTTTATTTTAAACAGTAATACTTGACCTGGTCTCATCAGTATAGTTTATATTTTATTTTAAACAGTAATACTTGAACTGGTCTCATCAGTATAGTTTATATTTTATTTTAAACAGTAATACTTGAACTGGTCTCATCAGTATAGTTTATATTTTATTTTAAACAGTAATACTTGAACTGGTCTCATCAGTATAGTTTATATTTTATTTTAAACAGTAATACTTGAACTGGTCTCATCAGTATAGTAAATATATCAAAAGTTTAAACAAGGACAATCCTTAAAAAAAAAAGAAACGTTTTTCTGATTTTGACAAATTGCACAGTGTCTGGAGAAATTTTTTTACATATATTTTAGACTACGAAAGCTTTTTTTCATTTCTGGTGTTTTGCCTATGAAACCATCTCCCATCCCCCAAACATCCCGCCAAAATAAGTGGCCGAGAGACATAGCAAAGATTTAAAGTGTTAAAAATGAATCGAAAGGCTTCAGCAATTATGAATTATGAAATCGAAAAGTGAAGTATCTTCATGCAATGCGTAAGAATTCATTGCTCGAGAAAATTGATGCTGAAATTAAAAATGCGTCACTGCTCACCTATTAGGCATGTGGTTGTTCTTCTTGTAATGACAGTGAACAGATTGTTCTATTAGTCTTTTGCTGGGTTTATTATCTAAAATAAATTTTAAATTCTGTTTTTCTTTTCTAGGTGTTATGCCCGTCTCCATCCTCGTGCCACCAACTGCCGTAAAAGGAAATGTGGACATAGTAACAATCTCCGCCCCAAAAAGAAGCTGAAGTAGATGTGTCACTGTGTATTCATGCAATAAATCTATGGCCTTGTGACTAACAGCATTTCTTTGTTTTTGTTCATTCTTATCAAAGTAAATTGTAAATGTTATCAATATTGTACAGTAGAACCCTGGGATACAGTGGCCCTAGGATTTTTTTTTTTTTTTTTTTTCATGTGGAATACAATGTTTTTCCGGACCCTGGTTATAATGATGCTATTTATGATATACATGTGTATTATATACTGTTGTATTTTGTTACTGATTTTTAGTGCTGTATCCTGGGGTTTTACTGTAATTGGCTTTTTTTCGCAGTCTTAGTAAATTGTAAAAAGTAGTATTCCACCCTTTGACGTAAAAAAATCTTTTTTTCTAGCAAAGAAAGATTTTTGCAAACTCTAGAGCTGTGCGTCTTTATCTTTTACCATTTGGCTGATTTTATTTCTCTTTCTCACAATATGGAAAGATGGAAGCTTTTTTTAATCAAAAAATAATTCCTTGTCGTCCCTCTACCCTCACATTGGAATCTTTCTTTTGACCATGTTTATTTCTTCAAATTAATCTTTAATGTTGATTTTTGGTAGAATTTAAGAGTAAAAATAAAGTTAAAACATCAGTCGATACTTATGAAAAAAAAAAATGGTGTATACAATTTAAATGTAACATTTTTTAGGCAATTGAGTGGGACACTTTGAAAAACTTGGTAGAAGGGGGGGGCAACTATTTTTGAGGAATCAGTTTTTCATGTGAATATAATAAAAAAGGACCTACACCTTTCCACTATTTTTATTTGTGGCAAGTTTTGCATTTGGTGACCTGTTTTTCTGTGATATTGACACTGCATATACTGACAGCTTCTGTAAACCACTGGAATATGCCAAACACTTATCAAATGTTAAAACATTTTCAAAAAAAAAAAAAGAAAGAACTATCATATAGTAATTACAATAAATAAAAATATGACACCAATCTATCATAAGTTTCATGAATGATTTTTTTTTTTTTTTTTTTGGAAGAAAAGTTTTGATAAAATTGATTTTTCTCCATTTTTTTTTTTTTTTTTAATTGTAATTTTGGGTGGTGATGTTTATTTTGTGAAGCGATTTCTGGCTGGTTTTGTATTATTTCTTGCTTCGCTTCATTCCACATCCTCTCCTCATGATTCTTAGTAGCTTTTGTCATAGGGTTTATGAAATTAACACTGTGGTCCCCAGTAGAATGTACTTTATTATGGCTAGTATTACGATTTGGTACTCTTAGCGAAACCCTCTTTGGTCATATTAATGTCCTCTGGCCCACTGATCTGCCAAGGATTAATAAGGAAATATTCTTGCCAAGTCTCTAAGAAATTTTTTCCAGTCGGTGAGAGTATTCCAACTTGTGTTGGGGTGACTAAATATTATTCACTCAATTTATGTTGATGTCTACAAATGTTTTTTGTATGGTTAAAATTAATATTTTCTTCCAATAAACTGTCTGCTGAAATTTTCATTGGCATGTTTATAATATTTTCGCCATGTTCTGGCTGTTTACATAAACTGCCAGGATATGCTGAGGTGACAGGTCATTAAATGCAGAAGCATGTTTTGTTTTTTTTAGTGAAAGATAAATTCTGTTCAGTTTTAAGAGTGGAGTCTCGTATTCCGGCTTAAAATTAAACTAGAACTTGCAGGGGTGCCCGGTTGTAAAATATGTTTTAATTTGTCCACATTTTGTATATATTATTATCGTGATTTCAAAAGTTAATAAAATATTTAGGTGCCATTAATTAGAATGGAAACCAAAAGAAAAACGAGTATTCCACACATGACCCGCATATGAAGTAATTAAAAATTATTAAACTTATAACTTAACATAACTTTTCGCATCAATAACATTTTTATTTAACAATTATACTTTTACCAATTCTAATAATCGACTATTATTTCATCATTCATTGACCATTTTAATAGTTTTTGTTTTCCAGAAGATTAACAACATAACAGTAGTGTTGGAAATCCTCTAGAAGTAAATATGTTACATTGCTTTTGTGGAAAGAGTCGCATGCAACTCCATCTTTTGTGATGCTTTCAAACGTTGGGTACACAAGTGCACTGGAGGTAGGTTGAGAGATGATAACCAGTTTGTGTGTAAAGATGAGAACTGATGTGGAGAAAGTTTAATTGGATGCTGAAGATATTGAAGTCATTCAGAAGTATTTTTACTTCAGTGATACTCTTGATTGTAGGAGGTAGAAATGGATGGGAATATGTTGAAAAAGTTGCTAACCAGCCGAGCATTGTCACTATTGACCAAAGGAAGAGTTTTATCCAGCACGTGTACAACGCATGATAAAATCTAGCCAGTAAGAGTTGAGAACATGCATAGCATGAAAAACAATTATATACGAATGATACAATGAATGTGTAACATGAATTTTAAAAGTAGGATTAGATCTGATAACCTCAGAGGAAGATGAAATCTAGATTGTAAGATTTGTGAAGAACAGGAAACTGTTGGCATGGTCATGTTTATCATTGTCATCACATCGTATGAATCTGAAGATTCTATTGTCGGCATTGGTTTCCCTGATATTTTTCTAGTTGGAATTCTTTTTAGAAACATGTTAGGGATTATGGGAGGGGTAACATGAAGGTTGCTAACATCCTAAGTGAAAGTGGTTTTTGTGGAACGAATTGGATTGGAACACCCAGGTCATTGGTTTTTGTCATAACCACTAGATCACTGGCATCTTCCATGGTTATGTTAAAATCGTGGATTCGAGTTCTTTGATTCAGTAGAAAAGTCGAGTTAGCACAAGTAATAAACTTGTTTGAGAAAAAGATAAAATCTTTTCAAGTAAATTTCTAAGTTGTTCAACATGAATCATGATATTTATTTTATTTGTTATGAACCAATTTTTATGGGTCTCAATAAGTTAATTATTTTTCACATGTATTGATTCGTAATGTTCAAGTCTTCACCAAACACTTTTGAACTGTCAGATCAGCTGCAAGTTACAGGTGAGCCTGGTTGCAAACGATGAACCAGGATATCACTTGTTCTACAGCAGCATGCTATAAGGATCAACGAATTAGTTAAATATCAGGTGACCCTGGCATTTAGTCAAGTGCTAAATGGTTTCCAATAGGTTGTTTGGGTTACTTCCACATGACATGTACGGACAATCATTTGTGATGGGTAAAAAAAGAAATTGGAGAAAGTTATGAAATTATGTTGACGAAATCACTTATTTACTAAATAACTTCAATATTGAAAATTGAGAAATGTTATCCTATCCCTGTCCTATGATAACAGATGAGTTTTTAATTCTTATTTTTAGATTTTACTAGCAGGGGTGCCCGGCGTTGCTCGGGCGTGTGTGTGGAGGGAAAAAAAGTGGTAGGAAGGCTGGAAGCCGAACAACGAAGGAGGAAAAGAACGTGTGGGTAGGCTTGAACTCGTGACGCGATGCAAAGTAGGAAAAGAAAACCTGAAGTTTTACCGCTACGCTAAGACTGAAGAGAAAGTGAAATCCGTTCAACTTTAGCGATTAAAATGTTGAGTCACAGAAAGTGAAAGTTAAGTGAATGAGATCACACTGTTAGCCAGTTAAGGTTACAGCTTTCCGCCCGCCGTATTTCTTTCCCCACAATTTGGGGAAAACGACTACCCACTAAAGGGGAGTGTCCAAATGAATAGCAATTGTCTGATATAAGGGGTTTCCTCCACAGTGATCAAAACTAACTGCCTTCTGGACGTCCGGGCCACGAAGGCCAACTCGGCTGCCTTAGCTCCGGTTTTTGTTTTGCTTTTATATGAAAAAGCCGAACAAACACATAAGAGGGCGGAATAGCGGGAATTTTATAAAAGTTGATCACAACTGCAGACGACGTCTGTTCACAATCGTAGATATTACAATCTAGAGAGTATATAAAAAGTTCTAAAATATAGTGACCCCCCCCCCCTCCCCCGCGAAAAAAAGCCTCTGTTGGACATACAAAAACGCGCGCTTGGCACTTTTGCCTTTTATATATATACTAGCGGGGGGTACCCAGCGTTTCCTAGGTGTTTTTTGGTGTGTGTGGTCGGGCGAGGGAGGGGGGGGGTTAATGAAAACATGAGAATAAGCAAAGTAAAAAAAAAACAAAAATGAACGTGAAAAATAAAAAACCCAAAAACATGTGAAAAATGGCTTAAATAACCCTGCTTCAATATTAAAATTTAAAAAATCGGGAAAAAAAAAAAACAGCCATCTCACACCATGATTCGAACCCAAAACATTTAGATGAGGCCACGCTCTAAGCGACTGAGCCAAGATGACGTCGCCAAAATGTCTCGCTTTTCAAATATTTAAAGTAAATCAGGTTACGATGTCGTATGATGCATGCGTAGAAGCTAACTCATCATGAGAGGAGGTTTTTGCTGACCCCATCTTGTAGAAAACTACTGATTTCGGGGGGAATTAACGTTTTTGGACAATTTTTCGATATTTGTCGGGCGAAGGTTGGAAGTTTAAAATGATACCGATCTGGCAAAAATCCGTGACCCGTGTGGAAAGTTTTTGCGCGACATACAAACACACATACATACATACATACAAACACACATTTTCGCTTTTATATATATAGATATATATATATATCGCCTATTCCTTCTTTGCTCGGATTATTTCGATTATTGATACTTATCGCATACATCCCGATACAAAATCTATTGAAAAACACTGCCAGACACATTAAAAACTAGTATAAAATTTCATAAAAATTGGCCCAGCCATTTTGGAGTCAATAGGAAACAAACTTGCACACACACACACACACACAGAGACCCACATACAGATAAAGTTTATTTTATATAATAATAGATAAGTAGGTAGAGAAGATGTATGATATATATATATATATATATATATATATATATATCCTCTGATCTTGAGCACTTATTACAATGGGGAAAGGAGTGGTTGGTTACTTTTAATGCATCTAAAACCAAGCTTCTCTCTTTACATCATCAACACTCTGATCTACATCTGGCATCAATTGAAATGAATGGCTTTCTTCAGGAGGCCTCAAGTTTTGACAAGCTTCTGGGCTTGACTGTTACTTCTGATCTTAAATGGAACACGTACATCAAATCTGTTGCCAAGGCCGCTGGAAAAATGGTGGGATCTTTCTATCGATCCAGTAGATATCTCACTGCTGATGCAATTCTCTATCTATATAAGAGCCAGGTACGTCCAAGGATGGAATACTGTTGCTACATCTGGGCAGGAGCTGCTAGAAAGGACTTGTCCTGCCTTGATAGAGTTCAAAATAGACTTCGTAGCCTCGTAGGAGATCTCCTTTTCTCTTCCCTGCAACCTCTATCTCACAGAAGAGATGTTGCGAGTTTGTCTCTGATGTACCGTTATTTTCATGGAAAGTGTTCAACTGAGCTTCAGTCTGTGGTCACCCCCCTCGCCAAACTTTCACAAGAAACACTCGTCTAGCTGAAAACACTATAAATAATTCTCCCCACTCTTTATCTGCCTAAACCTAAATGTAGATTCCATGGACAAAGCTTCTTTCTTAGAACTGCACACCTGTGGAATTGTCTTCCGTTTCCCTGTTTTCCGGCTGACTACAATATTGTTGTTTTCAAGTCTAACATAAACAAGTTCTTGATGAGCCGTTCCATATAAGTTAACAAATTTACCAAATCGATTACTATATTGGCCAATTTCTACTGTACACTCTTTAACCCTTATCCTCTTGGTCTTGATAATGTGTAAAAAAAAAAAAAAAAAAAAATATATATATATATACACACAATAAAAATATATATATATATATATATATATATATATATATATATATATATACATATACATATACACACACACACACACACAAAGTAGAACCCTAGGATACTTTCTTTTTTTTTTCCAAGTTACGACGTGAATACAATGTTTTTCTGGCTCCTGGTTACAGTATTTGCCCCACCTTACTGTGTTATTTATAATGTTATTTGATTATATACATGTGTATTATATACTGTAGTGTATTTTGTTAGTAATTATTAATGCTGTATCCTGGGGTTTAAAAAAATATATACATTTAATGCATATATTTAATAATTATGCAAATTGCCATAATTTATTAAGCTCAATAAACATGAATTTACACTTCCACAGCATATATATATAAACAGTAAACATTCCAAACCAAAGATATATTTATACTATAAAATAATATAAGTATTATATATATGTTTGGTTTTGAATGTTTATATGCATATATATATATCTAAAAAAAAGTATTTTTCCTTTTTATATGTCAATCGCGAATGGAGAGCCACACTATTACTTTATTTCATTTGATCCAAACATGTATTCCATACCATGGTTGCATCATATACGACGCACATCATTATAAATCTGTGTTTTATGCAGACCCTTTGCATATAGTTGCCAACGTGTCAATACAACAGAAGACCATCAAAACATTGCAGTGTCTGTTGGGCTGGAAGGTGTTAATGAACAATCATAAAACTTTATCAACGACCATCATCTGACCCCTTAAAAATGCAAGCACAAGAAAGTATGTGGAAGATGGTAGTGGCCATAAATAGGATGATGCCAGATCTACAACATAGGAAGATAAATGCCTGCTTCTGAAAAAGAGAGGGTTTTCATAAATGTTCGTGCCTTCTTTTATGCGACCTTAAAACTCCATTTACTCAGAAATCTCAAAAATATTGTCCGAAGCAGATGATCATCATAATGGCAATCAACACATCTGCAACATTCGTACACCAGAGGACTTTTAGTTCAATGATCATGGCCTTCTACTGACTAGCTTGAATGCAAGATGTATGATGTTTATTGTGTTGAGAAAGATGTTTGTCTCTTTAAATAGATGTTACTACAATCAAGACCAACCATTGTTTGTGTGGAGATTGTTGTGCACAAACTAGCGATATATCCTCAGTATATGGAAACCTCCGGAGTCAAGAGTGCTTGTAAAATATTGTCTGCGATAATGAATGTTGTCAGTACATATGCGGAAGTTAGGTTTGATGTGGCCGATGTTGCTGTCGTAAAATTTGAATTTTGGGTAATCACAGTTTAAGCACATAATTGGGCGAAGTTTGATTTTTTTTTCTCGCATACCAAAAACAAATAGTATCAATAAACGATTGACATGTCATCTCTAACCCGAAGGTCAGAGGAGTTAACAGGTTGAATGGGTGTGACAATAGTTTGTTGGATATAATGAAAAGTTTGATCACGTCACAAGGTTTAATCTCCATCACTTTAACTAGTTCCTTAACCCTAGAACTAGCTTAGGTTGATCT
This sequence comes from Euprymna scolopes, assembly GCF_053919585.1. NCBI lineage: Eukaryota > Metazoa > Mollusca > Cephalopoda > Sepiida > Sepiolidae > Euprymna > Euprymna scolopes. The sequence goes on along the minus strand of NC_136508.1, from coordinate 25,055,918 downwards.
GTAGCGCAAAGCTAATGAGCGTTGTCATAGTTAGGTTAAATACGATATCTAACGAAACTGAATTTGCACACAAATGAACATAAAGAAGAGATCTTTCACAGGTTCGATAAATACATTAAAAAAAAAAAGAAAAGCTGTACGGGTGTGGGTGTGAAAGTATTTAGGGGCATGTTGTATCCAACTTCCCAAACTCATTCAGAAGCAAAATATAAATAAAACATTACATGTGTGTGCATGTGTAAATATTTAACCGATAAACTCTAAAACTACTGGTCACATAACATTGAAATTAACAGCAAATAGTAATTATACACCAAGGATGGTTTATAACGAGTAAAATCTTTGGATGAATAACGCGTACAGACATATATCGACAACTTTAAATGCAAAATGTTCATTTCAAATGGCTGACATGTTTTCGCTTCTCTCTGCACATGCTCACATAAAATCCATGTCTTCATTTTTTTTTAATATTTAGACTTTATTATGTTTCTCTCGATAACAACGTCGGTTGAGAAGGCGGCTGGAACGTCAAATGTTTTGGTTTTGATTTTAGCTGATGGCACCAAGTCAGTTTTTAACTTTTGCTATCATGTCTTTGTATTAATATATGCGAATATCTGTATGAATTTAAATATATTTAAACATATTTTCCGGCAAGCAGAATTAAAATATTTATTTACAGGCTTGAAAAATAAAACTTTTCTTTTAAGTTTCTTAAATATTTTTTGACAATTTTTTTTTTTTTTGCCGGAAATTCCTTACGAAGACAAAATTTAATAAAAAAAAAAAAATCATACTATTCTTAAGTAAATTTTCCACGACAGGGGACAAATTCTAAGTACAGTTTTGATAGAAAAACTTACTTGTCAGGTTCCTGCATTTTTTTCCTTCTTTTTTTCTTTCTTTCAAGTAATCCGTAAATATTAGTCTAGATTCTGAAATTGGAAATGTTTATAGTCTAGTGTAACTTTGCTAATGTTAATTAAATAATTACTCCTGTTCTTTTTAGATAATTTTCTTTTCTCTCACAAGCTTTTTCTTTTTTTTTTAATAACTTCTCTCTTTTTCTATAAATAATTTTTTCTTTTCGTTTTTGTAAATAAACAAAACGAAGACATCCCTATATATCTTTTCTTTTTTATTCATCCATTAAACAAATAGTAATTTCAAACTAAAATTCTAAAGTTTTGTAAAAATATTTACTTTGTCGTCTGCTTCAGTTACACACAGGTGGTTGTGAAAACAAAATGGCTGCCAGGGATTACATTAGCATTTACGTTGGAAATTATATGTTTTCATGTCTGGTAAACGACTTATAGTCTGTAATAAGTGGGTTTTTGTTTTGTTTTTGTTTTACATGGTAGTCACCACTTATCAAGGCCCAGAAGTCACTCGGGGATAATATCGTAGTAATCGTTAGTATTGGAGATTTGATAAAGTGTCTTACTTAAGGGGGTGGTTTATCAGGAACTTGTTTATGTTGGACTTGAAGACATCCAAGTTGTAGTCAGGTGGGAAACAAACAGAGGAGAGTTCCACAGGCGTGCACTTCTAAGAAAGAAGTTTTGTTCATGGAATCTATGTTTTGATTTAGGCACAGATAAAGAATGGGGAAAATTATTGACTGGTTTCAGCTAGACGGGTGTTTATCATGAAAGATTGGCGAGGCGGGACAGGAGATTGGAGCTCAGACGAGCATTTGCCATGGAATAAAACAAAGACAGGCTCGCAACGTCTCTTCTGTGGGAGGGAGGTTGCAAGGAAGAGAAAAGGGCATTCCCCACTAAACCATGAAGTCTATTTTTTACTCTATCAAGGCAGGATAGGCTGGTTTTAGCAGCTTCTGCTCAGATGTGGCAGCAATGCTCCATCCTTGGATGTACTTGGCTTTTATATAGATAGAGAATTGCATCAGTAGTGAGATATCTTCTGGAGCGGTAGAAGGATCCTACCATTTTTCTAGCAACCTTGATGTACGTGTTCCATTTCAGATCAGGCGTAAAGGTCAATCCCAGAAGCTTATCAAAACATGGAGCCTCCCCAAGATGAGAGCCATCCATTTCAATAGATGCCAGATGCAGATCAGAGCATTGATGATGTAAAGTTAGAAGCTTAGTTTTGGGTACATCTCTTCCCCCACCACCTCTTCCCCCACTGTACCACGTGCTCAAGATCAGAGGAGAGAGAATCAAAGAGAACTTTGTCATTTATGGCCTTTGATGTGTTGCCATAGATGGTCGTGTTATCAGCATAGATGTCAACAAAATTCAAGTATGTGTTTTGGGAGATCATTGATGTACATCAGTAAAAGAGTTGGGTCCTATCAAACAAAATACTGCAGCCATTGGGAACCGAACGTTTGATTCGATCCCAAATTCCTTCTTTCCATTTAAAATATAATATGAAAATCCAGCACTTCAGCAATACTGCATTGTAACCATGTTTTTGGTTTTAAGTTTGGAGAATATTATTATGAGGACACATTTATTTGATGATCAGTCCTGTAGAATTCACTACTACTATCATATGGAATCCTAACCATATGATATTGAAGGAAGGAGCTCCAGTTATAATATTTATAAATCTTTATTCCCCCATAAACTGTGTAATGGCACCCGGTTATCAATAAAATGTTTGATAACTAATGTCCTGGAAGCCATTATAATAACTGGACATTTTAAAGGTAAAACTGTGTTAATTTCTCGGATTCCCCTTCTTCCTTCTGACATGTCATTTCAGTTCAAGCGTTTACAATTTCCAATCAAAATTAGTTTTGCCATGTCTATAAATAAAGCTCAAAGACAAAGCCTAAAAGTTGTTGAACTTAATCTTTAGACACCTTGCTTTTCTCATGGTTAGTAGCATGTTAGTTGTTCATGCATTAGAAGTCTTGAAAAACTTTACTTTTATACACCTGTAAGATGTTACACCCAAAATATTGTTTATGTAGAGGTTCTTCAAAATTAATGCTACAGGTACATTAACTAGTATTCAGGTATGCACTGCTTGAAACTGAATTTTAATTTTTTTGTTAACAGAATAGATTACTGATGTCATCTTTTTTTATATATATATATATATATATATATATTTATAAAATATATATGGCGATTAAGCTCCACTGAATATTCGACGTTTCATCCACTCTAGGACTCTTCAGGCTTATGCGCGAATTCTGAAGAGTCCTAGAGTGGATGAAACGTGGAATATTCAGCGTAGCTTAATCGCCATATATATTTTATAAATTACTAACTAGCTCTACCTACGCATTGAGCACTTTTGAAGTAAATACTTAGTTTACGCATAAATCTATACCTTCGTATATTAATTTTATGTAAATTAAGTAGTTATATATATATATATATATATATATATATATATATATTGCAAAATTGTTAAAACAAATGAAGATTTAATAGTTTTCAGATATGCACTATGATATAAAAAAGTAATTTCAAAATTTACATCATATTTTGAAAGAAGATTAAAAGATTAAACTAGAAAAGATGATTAGGGCTACTAGTGAGACGGCTATAAAATAAAACACACCTACTGCACCTACCTCATAAGGGATGTGGAAAAAGAAGCCACTATGAATTAATGTTTCGTTTAATCAATAAGATAATTATGTATGAGGATGGAATATTCAAATATATCAAGTACAACCTGGCAACATCTGGTACTTTAGCTAGTATTTAACTATTTCTCACAGTTGGAGCAGCTAGTTGCAAGAGCAGGTGTATGGAGTGTGAGGTCATGACTGCTTTGAAGCAGGACAGCTACAACAACTTGCCAGGACTTGATTTTCTCTTCAAATTGTTCTTGGGGCTGTCAAGCATGTGTGCACCACTGCTAAAGGTGTTTTATTAAGAGTCGATCTCTAGTCAGCTTTCCAAGGGTTTTTGGTGAAGTGTTTTAACACATCTCACAATTTCTATATTTGGGCAAAGTAGGGAATAAGCACCTCAACCAACTGTGCAGAAACAAACAAAGGGATACATTTCGGACAACACCAATTTGGCCTTGACCTTCACACACATATTGGCTCTGTAAACAAATCTTGCGCAAGAAAACTTTTTAAACCAACAGTCCTATAGTTTCTAGACTCAGTATATTTTTTTATAATCTTGTTTCACGAATCAAGTTTAGTAACTTTAATTTAAAAACAAAAAAAAAAAAGAATTCTTATCAGCATTCAAATGACATTCTTAGTTCTGATCCATTCAGTCTGGTTCTCTCGAACATAATCCCTGCCATCTTGACTTCTGACCTTATATTATCTTATTTCGGTGTGTAAAGTCATTGATATGCAAATTAATGCCCATCAAACTACAGTAATAAAGGCTTCTTGGTGAATTGTTGTTTTGGTTAGGATTTAAATTATTTGTCAATACCCTTCCCTTAACACATGGTGCAGTGGATAGAGTAAAAGTTCTTTTGTAAAGTTACACTCTTCTGGAGATGGAAGGTTCAATCCTCAGTGCAGGCGACACTCAAAAATTGTGAATTATTTAGGATTTCTACTCGATCATAGCTGATGGAATGAGAACATGTTACTCCCATCGATTAAATAAAGGCTTCCATTCAGAAATTCCATGCAGATTCTCAATTAGAATTGTACTAATTAATCAGCAAGTAATCAGTAATCGGCTTTATTGCAGATAATCGGCTCATTAATCGGTAATTGGCTGATTAATTACTTTTCTCTTTCCTATTAAATTTAAACCATTTTATCAATGCCAAATGACTCATCAGATAGCTTTGACACATGAACCCAGTAACTGCCAATTTAACTTGACATTTTTTAAGTGTCTGGCTGTTATGACTTGTTGCCTTTTTATATTTTATTAAATGAAATTACAAACTACAAAGTAAAAATTATAATTCTGAAGTAAATGACTATAAGCTGAAGTTTTGCTTTGAAGCATGCTGCAGTGATTATCTCCGCTCTGCACCTGCTGGTGCTCTAATTCCTCTTCTGTTCTTGCTGCCTGCCTCCTCTACTCTCATAGTCTCATCAATATTTAAAGTTAGATACTCTCAAGTTTTAATGTAGAAACATTAGAGAAACGTTAGAGTTTCTCCGTTCTCATGACATGACAAGTTCCTCATAGGTTTATATACATTACCACCTGTTGTAAAGAGCCTCTCACTCTCCACGGAGGAAGGTGGTGCGCTTAAATATTTTGAAATCAGTTTACTCAGCAGTGGTAAGGTTCGGTGTGTTCTTCCGCCACTGAAATGGACCGTCATCATCTCTTGTGAGTAGTGGTGAAGTTACGTAATGATCAAATTTTATGAATGAAGGATTTAATCCTTTTGCTTTTAGATTGTGTTTTTTGTATTTCTGTTGTAATGGCAGTTGCAGTCTCCAGGTTTAATTAAACTCTACCTGCCCTTATGTATGTACTAATTTATTTTATGTGTTCATCATCACCATCGTCATATACATCAAAGAGACCTGGCGTCCTTAAAACAGCTTTCCTTTAGGAACTTTTCTTAACAGAAGATCTTGACCGGGGTCTTCCCATTACATCTATCGTTTCTATTGGATATGTTTTGTTTTTATTGATGTATTAATTTATTAATAGCGGAGTGAAAATTATTATCAACAGAAGAAGTAAGGTGTCTCCTTCTCTCCACTACCCTGTGGGAGATCCTTGGGCAATATCGAGTACCCACTTAAGCCCCAAATCAGGGTTATGTGTAGCCAATCCCTACCTGCCCATGGTAGAAACTATTTTGCTAATCAGGGTTCTGGCTATGGGCGAGTGGTCAGCGCTCTAGAAAGTAACTGACTTCCTGCTGCCTTGCAGTCTAGGTTATTTTCTTGAGCCAAAGGCTAAAGGTTAGGTCCTTGACAGAAACCTTGGAGGATCAGCACTGCATAGTACTAGCATCATGGCATATTAGCATGTGGATACGCCCTGGAGATGGTGAAATGCTAACCCAGCTATAGGCTAAATAGTATCAACCCGTGGGGCGTCCCTGCAAAGGTGGACTTCCGACAGACTGGATTTTCAACAATACGCTGCAGTCAACGAATAAGCCAGTCATCTCATCTATGCCACTTTGAACCCTCTGAAGGCGGCCAAGATAGTGGACTGGGGTTTGTGCACCCCCGCTTACACTTACAATTTCTTTTTGCACGGATATCTTCTTCATCACTCAAATCCAAAATCTACGGTGATGAGATAATGGGTGACAAAGCCTCTAGCTCATGTCCTGCACGTTAGGCAGCTCTGGCAAGATGGTCACTGAGAGTTTGGGACCGGAACAGCATCTCCCTTTGGTCCAATCAGGGTGACTACGCAATCCTATTCAGAAAATGCACTGCTCACCTCCTAATGGAGGAGGGGCCTAGAAAAGGTGATTTAAACACTGTCTGCCCAACATTTCCTGGGTGGACAACTGCATCCACTGGAACATCCCACTTGCAGTCAAAATATAAAGAATAGCAAACAGCGACCTCTGACAGTCGCGACCTGGAATGTCAATTCCCTTCTAGACTCTGTTACAGAAAATTGCCCTCAGTATCGCACTGCCCTAGTTGCCATGGAGCTCGCCTGCTACAGCATTGATATCGCTGCCCTTAGTGAGACATGGTTTGCTGGTAAGGGGTTATTTGAGGAGGTCGGCAAAGGCTACACCTTTTTCTGGAAAGGTCTCTTGGAGGATGCCCATTGCATTCACAGTGTCGGCTTTGCCATTTAGTCATCTCTGCTTTGCTTTCTACCTAAGACACCAATCGCTATCAATGAACGTCTCATGACCCTACAGCTTCTACTGACCAGGAGTTGTTATACCACCCTGATCAGTGCCTATGCTCCCACATTTGACTTGGAGGAGGACATGAAGGACTGTTTCTATGACAACCTCACGGCTACCATCAGGAACACCCAAGGTAGCGATAAGATCATTCTGCTGGACGATTTTAACGCCAGAGTTGGCAAAAAAATATGAGATATGGCAAGGAGTCATTAGACGACATAGAGTTGGAAATAGAAATGCTCTTCGACTTCTGTTCCTCTGTCCAGAACTGGGTCTTACCATTACTAACACTACCTTTCAGCTACTTGACATGTACAAGATGTCCTGTATGCACCCAAGGTCCAAACACTGGCATCTTATCGATTTCATCATCAGACTGTGATCTGCGTGATGTGCTCTTGACCTGTGCCATGATCACCATCTGATTCGCTAAATATATGTCCACCTTCCCATTGGTAGAAGCCACACTGACGACTCGACCTGTCTATTCTATGGGATCTGGCAATCTCAGCCAAATTGTGTGATGCTCTTGCCGAGTCCCTCCCTGCCCCCACTGCTGTCTCAATAGTGACCAACCACTATTACACTCACGGCAGAATGGCAAGAAATCTCCACTGCTGTTCATGGTGCCTCAGAATCCATCCTTGGCTACTCTGAGAGGCGACACAAGGACTAGTTCGACGATTGTGCAGGGGACATCAGATCCCTCATACGTGAGAAAAATGCTGCTCATGATGCCCTTCTTTAGAAATCCAGCATCTTCCACAGTCGTTTCTCTTCGCTTAGTACCATGGTGCAGCGAGAATTGCATCAGATGGAGAATAAATGGTGGCTGAAGATGGAAATACCCACGAGCTGCTTTATAAAATTAATGCCACGATCTCTCTGTTGTTGATGATCTCCCCACTCTACCATCTATCAACCCACTATCTCTCAGTGAAGTGAAGGAGACCATTCACAGCCTAAAAGACAAGGCAGTTGATCCCAACAGTATACCCACTGAGATCCTCAAGTGTGGCAAACTGACTTCCTCCTGGGTCTCCTGATATGATTTTTGTTGCTCGTCTCCTCCAAGAAAAATACTGCAAACAGTATCGTGATCTCTATTTGTCCTTCATCGATCTAACCAAAGCCTTCGACATCGTGAACTGTGAGTTGTTATGGAACATTTTCTGGAAGTTTTGTTGCCATCCTACTTTCTTGTCAGTCCTCTAGCAGTTTCACACTAGCATGCATGCTTGCATTACTATGTTAGGTGCAGAATCGGACACTTTCGCCATGAATGTCAGAGTGAAACAGAAATGTATCGCGGCTCCAGTCATTTTCAACCTGTTCCTGGTTGTCGTCACTTTGGTTTCACGCTGTTGCTATCCAGTATCATCTTGATGGCAGTCTCTTCGACCTGAAATGTCTTCAGACCAAAACTAAAACCTCTGAAGAGCTCATTTTCGAATTACAGTATGCTGATGATGCTGCATTCCCTAGCCATACCTTCAGCGGATTTCAGCAGAGGGAAATCCTGCTAAATTTGTCTCCAACTGATGCTCCCATCTTCACCGTCAACGGTATCCCTGTAAAGAATATCATCAGCTTCACAATCCCTCATTCATAAAGACCTTAGTAATGATGTTCAGCGCTGCCTTAATCTCACCTTTTCTGCTTTTGGCCACCTGAATGACCGAGTGTTTGCCCACCGCAATCTCAAGACTCATTACACCCAAGGGTCGCTATGTACAATACAGTTGTCATACCCACCCTCCTGTATGGTTCCGAGGCATGGGTTCTGTATCACAATCGCATCAGGCTGTTGGAGTCATTTCACATCAGACGACTACAGTAGGTCCTCAGCCTACATTGGTGGCACAAGGTGTCCCATTCAGAGATTCGCAGGAGAGCTGGAGTTTCCCCTCTAGAGTCACTACATCATCAGGATGCCCTCAAACAGAGTTCTCTTTGGTCAGCTCACTCACGGCTGCCCGAAGAAACGCTACATAGATTGCATCAAACTCACGCTCAAGTGCTGCAATCTTTTGGAGACTTCGGCAGCGGACAGAGACACTTGGCGCTCCATATTTGATAGTGGGGTGGCCTTCTTCAACAACGAGCCTGAACGAGCAGCTACAGAGTGGCGCACACAAACGAGCAGCGAACACTCACCATCAAAACCCAAATCCTGTCTTCCTGTGCAAAGTAGGGTAAATCACGCATCGATCTTCACAGTCATCAACAGAATTGCAATTAATTAAAAAAGTTTGGATTTATCTGAAGATAATTTATTAAATGGCTTGACATTTTTATTTTCGTTTTGATATTTTTTCTAGCAGAGCTTGAAGAAATGTATTCTGCTTCTGCTTTCTCATAATCAGTAGAAAGTAGATGTAGAATCAAATTCTTAATAGTGTTTTTCATGTCATTTTTTTAAATTTAAATTTGAATCTTGGCTCTAAGAAACTTGGATCAAGGAAAGTAGACACACAAGTTTTATCTCGGAAGAAAATCTTGTTTCCATTGATTCACTGAATTGTTCAACAATGGTAAGAAAGGCTCCACTAAAGTCAGAAATATCAGAAGTAAATTGGACAGCCTTTGTTAGAAATCATCTCAGAACTAAATTTGTAGGTATTATCATTGATATGGTTCTGTACTTGTTTCTTTCATGATTTCTTTAAATGAATTCAGTAACTGGACAATTTTTGAACAAGTCCCTATTGTGAAGTTGTTAAGGTAGGAATCTTATTATCAACAGCACACATTACAATAGCTCTTCGTTGTTCTAAATTTATTTTCAGCATATAATATGTTGAATTCCACCATGTGGTCAAATCTTGAATGAGTTTTTTTTTTTTTTTTCAAATTAAGCTGATCCTATATTTCAGTTAATTTGCTAATTGTTAATAGAGAGTAATTAAAGTGAGAGACTATATTTCTGTTGAAATGATTATCTTAACAACTTGTTGGGAAAATAATGAGTCATTTATTGAGAATTGCAATGTATGTATGAAGCATGATAATGACTCTAAACACAATTCCCTGACATCAGCAACCATATTTGCTTCTGAATTTCGCAAGACTAAAAAACTTTATTGAAAACTTTATACTCATCCAGAACATTGCACAATTCATCACTTCTTCTTTGCCTGTTTATGTACCAGGGAATGGAACAGCTCTAAGCACAGCTTTGCACTGTTCAACGTCATTTGAAAGCCAATAACCTGTCAAACTCAGAAAGGTGGCATTATTTGTAGTAACTGTCCAAATGTCTGTAGTCAAAGAAATACTGCTAATTTCATCAAGACGCGATTGGATTTTTGTTTTCAACTTTATAAATATATCTGAAATTATTTTTATCAGTGCAGTATTTTTTGGATGAAATACAATAATTAAGACAACGTTTTGCAATAAACTTATTAAATCCAATGTCAGATGTTACAGAACATGGTTGAATATCAACAGGAATCATTTCTTCTATCAAATAATGGATCTCTTGTGACCTGTGTTTATTAATATTCCAAATTTTCTTCTTGACCAATATTGATTCTGTAATAGTTTAGTGTTTTGCTGAAGGATCATAATTGTTACCAATTGTTCCTGGAATGTCCGTCTTTAAACATTAATTGTGTTTTCTTTTCTAGCCTGCAACTTTTGCTTCTCCTGGATGAACTTTTTTTATGTAGTTTAGCAAATTAATCGTTGTAAAATATTTTGCTGATTTTCCACCGCTTGATATGATGGTTTGACATAACTTGCAGACAGATGCATTCTTATTCTTGGGGTAGACATCAAAATACTTCCAGCAGAAACTGGTTGCTATAATGGTTGATGGTTGTTGTCAATATTTAATTAATTTTTTATGTATTTAAATTACTTATGTCTGATAACTTATTAGTAATTTATCTCAATAAAATATGCATTATACAAAGCATAAAAATAAAAATAAATATGTAATCGTAGAATGGGTAAAAAATGAGGAACACGAGTATGACTGATGAAGAATGTTTTATTTTCGGTTTACAGATGGTTGCACGTTACCGTACAATCCCCCATCATGAAAACTGAAAGATAAAACATTAATTTTCTTGAAAAGTGATGTAAAGTACAAAATAATAAGGCAAAGGAGAGAAATTGTTTACCTCTATTCAACCCAGTTGCAAAGGCGCGCCATGCCTGTTATTTTAAAGTACGGTGTATACGGTTATGTCTCTTCTGTGAATTTTAACCAGTAAGCAAAAAAAAAAAAAAAAAAGAAAAAGTTAACTTTTCTACGTTTACAATATAATTAATAATAGTATCATTTATGACAACAAAATTTGTTGATAAATCGGCATTAGAAAATCTGTTAATCGACCGATTAATCGATAATCGGTGGATTTTCAAAGACTGAATAATCAGTAATCGTGTTAAGCATCGGTATCGCAAAGAACGTTGGATGACCTAATTGAAACGAAATTGGGCGATTGTCAGTGTCTTTATTTTAATCGCTTCCCTTATTTATTCATTTTTTCATCCATGAACAGAACGAAACGTAACTTTATTTTAATAATGTACATATTTTTGATTTTTCCTTTTTAAATCTCTCGATGCAGCTTTGAAAGGCGAGGGCGAAACCGGTCAGCTGACTCCTCCATTATTTTTTCTTTCCTCCTCCTCCCCCATTTTTTAGAACGTGTTTTACGTATTTTACTTTTAATCATGAAAAATAAAAGTCTTCCATTCATGATTACAACATATATATAAGTCAATTTGTGTGTGAGTTCCTTCCTCATGGGTTCCGAAACGGCTGAGCCTATCTTTTGCAAATTTCACACAAAAGTAATTGATACGCCTGATATCGAAAATTGAAATAAATAGTTTTTACAGGAGAATATTTTATGTAACCTTGGTCGGTGTAACAGAAAATATTCCCGTGTAAAACTTCTTTTTTATCTATAAGAGAAGAAAGAATATTCTTAAGATCGTCAATCCCAAATATCAGCTGACATGATATTGTAAACAAACACAGACGGAATTTGATGAACGACATTATTATTATTATTATTTTTTTACGAATTGGCCCACCGGGCAAATTATTCCTCGTAATATATAATAATCAATAGAGGATCGATTCTATAATGACGCATACGCAATCTGTGTAAATTAAACTATCATGTTTAAGCATATTGTACGGCCGGGCAACGCCGGTCGTCCAGCTAGTATATATATATAAGCAACTAACTGAACTCATGAAAAAGATAGGTCTCATGAATTAAAATAAGTTTTAGCATTGTTTTAAAAGTCTTCTCAATGATGTGTTGCTTAAGAAAAGGGTTATATTTATATAGTTATATTTTTATATATATTTATATATGCTTAAGAAAAGGTTTATACGAGGGGCATGCAATAAGTAATGCCCCTGACCCACTTCCCATAGAAGTAGAGCAACGAAACTTGGCACAGTTATGAGTCTTTCTTTACATAGGAACCACCCAGAGTTATTCATTTCTCCCATCGTTTGATGCAGCTCTGGAGACCGTTTTTGTAGAACACTCCAGGTTGGTCCTCCAACCACGATGTGACTTCAGAAATCAAGGCTGCATCATCTGGGAAACGCTTTCCTTTCAAAAACAACTTCATGGCTGGGAAGAGGCGAAAATCAGAGGGTGCAAGGTCAGGAGAGTAGGATGGGGAAGGATTTCATAGCCACGCGTCCGTGCTTCTGATCTGGATACATGCGAGTTGTGGACCGGAGCGTTGTCCTGCAGGAGGAGGATACCTTTGCTGATCTTGCCCCGCCTCTTGATTTTGATAGCTTCCCTTAATTTCCTCAAACGTGAAGCATAATAGGCTCCTGTAATTGTGGTACGCTTTGCCAGGAAATCTGTCATCACTACTCCGTCCTGGTCCCAGAAGACTGTGAGCATGACCTTGCCAGCGGAGGGTTGCACCCTTGCCTTCTTTGGAGGTGGTGAGTCAAAGTGCTTCCACTGCATTCACTGGGCTTTGGTCTCTGGATCATAGTGATGGACCCAGGTTTCATCCTGTGTAATCAGTCTTTTGAAAAACTTTGAATCATCTTCTTGGCACATATCCAAATTCATCCTTGAGCACTCGACGCGTTCTCGCTTCTGGAATGGTGTGAGCAACCTGGGAATCCATCTGGCAGACACCTTATGCATATGCAAATGGTCATGAATGATAGTTTCCACAGACCCTGTACTAATCTTGACATCTTGGGCTATTTGGTGAATAGTAATGCATCGATCTTCCAAAATGGCAGCCTCAACTTGACGGACAGATGCCTCATCAATGGCAGAAGGGGGGGGGGCGACCAGGTCTGGAAGCTGTTTCCACAGACTTCCAGCCATGTTTGAATTCACGATGCCAGTGTTTTACAAGGTCATATGATGGGGCATTATTACCATAAGTTTCTTCCATTTCATCAAAAGTCTACTGTGGTGTGCGTCCTTTCAAATACAAAAACCGGATCACTGCTCGACTTTTAACAGGCTCCATTTCGCACCTGACTCAGTTCAAACACCTGTAAAACAGAAACCACAATTAGTTCAGAGCTGTAATTTGCCACATAACCCGTAGAGATATGAATCATTGCACATGCAAAATTTCCACTAGATCAGACAACTGGAAGTGGGTCAGGGGCATTACTTATTGCACGCCCCTCGTATTTATATACGAAAATCTTTTGTTAATATTGAAACAAATATGGAGATGGCATCGAATGGGATGTAGGATGAGCATTTATCCTGTCATGTGATCAGTTTCTTTATCCAAAACTCATTAATTACGTCATCTATCAACTAAAATAATTCTATCCTGAGCTTTTCTTATTGATCAATGCCTACATCAAATTGGCTTCTGCCCATTGCGAAGTATTTTCCCTTTTCTCCAATTTTTTACTGTTTTTTTTTCTTCAAAGAATATAAATTCGGCAAATATAATTTTTCAAGATGGATAGTCGAACCTTAATATTTTCTTCATCAAAATAATTTTCATTAATATTTTCTTTATCAAAATAATTTTCATACTAAAATTTGGTCAGTACCTTATTCGACAATCAATTTCTTTTTATAGTTGAATTTGATATTTTTCGTTTTTTATTCCGTCTTTCAGAAAATAATCTTGGTATCAAGATGGTATTTTAAAGACAATATTTAGCAAAATTTATTCTTCATTTCTAATCGAGCTAAAATTATAAATGAAAAAGCCATCAAGTTGGAATGAGTGTCTCAATACATCCATGCTTATGTGAAATCGATTAAGCTTTCCGGAAACTAAAATAGTTAATCAAACTTTACTGCATGTAAACAAATTTTGACCGATCAAATTTTTTGCATTTAATCTTTATCAAGACATTCGCTAGTCTATGTCCATCTTAAACACATAGTGAAATTTCGCTCTATATCAATAAGACTTAATTTAATAAAACGTTTGTACTAGTTAAAAGTATACACTATAATAGCTTATTATAGACAAGATTTCTTTAATAAATTGGAAAATTATGGTCAAGTTACGTCACCAGATGAATTTCTGAAATATAGTCACGCACACGTGACAACAAATTCATGAAAATGCTCTTTACGTTTAATTACAAAAACGCCTCTAAGGAATAAACGTGTTCTTAGTTGAGCAACAAAGCATACGACGATACCAAATTCTTAAAACAGTAAAAGATGTGAGATATTTCGAAAACTGTTTTAAAACGTAAATCACTTAAATTGGTAATTTAGAATCGAATTCTTACATTTTGTGAAACAAAAGTACATCGTTTTGCAGGGAATACTACGTAAATATATTTATAAGTCTATTGTTTCGCTATTTATAGGAATGATATACATAACTGACAATATGATGATAATTATTTGTAATTTAGAAGCAAATGAAAGTTCGTCAGAAAGACTCCCGAGTTCGACAGAAAGATTCTCGTCTGGTATACAGATACTTTCAGGTCGTCAGGAGAGAATACGCACCGTTTCGGGGCCTACCTCTCTACGGTTGTTCGCTTATCGTTCCCCCTCACTGCTCTGAGGCCTTATTATCTAAATTGCGTTTAACTGAACTGTTCAATAGACTAAAAACTGGACGTTTAATGATTTCAGCGTTTCCTACCTCGATCAACGGTCCAGTCTCACGTGATGTTCAACGGCTGCGTCTCACACACTTGACGAATTAAGACGCGCTCCTAAAAACAAAAAAAGAAAACAACCACTAAATAATAAATAAATTCAATAAATAAGTAAATATATATTATAAAAATATAAATGATTAAATAAAATTAAATGCCTGTCTTTGTTTATCGTTACTTCCATGGCAAGTGCTCGTCTGAGCTCCAATCTGTGGTCCCCCTGGCCAATATTTCAAGATAAACACCCGTCTAGCTGAAACCACTGTCAAAAATTTTCCCCACTCTTTATCTGTGCCAAAACCAAAACGTAGATTCCATGAACAAAGCTTCAGAAGTCCACGCCTGTGGAACTCTTTTCCGTTTGCCTGTTTCCCACTCGACTACAACCTGGATGTCTTCAAGTCTAACATAAACAAATTCCTGATGAACCGCCCCCTTAAGTAAGACACTTTATCAAATCTCCAATACTAACGATTACTACGATACTATCCCATTGATTACTGTACACACAATAACCCTTATCCCGAGTGACTTCCGGACCTTGATAAGTGGTGACTACCTTGTAAAAAAAAGAGGTCGTCATAAAGATTCCCGAGTTCGAGAGAAAGATTCTCGAATTCGGCAGAAAGATTCCCGAATTCGGCAGAAAGATTCCCGAGTTCGACAGAAAGATTTCTGAGTTCGTCAGAAAGATTCCCGAGTTCGACAGAAAGATTCCCGAGTTCGTCAGAAAGATTCCCGTGTTCGGCAGAAAGATTCCCGAGTTCGGCAGAAAGATTTATCAGTTCAATAAGATACACCTGAAGAAAGTCGGAGGTTACATCGACCGAAATGTTTTGAAAATAAAATTCAAGATGAGAACAGTAATCTGAAGAACTATGATGCACTTCTGTACAATTATCAATAAATTTTATTTAAATTTATTGCTTTCTGCATTTCGTTAAGGAATTATTTTTAGGCAGATTTATCCTCAGTCATGTATTTCACTATTCTCCTCTTCAGTTGACGAACCCGAGCGAAATCTTATTAAGTATGGAAGACCATAAATACAAAATTACAAATATACAAAACGAAAACGTGTTGTGTATATTAAAAAAATTATAAACGACGTATTTTCGGTCTTTGCTAATAATCAATATTTTAGCAATATATTTTTAAAAAATTTGTATATTTAATAATCTGCAATTTCCTCTTAACCATAAGAAGATAAACAAGTTTGATTAATAAATTTCCTACTTTTCTGCAGATGCTTCAATATTTAGAAAGCGATGAAAGTGAAAATTAAAAATAAAGAAATCAATGGTAAAATATTTATTTGTATTATTTTTTCGTACAATTTTTTAAAAGAACAAAATTATTTATTAAATTAGGCTTGTAAAAACGAATAATATATTTATGAAAATAATAAATTAAAAATAGGATTTGTATATTGGCAAGTAAATAGGTAAATACAAGAAACCATAAAACAGGTATTAATCAGTTTAAGTTATACATTAATCATATTAGCTTACGTCACAATTAGATAAAAGAGTCCCTATTTGATCTCTCGTAGAAAATAAAGAAAATTCACTAAAAACATTCAATATATAAATTGATTTCTATCTACATTATTTCATTTTTTATTAATGAGTCAGCACGTATCAGGCCAAAAAGTAACTCGTGAATAATGGTTAATGAGATGGATAGATTGTCACTTGAAAATCGAAAAAATATAATGTAAGATCGGAAATGATTAATTTAATGAAGTTTCATTCCCCATAAAAACGGTTTATCTGTAACATGGGGTAAAGAGAAACTATCGAAAGAGAAGGCCTGTTAACTAAAAAATGACGTCAAGCAATGTAGGTAAAATCTGTCAAACAATCAGACTGTCGATACTGAATGAGAGTTCTTTTAAACAGAACATTAAAACATTAAAAAAAAGAAAAGAATGGAATACAATTTAATTAATACTGAAACTGATCTTTCTTCAATATAAAAATAAAAAAATATCTATGTAAAATTACATAAGTTTAAAACAAGCTACAATAAAAATAAAATAAATTATGAACATAGGGAATAAACAAATAATTTCAAAAACAAAACACAAACGACGAAAAAATTTAAAACTAAAACCAAAGAGATATAATTTTAAAAGTGAAAATGAATGATTATTGTATTTTATTAGCGTTCCAGGGATAATAATAATAATAATAATAATAATAATAATAATAATAATAATAATAATAATAATAATGATAATGATAATAATAATAATAATAATAATCACCTCAGTGACTTAGCGATAGTCACTGAGCCGATTATAATTATTATTATTATTATTATTATTATTATTATTATTATTATTATTATTATTATTATTACTGTTATTATTATTATTATTATTATTATTATTATTATTATTATTATGGTTCTTATCGAAATGTAGATGCTTTTGAATACAAAATATGGTGTGAAAATGTTCAATAGCAAAGAGGAATTTTGAAAGATAATAGATTTCAGCATCAAGCATGATAACCAACTTTCGAATTTAAAAAAATAAAGTTAGGAATTTAGTTTTAATAAATAACTATTTAAATAAAATATTACATTTTGCAAGTTTATGACTCAACCAAAAAAAACATAATTTATAATGTAAATATCTCTTAATTGTTTATAAATTGAACTTATGGTTGGTTAGTCGGCATCTGTCAAAGTTTGGCGACGTTGCTCATTGGACGTTGTTGGAGGAGGAGTGCGGTATTGTTCCGTGCAAGACGGTTATAGTATATTTGTACTATGCGGTGACGTGTAATGGCATATTGGTGCCGTGACCAGGATTGTTATGGTATATTTGTACTATGTCGTGACGTGTAATGGTATATTGGTGCCGTGACCAGGATATGACGAACACTTTATTCAAACAAATTTTTCCTCGAAAGAAAAAGAGAAAAAGAAAATAAAAGAGAAAAGAAGGGGTGTATTTAACAAAAGGACTTTGAGAGCATTGTCAGACCGAGAACTTTTACCAATCGATTTTACGGTCAGGGCAAGCTCACCGAAACCATCAAGCAGTAGAAGAGAGCAATGGGAGTCAGTCAGTAATGCGGTAAGTCAATTTTTGGTTCCCCTTTTTACTATGCTCAGTTTTGTGTTCTGTATTTTGTTAAATGTAGTTCTGTTATACGGATGGTAGTATTAACAGTGGAGAAATGGAATTATGGGCGATCAAGATGAAGTTCTTTAAGAATAGCTTTAGAGGAAGTGCATATGATAGCCAGGAATATGATTGTTTTGTTACGAGAACGCATAGTAATGTGCGAGGAGCAGATGGGAGCACTGAGTGCAGAAAGAAAGGTGGAGAGTAGAGACAGTTAAAGGGCAAATCTTAAGGCCACGGTTCTAGAAGATTGCGAAGTGGGGGTTGATCCCAGGAGCAGAGCATGAACTTACCCAAAGCAGAGGAGGATCAATATGCTGGGCCTGTAGGAGTGAAGGTCAGTGGGCAAGAGAGTATCCCACTGGCTATGGGAAACCATCCTGCTCATTATAGCTCAACTGTACCAAATGTGGACAGTTCGAACATGAGAGATTATAGAGCGAAATAGAGGGTGACTGTAGATGGAGAATCCTGACCCCAAATTTTAGTGTGCTACCAAAAGCCAAGAGAAAAGAACCAGAGAAATGCACCGTTAGAAAATAGCAGTGTAGGTAGATAAAATATAGGCATGTGTCTCGACAATAACCCGACGTGGGTTGGGATACATTTTCTAATCCTGGTCACGGCACCAATATGCCATTACACGTCACCGCATAGTACAAATATACTATAACCGTCTTGCACGGAACAATACCGCACTCCTCCTCCAACAACGTCCAATGAGCAACGTCGCCAAACTTTGACAGATGCCGACTAACCAACCATAAGTTCAATTTATAAACAATTAAGAGATATTTACATTATAAATTATGTTTTTTTTGGTTGAGTCATAAACTTGCAAAATGTAATATTTTATTTAAATAGTTATTTATTAAAACTAAATTCCTAACTTTATTTTTTTAAATTCGAAAGTTGGTTATCATGCTTGATGCTGAAATCTATTATCTTTCAAAATTCCTCTTTGCTATTGAACATTTTCACACCATATTTTGTATTCAAAAGCATCTACATTTCGATAAGAACCATAATAATAATAATAATAATAATAATAATAATAATAATAATAATAATAATAATAATAATAATAATAACAGTAATAATAATAATAATAATAATAATAATAATAATAATAATAATTATAATCGGCTCAGTGACTATCGCTAAGTCACTGAGGTGATTATTATTATTATTATTATTATTATCATTATCATTATTATTATTATTATTATTATTATTATTATTATTATTATTAATTCCACCGTGTGTGAGATTGATGCATGTTTTCGTTTTTAGTCCTTTTGGATGTTGTCGATTTCACAAGATTCTAACTATCGGGGGGGGGGCGTAGATTGTTCATGTACTTTGCTTAGCGGAGTGAAATAGTTAAGGCATATGAAACAGAAGTTTTCAGAATAGTGCAATAAGTAGTTTGCACTGATATTTGAAGTGATTTGAAATGTAAGTTATGAGTTTGTGTAATGAGTAATTCTGCACTGAAAGTCGTAGTGAATCGACTTATAATATTGAAAGGAAGGTATGAAAAGTATAAGGAGTACTCAACTTTGGAATTCATCGTGAATTGACTGAATGATGACACGGAATGTATGAAAAGTGCAATGTGCACTGCGTCAAAGGTATGAAAATGTACTAGTCAAGGATTTGATTGGACGCAGAGCGAGTGTGGCTGTAAAGATGCTGAGAGTAAGATGCATCTACAAATTAAAATATTAGAGATATAACACCGTGCAAATCCTATGAATGGGGAGCTATATACGCCGCCAGGTCGCGATGTGCGAACCGATTTTGCGACAAATGGTGAAGAGGGAATAACTGAGAACATTGCGCTAGGAGAAAGAAAAGGAGAAAGAAAAGGAGGTACTGATAGTATTCTGAATTTTTAGTAAGAGAGACTATCGCCAAAATAATTTCAGGGTGAATAAATAAATAAATGTAAAAAGAAAATTAAATAATCACTAAGAGAGAAGGGTCAGATTGCTGACGAGACGATAGTTCGTAAATAATTGAAGAGCTGTTTTGATATTTTGTGATAGAAGATGTATGAAAAGTGCAATGTGCACTGCGTCAAAGGTATGAAAATGTACTAGTCAAGGATTTGATTGGACGCAGAGCGAGTGTGGCTGTATAAGAGTCTCTGATGCTGTATGGCACGGGATGACCAAGGAATGTGGCGGTATTGCCATGGCCAATGTGAATTCCGGCCGGAAGGAAATGGAGATTTTCAGGGATTGACCAAATTAGAAAATGAGAAAATGCATATTCGGATAAAATCTGACCTTTTTCTATTGCTCGGTGAGATATGAAAGAACAATTTGGGATTGTTTTCCAAAATAGCAAGATTCAGGAGAGTCAAAGACCAGGTGATTTAGAAGTTTGCACATCATCAGAAAGATGTAAAATTGTTAACCTCCCTAGCAAGAGACACAAGCTTAATGGAGGAACAATCGTAGATTTAACCCGATAAAAGTAGAATCACTATAGACCAGGCAGAAGAGATAGTGAGGCTACGATGAGTACAATAGCACGGCCAGTAAGATGGATCGTTTTTGTGATGGTAACTGTAAGTCAGGAAGTACTGACAAGATGTAAGATAGTGTTAAGCAGACCTGAAACATTGATAACAAAGCACATGAGTGGAGTGGGGAGACGAATGGGTGACCTCTACCGAAACCGACGTTCAAACCCGTTAAAAGATTTGCGGAAATGTATCTTCTTTCCTTTTTAACTAATAAGAACTTAAGTCTTATTTAAACTAAGGCGTTCAGTTGTTCTTTTACTTCTTTTGGCTGAAACGAACATTTTTCCCGGACCTTAATGACCAGTGACGTGCTATGTTCCCCTTTGATCATAACACAACTTGGGGAAGTGGTGAGTCGTCGGACAGGACCTTTCAACGTCCAGAGGCTTCATCAGAGTGAGCGCCAGATGCTGGGACGGCTGAATTTGGCGACATTGCTCATTGGACGTCGTGGAGGAGTACGGCATGTTTTATTTGTGCACGACGATTATGGTAATACTGTAACGGTATACTGCTACGCCTTTTAAAACTGAAACTTTGTGAAATTATAGTCGTGCCAGTGAGATTTATGGCATGAGTTTTTCTGGTGCAGGTGTAAGCGAATGTATCGAGGGGGGGGGAGATTATGGCATAGTTTCCCATTTTTCCCATATGGATAGAGTGAGAGTGGGGAGGATGAGAGTATGGGACGGACGGTTGATGCATGGGTAGTGGGTAGATGACGTGCTCTGCGTTCTCTTCGCTGAGGCCACACTTTTTGCAGATGGTGTCGGGTGTCCTGTTGATTTTCGCAAATCAATAACTAGAGTAGTTCCGGCTGCGCAGTCGGCTCAGTGTTACGTAATCCTTTCTGCAGATCACTATTTCCACCTGGCGCTTCAGCTTCTTGCCTCAGTTGCCATGCATTCGTCTTATGTGTGGATAGGAAGCCAGAATGCTCCTAATCACTCTCTGGATAGCTGCTTTTGCCGTATCATAGTAGTGTTCAACCTCTGACTAGTCGAGGGATGCCCCTTATTTGGCTTGGGCGTCTGCAACTCGGAAATAACCTTCACTTTTGTGCCGGATCCAACAGACAATTCCCTTCTACAACGAAACAATTGTTTTTTGTTGTGTGCTGTTATTGTTGCGCACCATTCATTCATTTCGTATGGATCATATGACTATTGTTGGTATTCGTTTCCCCGATATCTTTCTAGTTAGAATTCTTTCTAGAAAGACACTAGGTACTTACGTTAGGGACAATGTGAAGGTTGCCAACATCCTAAGTGAAAGTGTTTCTGTGTAAAGAACAAGATTAAAATTTGACACACCCAAGTTTTCAGTCCGTGTCGTTAAACATTTATCAGCTTGACAAGAAAGTTCTTGCAGTTTTTAACTTTTAAATTCAAATGAATATATCGCTCAAGCAAAAAATTATTGTTTGAAATAAGCACCATCAGAATGAACACATTTTTGCCAAAGCAAAACAAGTGTATTTTACGTTTTGGTGGCGATAAAGTCGTTGAAGGCGTTTATATATATATATATATATATATATATATATATATATATATATATATATATATATATATATATATATCAAATTTGTCTTTACCTAAGCAGCAGTTTGTTGCTAGACAGCCATGAGCATGTTTTGGTCTACTAGTATTTATTAACTAGAGACCTCTTCAGGCAAGAACCCTTATTTTCGAAAGCGGAATTCTAAATAGAATTCTAGTTAATAAATACTAGTAGACCGAAACATGCTCATGACTGTGTAGCAACAAATTACTGCTTATGTAAAGACAAATTTAAAATGTAACTTGCTCTACTTCTGTATTGAGCACTCTTGTATTAACCTCGTTATATTTCACTGGTTACCCTACTTTTGAAAAATAGTAACCTCAAATAATCAAATCATATATATATATATATATATATATATATATATATATATATATATATATATATATTGCGTACAGAAAATTGTTAGATGAGAAAAATCATTGGTACCGTCGGTTTCAAGCCCGATAATAAGGACTGTTTAAGATATCCTTATCAAGCTCTCTTCAGCCAATATCAGTCTATTTCATAACCGGAAGTGTGAAATATATATACACCTCGAGAGTTCACGTTTAAATCTCGTTTTGTAACCCCCCCCGCCCGTTTATTTATCGGATGATGATGATTTCATTAACTTTAAACTTTGAATTATTTAAATTTAAAATCTAATTTCGAAAAAAATTTTCCCTTATATAAATCGATTTTAATTTGAACCCAAATTAATTTAGAAAATAATTTTTCTTATGTATAAAAAACCTTAAAATTTATATTGGCATCGGTTAAAAACTTAAAATTTCGTTTAATTATATCGAAATACGTTTAAACATTTCTAAAATACGTTTAAAGTTTTTTTAAAATTTTTTAATCTTTCGTTTAATTATATCGAATAACGTTTAAAAATTTCGAAATACGTTTAAAATTTTTTTTCAAAAAAGTCTAAATCTTTCAAGGTTTGGCGAAGTGAGTATTTATCTATCACAAGTGATTTTCCTAGTATATTAACATTATATATATATATATATATATATATATATATATATATATATATATATATATATATATATATATATATATCGTTAAAGTTTTGGAAGCATTTGTCACGCAGAAATTTTTCGATATGCTTGAAAAAGTGGTAGTCGGTAGGTAGGAGGTCTGGAGAGTATGGCAGATGAGGCAGAGTTTCGTAGCCCAATTCGTTCAAATTCTGCAGGGTCAGTTTAGCAACGAGCGATCGGGCATTGTCGTGGAGGATAATTGGGTCTTTTCTCTTGACTAATGCTGGGTGTTATTGTCGGTGTTTCTGATGCATTTCATCCATTTGTTAACATTACTCTTCCGCCGTAATGGTTTCGTCTGTATTCAAAAATATGTAATGGATGAGACCGGTCGCAGACTACTAAACAGTCAGCATGATCTTCTTTTGGTGCAACTCTAGCTTTGAGAAGTGTCGTGGAGCTTTGTCGGTGTGTAACGACTGAGCTGAGCGTCGCTGGTTGTCGTAAAGAACTCACTTTTAATCGCAAGTCACGATCCGGTCTAGAAACGGGTCGTTCTTGTTGCGTAAAATAAGGGCGTTTCTTTTGGTTGATGTTCAATTTTTGAGGCACCCATTTATTAAGTTTTTTTGTTTTTCTAATCACTTTAGAGAAATGGGAAATCGTCGTATACGTTATATTTAATTCAGAAGCAAGTTTTCGACCAGTTGTGCGTGGATTGGCTTTGACTAAGGCTCATGATTAATCGTTGTCAACATTCGACGGTCGACCACTACGCTTACTATCTTCAAGACTCTCGTCGCCACCACAAAATTTCTTAAACCACCATTGTGCTGCAGTGGTTCCTGTGCCAAACGCTTCGTTGAAACCGTAAGCTTTTTTCGCAGCTTTTAGACCTAGCTTGAATTGAAATAAGAAAATTGTGCGAATTTGCTTTTTTCCTTTTTGTATTCAGCATTCTGAAATGAATTCATAATTGTTTTAAAACGATTGTAATTTAAGCTAGAAGCTTTAAGATAGAAGGGAAAAAGGGTTTGGAAAATGATATATAAAGTAAAGGTATTATAACGAAAACTTATTTGAAAATACATCCACTGAAATCAAAATTTAAAATTCCACAAGGACTTTCTCGTCAACCAATATTATCCCAACTGTCTATGCCATATAAAGATGCATATCTTTAGAAATTGTTGTTTATAAAAGGCGTTGTTTCTTTTTTTTTTCAGCGTTTGTTTTTGTGCAGATTATGCATCTCATTTATAAAACTCATTACGTCTGTCTGTTTGTCTGTCTTCATATTTTCAAACTGTATCTCCTCAGAAACTAAAAGTCGCAGAGCATCGCTAGAGGCCCTTAAATGATTGGCTTTTTTATGGGCCGTTCTTTTATGGGTCGTTAGCCGGTTAAAATTGTTTTTAAGTGGTAAAATGGGGACAAAATTGAAAAACAAAAATCGTTATACATTTTGTACATTCATCTTAGTTTATTTTTAATCAGTTCATATGCGTGTCACGTTGGTACAGTTTGCCTTTCGGTTTCGATTCTAGCTGATGGCACCAAAATACTTTTTTTACTTTTAAAATCATGACTCTATAATAATATATACGAAATCTGGATAGATTAAAATACTATATTTAAGCGTATTTTACGGTCGGGGAAAACCGGGCTCCTCTCCACTAGTTTGCTATAATGATTGCTCGAGGATTTATTCATCTGTCTTTGCAATGCGTTTGAGCACTTCAAATTAAGATTGAAAAGAAATCCTCAAGAGTCAATTGTTAAAGCGGGTGGAGGCAGTTAAAGATGTCTCATCCCTACAAAGAAAGACACAACACTTAAAGTGATTTGGCAAGGGCCGTTCAATTGTCGCTGGAAGTTGGATATATGCTGAAAAGGGAGTACAGAAAACGGACAAGACAGAGAAAAGGATTACATATGTAATAAATTAAACAATAATAAAGAGAAGTCTTTGTAAAACTAAGCGTGTTTGCGGCATTAAGGAGTCTAATTATAATAATAAGAATCTGTAGGAGTGAACCTAAGTGACCTCAGGCCACATACTACTACCATGAAGAAAAGACATTGTTTCTTTAATCCTCTCTTTCTCTAAAAGAACTCAACTAACCAAGATACCCAAAAATCTATTCCCTTTTCTCTTCTGCTGTTGCTGCTCGCTCCCTCTCTCTCTCTCTCTCTCTCTCTCTCTCTCTCTCTCTCTCTCTCTCTTTGACCGATGATTGACCTAAAAAGGATTGGACAGTCAGTCTCTAGGCTTCTACGTTGTCACACGTGTCCTGCGAAGAGCAGACAGAGAATTCTAAAAATATGTAAAAACTAAAATATTCCTCTCAAGCTAATATTTGTATCCACTTTGTCAGTTATAACAGCCAATAAACAAATATTACAAATTCTTTACCGCTCAAAAAAACAGATGTGCATTTGAATGTCAGATTCAAGTAGTAACATTCAAATTAAAAAGAAAGACATTTTTTTTATTCAACGCAACCCATCAAAATTTGGTGTCTGTTGATTGAATCGAATCGTTAATCCAAGCAAATAAGGCATTTTTGTTTAGAATAGGAAGAGTGAACTAGAAAATATCTATTTCATAGGAGAAAGGGAAGCAAACCGTTTTATAAACTAGCTTATCTTTAAAGCATTTACGATGTTCCATTGTTAGATGATTTTATGATGAATTTGATGGCACCACTCCCGTCTTCGTAGTTGATCAACGTTTTAGCTTTTGACTAAAAAGAAAGAGGATGCCTTACTTATGGAACGACCCTCGTCTACAATCATACATCGTTTTTTTTTATCATGCTTTTATTATTTATAATTAATGGTTTCCATATAGTATTGATATCTATACTAGGCGTGCTTAGCAAGTGTTCGACAGAAAGATGTTAGTCTAGTGGTTATCGACACGGTTAACGAGCTGAGTGTCCGATGGTCTAATCCAATTCGTTCCACAAAATCCCTTTTACTTAGGATGCTACCAACCGTCACATGGTTCCTCTTGTAATCCCGATGACTTTACAGAAGAAATTCTAACTAGAAAAATATCTGGTAAACCAATGCCAACGATAGAATCTTCGGATTGATACGATATGATGAAGACAGAAAGATTCCCGAGTTCGACAAGAGACACAGTGAGACGGTCGGAGTTTACATTGGGCGAAACTTTGAGAAAATAACAATCAAGAAAAGGATAATAGTCAGCTCGTGACTGGCCCTTTTAGAGGCGTTCATCGTACAAAGAATGTATGAAATATGCACGCGTGCTTTGGAACTCCGCACGTGACATATGTGGATTTCATTGAAATGTATTGAATATTCCAGATTGAATGATTAAACCACTTGGATGATGAAATAGATTAATTATCGATTTCAAATATCTTCTGAATATTTTATCAAGTGCTTTAGACATTTTTGCATAAAATACAATTATATCAGAGGACATTTATCATATATATATATATCTATATGTATATATATATACATATCTATATGTATATATATGTATATATTTATACATATACACATATACGTACACACACATACACACACACACACACACACACACACACACATATATATGTGTGTGTGTATGTGTGTGTGTACGTATATGTGTATATATATAAATATATACATATATATACATATAGATATGTATATGTATGTATACACGTATATATATGTATATATACACAAATACATATATACATATATATGTATATATATATGTATATATGTTTATATGTATGTATATATATGTACATATAAATACGTGCGTAAGTATATGTATATATGTATATTTTGGGGTGGAGAGGGCTCCCGTAAGCCGTGGTGAAGGCAACCTTTCTAGGAGAAGCAAATCTCTGATTTAAAAAACCATAAAGCGGAAGACCATTAGCCACATTAAGCTGGTCTGCAGTTTAATTTGTTGCTGGCTATCTTGCTCTTGCTTGTTGATGGATCTCAACATTTTGAACCGAGAGAGAGACTTAGCTGTCGTACAAAGCTAAGACTCTGTAACATCATATTTGTATAGATACTCCCTCAGGCATTTGGGCTCATGGATTTTAAATGTCTGAGGGAGTGGCACTCGTCTGACAAGACTTTGTAATCATCATATGTATATATATATATATAAATATATATATATATACATATATTATATATTTATATTTATATTTTATTAAGTCAGTCAGCTGACCTTGTGTGCGAGATCGTAACTTCTTGTTACTATATCACTCTAAGATCGTCTGTATTAAACGTAAGGTTAATAATTGATTTCGTGGAGATGAACAGTAGCCCTAGGGTATGTTTCTTGCTAATGGAGTCACAGGTGGCTTCGTTTTAAAACCTTCGACCAGCGTTGATCTCATGTGCTGATGAATGCGTAAACTCAGGATCCTGAATTTGCGTTTACTCTTTAAAAAAAAAAATGAACAAAAAATAATACCAATATTACATTCTTCGAAAATTTACTTCATAAAATCTGATTTTGATCTTGGTATAATCTTGGTACAGGAGTTTGTTTTCAATTAAACTCTGGACAAAGAAACAGACAGATGATACATTGCATGCATATTATAGATATAAGATCGAATTCGACAAAGGGGAAAAAGATTAATTATCGATTTCAGATATTTTAGGAATATTTTGTCAAATTCATCGAAGATTTTATTCAGATAAAAATAAATCTGAATTAATTTGAAAGTTTAGAGAACATTGACTATGTATGTGTGAGTGTGTGTTAGTGCGCATATATGCATATATATATGTAGATATGCAAATCTGCGGCGGGAGTGCAGAGTCATCTGAGATGGCATGGACGACAAGATTGGGAGAATTCAATGTTACGGCGATCATCTGGAAAGATGCAGCACTCATCATTTGTGTATATATGTGTGTTCATGGATATATTCTTCATACGCACATATATATGCATATATATTTCATTAAACAAATATAATTATATAATAATATAAATGTATATATATGTATATACATATATGTATACATATATATGTATATGTATATACATATACCAGGGCCGTTCTAAAAGTAATGGCTCTTATTTTTTACTCCGGCCGAATGGATCAGAGGGAATATCAAATTGAATTGTTATGATGACTGAACTTATGCATTCATGGCCTGAAAAAACATGCTTCAAAAGCAGAAATTCATCAGTGAATCTCTGGCAAAAGTGCATTGAGAATGGTGGTTTTAATGGTACCACCCCCATCTTCGTAGCTCTTCAACGTTTTTAGTTTAAAAAATAGGTTTTACTTTTGGAACTGCTCTAGTAAGCATGCATATATTAATATATGCATATAATAGACTCGTACACCCGTTAAAATGCGCACAAGTTAAAACCCGTTGATTTAGAATAAGGGCTTTATGCCAAATCGATGGTTGAATTTAGACGCATGTTACATTAAATATTAATCCCTATTAATCCCTATCAATCTCTTATTAATCCATAATTGAGCATCGAATACTAGTGTGCGGCATTTTATCATAACAAAGTTCTATACTAAATTTCAGTCAGATTGACCCAGTAGTTTTTGAGAGGAAAGAGAACGATCAGACAGACAAACAGACAGTCAATAAGGCCGACTAAGAGTAAAATAGATATATAAATTAATGCATATATATATGTGTGTGTGTGTGTGTGTGTGTGTGTGTGTGTGTGTGTGTGTGTGTGTGTGTGCATATAAGAATATCTATGTATATGTATAGATATGCATACGTTTCATTAATGGATAATTCATGTTTGTTTCTCTTGCAATTCGTTTTTCTATTTGGCAGGCCAATGTTCAAACGTTCTGTTTGAGTGTAAAAAGAAATATATATATGCATGCGTATATATGTATATATATGCACATATGTATATACATATACATATATATATGTATAAATATATTTATCAATATGTATATGTTTGTATATATATATGTATACTTATATGTATGTGTATATATATATATATATATAATCTATATACGTAAATATATGCATACATACACATCTATATATGTATGGATATATATATATATATATATATATATATATACACACATATATATATATATGAAATATAAACATATTTACGAATATGTATTTGCATATATATGTATATATATGTATATTAAAGGCTTCCTTCAGTCTTGACAGACTATGGATACCCACAGTAAGGGTGCCTGCGCATGAAATTTTTGTGGCAAGAGTTGCGCAATCTTCAACCACACCTCTCCTGAGTCAACATTGTTGAATACCAGTGGCAAATGGAGGTTCAGGACGACTGGAAACAATGCCAAGATAAGCGGAAAGCACATACAGCGCCTAGAATTCCCAAATGGTCATCCATCTGATACTAGCCAGGCTCAACGTTGCTTAACTTCGGTGATCTGACGGGAACCGGTGTGTCAACATGATTATATCGTATACACACACACACACACACACACACACACACACACACACACACACACACACACACACACACACACACACACACATATATATATATATATATATATATATATATATATACTTACATTTCTAGGTTTTATATCAAGAATATATGTTTCAATGTATCATAACAAATAAGAGTAAATTTATCATGTCTCATATATATTCAGACTATTATTCCATTTGTTATTAGATTAAGTGCTTAGCACGGCTAAAAAGAAAAGAACATATCCAATCTGGAAATTGACATTTTTTAACTAGCTAAAGGAACACTAATTTCATTTAATAATTAATTATGGACCTGAAAGAATAACTTTGACATCACAATGGAAGCCCCTGATTCAGCTGGGGTGGCCGATTTGCAAAGGCTATACAGTTTAATGAAAATACATAAGAACATATCAGGATTGGTTGGGAAAAGGTTTAGCAAAGACGATTCCTTATTTTCGTATCCATTAGAATCTAGATAGAAAGAAAAAATCGTTGCATGAATATTTCAGGAAACTGAACCTAAATTATCGTATAGTGTATTTTAAATATTAATTAATATTAATTTTCGTTTTATTAATATTAATTTAATTATTAATATTAATGATCGTTTTTTATATTAATTTAACTATAATATTAATGATCGGTTTTAATATTACTTCAGCAATTAATATTAATTATCGTTTTTTTATATTAATTATAGTATTTATATTAATTTTCGTTTTTTAAATATTAATTTCATTAATAATATAAATTATCGTTTTTATATTAATTTGATAATAATGAAATTGATCGTTTTTATATTAATTTAATTATTAATATTAATGTTCGTTTTGTGTATTAATTTAATTAAAAATATTAATATTGAATTTTCAAATTAATTTAATGATTAATATTAATTATCGTTTTTATATGAATTTAATTATTAATAATTATTATGGTCTGTGAAATTAATTTAATTATTAATTATGATTATCGTTTTTTATTAATTATTATTAATTATGATTTTTATAACATTTTACTTATTAATATTAATTATGCTTGTCATATTAATTCAATTATTAATATAAATTATGTTTCTTATATAATTTAATTATTTATATTGATTATGTTTCTTATATAATTCATTTATTAATATCAATTGTTTTTTTATTAATTTAAATATTAATATAAATTATAATTTTATTTCATATTAAGTTAATTATTAATATTAATTTTTGTTTTTATATTAATTTAATTACTAATATAAATTATCGTTTTTTATTAATTAAATTATTAATATTAATTATATTCTTCATTTTAAAATATTAGTAATAATTACTGTTTTTTATATTAATTAAACTATTAATATTAATTATGTTTTATATCATTTAATTATTAATTTTTTTATTAATTTACTTATTAATTTTCATTATCGATATTCATATTAATTTCAGTTTAATGGCCGTTGTTTATATTATTTTTATTATTAATATTTATTATGCTATAATCCATTTTAATATTAATTTACTTTTTAATATGTATTATAGTTTTTATATTAAATTGATTATTAATGGTATTGATCGCTTTTTATATCAATTTTATTAATAATGTTAATTATTTTTATATTCACTTAATTATTAATATAAATTATCGATTTTCGTATTAATTTAATTATAAATATTTATGACGCTTTTTATATTAATTTTATTATTTATATGTATTATCGTTTTATATTTATTTAATTATTAATATTAATTATCTTTTTTATATTAATTTGATTATTAGTATTTATTATCGTTTCTTATATTAATTTAATTAATTATATTAATTATGGTTTTTTAAATTAATTTTTATTATTAATATTAATTATCTTTTTTATATTAATTTATTATTAAAATTAATTAATCTTTTTATGTTAATTTAATTATTAATGTAACTTAACGTTTTGTTATATCAATTTAATTAATAATATTAATTATGTTTTTTAATAATTTTTTATTAATATTAATTATCGTTTCTTTTTATTAATATAATTATTAAAATTAATTATTGTGATTATATTAATTTGATTATTAATATTATGTATCGTTTTTTATTAATGAAATTATTTATATTAATTATTTTGTATATTAATTTGATTATTAATAATAATTATCTGTTTTATATGATTCGTTTATTAATAATCATTATGGCTTTTATATTAATTTAATTATTAATATTAATTATGTTTTTTAGATAATTAAATTATTAATATTAATTATTGTTTTTATATTAATTTAATTATTAATATTAATTATGTTTTTTTTTCATATTAATTTAATTATTGATATTAATTTTCGTTTTTATATTAATTTAATTATTACTATTAATCATTGTTTTTATATTCATTTATCGTATAGTGCATTTTTATATTAATTTGAATCCATTTCATAATATCTATAAACCCTACTACAAACGAGACCATACATAGATAATAACTTTAACAGAATAATTAAATTATCTAATAACGAACAATTATTCAAATAAAATGGACAATACTATAATGAGAGTCTGGCTGGATCTGCGCATGAGCGGAAATGAGCTTTAATACATCCAACACAACACGGTTAATAGTATAATGGGGAAAAGGCTTTATAATTGGATATAAAAGAAAAGAACTTGATGATGATAAGAAATTTTCTGACTGATAAAGAACTAGGACATGATACTTATTATCCTAATACCGCAAGTTTATTATTAAATAATTATTTATATTTTGTTTTGGGGTGTTTTTTAAGAGAAAATAAAATAAGGTATCCAATCTAAGCTAAACCGCGAAATTTCTGTCCACGTGACCTATTGAACACTGTTAAGACGGCTGACTATATTGTATGCTTCATGACATAAACAATATTTATTTATCGACTTGTCGCATAGCTGTTGAATTATCCGGTTAGAACGCTGGAAAGTGAATCGAATTGTGCGACCGATTGTACGTTTATCTTCCACGCTGATGATTTGATTCGAATGAAACATATACATATGTGGATACTTAATAATTAAATATTTCATATTAAATAACTATACGTATACTAGCAGGGAGACTCGACGTTGCCCGAGGAGGATAAAAAATGTTTCATAATTTCAATACTTTTATTGTCATTGGAATCGGTGAAATCAGGCATTTTTTCAATCAAATCGACTGATTGCCTGCTCTAGTCGGAGACCTATCGCAATACATCGGAAAAAAGCTTCACATGCCTTCCCGTAACGAATTAGTTCACAATACATTGTAGTCTACATTGTACCGTAGAGAATCTACTGTTGATTTTATAAAATTATTTATGTATAATTGCTCCAATTTAAGTTTAGAATGAAAAAGTCAAGTCTCATGCTTTAAGAGTGCTTTAAACAGAAACATTTATTTCGAACGCGCCCCTATCTTGCCAAAGAAACTACTGTTGGTTTTATACGGTGGTCCTTTTCTGTTCGTGCAGTGGTAACACTTCTGTAATGCACTCGTGATGTTCTGATCAAAATACAACTCTATAAGAACACTCCCATATATGTGAAGTACACTTGTGTGAAATTTCCAAACATTCGACCCAGCCGTTTCAGATTGATTTTGGAAAGAACTCACGCAGAGAGAACATGTCTTTTATACAGAAGTAAATATCATTTATGGTTCCATTCGTAGATAGAAATACAATAGAGTGTTCGATTTTTTAATGAGTATTGAAGCATATTTATTTATTAATAATGTTACAGAAATTTAGATTAACGTGGTGCCATGGGTTTTAAGCTGAGAGAACCGACCTAAGTGAAAATATTGGGTTTTCTCATGTTTTAATTATGAAGTATTCCCTCGATATCGTCAGCTAGATTTTGATTGGTTGATGCAAGGCAGAGAACGATTTATAATTAAAACCCAGAATTTCTCGCATTGGTCCATTCTCCCAGCTTTAAACCTTTCTTTTATACAGGGAAATCACCACTCGAGAATAAGGCTTAATGAATTTAAAGTGTTAGTGTAGTAATCTTTAGGGCTATGACAACAGCATATTCTTTTCCTTGTTTTGATTCTCATGTATATATCCATTGATATCTTATATGTTTTTATATAGAGTGATGTGGTTCTCGGTTGATTAATTATTTCTAACTGTGTGGGATACACACTCGAGAGTCAAAACAATGAAAAGAATATGCTGTTGTCATGGCCCCAGTAATCGTTAATGGTGTACATTGAGTAGAATTTGGATTATTTAAGAGAATAGCTCAACAAGAACTTGTTTACATTGGACTTGAAGGCTACCATATTGTAGTCGGCCGGGAAGCAGGCTAGAGGAACAGTGTTTCACATGCGGACAGTTGTAGGAAAGAAACTTTGTTCATGGAATCTGCGTTTAGATTTGGGCACAGACAGAGAGTTGGAGAAATTGTTGATAGTGGTTATCTAAGGTACCATGTTGATCTGAATTGCCGTAACATTAAAGATGAGCACACTACGTGTTGTGTATTCATAAACAAAATAAGTTGCTAAAACGAACAAATATCAAACATGTGGAAAACCTCTTTGGAAATAGGTTATGATTAGGAATATCTAGAGTATCAAGTAATCCTTATACACTGTGAAATTTACATTTATATCCGCATACAGATGTTTTATTTGATAGCAACACACAGACAACATATTCATAGAAAGATCAAAATGAATTTAATATTAAGTTTTGAACAGAAGAATATTTCCTGCTTTGCGTTGTTTCTATGACGACACATGAGCGGATTTAACAAGCGCCATTGCTCACTGTTACTTCCGGTTCAAGTCTCTTCCTAATCTTCATTAATGATCTCCAAATCACATTCTTAGACCATTAGTAGACATTTACGCAAACGACACTACAATCTATGACAACACTTGAAAGGCCGACAATAACCAAGATCTCTCTAATTCTCTCTTTTCTGGCGTGGTGCAGTGAGAAAAAGGTGGTTAGTTAATTTTAATGGATCTAAAACCAAGCTTATCTCTTTCTATCACCAACGCTCTTATCTCCATTTGGTCCCAGTTGAAATGAATGGCTTTCGTCTTGGGGGAGCATCATGTTTTGGCAGACTTCTATTACAGGCCTTCACTCCTGATTTGAAATGGAGTACATACATCAAATCCGTTGCCAACATTGCTGGGAAAATGGTTGGATCATCCCACTAAATATCGCATTCCCGATGAAATCGTCTACCTGTATAAGAGCCAAATATGCCCTAAAAAGAGGAAGAGTTGCTCAGAGCATCATGTCCTTCCTCAACAGGATAAAAAACCGACTTCGAAATCTAGTGAGCGATATTTTCCCTCTCTTCTCTGCTGTCTCTGTCTTATAAAAGAAACGTTGTGAGCATCTCTCTGCTCTATCGTTATTTTCATGGCAGGTGCTTGACTGAGCTTCACTCTATGGTTCCCCTTTGTAAGTCATCCACAGCAAACACTGAGCGAAAATTCCATGAGCAGAGCTTTTTTCGTAGAACTGTTCATCTGTGAATACAATACCATGGAGCTGCTTACCAGTTGTCTATAGCATGGTTGATTTCAAGTTCAATGTCAATAGGTTCTTAAATGGTCGACCTCTAAAATAAATTAACTTTTAAAATTTCCATTGATGCAAAAATATTGACCTCTATAACCCACAAACAATGACTTTTTTTTACATAGAGAGAAATAAAATGTGTGTGTCCGCGTGCACGCGTGCGTCTAAGTGTGTGTGTGTATGTGTGTGTGTGTGTGTGCGCGCGTGCGCTCGCGCGTGTGTGTGTACAAGCCGGTTCTAATAACTTCATTGTAACGTGATATCAGCAAAGTAATGAATTGTCATGTGACCCTCAAAGGCCAATCAGATTACACGTCGTGCCAATAGTTCTTTCAGCGAAAACTTTGTTTACCGATCTTTCTTTTTTTCCTTTTCTCACTCACCGGAACTTCCAAAGACGTTTTCACATGTTTTGTCATCTGATCTGTTATCGATTCCTCTTCAACTCCCCTCCTCCCACCACAACCACCACCCTCTGACCTTTGATTTAGAAAGTAAAAAAAATGAATGTTGATACTATTTATTATCTCTATGCAACCAAGCTTTGTCAACATATACGTTCTTTCAGCCTCTGTGACGCCCAGACATTGAATGGATATGAATTTAACCCTCGGACATCTTTATTAAATACGTACGACAAGACTAACATGTCAAACACAATAACAACGTGAACTCCTGGCGCAGCGCCGGTTGATTAAAAATCACATAAACAGCGTAGTATCTGTTTAATCTATGGTGTAATGAATATACGAGGTGCCTTAAAGAAATTTCCTTACTATTTTCGTATGGGCACTTTTATTGGTATTACACACATAAAACTCTAATCTCCTTCGAAGTAATCTCCTTTGGCTGTACTGCACTTGTGTGAGTGTGTCAATGACCTGCGTCACAGCCTCTTTCATCTCCTCACTTGTCTCATAACAATAACCTCTAAGGTTTTCTCTTGATGTTAGGGAATAACCAAAAATCACAGGGAGCAAGGTCTGGACTATAGGGAGAGTGAGGAACTGTCTTGATGTCCATCTTGGCCACGATAATGTCTTTCTTTCTGATCTTCTCTGAGCACCCAGAGAGAGTGGTTCGTGCAAATCTTCCACATCTACAGTTCCTCGTGAATGTGACTACAGCTCCCACACTCACATCAAACTGTGCACTTATTGTCTCTATAGAAACACGACGGTCCTTATCCATGAAATTCTTTATTTGGCCAATCAACTCTTGTATTCTGATTCTTTACTTCTCCCACATCTGTCATCATCCCTCACAGACGCCCTGCCTTCCTTGAATCTCTTATGCAACTCAAAACTGATGCTCGATTCTAACAAAATGGTCAAAAAGCAGTCTAAAGTATTCCATACGTTTTTTCTAATTTTAAAACAGAATTTTATCGCATATCGTTTTTCTAATATGTCCTCGCGTCTAGATTGCATTTTTTAAATTCACC
This sequence comes from Euprymna scolopes, assembly GCF_053919585.1. Taxonomy (NCBI): domain Eukaryota; kingdom Metazoa; phylum Mollusca; class Cephalopoda; order Sepiida; family Sepiolidae; genus Euprymna; species Euprymna scolopes. The sequence goes on along the minus strand of NC_136508.1, from coordinate 25,019,364 downwards.
AGTTGTGAGAACCAGGCTTTAGTAGGGTGTATTCTAATTCCTGCTGTAGCTATTCATTTGAACGTGAAATCATAAAAATGGGTCAGTCATGTTATAAGATGTATAGCAATAATATATTGGATTTTTAAGTGTCTAAGACAATTTTAAATGTCTGTACAAAAAAGTCTTGCAACTTATTGAGGCACCTCATAAGTACATTAGTATGAACGGTATATTGATTATTCGCACCACTGTTCTTACTTTGAATGTTATTTGCACAACATTTCGGTCGATGTAACCTCCGACCTTCTTCAGGTGTATCTTGTCAAACTCAAGAATCTTTGTCGAACTCGAAATTTCGAACAGAACCCTCTTTTACTTAATCCACTAGGATAGCATGCTCTTATTCCGTCAGCCGTGACTGGGTTGACATCCTTAGTAATTCGAAATTGTATTCTTAGTGTCGCCTGCACTGATGATTGCATCTTCAACCTCCAAAACAGTTTCACTTAAAAACGTTGCGAAAAAAACCCACTCAAGACGAGGATAGTAATTTGAATAATTCAAATAATACAACTATTCACTTTTCATTTAAAAAAAATCAAAAACATAGTGTAGTAGCTGTTCTGGTGCAGCAAAAGTCTATTCTCTCCTAAGGTCAGTGAACGATAAATCCTTCTAAACTGAGGCAGTTTTAAAGTAAATAGGAACACTCAATTTTTAGTGATATTTTCGTGGCACTTATAGGTTCAATTCTTACTTCAGGCGGTAATAACTAAGATTAGTATGATTAATTAATTTTTACTGTCATGACTGACAGAACAAGAACAATCTATCTTTTTGCATTAAATAAAGTTTTCAGTTTGAAATTCCATATGGGTTCCAGATTTCGAGATAAATATTTCTACGTTTGACAAGATGCATGCGAAGAAAGTTGGAGGTTACATCGGTCGAAACGTTGTAAAATAACAACCAAGTTGAGAATAGCTATACGGATAATCCAAACAGTAAAAAATGTGCAGCCAGAAGTATAATCTTTTTTGCAAAAGGGTCACCACATATTAAGGCTCTGGGGCCACTCGAGGATAAAGGTTAACTTGTATATTTTAGTCATTGGAATAGTAACATAGTAATAGATTGTGGTGGTAACTTGTCATAATTAGATTATTTACGAGGAGGATTGAATAAGAACTTGTTTACGTTGGACTTGACTAGGACAATATTGTAGTGAGCTGGAAAGCAGACCACCGAAACAGAGTTCCATAGACGGGCAGTTCTAGGAAAGAAAATCTAGAAAAATAATTGAAAAAAATGAAAATTGCAGTTACTTTTGTCACATATTTGAAATTATTTTGGTTTTCAATAAACTTAAATAGGGGTAAGATGCAAAGAAACCTCTATAGTGAAAGTGTGAGCATTTTTGCAGATTATCAGCTTGGTCGGAGGCATTTACGTCGAGGAGGGGTATCAGTAACGCAAGTTGGATAGGGCACATTAGATTGAAGTACTTTAAAAAAAAAAAATTTTTTTTATTACATTTTCACCCCAAACAAGGCGCATTGCCACTTTGGTGTAGGGGGCTACTATCAGGGGCAGCAGATTGCTTGGCCTTTGGGACAAGATCAAAGTGTAGTATCTGTCGTAAGATGCTGCACTTCTATTTCTTGTTCTCTTTCGGTGGAGGAGAAATCCTTCACGACTGAAACAATTTTAATTTTTGTACCTTTTCTCCACGTTAAAAAATGACCCTGGTGTCTAACTCTGTCCCGTGGGGAGGCATAGTAAATAGGTACTATCAGGGCAGCAACTACTAGGGTACTATGTTGGGATTTGGGCAGCAAGATGTCGGTTCACGTTACACTTGAACTTCTGCATGTCAGTACAGTTAGGGAAGCAGGGACCTGGAATGGAATTCCAGAGTCTAGCGGTTCTAGGGAAGAAACTACTGGAGTAGAAAGATCTTTTACATCTAGGGATCTCTACTGTGTGGGGGTGGGATTTAGCTGCCTGTCGGGTTTGTTGAGGGTGTCTACGTCGTGGGGCACAAGTGTCTGCAGTTCGTCAGAGCATTCACCATTAAAATACTTGTAGAACAGGCAGAGAGATGCAACGTTTCGTCGATGGGACAGAGGCTGAAGCAGAGATGGCAGTTCAGGGCCTATCAGATTGGCGACTCTCTTTTGAACCTTGTCTAGGAGCGAGAGACTAGCAGCAGATGCACCAGCTCAAATGTGACAACAATACTCCATACATGGGCGAATGGTGGCCTTATAGAGGTACAGGATACTTTCAGGTGTCAGTAGTTTTCTAGCACGGTAGAGAGAGCCTACCTTTTTCGCAGCGGCCCTGGCAATGTTTTCAATATAAATAAGTATATAACAAGTACAACTATCCAGACATTGTCTTTGGTATGTGTTCATTGTTTTGCCCTCGTGCCAAGAATATAGCGTGGTGTCGTCAGCAAATATACCTATCTGTGACTCAAGTGTCGTTTATGAATATTAGCAATATCAAATGTTCAAGAATTGACCTTTCGTTACACCCTAATTAATGTTATGTTGTTACGTTGGAATGTGTGACCGTCGACACCAATGCGGATCTTTTTTCTTTTAGTTAAGAAGAATCCGATTGTATTAAATATTCATTCGATAATCCAAAAATCCAATAATATCGTACGAATTGATTTTCGTGGAACATTCATTACACAGCTAGCTTTGTCAAATGCATATGCGTTCAGAGATAATCGTTAGAAACGCTGCAGTAGAATGGGCTTGCCTAAATTGATACTGTTATTCAGAAAGAAGTTTAGCATTAATATCGTTAGATTAAGCAATCACTCACAGATTTCAGCGAAGAGCGGAAGGAGATAGACAGGGCGATCGTTTAGTAGGTCAATTCTTTCACCAAAATGTTTGAACACTGGAATCATAGAGGTAATTTTCCATGTGTCAGGAGCATTTCTTCATTGATTTAGCAGGGATAAAATCTGTTACACATGCTTTGGGGTGTCTTAGTTTTTATGATACCCGGACATGGGAAGGTGTGTTGATCAGATCATCAAGTGTGGCTTCTGTCAGCAGTGAAAAATTTATGAGGGAGGTGTTTGATAAGTTTAAGGTGCTCATCGTTGGGCAAACAGTTCAGCCTTCTCAGTTTCTGAATAAACGGCATCATTGTGACAGTGAGCAATTATTGATTGCCCATTATTCCTCACACTATTAGTGCACACACACACACACACACACACACACACACACACACACACACACACACACACACACATATATATATATAAAATAAAAGATAAAGAATAAAAGATTATATAAAACATAATATCACCAGAACTATGAGAAAAAGTTAAGAAGAAAAATTAAGAAAAAATAAATCTTTAGGTTATGGCATTTCGAAGTTAAATGCTTCTCATCAGAAGAGAAGAAAGACCAAAATTATACAAAATGATAATATTGAAAAAAACATGATTTAATCACACACACACACACATACATATATATATATGTGTGTGTGTGTGTGTGTGTGTGTGTGTGTGTGTGTGTGTGTGTGTGTGTATGTGTGTGTGTGTGTGTGTGGTTTTATATTCTTTTAGGGTTAGTTTGCTGTATTCACTTATGATTGAAAAGTTTAAAATAGAATGTCCGATATCAGGTCAAGCAAAAAAAAAAAAAACCACAATCAGCGCGGTGATGTTCTTAAAATCATACTTGTCGATTTTATTAAAATTCCTGTAAAACGACAAATGACTTTAACAAATCAAATTCTTTTTCTTTATGATTTTTTGAAATTATAAAAATTCAAATAGAAATTATTTAGATGCTTAAAACTTATTTTTAAATACGTTCTCTACTGAGGTAATCTTTGTTTTATTGTATTTTTGTTTTATTGTGATTTTGTTTTATTGTATTTTTGTTTTATAGTGATTTTGTTTTATTATATTTTCATTTTATTGTTTTTTTTTATTGTATTTTTGGTTTATTGTATTTTTTGTTTTATTGTATTTTTTTATTGTATTTTTGTTTTATTGTATTTTTGTTTTATTGTATTTTTTGTTTTATTGTATTTTTGTTTTATTGTATTTTTGTTTTATTGTATTTTTTGTTTTATTGTATTTTTTGTTTTATTGTATTTTTGTTTTATTGCATTTTTTGTTTTATTGTATTTTTTGTTTTATTGTATTTTTGTTTTATTGTATTTTTTGTTTTATTGTATTTTTTGTTTTATTGTATTTTTTGTTTTATTATATTTTCATTTTATTGTTTTCTTTTTTTATTGTATTTTTGGTTTATTGTATTTTTTGTTTTATTATATTTTCATTTTACTGTTTTCTTTTTTATTGTTATTTTGGTTTATTGTATTTTTTTATTGTATTTTTGTTTTATTGTATTTTTTGTTTTATTGTATTTTGTTTTATTGTATTTTTGTTTTATTGTATTTTTTGTTTTATTGTATTTTTGTTTTAAGAAACGATGAAAATCCATCCAAAAATTATTTCCTTTCATTACGTTCTGACAAATTTCAGTTATTTTATGGACCTAACCGATAATTGCCTCTAGTGACAACCGATGTAAATCCATGCTAACAAACGTACGATCACAGTATATGTGGAACTCAATCTTCCCCTTTTCTGATCTCATGTAGACAAATATTTTTAATCAGTTTTCATACATGTCATTTATTGCATTTTAATCCATTATAAATGCATTGCGCATAAGAATTTATAAGTAATATGGGATTAATTATATTTCAGAAGTAACAAATACGAAAACGCGCATTTCGGTCGACACCAATTTCTTTGACTTCGGGTTGAACCTGTAAACGGCAAACAAACAATAGTCGTATCCCTTCGCAGACTTTTGTTAATATTTTCGTTTTTGTAAATAAATCATTTCTTTATTAAAACTATTCTTTATAATTTAATTTTTCTTTTAAAAATACATTTGCAATTTATAAAAACAAATACGTCTTTTTAAGTAAAACTATTCTTTTTAAAAGTTTTGTTTTGTAATAAAAAATATTTTTTAAAAATATTTATAAATTCAAAAAAAAAAAAAAATTACAAATATTTTCGTATCCCAAATGTATGAATAAACGAAACAATATTTAAAGAAATACATAATATATTTTACAAAAACTTCATGTGTAATATAACTTCCGGTGAGAAATTAATCAGAGATTTTCAAACCTCATCCGTAATATAACTTCCGGTGATATTTTCAAATAATAAAGTAATCAGGGATTTTCAGTCAAGAGATTTTTCAACTAATAAATTAATCAGCAATAAACTATGCACATTATCGTACAATACGGCATAATCAGTAGACGTATATGTTTTTGTTAGATCACTGAAATTAAGAAACGTTGAGCTTGGTTAGTGACCATTTGAGACAACCAGGCGCTGTATGTAGGAGGACCTCAACATCTCTTTACAAGAATTACAAAAACCTCCTTTGACGGATACGTGCGACTTGGGGGATCGCTTTGGAATTTAGTATTCCCTTGACACTTCTACCTCCAGAGGAAGCCACTTCAACCCAATCAAGGTAAATGATGTTTGCCATGCCACAGTATAGTGCAAGATGTTCTAACCACGGATTGAGTTCGTTTGTGTACTACCACGCTGCAAACGTTATTGATAGACACTGATAAGAAAAAAAAAACTTTGGTGTTTGTGTATATTGGCGTTCTTTAAAACCAACGCATTTCAGGATGAAACGTTATTACCTACTTACGTGTCATGTCGAATTTAGTATAAATTCCAAAAATTACGAAAAATGATCCAGTAGAAGAGTAGCTAGATGTATTTTTGACAAAAAATATCATCAACAACTACCTTCTATTTATAATGACGAACCCTTAATTTAAGTCGATTTTTGTCAAGGGAGATAAGTCAGTTTATCACACTGAATTAGTCGCGCAGATATTTCATATTAAAACATATGATACAACTCGATAATTCCATAAATTCTATTTATTTTTCTACTGAATCATTTTTTGTACTTTTTGGAATTTATACTCATTTCAACATGTGACACGTAAGGAAGTAATAATGTTTTCACCTGAAATGCGTTAGTTTAAAATCTCAACAATCTACACAAGCAGCAATCTTTACAATAGTTGAACATGTAATTATAATTCCCTACCCCCCAAAATCCAACCACCTGGGTAAATATTAATTATTTTGTAAAAGAAGATTAATTAAAATACAAATTTTCCTTAGAAAGAAATATCAAAGCAACTATTAGAATAATTATTTTTTTTAAAGAAATTATTAAATAAATGTACAAAACTTTTCACATTTTTTAACACTTATTTGATTATATATATATTTTTAAAGACTTATTTGATTATATATATATATATATATATATATATATATATATATATATATATTACAAGGTGGTCACCACTTATCAAGGCCCGGAAGCCACTCAGGAATAAGGGTTATTGTAATTACAGTACGTTAGTGTGGATATTTAAAGTGTCTACTTAAGAGGGCGGTTCATCAGGAATTTGTTTACGTTGGACTTGAAGACATCCAAGTTGTAGTAAAGAGGGAAGCAGGCAGACGGAACAGAGTTCCACAGGCGTGCAGTTCTAAGAAAGAAGCTTTGTTCATGGAATCTACGTTTTGATTTAGGCATAGATAAAGAGTGGGGAAAGTTTTTGACAATGGATTCAGCTAGACGGGTGTTTTTTGTAAAAGATTGGCGAGGGGGGACCAGAGATTGGAGTTCAGACGAGCACCTGCCATGGAAATAACGATAAGACAAAGATAGGCTTGCAATGTCTCTTCTGTGGGAGAGAGGTTGCAGGGAAGAGAAAAGGGCATCCCCCACTAAGCCACGAAGTCTATTTTGTACTCTGTCAAGGCAGGATAGACTGTTTTTAGCAGCTCCTGCCCAGATATGGCAACATTATTCCATCCTTGGACGTACTTAGCTTTTATATAGATAGAGAATTGCATCAGTAGTGAGATATCTTCTGGAGTGGTAAAAGGATCCCACCATCTTTCCAGCGACCTTGGCAACTGACTTGATGTACGTGTTCCATTTCAGATCAGGAGTGAATTGTCAAGCCCAGAAGCTTGTCAAAACATGGGGCTTCTCCTAGACGAGAGCCATCCATTTCAACTGATGCCAGATGGGGATCAGAGCGTTGATGATGTAAAGATATGAGTTTGTTTTTAGATGCATTAAAGGTAACCAGCCACGTCTTTCCCCACTGAACCACTCGTTCGATAACAGAGGAGAGAGAATCAGAGAGAGCTTTGTCGTTTACAGCCTTTGATGCGTTGCTGTAGATGGTCGTTTTTTTGACGTTTTTTAACACTTATTTGATTATATATATATATTTTTTAAACACTTATTTGTTTTCTTATTTTTTTAAACACTTATTTGATTATATATTTTTTAAAACACTTATTTGACTACTTATTTTTCACCAAAACAGATAATCTTTCATGTTCGCTATTGATTCAAGTTCAACGCAATTTTCTGCGGAGTTCGAGTCGTCTGTTACTCTGGAATGATTTTGTGTTTTCATAATTTTTATAGTCACAAAACGGCAATACACGTAATGCTTTTATGTTGTCAAGAAGATATTTAATGGAATGTGCTCTAATGAACTTGAAGCACTTGCACCCCTCGACGTAAACACCCCCGACTAACTCACCAAACAGCGAACTCCAACCCCCACACTGTAGAGATCCCCTAAGTGCTGAAAAGATTTCTGCTTTCATAGTTTCTTTCCTCGAACTGCTAAAATTTGGAATTCCCTCCCGGTTCCCTGTCTCCCTGATATGCAGAAATTCAAATGTAATGTTAATAGACATCTCACCGCTGAACTCTTTGCATAGTAACCCTATATATTTGATCTCAAATAGTTGCCACTTGCGTCCAAGTGGCATGATGCCCTGTTTGGCGGTAGATAACAGTAAAACAATGAATCAGCGGACTGTTTGAAGATACCAGCTTCCTGGCCTAAAATGCACCAAACATTGATTCATTGTTGTTTTTCCCCCTTTGCCTTTGCAAAACTTGATTATTTTCTGCAAAGTCAAAAACGAAGACAATCTCTTTCTTCTACAAAACAACCAAACCAAACACCATGAATAAATATTTGAAGAGATAAATAATTTGAAGCATAAAATCTTCTTTTTTTTTTATATATATTTTTGGATTCGTCATAAAATAACCTGAAAAGGGTTGATATACCGTAAAAAAAAACAAACAAAAACAACAAGCGACTAAACGAGAACTCTGAAGTATATGCTGGTATATCGTTTAAAAGCCATTGTCTTTAGTATACCGTTAGGTCGACATTGTTGTATATGTTCAACAACAAACTAACTCTCTTCGTCGGTTAAGGAACTTGAATTTTAACTCAATCGGTAGAAGGCGACGGTGGTCCAGTGGTTAACGACACAGACTGATGACTAGGGCCCTGACAACAGCATATTCTTTTCATTCTTCTGACTCTTGAGTATATATGCGAATTTGTTTTTCCATCTTGTATTCATTAATTCATTCGTTAATAAACCGAGAACCACATCAGTCTACATAAAAGCATATAAGATATTAACGGATATATACTCAAGAGTCAATACAATGAAAGAATATGCTGTTGTCACAAACCTACTGTTGACCTGTGTGTTCCAAGTTTGAATCCAGTTCGTTCCACAAAAATCACTTTCACTTATGATGTTGGCAACCTTCTTGTGGTCCCTTTCGTAAGTACCCAATGTCTTTCCAGAAAAAGTTCTGACTAAAAAAAATATCTGGGAAACCAATGCCAACAATATAGTCTTCGGATTCATACGATATGATGATGATGATGATGATGATGACGAACGAAAACTGCTGGATTCGTCATTAAGTAAGCCAAAAAGTGTTGAAATGCCGTCGAACAAAAATTTTAAAAAAATAATAAAAAATAAATAAATAAAATAAACGTGTTTATTATCGAAATGTACAAAGGCAATACGAGTATTTGATCATTTTTCTATCCAGGCGAACTTAAGGAGGATATATTAAAAGTCAGGTTTATCTTATCTTTCCATTTTGACGATGTCATTAATATAACGAGTATTGTGTTACGTGTGTAAAAAAAAAACTTATAATATAGAAATGAACCAAATATAAAACAAAAATGTTTCTTTGTCTTCAAAATACGATGTAATTGAAAAAGAAAGAAAATAAAATAAAATAAAAAGAAACCCGGTTAAAAGTATATTTACTGCGACAGAACTGAACGAAACGTTGAAAGAAGTTAGAAGCCATTTTCTTTTAAGAGCTCTCATGGGGGAAACACACGCGAACGTAGATGGTGTGCCTATCCTTGAGAACAATGATAGGAATCTTCAAGTGATGCTGCCTTTAGATGATTCGTCATAATCTGTTGAGTGTTTTAAACAGTCCCCAAACGGCGACCGCAAAGCGCTTTCTTTTATTATCAAGGCAATCGATCGCAGTATGGAAGGAAGGTACCAGTGATGCCCGGATGTAATCACGATTTCAAACCACAGCTGGTCTTTCGAGAAAATCAGTTTGAAACTAGCTCAAGTACCCGTCAGATGCCCGGATATGAACAAGAAAAGATTCTAGTAAGATGAGCCCATTCAATTATAGGTGTTTCGCGATCAAAATTCGGAGTGTGTATAGAATTTCCCCTATATTATAAAAAAAAGAAAACAAAATGTATGATCTACGTACGCGTGACGGAAAGAAAATATCGTTGATGAAAAATCGCGTAAATTGATAAAGTAGTTTTATTTTTATAAAGAGCTCATATTTAAGAAGCGAATTCCAGTTTTTACAATGCCACCCTCCACATGTTAAGAATGGCTTTCTATAATCACGCAAGTTTGAATTATTTGTACCAGGTTGTCAAAGTTTTTGCAGTTTTTAACTTTTAAATTCAGATGAACATTTCTCAGCTCAAGCAAAAATTATTGGTCGAAATAAGCACCATCAAAATCAACACACTTTTGCCAACGCAAAACAAGTGTATTTATGCTAATAACGTAAAAATTTTGCGTTTTGGAGGGAATGAAGTTTCTGAAGGCGTTTTCGAAATCGCTTGGGGTTTTTAAGCAGTTCTCACACAGAAAGTTGTCGAGATGCTTGAAAAAGTGGTAATCGGTAGGTAAGAGGTCTAGAGAGTATGGCGGATGAGGCAGAGTTTCATGGCTCAATTCGTTCAATTTCTGCAGGACATTGTCGTGGAGGAGAATTTGGCCTTTTCTGTTAACTAATGCTGAGTGTTGTCGAAATTTCTGATGTATTTCATCCATTTGTTGAGAGTACTTCTCCATCCTAGTGGTTTCGCCTGCATTCAAAAACCTATAATGGGTGAGACCGGTCGTATACTATCAAACAGTCAGCATTATCTTCTTTTGATGAAATTCTGGGTTCGGAAAATGTTGTGGAGCTTCGTTGGCTTCTAACCACTGAGCTGAGTGTCGTTAGTTGTCGTAAAGAAACACACCTTTTCATCGCAAGTCACAACCTGGTCGAGAAACGGGTCTTCTTTGTAACGTAAAAGAAGGGAAGATGACACTGACTAATGCTCTTAATTGATAGTTGTCAACATCCGATGGCCAACCACTACGCTCATCATCTTCAAAACTCTCGTCCAGTCACGAATTTTCTTAAATCACCATTATGCTGTGCGTTTAGTGGTTCTTCGGCCAAACACTTCGTTGATATCGCGAGCTGTTTCAGCAGCTTTTCGACCCAGCTTGTATAAGAAAATTGCTCGAATTTGTTTTTGTTCCATCTTGTATTCAACGTTCTGAAAAGAAGACATAGTTGTTTTAAAACTATTGTAATTTAAACGATAAGTTAGAGCGGAAAACGCCCTTTAAAATGATATATAAAGTAAAGGTATTATAACGAAAACTTACTTGAAAATACATCATTTGAAATCAAAATTAAAAATTCCAGAAGAATCTTCTTGTCAATAAATAATTAAAAAAACGTCTGATCGCTCCTCTGCTCGACTACGTGCTGTCTATTTTTCTCGCCCTTCATGTTACGTCAGTGTATGTACACTTGCTTAATTTGCATATGTGCTGACTCCTGCTGCTGCTAATATTTTATCCTACAGCGGCTGCTGATTTTCTCACACGCGCGCCATACGAGCTATGGTACACATCCCTCTCCAGCTTTAAAACCTATCAATACCAGTTTAATCCAAATCCTTTACAATTTTAAATAAACAAAAACAAAACAGATATATTCGTTTTTATTTATTAAAATTTTAACAGCACATGACAATTTTTACGGAAAAAATATTTTCTTGTGATCACCATATCGTATGAATCTGAAGATTTTATAGTTGGCATTGGTTTCCCCGATATTTTTCTAGTCTGAATTTTTTTCCAGAAAGACATAGTACTCTTTACGAGAGGGACCACGTACAGGTTGCCAACATCATAAGTGAAAGTGATTTTTTGTGGAACGAACAAGATTCAATTGGGACACCCAGATTATCAGTTCGTGTCGTTAACCATTGAACCACCGTCACCTCCTTGCGTATAAATAAAACTTAAGTGGATGTATTATTTAAAGAACTATATTAATGATTAGGACTAAGACAACAGTGTATACTTTTCATTGTTTTGACTCTCGAGTGTGTATTTGTTGATAACTTATATATATAGAGAGTGATGTGGATCTTGGTTGATTAACTGTGTCTAACTGTGTCGGATATATACTCGAGAGTCAAACAATGACTGTTGTCAGAGTCCTATTTATGATGAACAGTAAACTCTATCAATAAATTGAAGGTTGAGGTGAAAATTAACGGCACGATCTGACTTGGGATATATTTCAGAGAAGTCAAAAATAAAAAAGAAAAACAATAAATAATATCTTTTTGTTTATTAAATTGTTAGGTGAAAGATTAGTTACTGCCAGTTCGATAACATAAGTGCACACAACTAAAAATAACATGTTTTTTATAATACAAATATAAATCATTGTGAATTTATTCAAACGGCTTCAATTTAGTAGAATGTTATAATTGAAAACTGATTCACGACAATAAAAGTCGTAACAAACATTTTTTTTTCAAATTTAATTTTTTTTCTGCAAGTTAAGTTTATAATCGATGAAACTGACGTGACAAAAGAAAAAATTGGGGAATAAACAGATGGGGAGATTTCGTAAACGTCCACCGAATCTCTTAATAAAAGAGAGTTGTAGTAGCCCCCTACATCAAAGTAGCACTGAACCTAGATTGGGGTGATTAAGCAAAAAAAAACAAAATATTTTACAATTTCGAAATCATAAAAACTATTTATTTTTATACAAACACATTTTTTACACTTTAAGCACAACTTAGTCCAAATAAATTATCATTTTCATCACTTTTCATTGTATCTGAATACATTTACGCAAGTGTTTTTTTTTTTTTTACTTTCTTTGTCTCTCATATAAATTACGCCGCTAAAATACAGATTTCCAAAAAATTTATAGCCTATTTTCCGATGCCAAAATCGATTCCACAACTTCTTTTTTATTTGATTTTGGTTTAAGAAACATCTTCCATTGCTGGTAGCAATAATAAAATAATAAATATGTATTGATTTAAACTTCCAGTAAAACTAAAATTTCTAGATCACCCCTCACAAGTCTGTTTTTACGTTTGAGAAAATACATGCATATTTAAGATGTGTTTTTACAGCAATCGGGACAAAATAACACTTTTATAGTAAAATATTTAGATATTTATAAAGAATCGGAATTGGAACCGGTAATTGTATCGGAATCGGGAAAATATTGGAATCGGCCTATCACACACACACACACACACACACACACACATATATATATATATATATATATATATATTTATAATTATTTTTTACTATAATAATTAAAATTTACTATAATAATTAAATATATATATAAGGGAGTAGTCACCAACAATGTGTATTTTTTAACATTATTTTATTATTCCGTGTCTTGGTTTTTCATTGAGAATTATGTTTGGATCATTGTAATAATGTTTTTAAGTCGTTGAAATCGTTTTTACGCGCGTTTCAAACATTCTGTGAAGCGTCCTCGTCAGAAATTATTTTCAAATGTGTTGGAGATGTAAAAATGGTAATTTTCGTAGTTCATTTGAAGTGTTTCCAAGAGGTGGAGGCTTGTAAGCGTTTATTATTCATTGGCATGTTCAATTTTTATTACTCTTTTATTGGGCTTGTCGAGGCCGCTGACCTGGCTGTAGTCACTCTCTCTTTCTGCTAGTGTTTTTTCTTTTCCTTTAGGGTGGAGTAGGGTGTGTGTGTGTGTGTGTGTGTGTATGTGTGTGTATGTGTGTGTGTGCGCGCGCCCGCGCGCGTGTGTGTGTGCGTGTGTATGTTTGCTTTTGTTGGTTTGAGAATGTGTATACTGCTTTATAGTATTATGAGGTTATTTGCTTCCTAGGAAGGTGACTGTGATCCGAGGTCGTTACTAATGTGTATGTGTGAGGAGGGGGGACCACCTCTTCTGAAATAAGGGTAGGGGTGCTTTCATTCTATTTTGATATTTATTTTTTGGATTCTTGGATTTTAGTATTGTGATTTTTCGTTTTAGTCTTTTCGGGTATTCCTTATATTATGTTTGTTTAGAAAGAGGGGTGTATTTAAAATATGTATAGGGGATTTTTTAATGTTTCTATTTATTTGTCTTCCCATGTGGGTATGGCCAGACCCAGGGTCGGTTCCTAGTGTGTGGAAGATTTTGTTCCCCAGAGGAGGTGGGCAATTGGAGGGGGTATAGGTATAGGAGGGGGATGATAGAAGGGATGATAGTTGCTTCAGTCATGAGGGGGTTCTCCTCAACTGACTGAGGAGGGAGCGAGGTGTTGGAACAGATATTATACTATGGTTCTAGGTGTTTCCTAGTGTTGTTGGTTTCGAGGTTAAATAGGGTTGATATTGTTCAGTGTGTTGTATTAGAGATAGGGGTGTCATGTCTATGTGTGGTTGTATGCGCGCACGTGTGTGTGTTTTAATGTGTCGGTTCTGATTTATGTGTGGGTGTGTATATGTGTATATGTATGGATGTGCATGCGAGTGTACCTTGCATTTCATGTTTTTGTGTGATGATATTAGGCTCTGTTCAGTTCAGGGGTGAATCTGGTGATGAAGTTTTTTTTCCTGTACCCTAATAAACAAAGTCTCAGACAGCATAGATATAGCACTCTCCCTCGATACTAGCGCACAAATACATGTATTTGGTGACTTCAATGTCCACCACAGTAACTGGCTAGGATTCTCAAATCACACAGACGTAGCTGGTAGCGCAACTCATAGCTTCTCTATATCCCATTCCCTATCTCAGTTGGTTACATTTCCGACACGTTTCCCAGACCAGCATGATCAACATGCCTCACTTCTAGATCTCTTTCTGACAACGGTTCCCAATGACTGTACAACAAATGCCCACAGCCCACTCGGGAATGCTGATCACGCTGTGATAATGGTAGAAATCAGCCTAAATTCTCGCCCTAAAACTGAAGACCCACTTCTCAAAACAACGAGGTATTACAAAAAGGCTGATTGGGAAGCCATCAGGGAGCTCATAAGAGATGCCCCATGGCAAAATATCTTTACTCTTCCAGCGGAACAGTGTGCAAATGAGACAACTGAATGGTTCAAAACTGCTATTGAAGCACATGTTCCCGCACGGAAATTCTATATCAAGCCCCACTCTCCCCAATGGTTTACTTCTGCTTGTGCAGCTGCCATTTGTCAAAGGCAGCATGCGTTCCGCAGATTCAACCGACATAAGTCCAGCTCAAATAAACAGAAGTTTATAGAAGCTAGAAATAATTGTAAGAGAGTGATAGACACAGCTAAGACAGATTACTCTGAAACCACCAGAAAGCGCATCGAAGCACAGAAATTAGGAACCCGGGATTTTTGGAAAATCTACAACAGCGTAGTTAATAATGGACAGTCAATTATTCCCCCACTAACAAACAATCATGAGGCTGCTTGCACGGCAACTGACAAGGCTAATCTGCTTGCCAGTCGGTTTGCCTCAAACTCCACACTGAACTTGGTACACCACTCACTCCCTGATTTTCCTCTGCGAACCGACGCCACACTTGACGATTTGAAAATCACTCCTTCTCAGGTACATGCTATTATAAAAAACCTAGACACCTCAAAAGCATGTGGACCAGATCTCATCCCGGTTGTGCTATTAAAAAAATGCTCTGCCGAGGTTGCTCCAGTTCTGTCCAAACTTTACAATAAATGCCTTAACAAATCTTGTTTTCCCGACTGCTGGAAAACCGCCTCTGTGGTACCAGTCTTCAAGAATTCTGGTGAAAGAACTGACCCACTAAATTATCGCCCCATTAGCCTCCTCCCGCTTTTCGCCAAAATATTTGAGTCCTTAGTTAATCAAGCCCTAGTCCAGCACCTAACAACTGCTAAACTCCTGACTGACAAACAATATGGATTCAGGCAAGCCCGTTCAACAGCAGATATCTTAACTGTAGTTTCTGAACGTATATACCGTTCATTGGATAAAACAGGGGAGGGTAGAGCGGTGGCCCTTGATATATCTAAGGCTTTTGACAGGGTATGGCACGATGGTCTTCTAAGGAAAATTAGATCATATGGAATCACTGGAAGAATTCATAATGTAATTAAATCCTTCTTAAGTAATAGAAAAATCAAAGTTGTCCTTGACGGACATACATCCAAACAATATGACATAAATGCGGGAGTACCTCAGGGGTCTATCCTTGGACCTCTATTATTCCTGATATTCATAAACGACCTCCCTGATAATATTGTTTCGGAGATGGGTATATTTGCCGATGACACCACTCTCTATAACAGATATGAGGGGAAAACAAATGAACACATATCCAAGGAAATGGCAGAAACACTAGAGGACGACCTCCAATCAATAGTGGAATGGGGACAAAAATGGTTGGTCACATTCAATGCTGCTAAGACTAAGCTTGTTTCCTTCAATAACTACAAGAAACCTTCTCTACCTCCAATAGCAATGGCCAAGAACACATTGCCTGAAAGTACTTCTTTTAAACTCCTCGGCCTAACGTTTACAGGGAATATGAACTGGAATAGATACATTGAGAGCATTGCCAAGGCTGCTGCAAGGAAGGTTGGTTCCCTCTACCGTGCTAGAAAACTACTTACGCCTGCCAGTATCCTATACCTCTATAAGGCAACCATTCGCCCATGTATGGAGTACTGTTGTCACATCTGGGCTGGTGCATCTGCTGCTTGTCTCTCGCTCCTGGACAGGGTTCAAAAAAGAGTCGCCAACCTGATAGGTCCTGAACTGTCATCTAGGCTTCAACCTCTGTCCCATCGACGAGATGTTGCATCCCTCTGCCTGTTCTACAAATACTTTAATGGTGAATGCTCTGACGAACTGCAAACACTTGTACCTCCCCGACCTAACTACCCCCGACAAACCCGACAAGCTACTAAGTCTCATCTCTTTACAGTAGAGATCCCTAGGTGCAAGAAAGCTTTTTACTCCAATAGTTTCTTCCCCAGAACTGCGGGTCTTTGGAACTCCCTTCCGGGATTCTGCTTTCCCAACTGCAATGATATGCAGAAGTTCAAGTGTAATGTTAGCAAACATCTTTCTACTCTTCTCCCCTCATAATGACCCCGCTAATTAATTCCCTAATAGTAGCCCCCTGCTTCAAAGTGGCACTGTGCCTTGTTTGGGGTGAAAATTGAATTTAAAAAAAAATTGGATTAAAAAAAAATTAAATAAAAAAAAACTAAATAAAAATAAATGTCTGTTTGGAAGATTGGCATTATTTTGAAGCTGTTTCCACTGCATGTGTGTACGTGTTTTGAAACATAGAGGTGTCTGTTATCTGCAATTTTGATGTTGCTCTTATGTAAGGCCACTCTATTGCTGAAATTTTCGGTGGCGCCTATGTAGGATTTGTTAAATGTTGTGCATCTTAGTGCATATACTACATTTCTGGAGGTGCAATTTAGATCCTTTTTTATTTTGAATGTTTGTGCTGGGTTTTTGAATGTGTATGTGTTACCTTCTATTATTATGCCACATACTCCACATCGCGGTTTGTTGCATTTTGTAACCACTTTTGTAGTATGTGGGACGAGTTTTGAGGAAGTTATGATGTGTTTTAAGTTTTTGGGTTGACGTTTGCTTTTTATTATTTTTGTTGTTTTAAGTATGTTGTTTAGTTTGTCGTTCTGATTGAGGAGGATAAGGTTTTTTGTTATCTGTGTGAATAGTTTCGGGTTGTTTGTGTTGTGTGTAGAGACGTATGCTAAAATTTGTTCTTTGTTGTGTTCTTTGGGGGTTCTTAGTTGGTCTATTGGAATTTTTTCAGCCAGTTCAATACCTTTCTGTATTAGTGGTAGCGCGCACACACACACACACACACACACACACACACACACACACACACACACCCTACCCCACCCTAAAGGAAAAGAAAAAACACTAGCAGAAAGAGAGAGTGACTACAGCCAGGTCAGCGGCCTCGACAAGCCCAATAAAAGAGTAATAAAAATTGAACATGCCAATGAATAATAAACACTTACAAGCTTCCACCCCTTGGAAACACTTCAAATGAACTACGAAAATTGCCATTTTTACATCTCCAACACATTTGAAAATAATTTCTGACGAGGACGCTTCACAGAACGTCTGAAACGCGCGTAAAAACGATTTCAATGACTTAAAAACATTATTACAATGATCCAAACATAATTCTCAATGAAAAACCAAGACACGGAATAATAAAATAATGTTAAAAAATACACATTGTTGGTCACTACTCCCTTATTTAAATATACATCTTTCTTTCGTTTGAATTTCTTAACCCATTTTATATATATATATATATATATATATATATATATATAAATATATATAAAATATATATATATATATATATATATATATATATATATATATATATATATATAGTCATCCACATATAGTACTGTTTCGCTGTTTCAAAACTCATCAGTGCAGCTAAACAGGCAACTACCACAAGTCTGTACGACAATCAAGGCTCCTAACCATTACGCTAATCGGCGGCTGCTGTGCGAGTCGTGAATTAACGATGTTTTGACATCGTCCGAAATACCTAAGCTTGATTTGTTTACATAAAGAGCATCGCTTTATACGCTAATGGTAATTTCTGTATCACTTCTCAATATGCTCAACTCAAGAGGAGCATTATAGTCATCCACATACAGTACTGTTTCGCTGTTTCACAGCTCATCAGTGCGTCTAGACAGGCAACTACCTCAAGCCAGGATTGAAACCCAACCGCCTGTACGACACACACACACACACACACACACACATATATATATATATTCGCTTTTTTGTTTCATTTTACTTCTCAAAAGTAAAGAAGTCCCATTCTTGGGTCTAACATTTGATATAATATATCATATATCATATTCAAATATTCCATTAACGTTCTCTTTTATCTTTTAAACATTGAGCTCGTAAAGAAGTTAGAAATATTGATTTTCCTCTTACTTATTGTTTAGTTAACTTCGTTTTAGTATATCTTTCTTTTGGTTTATTGATCTTACTGGATACAAAAAAAAGGAATTAATCTAGTCTGGTGGAGTATCTAACTTAGTCGGATACTCCACCAGACTAGATTATGATGAAACATTCTCGTATCAGCTAGTGTATATAATCATACAGAGGAAATTTTATTTGGTTATTTTGGTGACGGTTTTCTTGTAGGCGGAAGTATCATCATGCCAGCTTGTCCTGATAAACTTAGGCACAAAGGGATATTGTCTAGTAGACATTTAATGCTATATATATATATATATATATATATATATATATATATATATATATATATATATATATGTTTCAGTTCATGAGACTTCGCCAGGCAACCCTTAACCATTTGACACTATAGAAAAAAAAAAAAAAAGACAAGATTGAGCTCTTCAAAAAAATAAAATAAAATAAAAATAAATAAATAAAAGAGAGAGAGAGAGAGAGAGAGAGAAAAAGAGAGAGAGCTGGCAACTTTTATGGTTTTTTTTTAAGAGCTCAATCTTGTCTTTGTTTCTATAACGTCGAATTCAGGGTTGTCTGACGAAATGCCATTGACTGAAACAGATGGCTGTTTGTAGCGACCATATGTAACTGTTTACCTTCGAAAAAATAATAATAAATTTTTTGCTTTTGTTATCGAGCACTATCTAACAACCTCGTTGTATTCATTAGTCCCTACTTTTGAATATCTCAAACATGAATATATATATATATATATATATATATATATATATATATAGAGAGAGAGAGAGAGAGAGAGAGAGAGAGAGAGAAAGAGAGAGTAAAAATAACATAATAAATGCTTTTATTGTTCCCAGGGTTCTGTACAACTCATTAGAGTCGTCTGGCGTATACGAAATTGTCTAACAATCGTCTTCCCTTCAGACATAATCAAACACAGGCAATCGTCCACACAGACAAAAAAAAGAAAGAAAAAAGAAAGAAAAGGAGACAAAAGTAAAACGAAGTCACTCATAGTTGATATAGTTAGTTTAAGCAGATCGTAAACCGATCACGTGCTCAGCGGATCTGATATATTTCCGTCTGGCCTCCAGTCGAAATTGCTTAAATATTTTGAGCATCTCAAGGGAAATCAGCGACAGACTTCGATTCCATTACAGAATCTAGAGAGGATATGAGCATCCCAATGTCCCCCGTTTCTTTGTCCCACCCCCTTTCCCCATTTCTTTGTTTTCGTCACACTAGTGGGGATTCATATATATTAGTTTATATGAATTTAGGTATGCATATATAATCACATATTTGAATGTACCCATAAAATCGTTTGAAATAACAAAAAAGAATGTGAAATTTGGGTATTAGATATTAATTAGTGTCTTTTGTAAAAATTTTACAAAAATCGAAGTTTCACGATGTAGTTATCTCCCTTTGCTTAAGACTCCAAAACGAATTAACCAATCATTATCAATTTTGAAAGAAAGCCGAAGGCGGAAAGATAGGTAAGTTGGATATGTTTAGTTTAATTTAATTCATGAACAAAAATCAGACATCTACTATTAAAAGAGACTTTGTCTGTGTATGTGTGTGCATGTATGTGTGTGTACGTGTGTGTGTGCATGTATGTGTTTGTATGTGTGTGTATGTGTGTGTATGTGAGAGAGAGAGAGAGAGAGAAAGAGAGAGAGAGTCTATGTGTGCATGAGTTTGTTGCCTATGAACTCCTAAAGGACTGGACCGATTTTGGGTGGAAATTTCATACAAATATACTTTATGTACCTGGCAGTGTTCTTGGATAGGTTTTATATCGGAATGCTTTCGAAAAGTGTCGATAATCGATAATTAAAAAAAATCGATGAAAGAAGAAACAGTCGATTTTTACTAAAGTTAACGCCGTATACAGCCTAAAATCATAAGTACATTTGAGAAGTGTTATTACCGCACAAGCAAAAATGTCATATAAGAACAATAATATATTCTTTGATATGATAGGCTCACGTTCGAAATGTATGTATTTGTTTAGAGCACAACTGAACCATGATAAAACTTGAACTTTTGGTTGCGAAATTCATATCTGAACCATGCTTTTCGGCAAGGTTTTTACTAATTTTCTGATATAATAAATATGAGTATATCCGGGGTTTTCCCCTCTACAAAAATATGATTTGCTGGTTAAGCCATTAATACTGGCTAGTGGAGCCACCTAGGAGATTTAATAGAAAGGTACGTCATAAGCCTCACGCTAAGGATACACCAGCTCTGACCACAAGCATTCTTTCAGCAAGGCAACTTACCTAATTATTACTCGAAATAGGTAGCAAAGATCACTCAGCTACTTCAAACAAATACACCTCTTTGGCGAGGAATATCATGCTAAAATAAAAAATATCATTAAATTAAGAGAGCGGTCGTGTCTTTGATGGATTGAGAGTGTTATACTGTATAAACTACTGTTCTCATTCTGAGTGTTTGTTTTATTTTGCGTTATACTTAAGAGGAAAGAAACGACTACAACGAGAATAAATAGAGAGACGTCACTACTCACTAAGCAATAAATTATTATGTGTCTACAACACAAGGCTTCAGTTCTATACGATAAGACGCTGGCCAGAGATATTTTGTTCGGTTTGACACCAAAGAATTGATCCGTCATCGTGCTATAACTACGCAATAGTTTTTCGGCAATTTTTTTATATATAGCATTTTTACTTAATTAATGTTGGCTTACATTTGTAGGCATCATTTTTCAAGCAGCATAAGAGAAATAATCACATAAAAAAATGGTGAAAAACGAACAATTTCTTTTTTGGAAAAACACTACCTCAACACATAAATTGCAATGCGGCGTACACAAGAGTAAAAAACTATATAAATCAAAACTTACAATCTATATGATATAATCAATTTTACCCCTATTTAACTGACAATTACCGTTTTCTAACAAAATCTTCACATGCTAATATATTCCGCTAGACAATTAGGCATATATCTTATATGTGTTTCTAAAAAATATGCGTTCGTTTTCTTTATCAAATTTTTATCTTAAAATTTTCCGGCTAAGAAGCTTTTCTCAACACAATAATGTGAAGAGAGGGTTGGAGATAATGTCACTCTTATGTTAAGATCTACTCCGATTGACCTCAATATCAGGGCGAAATAGTCTTAATATGTTCGCATTTTCGGCGTCGCGCAATTATTGTTTCATTTCGAAACCATTCCTTGTCTAGTAATTTACATAGCTTTTCTAGAACCACAATGACGACGACGACAATGTAGTAAATAGTAGGTCCGTCTGGTCATTTCTTTTAAGTAGATGCTGTATATCATAATGCTTTTATATAAGACAGAGTAGAACTCTTTTTTTCTCTCATGATTAATCATGTTGATATAAAGAAATGTGATAATTCGATATGTGATATTTTGGGATCCTTTCCTTTCTATTATTATTACATTATTATTATTACATTATTATTACATTATTATTGCATTATTATTGCATTATTATTACACTATTATTATTACACTATCATTATTGCACTATTATTATTGCACTATTATTATTGCATTATTATTAAACTATTATTATTACACTATTATTATTACACTATTATTATTGAATTATTATTATTACACTATTATTATTACATTATTGTTATTATACTATTATTATTGCACTATTATTATTAAACAATTATTATTACACTATTATAATTGTACTATTATTATTAAACTATTATTATTACATTATTATTATGACATTATTAATATTACACTGTTATTATAACACTATTATTATTAAACTATTATTATTACACTATTATTATTACACTATTATTATTACACTTTTATTATTACACTATTATTATTGCAATATTATTATTAAACTATTATTATTACACTATTATTATTACACTATTATTATTACACTTTTATTATTACACTATTATTATTGCAATATTATTATTAAACTATTATTATTACACTTTTATTATTACACTATTATTATTGCAATATTATTATTAAACTATTATTATTACACTTTTATTATTACACTATTATTATTGCAATATTATTATTAAACTATTATTATTACACTATTATTATTGCACTATTATTATTACACTTTTATTATTACACTATTATTATTGCAATATTATTATTAAACTATTATTATTACACTTTTATTATTACACTATTATTATTGCATTATTATTATTAAACTATTATTATTAAACTATTATTATTACACAATTATTATTACATTATTATTATTACACTATTTTTATTATTATTACATTATTATTACATTATTATTATTACACTATTATTATTACATTATTATTATTACATTATTATTATTAAACTATTATTATTACACTATTATTATTACATTATTATTATTACATTATTATTATTACATTATTATTATTACATTATTATTATTACACTATTATTATTACATTATTATTATTACATTATTATTATTAAACTATTATTATTACACTATTATTATTACACTATTATTATTACATTATTATTATTATTATTACACTATTATTATTACATTATTATTACACTATTATTATTACACTATTATTATTAAACTATTATTATTGCAATATTATTATTAAACTATTATTATTACACTATTATTATTACACAATTATTATTATTACACTATTATTATTACATTATTATTATTACATTATTATTATTATTACACTATTACATTATTATTATTACACTATTATTATTAAACTATTATTATTACACTATTATTATTACATTATTATTATTACATTATTATTATTACATTATTATTATTACATTATTATTACACTATTATTATTACACTATTATTATTACATTATTATTATTATTACACTATTATTATTACATTATTATTACACTATTATTATTACACTATTATTATTAAACTGTTATTATTGCAATATTATTATTAAACTATTATTATTATACTATTATTATTACACAATTATTATTACACTATTATTATTACACTATTATTAAACTATTATTATTACATTATAATTATTACATTATTATTATTACACTATTATTATTACATTATTATTATTACACTATTATTATTAAACTATCATTATTGCAATATTATTATTAAACTATTATTATTACACTATTATTATTACACAATTATTATTACATTATTTTTATTACACTATTATTATTACACTATTATTATTACATTATTATTATTACACTATTATTATTAAACTATTATTATTAAACTATTATTATTGCAATATTATTATTAAACTATTATTATTACACTATTATAATTACACTATTATTATTAAACTATTATTATTACATTATTATTATTACATTATTATTATTACACTATTATTATTACATTATTATTACATTATTATTACACTATTATTATTGCACTATTATTATTGCATTATTATTATTACATTATTATTACATTATTATTACACTATTAGTATTGCACTATTATTATTAAACTATTATTAAACTATTATTATTACACTATCTTTAGTAAACTATTATTATTGCAGCATTGTGGATAGCACTGGAAAACTGGGGAGACTTGTTTTCACCTAGCTTCCAGAGAACACCACCGTCTTTTTTCAAGGAGAGATCCTTTATGACCTATGTGAAAGCTCCTCGTGAGCCAATAATAATAATAATAATAATAATAATAATAATAACCGGCCACATTAAAACTAAAACAGAAATAAACAAAAAAGTATAGGAACATTATATAGAAGCAAGAATCGATAATTAAAAAACCGGCCATTTTGCTTTTATTCATACGTTTTACGTGTATATTATACACGCCTTCAATTTATGCTGGTAGCCACAATTTCATGTAAAAAAGGGGTTAGCATTGACTTGGTGTTTGTTGTCGTGCGCATGCTCGAGTTAGGCAGCAATAAAAAGGCCAGCAAAGAACTGTACGCACCGAAGCGACGAGCAGTGTTGCCAATATATGTGTTGTGAATATTCCCTTTGAAAGTTCAAATCTTTCGTCGTCAAGTTGTTGTGGCTCTGGAAGTGTAACTAACGAAAACACGAACACGGAGATGAGTTAAAAAATGTAAAATATATTGAATAAAAATCAAAACAAAAAAAAACAGCATATATAAAGACTGTTGCTAAAAGTACAGCCAAGATAGTGAACTATGAAAGTACGCTGACCACACCGAGAGTCGTGTGTGTGTGTGTGTGTGTGTGTGTGTGGATGGCATCGTCCTAGCGAGTATAAAATTCCCACTTGTGAGACGTCGGCTTGGGTTATACCTAGTTGGATGACCACGTCCCTTGTTCGATATGAGATGAGTCAATTCCACTGTCTGATCTATGCCGTGTTAGCAGTATCAGAATTTTGGGCAAATTTTCAGGCGAGTCGCCATTTTGAATATACACCTATATTTCTATCAGATTTTAATAATAGTAAAACATAATTTAAACCCGTAAATTTTATTTCAATAAAACGAGCAAAGACCAAATTTTAATATCATAAAAGCTTTTCTTCACTTAACATTAAACGGATTGTCGAACAATAACATTACTTGAATCTTACGATAATTATTTTAACGGCAAAATAAAGAACTTACCTGGTTAATGAGTAAGATATGCTTTCTTTTAATCTTCCTGTATGAGAATTTATTCATATTTATGTATTATAATCCATGTATTTTTAAATGGAAGGATTTTTCCAACACACCTCGCGACCACGCGTGTCTTTAAAGCAACTTGTAACGACACCGGAAGTGAAAAATTATCTCTTACTTATGTACGGAGGCCTATAAGTGTAAAAAAAAACACTAATTCAGAAACCTTAATAATCTCGATATTGGATTATATTCCTTCAAATTTTCCACTTTTAAAGGTTTTCGGAGGCGCTGAAAACGGAAATAACCATTTATATATACGGCAAACGAAACTAGTAGTTTCCAAGATAAAAATTTTTACAAATGGTCACAAAGTGGGGGTCACTTTTCTATAATGATGTGACGTCAAATGGGCACCCACTTTATGGCCACACGTTTTTGCCTGACTTAAGGGAGATAACTTGTCCTTTTTTTATTTTTGTGCCTTGACGCTATCGTACATAAAAACTGAGAGTTTTCATTTTTTCATTAACACGAATTACGATATGACGCAAATATGCAATGGAATTTTTTTTTAATATCTTAAAGAAATACCTGAATTTTTTTTTATTATACTATAAATCTGCATTATCCGATTTCGTCTTTTTTTTTATATCGAAAAAAAGGAAACCAGGAATTAAATATAAAAATATATCTGATCGACCATTAATTACTGGAACATTCTAAACAAAAATTAAGCTTCCACGTAAAAAAAAAAACAAAAAAAACACGTGGTTATCGAAAAAAGAAGGATTTAAATTTTGGACTTTACCGGTAAATTTACAGATAAGTGATATTTTTTGTTGTTTTAAATTTGAGTATTTTATTTATTCATGTTTTATCTTCAATTTGTGATATATAAAACGTGCCAAACAAAATTAATTATTAAAATTCTCATAGACATTCCAAAATGGGGGGTGAATTTATAAAACAACGTTTGTCTAAAATATTATATTTAGTTTATCGGAAAGAGCATAAAATTTTACATTCACCCTGAAAAAAACGTAACAATTGAACGAATAGGAAAATTTTGATAGATTTTTAAAGTTTAAAAATTGAAAAATATTCATCTCATAAAAATCAATTGATTTCACTACGTAACAAAATGGCTTCCCAGAGCGCACGCACGCACTTTGTAAACAATGTTTTTTAAACAATGATAAATAATATTTCTATTATTTTTTTAAACAACTTAAATAGTTTATTTTGGAAGCATATTCTATAAAGAAAATAAATAACCCACTTTAGAAAGAGAAATTACGAGTTTTCTATATTTTAATCGCAGTTTTCTGTTAGGGGTGTCAAAAATTCCCCCAAAATTCTGATACTGCCAATGCCGTGGGTTGCTTGATCTGTGTAAGTTAATAGGCATTCATGTTTGCTTGGTTGGTAGAGTGTTCGCCTAGCATGCAAGAGGTTCGGGTTTCAAATCCCGATTCGGATCTGTCTAACTGATGAGCCCAAATGAGGACGAAACTCTAGTTTGTCTTGGACTTCTGGTTTGTTGGCTTTCTCGGCTCTTGTAAGCTGCGGAAATTTATATATATATATATATATATATATATATATATATATATATGTGTATTTGTAGTCATCGACATACAGTCCTGTTTCGTTGTATCACAACTCATCAGTGCCGCTGATATATATATATATATATATATATATATATATATATATATATATGTGTGTGTGTGTGTGTGTGGGTGTGTGTGTGTGTGTGTTTGTGATCCTTTTATACAATACTAGCAGAACTAGTCAAGCAAATATCAAGCACATTTCTATTATAAATTTTATTGCCGTCTCGATATCCTCTTCTCTTTTCTGCTACTTATGCCTTCCCTCCCTCACCTCAATCCTTCTTACTCCTCCGCCGAACCCATTTATCTCTCTAGCCACACACACACACACACACACACACACA
>NC_136508.1:24964754-24987254 GCF_053919585.1 Euprymna scolopes | reverse complement strand
GTGTGTAGACCCAAAATTGTCGGAGGAGTTTGGTAGAGTTCTCAAAGGTAAAATCGTTGAACTTTTACCCCTTAATCGACAAATTTCTTGCCGAAACCCGATCACATAAATTTTGCCCAATCTCAGTACCCTGTATATCAAATTTCGAATCTGTAGACTAAAAATTGACAGAGTTATTGCGTAGGGAAATGTACACAGAGACACACAGACACACACAAACAGACACTTTCACTTATATATATATATATATATATATATATATATATATATATATATATATATATATATATATATATATACTAGCATGGGTGCCCGGCGCAAAAAAAAAGCGGTCAATTTTTTTAACTTTAACCCCTTATTATGACCCCTTAATATTTATTGTTTTGGGCTCAAATCAAGTTATTAAGTAAGATCCATGTCCAAGGAACCTATATCTAAAATTTCAAGTGCGTAGACCCAAAATTGTCGGAGGAGTTTAGTAGAGTTCTCAAAGGTCAAATTGTTTGACTTTGACCCCTTAATCGCCAAATTTCTGGCCGGAGATCGATCATATAGATTTTCCCAAATCTCAGTACCCAGTATATCAAATTTCGAGTCTGTAGACTAAAAATTGACAGAGTTATTGCGTAGGGAAATGTACACAGACACACACACACAGACACTTTCACTCTTATAGATATACTAGCATGGGTTCCCGGCGTTGCCCGGGTGTTTTGAGGTGTATGCTGAGCAAAACAAAAAAAAAAACGGTCAATTTTTTAAAACTTTGTCCCCTATTATGACCCCTTAAAATTTATTGTTTAAGGCTCATATAAAGTTATTAAGTTAGATCCATGTCCAAGGAATCAAAAATTTCACGTGTTTGGACCCAAAATTATAGGAAGATCAAATCGTTGAACTATGACCCCTTAATCGCCAAATTTCTGAGTGAGAACCAATCACATCGATTTTCCTAAATCCTAGTACCCTGTATATCAAATTTCGAATCTGTAGGCTTAAAATTGACATGCACATATATATACATATATGTGTGATCGTTTATGTATATTCATGTTTATTTAAATTATTTATTTGTTTGTTTTCTATTGTTATTGTTAATTTTAAAGCTATTTTGTATAAAAACAACACTAGCGAATAAATACTGGGAACTCAAAGAAAGCGGACATTCGCCGGTAGTCGAATGGAAAATAATGAGACAAGCTACCACGTGCAGACATTTAGACGACCCATGTAAATTATGCCTCCATGAAAAATTTGCTATCCTGTACTTTAAAGAACCTCAAAATCTATTAAACTGTAGACGAGAAATAGCAAACAACTGTGTTCACAAAATAAAACTTACTCTAGGATAGCGATACAAAATAGCTTTAAAACTAACAATAACAATAGAAAACAAACAAATAAATAAATTAAATAAACATGAATATACATAAACGATCACACATATATGTATGTATATATATATATATATATATATATGTATATATATGTGCATGTGTGTGTGTACACATAGGTATACTTATATGTATAAAAAAAGGAAGGAAAACGTCTACCTTAAACCACTAACCTAGTTCTAAAACAGATCCTTTGTTCGATAAAATGCATGCCCATTGGCTGATAGGAAGGGGCGCGGTGGATATTAGAAAGCTGATTGGCTAACTAGAAATCCTCAACATATATAAAAACAAGAAGCAACCACAGAATTCGCGCATAAGCCTGACGAATCCTATAGTGGATGAAACGCAGAGTATTCAGTGTAGCTTAATCGCCATATATATTTTATAAATTACTAATTACTATATATATATATATATATATATATATATATATATATATATATATATACATACATAAACTTTGACGACTTTCAACCTCTCACAACAAGTATATTATAATTTTAGATAGTAAAGAATATAGACCGTTATATAACATAAACTTAAAGACTAACTCTGAAATATGTTTTTGAATCTACTCCAAATGAATAAAAAACATATACGTGTACACACACACACACACACACATACACACACACACACACACATATATATATATATATATATATATATATATATATATATATATATATATATATGAGCTGTGAAACAGCGAAACAGTACTGTATGTGGATGACTATAATGCTCCTTATCTTGAGTTGAGCATATTGGGAATTACCATTAGCGTATAAGCGATGCTTTTTGCGTAAACAAATCGAGCAGAGGTATATATATATATATATATATATATATATATATATATATATATATATATATATATATATATATATATATATAATTCCAGGTTAATATTTTCCAGAGTAAAGCAACCAACAAAATTTACTTACAATACTGAAATAGGGCAAGATATATTTTATATTTCTTTTACATAAGCATTAATATGTCGCTGCACCATCATGAGCATGTTTCGATCAGCCATTTAAAAATAACTAGAGACTAGAACTATTTAGGCGATATTGCTTATACAAAGGTTTAGTCGGTAATGAAAATTATTCAGGGATTCAACAAGCCAAAAGAATTATCAGGTGGTCACATCACGTGTCATTAAGAACAAAATATAACTGTCTGTGAAGAAGGCGGGAAAAGGTGGGGGGCAGAGTAAGAATTGTATCGAAACAGAAAAAAGAAACCGAGGACAAAACTATAAAGGAAAAAAGAAAAGGCGGAAAAGATGGGAAGAGGAAAAAAGAAAAGAAAAAAAGGAGAAAGAAAAGGAAAAGATTACAAATAATGATAACATTACATAATAAAGGTATACATAAAATATTAATAAAAATATAATAAAACTAGAAAAATCCACAAAAAATAACCTAAAAATGAGTGTTTTATGCCATCCATAGCCATAGGCCATCTACAACTTTGTAGATGATTTTGCAGCGAGGAGTTCTTTTTTCGAGATGCAAAACCTTCCCAAAAGGTACATACAGCGCTTGGCCTTCCCAAATGGTCACACATCTGTTACTGGCCAGGCTCAACGTTGCTTAATTCTAGTGATCTGGTGAATCAACGTGATTAAAATGAGTGCTTTATGCCAATTGTCTGGAGAAAATTTCGTATAGTGGAGACTAATCTGTATTATTCCCTACTGTTTTCTAACTGTGCATCGATCGGATACCATAATCCTTAGTTTGCTGCATTCTATCATAAGAAAAGTTTATACATATTAGCCAGTTCGATCCAGTAATTTCCAAAAGAAAAGTAGAACGGACAGACAGACAAACAGACACAGAGAAATACAATTTAGAAAGATTCATAAAGATAAAAAGAAATAGATAAATAGACATGCGTAAAATGCACGACTTATATGCAAATGCATGTGTGAAAAATTGGTCATACCAGAGAAAGAGAGGGAGATAAATAGATAGAGAGAGGGTGGGGAGAGAGATGGTGAGAGGAGGGGCAGGAGAGAGACTAAATTCAAGTGCATTTGCGCGCGCCTTTGTAATATGAGAAGGACAAAAACGATTATCGTGACAGATGAAAATTCTATTGCATAAAACGGAAGAAAAAAATCGAGCTCATAATATAAATTTGGGCGGATAAGAAGTTTTAACAGAAAAATATGAAGTCAATACAAAAGACTTTTTTTCTATTTTTTTAAATCTTATTTTATATTTGACAGAAATCGTGGGAAGGGGGGATGACAGAGGGTATGATGTCAAAGAGTGCGATAAGAGGAGGAGAGAAATAACGGAAAGAAAGAAGCAAGAGAGAGAAAGAGAACGAAAGAGAGAGAGAGAGAGAGAAGTTTGCAACAATAAAGGGAGGAATAGAGGAGGATACGACAGATAGATAGATAGATAGATAGAGAGAGAGAGAGAGAGAGAGAGAGAGAGAGAGAGAGAGATGCGAGAAGAAAGTAAGATAGATATAGGAAAGGGGAATCGAGACAAGAGAGAAAAAATTAAAAGACAATATTAGTTTCTATAATGATTTTGAGACTAATAATGCGGCAGATATGATATGGCGTAGACTAGTAAATAACATTAGAAGAAATGATGAGGTAAGGGGGAGAGATATAAATAATAGAGAGGGGAGAGAAAAAGGGAGACACAATACGCAAAATAGAAGTATGTGAATGAGATAGAGAAATGACAATGGTATTTTGCGTTTTTATTTTAAGAGCATTAATGGGAATAATAGACAAAGACTATATATATATATATATATATATATATATATATATATATATATATATATATATACAGAGAGAGAGAGAGAGAGGGCGGAGAGTTTTAATCATGTAGTATTGGAGCGTGCCCTTGGAAGGCGGGATGAATCCGTGATTCCTGCCGAATTGCAATAAGAACTGAAATGCACAACCTGCGGCAGATTTCTTCTGTCTAAAGCCGATTTAGTAAACCATGTGAAATCACACAATTTCAGCCATAACCAACAATTGTATGAAGCTGTGCTGCTTTCCAGACCACACAAGTATTACTGTAATATCTCTGGTTTCGTCTCTAAATATGTAGAAGACTATCACAATACAAAAAGTGGAAGCATGTTGGTTTTGAGAAGGAGGATAAAAACGAACTAATATTTAGGAATTATTTTGGTTCCGTGTGTAACTATCTTCCATAATATATTTCGAGGGAAGATCTCTTTATCAAATGTGGCTGTTTCAAATCTCCTGAAACGAACGCGGGCTTAAGTTCTGATAGTGTGTATTTTTATACATGTATCTATACTATGATAATAATTATAAATGTATCAATACTTCATGTTTTGCTTCATAACAGGTTTCTCCAACAGATCATACCTGACAAGATGCAAAACTGAAAATCAAATATAACTCAGAAATAGAATTAACTTTTTCCTTTCACAAACAATTTAATCCGATTTCAACAACGGAGTACATTTTTTCTTTTAACGAAAAATTAAAAAGAAAAATGTAACCTTAAAGTAAGTGAGTCATCACCCTTGTTTTATTGGCGGTTCATAAGTAACCCTATTTGATTGTTCAGTCCCCTAAAATCGACCAATTACCGGACCATCTAACTTGGCAGTAGAAAACATTAATGCCCGTCAGTTTGATTACAAATTTACGTGTTGCCTATTTAATATGAGCAATTTCCGCTATTTTTCATCCGTCCAAATAGATTAGAGATTACTTCAAATTGTATTGTGATGATGACTGAACTTATGCATTTATAACTTGAAAGTTTTTTCGCTTTGTTGCAGATATTGACGGTGCGAGATTTTAAGAAACAACCACTGCCATGGACACGCGTTAGAAGTAAAGATATGTCATTGAATTTTTGGCAAAAATGCATTGAAAATGGTGATGACTATGTAGAAAATAAATTGAGAATGGTGATGACTATGTAGAAAATAAATTGAGAATGGTGATGACTATGTAGAAAATAAATTGAGAATGGTGATGACTATGTAGAAAATAAATTGAAAATGGTGATGACTATGTAGAAAATAAATTGAGAATGGTGATGACTATGTAGAAAATAAATTGAGAATGGTGATGACTATGTAGAAAATAAATTGAGAATGGTGATGACTATGTAGAAAATAAATTGAGAATGGTGATGACTATGTAGAAAATAAATTGAAAATGGTGATGACTATGTAGAAAATAAATTGAGAATGGTGATGACTATGTAGAAAATAAATTGAGAATGGTGATGACTATGTAGAAAATAAATTGAAAATGGTGATGACTATGTAGAAAATAAATTGAAAATGGTGATGACTATGTAGAAAATGCATTGAAAATGGTGATGACTATGTAGAAAATAAATTGAGAATGGTGATGACTATGTAGAAAATAAATTGAGAATGGTGATGACTATGTAGAAAATAAATTGAAAATGGTGATGACTATGTAGAAAATAAATTGAGAATGGTGATGACTATGTAGAAAATAAATTGAGAATGGTGATGACTATGTAGAAAATAAATTGAGAATGGTGATGACTATGTAGAAAATAAATTGAGAATGGTGATGACTATGTAGAAAATAAATTGAAAATGGTGATGACTATGTAGAAAATAAATTGAGAATGGTGATGACTATGTAGAAAATAAATTGAGAATGGTGATGACTATGTAGAAAATAAATTGAGAATGGTGATGACTATGTAGAAAATAAATTGAAAATGGTGATGACTATGTAGAAAATAAATTGAGAATGGTGATGACTATGTAGAAAATAAATTGAGAATGGTGATGACTATGTAGAAAATAAATTGAGAATGGTGATGACTATGTAGAAAATAAATTGAGAATGGTGATGACTATGTAGAAAATAAATTGAAAATGGTGATGACTATGTAGAAAATAAATTGAGAATGGTGATGACTATGTAGAAAATAAATTGAGAATGGTGATGACTATGTAGAAAATAAATTGAAAATGGTGATGACTATGTAGAAAATAAATTGAAAATGGTGATGACTATGTAGAAAATGCATTGAAAATGGTGATGACTATGTAGAAAATAAATTGAGAATGGTGATGACTATGTAGAAAATAAATTGAGAATGGTGATGACTATGTAGAAAATAAATTGAAAATGGTGATGACTATGTAGAAAATAAATTGAGAATGGTGATGACTATGTAGAAAATAAATTGAGAATGGTGATGACTATGTAGAAAATAAATTGAGAATGGTGATGACTATGTAGAAAATAAATTGAGAATGGTGATGACTATGTAGAAAATAAATTGAAAATGGTGATGACTATGTAGAAAATAAATTGAGAATGGTGATGACTATGTAGAAAATAAATTGAGAATGGTGATGACTATGTAGAAAATAAATTGAGAATGGTGATGACTATGTAGAAAATAAATTGAAAATGGTGATGACTATGTAGAAAATAAATTGAGAATGGTGATGACTATGTAGAAAATAAATTGAGAATGGTGATGACTATGTAGAAAATAAATTGAGAATGGTGATGACTATGTAGAAAATAAATTGAGAATGGTGATGACTATGTAGAAAATAAATTGAAAATGGTGATGACTATGTAGAAAATAAATTGAGAATGGTGATGACTATGTAGAAAATAAATTGAGAATGGTGATGACTATGTAGAAAATAAATTGAGAATGGTGATGACTATGTAGAAAATAAATTGAAAATGGTGATGACTATGTAGAAAATAAATTGAGAATGGTGATGACTATGTAGAAAATAAATTGAGAATGGTGATGACTATGTAGAAAATAAATTGAGAATGGTGATGATTATGAAAAAAACTAAATTGAGAGTGGTGGTGACTATGTAAAAATTAAATTCTAGAGCATAAAAGGTCGCTCATTTTAATGGTGTCACTCACGTTTTCGTACTGCTTCAACTTTATGAGTAAAGAAAATAACAAGCTTTACTTTTGGAACGATCTTCGTATAGCAAGGTGAATTTCGGACGCCCATGCGTAGCCATCGCTTATCGCTGGCAATAGTGCATTATCGCTGGCAATAGTGCATTATCGCTGGCAATAGTGCATTATCGCTGGCAATAGTGCATTATCGCTGGCAATAGTGCATTATCGCTGGCAATAGTGGTGACTATACAGAAAATATATTCTAGAGCACAAAAGGTTGCTCGTTTTAATAGCACCATTCCCGTCTTCGTAGGTTTCCAACTTCATAAATTAAAAATAGAAGACATTATTTTTTGAATGACCCTCGAATAATGCACCTTTGGTGGCGTCACAGAAAGTGTGGAAGAAAGTCGGAAAATGAGTCTAGAATCAGAATTAGTGTCACGATTTCATCTTCCTTCTCAGCAGTTGAACTGTCAGATGCTTAGATCGTTGTGAGCAGGTGCATTGTCGTGGTGTGGAATAGAAAGCGTTAACACTGTACACAATACGAAACAAAAATGCAACGGTTGGAAAAAGGGTTACATTACTTATGTTCTCCAAAGATGTCATGTCAGATCATAACATTGGTTTTCTAGTTCTTATGCTTAGAGCTCATATAACACACAGTGTCCCGTTATTTTTAAGACAAAACTCTTGTCAATTTTTTTTATGTAACGTGACCTCCAAACTTAACAAGAAGCGTAATAAAATAAATAAAAGACAAAAAATGGGGGAAATATATGACAGATAAATCAGATAACGGCGATTTATACAGAGAGAGGGGGTGAGGAGGATGACAAGCTATTATTTTGAAGTAAAACATCACACTGACAGCAAAAAAAAAAAAAGAATTTAATATGTTTAGAATAAAATTTTCACGTGATTTCGAAAAAAACAAACAATACAGAGCATTAGACGAACATAGATAATAAAAAGTATAATGCAATCGACGAAATAAAAAAATAAAATTTTCGAATATGAAATAAACACCAAAGTATGAGAATAAAAAAAGAATTTTGTCTGTGGGGAAGTGGGAAATCAGCACAAAAAAAAAAAAAAAAACGCGCGAAAGAGAAAAAGTAAAGAAATTTTCTGCGTCTTCTGTAGACTTTCAGGGTTTCACAAATGGCAGACAAAAACAAAACCAGAACAAATAATCTTAACATACGGCCATGAAATCTGAACGTTTGTGGTGGAAATTATAGTTGAAATTTAACAGCAAATAGAACAACGAAAATAGTATTTCAATTTTAAGCGTGACATACAAACATTTTATTTCAAACTTGATTATAACTTAGACGTAATCTTTGGTGTTATGAGCACAGTGAAAAAGTACTCGTCGGGTCTGCCTGCTAGCAGGCCAGTAAACAAGTTTTACGATCTAAACTATAACTAACGAATGAATATCCTATATACACGTGACAGTCCGGCCAAAATTCTATTTACAGGTGATGATCCGATCAAACTGTTGTTTTAATTTGAAGTTAGATTGACAAACGAAAAAAAACTTATGAGGTGCCTTCAATAAGTTTCCAGACTTTTTCGTATGGGCACTTTTATTGATAGTACATGAAACTTTTATTGATAGTACACACATGAAACTTTTAGTGATAGTACACACATGACACTTTTATTGATAGTACACACATGAAACTCTAGTCCGCTTTGTACCGTTCCAAGTTCTGGAAGGCTTCATGGAAGACCTCTTGTGTGAGCTTGTCAATGATCTTCGTCACAGCCTCTTTTACCTCAATTGTCTTATATAACGACAGACTTTAAGGCTTTCCTTGAGCTTAGGAATAACCAAAAGTCACAGGGAGCAAGGTCTGGACTATGGAGGGGCGAAGAACTGTGTTGATGTCCATCTTGGTCAAATAATCTCTGACAGGGATGGATTTATGGACTGGTGCATTGTCCTGGTGAATATGCCACTGTCACTATTTGAAGTGGTGACCTCTTTCTTTCTGTCTAAACTCCTTAAAACCTCAACATAGTATTCCTTGTTGACTGTCTATTCAGTGGAAACTCAGTGCGTGTATATCATGTCCGTGCTGTAAAAAAAAAAAAAAAAAAAGGATCATTATGACTTTCTAGGTTAATTTGCTCTGTCTGGCCTTCTTGAATATGAGAGAGCCATCATTCCTCCACTGGGAACTCGGTCTCTTGATCTCTTGGTCATAGCAGTAGATGCAGCTTTCATCGCAGGTCATCAGAGCATCAAGAACTGCGGGATCTGAAATGATCAGCTCGACCACTTCCCTGCTGTCTCGACAACGTCTTCTTTCTAACTTTATCCGAGCATACTTGGGAGAAACTTCGCGCAAATCTTCTGCACAGTTCCCACACTCATATCAAATTGTGCACTTATCATCTTATCCATAAAATTATTTATTTGGCCAATAAACTCTCGTGTTTTAACTTCCTCATTTCTCCCACATCTCTCACTATCCCTGACAGACTCCATGCTTTCCTTGAATCTCTTATGCCACTCAAAAACTGATGCTCGATTCAAGCAAAATGGTCCAAATACAGTCTAAAGCATCCCATACATTTCTATGTCATTTTTCCAAGTTTAAACAGAATTTTATCGAATATCGTTCTTCTAAAGTGTTCTCACGTCCAGATGGCATTCACCAAACAAGGAATACGAAATAAAGGTGAAAGTTCCCTTATTCCATGAATATTTTTGCAGAAGTAGAAAAGTCATTGGCCGAGTACAAACGTAAATGGAAGAAACTGACGTGCGTAACAATGAATGGTGACAAAAGGCTTGATAGGACACTTTAACTGAACTGTTCAAAATTCTAGTAATCCCTGGCATTACACTACATCATTCATCATTAAGCACCATGCACAAAACATCTGAACCTGTCATTTGTCCTATAGCCTTTTATTTCCACTATTATCTTCAGAGCAACTTGCTTTTCTGTTTTAATTGATATTTCAAATAAGCAAGTGTACTCTGCCCCCTGCCCCATCCCTGTACATTCGATCTCATGGACATGATAATCGCGAATTTCCTGACTTTCTCTTGGAAATGGATGCTGAAATTCCAAATCAACCTTAACACATTTCAGTGAAATGGCGTAGCTGTGGAAAAAAAAATTACTTTTCAGCTGTGATTGAATTATCCTTGAATGAGAAGAGCCATCCACTGCTTTTGCTAACAGAAAGCGAATGGCTCTGGAAATCATCCTTCGCAGGGGATTTAACCATGCATTACAATAATTTGGGCTTTCGGAGTGAAACTTTATTTATTTGCGATGTAAACTTATTTTATCTTAACGAAGACTGGAGGTACATCTCTTCCAGTGAATTAAATATTTGTTGAAGGACATCACGTCCCTACGAAGGATGAACCACTTTTTCTACACATATTAGACATTAAGAGGAGATTGTAGATAGATATATAAATACCCGTTTACATACACCTTTCACGATAAAGCTAGAACCCAGAATTAGATAGAATAAAGCAATTGCATCGACAACAGATAACGCAAAAAAAAATGTCCCTCAACAAATAGGTTGTTCCGAAATCGTGTCTGGGGAGTCGGCTAATTTCAGTTAATGTTTGTAGATGTGATATCTACCGCCTGCATACCAGCAGTAACTGTTTTAGTTGTATAGGACGCGTTCCTTGGCACATCGTAGAATGTAGAACTGGATAAAAATATAAGAATTAAACAATCGAGGCATAGCCAATAGATTGTGCCGTGGCCCATATGGTTAAGTCGTCAGTATTGTACACTTCATGAGTGCGACGACTTGGGTTCGCGCCTATATCGGAGCACGTCACTGATGAGATGCAGTACATCGAAACCCACTTTGGGTCTGGCGTTGTTCGTTGTCGATGCAATTGCTCGATTCTATCTAATTCTGGATTCTATCTTTGAAAGGTGTATGTGAACGGGTATTTATATATCTATCTATAATCTCTTCTTAATGTCTAATATATACACGGTGTCCACAAAGTCTGGCTACATAATGTAGCCAGACTTTGTGGACACCCTGTATATATATCTTTATATATATAAGATATGAGATAATATATAATGGATACTCTCGTCGATTGTTAAGTTGTTCAGAAAATATACACGGATATATTATTTGTTTATAGTTATGAAAATGTTGTGTAGAACCATCGACACTTTCTGGTACAACCGCTAATCTCAGTCGGTACAATGGCTGCAATATGACAGAATAAACAGTAGACCTCAAGTTTTACGGAAGAGTCTTCCCTTCTCCAAGCTGCATGTCTTAATGAAGACCTCAGATACCAACCAGGACTGGACGCACTAATATATATATATATATATATATATATATATATATATATATATATATATATATATATATATATATATATGCGTGTGTGTGTGCATAACCTGTGAGATAATGTGATTTATGATTTAATCATTTTTGCAAGAATTCAACCTAAACAACTTTGTACGATCGTTTCTGAAACGATACAAATTTTTATTGAAATCAAGTTTCTTCATCGACACAAAGATTAGACGCGAAGACACTTTGTCTTTGTATGTGAATTCGTTTCCTATGGTCTCCGAAACTGCTCGGCCGATCTTTTTGAAATTTCACACAATTGTACTTAATCAAATGGGATTGACGAATGGCTTAATGCTAGCCAGTTGCTGAAATAAATGAAGGACATATAAATAAAGAGAAATCAAAGAAGAACATCTTATTCATCTCCTTCTTCCCAGTCGAGAACAATTCATGTGGAATCATTCAAATCATGTTCATTTTTTGTTGTTC
The DNA here is from genome assembly GCF_053919585.1 of Euprymna scolopes. Taxonomy (NCBI): domain Eukaryota; kingdom Metazoa; phylum Mollusca; class Cephalopoda; order Sepiida; family Sepiolidae; genus Euprymna; species Euprymna scolopes. The sequence goes on along the minus strand of NC_136508.1, from coordinate 24,975,137 downwards.
CAGTTTGGATCTGAGATGCAAGTAAGAATGGTGTATGGTGAGTTTCACGAAGGGTTTGTGAGTTGAGCTTTTGAAAACGACAACGCGGGCTTCCATCCACCTTGCACACAACAACCATGGGGCTGCACCACGTGACTGGCATTCCAATTGGCAAGGTTCCGATCCAAACTTGCCTTCACTTCCGCTTTCCAATGGTGTGGGGTATGTCGTGCATATAGGACTGCGTCTGGCTTCAAGTGAATTCTTGCTACTTATCCCGACAAGACTGGAAAATGGATCGAATCGCTGAAAGCACTATCCGAAAATTGTTGAAGAATGAATTTCTCAAGTTTATCCAAGTTTATCCAGTTTGTAGCGCTATAATCGAATGGAGATTGACGAATCGTTAAAGGATAGTCAATTTCTGAAATAGAATTAAGAACATACAAATAAGCAGAAAGCAAAAGAGGTGCATATTCTTCAGTATTTTATGGGTCTGGTAGTGTTCTTAGATAAGTTTTGTATCGAACTGCTTCCGATAAGTATCAAAAATCGATGATCGAAAAAAATCAGATTAAAGAAGTGGCGGTTCGATTTGAACAAAAGTTAATATAACAGGTGCATTTGAGAAGTTTTATCACCGTATAATAAAATTGGTTCGGCATATAAGAATCAACAGTAAATTCTTTAATAAGGCAGGGGCGGGTTCGAAATGAATATTTCCGATTAGAACGGAACTGAACCATGATACTTGATTTTGTATTTAAAACTTTAATTCAAGCCAGTATATAAAATTATTTCATAAAATAAACAGTAAGTTCTCTACAGTGCAATTTATCTCTAGAATGTATTGTGTGATAAGTCACAGTGGAGATAAATGTGAAGCTTCCTTACCGTTAAGTCTGGTAAGTTCCAGTCTAGACTGGTGCTACCAGATCAGGCTGTCTGAAGATATTGGTTACTGAGACGAAATGCACCAAACATTGATACGATTTGTTTTTCTACTTTCTTTTGTAAAAATTATGTTCTGCAAAACCAAAGCCAAAAACAACAACCCACATTTCCCGCCCATTTTTCTTTCTTCACATTTCCCATTTTTCTTTCTATCTCCCCTACTTCCTGACTGGTTTCCTAACTTAAAATGTACCAAATATTAATACTGTAACACTTTTTCATCTCCCACTGCAAAACTTATTCATGTTCTGCAGGGCAGGGAACAAAAATGATAAAATCCACTATAAAACAACCAAACCAAACACTGCAAACTAAACACTACAAACTAAACACTACAAACTAAACACTACAAACTAAACACTACAAACTAAACACTACAAACCAAACACTACAAACTAAACACTACAAACTAAACACTACAAACTAAGCACTACAAACCAAATACTACAAACTAAACACTACAAACTAAACACTACAAACTAAACACTACAAACTAAGCACTACAAACCAAACACTACAAACTAAACACTACAAACTAAACACTACAAACCAAACACTACAAACTAAACACTACAAACCAAACACTACAAACTAAACACTACAAACTAAACACTACAAACTAAACACTACAAACTAAACACTACAAACCAAACACTACAAACTAAACACTACAAACTAAACACTACAAACCAAACACTACAAACTAAACACTACAAACTAAACACTACAAACCAAACACTACAAACTAAACACTACAAACTAAACACTACAAACTAAACACTACAAACTAAACACTACAAACTAAACACTACAAACCAAACACTACAAACTAAACACTACAAACTAAACACTACAAACCAAACACTACAAACTAAACACTACAAACTAAACACTACAAACTAGCGATTGAAGATAAAAAAATCTTCTACAAAATAATCGGATGCAACATGAATACTATTTCCAAAATAACTGGATTTGGCATTAAATCACATGAAAAGGGTTGATATGCCGTAAAACAAAACAACCAAACCAATTCAGGCAATCAATCGATTTGATTTTTTTTTTAAATAGGCGTTTTCACAGATTTCGATGACAATAAAAGTATTGGAAGTATAGTACATTGGTTGATTTTCATTCAATCCCGGGCAACCTCGGGACTCCCTGATAGTTTAAACATATGATCAAGATTAAAGTGAGGATAGCTAACGTTTATACAGCAAATCATGAAGTTTATAGTGTAAGGAGAGGTACATACAATTTACATCGATAAATTCGTACAAATGCTACATCAAGGCAAACACACATATTGGATGAAAAAAGGAGTCGAATAAAGGAAGATGTCAGGATGTTTACATGACAGGTACTTAAAATAAAACAGAAAACATAATGGCGTTTTGCCGATTATAGATTACTTTTTCTGGGAAAAAGCCAAAGAATTAAATAATGATAATTTCTTCTATAACCAACAAGAGTTGAAGTTGATAGCGTTTAAGGAGTATTCGCTCACAGAGTAGAAAAAGTTGAAAATTTTCATATTTAGTCATTTATACTTAGTGCTACGTAGAACTAGATAAAGAAAAGGGAAAATTGAGGAAATAGTAAAATTTACTAATAAAACTAATAACTAAATAATATTAATGAAAAAATAGTCAAAAGATAGGAATATAAATTAATAAAAAGTAATCGATTAACTACTAGTATTTTAGAAGAGTGCGACTTATTAAGGATGGAAAAAAGTCCGCACTAAAATTCAAAGCGCAAATACGATTATTTATAATGCATGTTTACTCTCCGTGACAATGTCGTGGTTGTAAAGCTTTTTTTTTTTTACACAGTGATCACCACTTATCAAGGCCCGGAAGCCACTCAGGGATAAGGGTTATTGCAAGTACATTAGTGAGGAGATTTGCTGAAGTGTTTACTTAAGGGGGCGGTTCATTAGGAATTTGTTAACATTGGACTTGAAGACATCCAAATTGTAGTCCGGAGGGAAGCAGGCAGACGGAACAGAGTTCCACAGGCGTGCAGTTCTAAGAAAGAAGCTTTGTTCATGGAATCCGCGTTTTGATTTAGGCACAGATATAGAGTGGGGGAAATTTTTCACAGTGGATTCAGCTAGACGGGTGTTTCTCGTGAAAGATTGGCGAGGGGCGGACCAGAGATTGGAGTTCAGACGAGCATCTGCCATGGAAATAACGATAAAACAAGGACATGCTCGCAACGTCTCTTCTGTGGGAGAGAGGTTGCAGAGTAGAGAAAAGGGCATCCCCCACTAAGCCACGAAGTCTATTTTGTACTCTGTCAAGGCAGGATAGGCTGTTTTTAGCAGCTCCTGCCCAGATATGGCAACAGTATTCCATCCAAGCTTAGGTATTTTTCTTGTCAGAATAGGTACTAGAAGAATTCTCATCGTAGGATGAGTAAAAAGAAGTTGCTTAACAGTTTTGCAACAAATGTACTTATGCGAAGATTAACATTAATATATAATCTTACTAAACCTTATGTTTAAAATATTGACTCAATTTTGATCTAAAGTCGAAGAAGAAGAAGAAGAAGAAGAAGAAGAAGAAGAAGAAGAAGAAGAAGAAGAAGAAGAAGTCAATAACTAGACTAAAGCAATTTTTTTATTTTTATCATCTAGATTGATCCTGGGGGGCGGGGCTGGATATAACCTCTATTAAAAACAGAAGGTAGTTGTGCGTTTTTAGTACTGTGCTGAAATAATAACGTTATAATGTCGAAAGCCGTTCTCAACATGGGGAGGGGGTGTATGTTTTGTAACTATTCTGTGCTTCCACCTAACAACTTAATTTAAAAAAATATATCATTAAACTTGAATTCAACCAGAAAAAATATCTAAAAATAGCGCGGTATCAAAAATGCATTAGCACCAAACAGACCTTGTGTCTCACTTTTTCCATTCGTAAAGAAACAAGTAAATGGAGATAATTAAATTAAATAGGGGTTTGAATAAAATAAAAATGACGTAATTAGAATAATTTGACAAGAACAGGACAGAATATCAATGAAGAATTTTCATTTTTTCGTTTTTGCCCACAGGGGACATTTGCAGCAACGATTTGAAATTAAAACTTGGGTTCGATTCAAATGTATTCAGGATGGGTTTTCTTTTATTATCCGATTTTTACTGCTTTATTAATTTATATATTTTTCGTCATTTTTCGTTCGAGTCAAAAATACAATTTAATTAAATGAAAGACAATTTTATAAATGCACATGGGAACAGGCAAACTCACTCAACAACCTGGCTTGAGTCAGTTGCTTGTCTAATCGCACTGATGAGGTTGATGGATGACTAAATTGAGCTTATTTCCATTAGTGATTAATGAAGTGCTCTTTGTGTAAACGAATATAACTTTTAGCATCTGTGCTTAAATCTAAACATAGATTCCATGAACAAAGTTTCTTTCTTAGAACTACACGCCTGTGGAACTCTCTTCAATTTACCTGCTTTCCAGCTAGCTACAATCTGATTGTCTTCAAGTCCAACGTAAACAAGTTCTTGATGGACTATCCCCACTACTTATGTTTACTATACTATGATTACATTGACTAATGTATATCCAGTAACTCTTATCCTCGAGTGACCTCCGGGCTTTGATAAGTGGTGATTCCTATGTAAAAAGAAAAAAAAAAGCATTTGACAATTTTCATCATTTTGAGTTCATCCTTTTTCATGGAAATCGCTGTAAGCATGAAGTCACTTAGTGTAAGGAGCTAACAAAAACGAAGGATGCTTATCGTAAAGACAACAGATGCCTATTGACCTTAGTCTTAAAAAGACCAAGATTAGTGCAAAGTAGGAAACAGTAAGCAGGAAGAGAGTTCCACAAGCCTGTGTTTATTGAAAAGAAGCTTCATTAGACCAACGAGTCAAACGAGCTGGAAAAAAGGAAGCAGGGAATAGATCAAACACTTTTGAAGAACACATTCCATGATAGTATTTATAGAAAAGACTGAGACTAGTCTATCCGCTGAACTGGAGTTAGATCATAGTAACGTGACTTTGCCAAGCCAGGTAAATATGATAAAAAAATCCGAAATTAGCGCGTTTTTATAATCAGGTGCAGATTGAACAATACAGCTAAAGAAACATTGATTAAAAAAAAACTGATTTTAATAATACATTTTTGAGTATTAATATTATTATAATAAGAAATATTAATATTATTATAATAAGAAATATTAATATTATTATAATAAGAAATATTAATATTATTATAATAAGAAACATTAATATTATTATAATAAGAATATTAATATTATTATAAGAAAAATTAATATTATTATAATAAGAAACATTAATATTATTATAATAAGAAACATTAATATTATTATAATAAGAAATATTAATATTATTATAAGAAAAATTAATATTATTATAATAAGAAACATTAATATTATTATAATAAGAAATATTAATATTATTATAATAAGAAAAATTAATATTATTATAATAAGAAATATTAATATTATTATAATAAGAAATATTAATATTATTATAATAAGAAATATTAATATTATTATAATAAGAAATATTAATATTATTATAATAAGAAAAATTAATATTATTATAATAAGAAATATTAATATTATTATAATAAGAAATATTAATATTATTATAATAAGAAAAATTAATATTATTATAATAAGAAATATTAATATTATTATAATAAGAAAAATTAATATTATTATAATAAGAAATATTAATATTATTATAATAAGAAATATTAATATTATTATAATAAGAAAAATTAATATTATTATAATAAGAAATATTAATATTATTATAATAAGAAATATTAATATTATTATAATAAGAAATATTAATATTATTATAATAAGAAAAATTAATATTATTATAATAAGAAATATTAATATTATTATAATAAGAAAAATTAATATTATTATAATAAGAAATATTAATATTATTATAATAAGAAATATGAATATTATTATAATAAGAAAACTTAATATTATTATAATAAGAAATGTTAATATTATTATAATAAGAAAAATCGAAAGTCGAAAAAGTAAATTTCAGCAAAAAGCAATGTTATCTACTTAATTCTCATGTCGAAATTATAATTTTGTTACATAACGGTTTTGCTCGGGCCTTATACACACACACATACACACACACACACACACACACACATATATATATATATATATATATATATATATATATATATATATATATATATATATATATTAAAGATTTGACTCATGTGCAGGTAATCTACATCTAAAATTTTAAGCGTTTAGACCTAAAATTGACGGAGGAGTTTGGTAGAGTCTTCATGGGCAACTCTTTTGAACTTTGACCTCTTAGCAACCAAAATTCTGCCCCAAAACTGATTACAAAGCTTGCTGCATGTCTAAACACCCTTTATGTAATATTTCAAATGTTTAAACACAAAATTAGAGACCGTAAAGGTCAAATCTTTTGAACTTTGACCCTTGGCTGACAAATTTTCGGCACAAAACATGATTAAAAAGCTTGCCCTACGTCTGAATACACTTTATGTAAAATTTCAAATGTTCAGACCAAAAATTGGCTGAGAGGTCCAAATTTTAAAAATCTTTGATCCCAATTTTGACCCCTTAATATTTACTGTTCTGGGATCAAATCAAATTATAAAGTTTTATCCATGTCCAAGAAATCTACATCTAAAATTTCAAGTGTTTAGACCCAAAATTAGCGCAAGGATTTGGTAGAGTTTTCAAAGGTCAAATAGTTGAACCTTGACCCCCTGCCAGCCAAATTTCTGATCAAAAATTGATTAAGAGGATTTCCCCAAATCTCAATGCCACTTATGTCAAATCTTGAGTCTGTAGACTGAAAATTGACAGAGTAATTTGGTAGGGAAATGTACCTACACAGACAGACACACAGATAAGTTCACCTTTATAGATATATAAATATATATATTGCCGCTGCCACCAACCCCGTGACTATGTGGTACAGCTTCCTATCAACTCGATGGTCGTTGGTTCGATCCTGGGTTTGAGATAGCCACGCTGAATAGCTGTGATACAGCGAAATAGTCTATCTGTGGATGAATATATATATATAGTTGCACTGATCCTTGTATTATACCGACGAGTTGCACTTATCCTTGTATTATACCGGGTTATATCCTCTTCTGAAGAGAATCATTTAACTTCAAAATGCCACGGCCTTAATATTTTGTTTTTATTCACTCTCGATTATTGATTTGATAATATAAAAGTTTTATTTAACTTTGTTATTTCTTAATTTAATTGATGAATTGCTCCTCTTAACAAGTTAGAGCTTTCTCCTGACTTGATAGGTTCGTCTTTAGTAATTAAACTAGTCTTCATGTATATATATATATATATATATATATATATATATATATATATATATATATATATATATTAAATGACAATTCATTTTTCTAAATAAATTATTTTTATTACAACATTGTTTTAACGAATACTATATTTGTTTTTAATTCTATAAAATTTAGGGTTTTATCTTTCAAAAGTTGTTAAGAAATAATTGATATTTATTGATAATAAAAAACGATAACAAATCTCTCGGCCGGCGGGGACAAAAAATTGAGCAGTTATTTATTTATTTTTTCATTGTTTATTTTTTTACATTTATTTATTGAGAGAGAGAGAGAGAGAGAGAGAGAGAGAGAGAGAGAGAGAGAGAGGGGGCTTAATTCTTCATAAGTTTTGGTTTCGGTTTCGACTATAGCTGATGGCACTTAAATCATTTATGTTTTTTTTTACAAATGATGTCATCAAGAAATAAATGTTACCATAGTCAATAAAAGTTACTTTTATGGTAGAAAAGTTCATTGGTTTGTATTTTCAAGTAGTTTGTAAAAATTTTTTTTAATTCACGAACCGGTTTAAAAAAATCAAAATGGCAGCGACTTTTAAATGGAGAGCCCCGTTTTCAATTTGAAGGAGGGACACCTGAGCATTCTTTGTTAACAATTTAAGAGAGTTCCGTCAACGTAAGGAATATTTATAAACATATTTTAATGTTTTCCGTTATTTTGTGCATGAGGAATATTCAATTATGGCATGTGTAGTTTATATAAAAATTCATTTAAGTAGTTATCGCCTCAAATTTCATTTTAATTTCGGTTCGCTGAAATTATTTCAAGTAAAGAGCATTAAAAACTATTTCAAAACAAAAAAAAACATGAACTGAACTTTTATTGACTATGGTAACATTTATTTCTTGTATATTTATTTTTTCGGGGAGTCGTTTGTTGGCTTTTCTGCTAAACACTCTTACTAAATAATATCGACGAAATATCGAAAAACAAAGAAACAAAAACAGTTTTGAAAAATAATGAAGGTTTACTTACTTTAGTAAAATAATCCCAAACAACAAAATGGGATATTAAAAAAGTAAACACGCAATTACTTTAGTTTTTTAAAGCAAAACATCGATATAAATATGAATAAGAAGAAAATGGCACCCTTTTCAAGCAGAACAGCTTCGTTTCAGTTTTACGGTATTGAACGGTGTAGTATTGCGCCGTCGGATTCAGGGTTTACTATTGTATTGTAAAGAACACGCAGAAAGGGTTGTAATTAACTGAATTCCTTCTAGTACACTGACAAAAAAAGCTTAAACAGATATATAAATAAAAATAAAAAGGTCATGTAAATGTTTTAAAAAAGACACGTAATCACGTGAGCAGGATTTTTCCTTCTTTTGACATAACAAGTAACGTTCTTATTTTTTTTATTATTTATCTATTTTCGAAAGAGTGGCAATGTGCAAGTGGAGAAGGAAAAAAACAGAGTTATGCAAAATTTGTGCCGAGAATTATCTAAAGTTTCGACTTTTTTTTTTGGGCTTTCACTTTAATAAGAACGATAATTTATGAGGTGAATTTATTCAACACAATATGATTCAACTCAAAAAAGTAAATAAAAGCTAACATGAATTAAGATTAAAGCTAAGGTGTTATTGTGGACCCTCACCCTTTTTAAAAAACCTTGTTAAACTTTGTGACATATTTACATTCTATGGAGGTCAGGCGCGAACGAACACCCAATAAATTTATTATACCATATTTCTTCAAACTGAAACATAATTATCAAAGTATACTTACGCAAATAGATATGAAAAGTCTTTGTTAAAGTTTGTGCCATATTTCCATGGAGTACAGGCGCGAACGCAGACCCCACAATTTTATTATACTATCCCTATTTAAGTTGAAACATATTTATCAAAGTATTCTTATGTACATTTATATCAAAAACCCTTGTAAACGTTTTTTTTTTTTTTGTATTTTTTATTTCCATACTTTGGGGGCCAGGCGGGAACGCAAACCCCACAATTTTTATGAATCACCGTTCTGCCAGATCAAACATACCCATTCCTGATCCTCGATACATTTTCTATCATTATATGTAATCAGTTTTTTTAAAATAGTTAACCATATAGGAGCCCATTCGTGATCAGACACACACACACACACAGACGTTCAGCTTTATATATATATATATATATATATATATATATATATATATATATATATATATGTATATTCATAAGCGGTTCAAGCTAATACACCCAAGTAATATGGATATATATTTTTTTATTTTTGAAATTGCAACTTCATAATATATATAAAAATCGATAGAACATTAACTCTATAATGATATATACAAAATCTGCAAGAATTAAAACATCATATTTAAACGTACTTTACGGCCGGGGTTTAGCGAGCGTTCGTGCTAGCTTAGATAAATACTTTTGCAGTTTTAACAAAAAAGCTACAATAATATCAGAGCGTCTCCATTTACACTGAACATCTACAGAATGTCAACATCAATATATTACATATGAATGAGTCCCCTGTGGAATTTCCACAGGTCCCACTAGTTATTATTATTATTATTATTATTATTATTATTATTATTATTATTATTATTATTATTTACTATAATAATTATTAAATACCTACGGACACTAGTGTTTCTTCCTTGCATCAGTACAGGGTGTCGAGAGATTCGAACCCTGGCAATAGAAGTCAACCTTCGTTAGCAATGACCCGAACCACTCGGACCACCGAGAGATACAGTTGAAATGTAAACATTTTTTCTTATTAAATGCTTTTAACGTCAGTCAGAGAGTAATCTAATCATTATATGACGATCTGCGCGTCTGAGCTAAGTTGACCGACTTTATTACAACTGAAAATGCTCAACGATAAGAAACAAGTTTCGTAGTCTGACATTATTATTTACTATAATAATTATTAAATAGCTATAGACACTAGTGTTTCACCCTTTCGGGAATCATCAGTTCAGGGTGTCACGATTAACGCCAGCCGATAGATTCTAACTCCGGCAACAGAAGTCATGTCTGGCTTCATTAGCAAGGACCCGAACCACTCGGCTACCGTTAACCGCGAGAGATAC
>NC_136508.1:24727254-24962254 GCF_053919585.1 Euprymna scolopes | reverse complement strand
GATATCTAGAGAGCGATACAGGAGGAGATAGAAAAACAGAGTGAGGGAGACATAAGGCAGAGAGAGGGAGAGGCCTTATATACTTATGATTCAGAAATTTTCACTTTCATTTTATTCTATTAAAAAAGAGAATAAATGATCATTTAATATCATTTTTTTTTTGTTTCATTTTAGTTGTTCGGGTAGAATCGAAACTGCCTACTCGATGTTTTCTCTCTAACCTAAATAATTCAGACGACACGGCCTTAATAGGATCATTTCCCGGAAAATGATGATTATACTCTACAGAATGTCTCTTAATATCATTAGCTACCGTTAGAGATCAAGCGGAAGATAATAGCACGTGTTAATTCCTGAGCTCAATTCGACAGAGCGTTTGTTTATTACGTTTGCTTTTTGTCATTATGAGGGCAAAATACAGAAATATCGACGATAATTCTCAAAATAGTCCCTTTTTTTGCCGAGCGGCAAATAATGTTGGAGATTACATGTAAAATCTAACATAGTGATCCCAAGAAAAAAAAACATTAATAATAATTAGGAAAACGAGAAATAATTACGCGTCGGCCTGATTGCTGCTGGCAGCATTGTTCCCTCAATTCGCACTCGGAATGGGAACAAGTTTTACGCTTGGTCTCCATCGGGAAACATTCTTGAAATTTGATTTGAAAATCCTTGTCTAATGTAATTGGATGATTTTGTTTTTATTTCTTTGTCAGAGAATGGAGTGCAATCTGTACGCAAAATTAGTCATTGTTAGTTTTTTTGTTGTTGTTTTGTTTTTAGTTTTTTGTTTTGTTTTGTTTTTTTTAATTTGGATTTGAGTTTTTTTTTAATTTTTCTTTTGCTTTTTTTTCTTCTTGATTAAGATTCGTATTTAGTTCAATTAGTTGCTCGTTTCTTTTCTTTTACTTAGTTTCATTTTCTTTCCATTTCTTTTTTCTTTTATGTTTTCTATTTTTCTTTTTTTTTTCTTTTCATTCTTTTTCTATTTTTTTTTTCATTATTTTCAGGTTTTATTTTTTTTTCACATTTATATTTGCATTTGGAATTTTACTATTTTATTTTTATTTTTGTGATTAAGATTTGTATTTTGCTCAATTATTTTTTTGTTTATTTGTTGTTTATTTTTGTTTCTTACTTCCTTTTTTAATTTTGTTTATTTTTTCTATTGATTTCTTTTCTTTTATGTTCTTTATTTTCTTTTTAAAAATTTTCCTGTCTTTTCTTCTTTTCATTCCGCATTTCATTTTCTTTTTTATTATTTGTTTATTTTTTCCTTTCTACTTATCTAGTTTCTTCTTTTTGATCGCGTTTTTTACGTCCTTCTCTTTTTAGCACCTGACGCTTTTTCTTTTTTTTCTTTTCTTATTTTCCTGTTTCTTCCAATTTTCGCTATTTTCGTTATTTCTAAACTTCCATACTTTATGTTTAATTTCCATATTCTTCCCTCTGCTTTTATAACCTTTTATTTTTTTGTTTTCTATTTTTTTTGTTTGTCATCTTTTTTGTCGTTTTTTTTCTTTCACTTACTTTCCCATTTACTCATATTTTTTCATTCCATGAATCAGATTCGTGTCCAATGTATTTTAGATTTTCCGTATCATTTTTTTATTTTCAGTTGCATCCCTGCAGAGTTAACTTTATTCGGGACCTTACATTGCGGATAGCTTCACGGCCATTCTGGCAGCAACTCAATTCAAAAACTTCCCTGTGTAATTGTATGTGCCGTGTGCCAGTTATTTAAAAAGAGGAAATTTCAAATAGATACTGATATTGCGAAGATATTGAAAATGTTTACTAGGAATTTGGTTAACGTGTTAAAAGAAAATCACACCACAGGAAGCCCCAGGTAAGACGTGAAGTTTGTCAAATATTACACTTGCTTGTAATTTATCGATTAGGATAGATGTTGCAATATTTTGAATATAATAACCCACTTTGTATTATTAGAAAGATTTGGACGATTATATTTATAGCCAGGGGAAATAAGAATGAAACAATCAGGTACAAGTATCGCTATATAAAATATTCTGAATCTGTTTGAAATTTTTAGTCAGAGCTTTTCGTCTTGACGTGAGATAGACCACTAGTGACACTGACTGGATTGATATCAGCATTATTTGCCTGGAATTGTTTATAATTAAAAGCTTCTTCGACTGGATTAATAATGTGGATGTTTGCTTAAAGGCAATTACATTTAATGTTTAAAGGTAATTACATTTAATATCTAAAGGTAATTAAATTTAATAGTTAAAGGTAATTTCATGATATATTTAAATGTTTTTACATGTAATATTTAAATGTAATTACATTGAATATTAAACATTAATTACATTTAATATTTAAAGGTATTTACCTTTAATATTTTAAGGTAATCACATTTAATATATAAAGGTAATTACATTTAATATATAAAGGTAATTACATTTAATATTTAAAGGTAATTACATTTAATATATAAAGGTAATTACATTTAATATTTAAAGGTAATTACATTTAATATATAAAGGTAATCACATTTAATATTTAAAGGTAATCACATTTAATATTTAAAGGTAATTACATGTAATATTCAAAGGTAATTAAATTTAATATTTAAAGGCAATTACATTTAATATTTTAAGGAAATTACATTTAATATTTAAAGGTAATTACATTTAATATTTAAAGGCAATTACATTTAATATTTTAAGGAAATTACATTTAATATTTAAAGGTAATTACATTTAATATATAAAGGTAATTACATTTAATATTTAAAGGTAATCACATTTAATATTTAAAGGCAATTACATTTAATATTTAAAGGTAATTACATTTAATATTTAAAGGTAATCACATTTAATATTTAAAGGTAATCACATCATACTTTAGCATATTATTTGATATACTTTAGCATATTATTTGATATACTTTAGCATATTATTTGATATACTTTACCATATTATTTGATATACTTTAGCATATCATTTGATATACATTAGCATATTATTTGATATACATACGCTAAAGTATATCAAATAATATGCTAAAGTATATCAAATAATATGCTAAAGTATATCAAATAATATGCTAATGTATATCAAATAATATGCTAAAGTATATCAAAAAATACGCTTATGTGTATCAAATAATACGCTAAAGGATATCAAATAATATGCTAAAGTATATCAAATTATATGCTGAAGTATATCAAATAATATGCTAAAGTATATCAAATAATATGTTAAAGTATATCAAATAATACGTTAAAGTATATCAAATAATATGTTAAAGTATATCAAATAATATGTTAAAGTATATCAAATAATATGCTAAAGTATATCAAATTATATGCTGAAGTATATCAAATAATATGCTAAAGTATATCAAATAATATGTTAAAGTATATCAAATAATACGTTAAAGTATATCAAATAATATGCTAAAGTATATCAAATAATATGTTAAAGTATATCAAATAATATGCTAAAGTATATCAAATAATATGTTAAAGTATATCAAATAATATGCTAAAGTATATCAAATAATATGTTAAAGTATATCAAATAATATACTAAAGTATATCAAATAATATGTTAAAGTATATCAAATAATATGTTAAAGTATATCAAATAATATGTTAAAGTATATCAAATAATATGTTAAAGTATATCAAATAATATGTTAAAGTATATCAAATAATATGTTAAAGTATATCAAATAATATGCTAAAGTATATCAAATAATATGCTAATGTATATCAAATAATATGCTAAAGTTTATCAAATAATATGTTAAAGTATATCAAATAATATGTTAAAGTATATCAAATAATATGTTAAAGTATATCAAATAATATGTTAAAGTATATCAAATAATATGTTAAAGTATATCAAATAATATGCTAAAGTATATCAAATAATATGTTAAAGTATATCAAATAATATGTTAAAGTATATCAAATAATATGTTAAAGTATATCAAATAATATGTTAAAGTATATCAAATAATATGCTAAAGTATATCAAATAATATGCTAAAGTATATCAAATAATATGCTAAAGTATATCAAATAATATGCTAAAGTATATCAAATAATATGCTAAAGTATATCAAATAATATGTTAAAGTATATCAAATAATATGCTAAAGTATATCAAATAATATGCTAAAGTATATCAAATAATATGTTAAAGTATATCAAATAATATGTTAAAGTATATCAAATAATATGTTAAAGTATATCAAATAATATGTTAAAGTATATCAAATAATATGCTAAAGTATATCAAATAATATGCTAAAGTATATCAAATAATACGTTAAAGTATATCAAATAATATGTTAAAGTATATCAAATAATATGCTAAAGTATATCAAATAATATGTTAAAGTATATCAAATAATATTCTAAAGTATATCAAATAATATGCTAAAGTATATCAAATAATATGTTAAAGTATATCAAATAATATGCTAAAGTATATCAAATAATATGTTAAAGTATATCAAATAATATGTTAAAGTATATCAAATAATATTCTAAAGTATATCAAATAATATGCTAAAGTATATCAAATAATATGCTAAAGTATATCAAATAATATGTTAAAGTATATCAAATAATATGTTAAAGTATATCAAATAATATTCTAAAGTATATCAAATAATATTCTAAAGTATATCAAATAATATGCTAAAGTATATCAAATAATATGTTAAAGTATATCAAATAATATGTTAAAGTATATCAAATAATATGCTAAAGTATATCAAATAATACGTTAATGTATATCAAATAATATGTTAAAGTATATCAAATAATATGTTAAAGTATATCAAATAATATGCTAAAGTATATCAAATAATATGTTAAAGTATATCAAATAATATGCTAAAGTATATCAAATAATATGCTAAAGTATATCAAATAATATGTTAAAGTATATCAAATAATATGCTAAAGTATATCAAATAATACGTTAATGTATATCAAATAATATGTTAAAGTATATCAAATAATATGTTAAAGTATATCAAATAATATGCTAAAGTATATCAAATAATATGCTAAAGTATATCAAATAATATGCTAAAGTATATCAAATAATACGTTAAAGTATATCAAATAATATGCTAAAGTATATCAAATAATATGCTAAAGTATATCAAATAATATGCTAAAGTATATCAAATAATACGTTAAAGTATATCAAATAATATGCTAAAGTATATCAAATAATATGCTAAAGTATATCAAATAATATGCTAAAGTATATCAAATAATATGCTAAAGTATATCAAATAATATGCTAAAGTATATCAAATAATATGCTAAAGTATATCAAATAATACGTTAAAGTATATCAAATAATATGTTAAAGTATATCAAATAATATGCTAAAGTATATCAAATAATATGCTAAAGTATATCAAATAATATGTTAAAGTATATCAAATAATATGTTAAAGTATATCAAATAATATGCTAAAGTATATCAAATAATATGTTAAAGTATATCAAATAATATGCTAAAGTATATCAAATAATATGTTAAAGTATATCAAATAATATGTTAAAGTATATCAAATAATATGCTAAAGTATATCAAATAATACGTTAAAGTATATCAAATAATATGCAAAAGTATATCAAATAATACGTTAAAGTATATCAAATAATATGCTAAAGTATATCAAATAATATGCTAAAGTATATCAAATAATATGCTAAAGTATATCAAATAATATGCTAAAGTATATCAAATAATATGCTAAAGTATATCAAATAATACGTTAAAGTATATCAAATAATATGCTAAAGTATATCAAATAATATGTTAAAGTATATCAAATAATATGCTAAAGTATATCAAATAATATGCTAAAGTATATCAAATAATATGCTGAAGTATATCAAATAATACGTTAATGTATATCAAATTATATGCTAAAGTATATCAAATAATATGTTAAAGTATATCAAATAATATGCTAAAGTATATCAAATAATATGCTAAAGTATATCAAATAATATGCTAAAGTATATCAAATAATATGCTAAAGTATATCAAATAATATGCTAAAGTATATCAAATAATATGTTAAAGTATATCAAATAATATGCTAAAGTATATCAAATAATATGCTAAAGTATATCAAATAATATGTTAAAGTATATCAAATAATATGCTAAAGTATATCAAATAATATGCTAAAGTATATCAAATAATATGCTGAAGTATATCAAATAATACGTTAATGTATATCAAATTATATGCTAAAGTATATCAAATAATATGCTAAAGTATATCAAATAATACGTTAATGTATATCAAATAATATGCTAAAGTATATCAAATAATATGTTAAAGTATATCAAATAATATGCTAAAGTATATCAAATAATATGCTAAAGTATATCAAATAATATGCTAAAGTATATCAAATAATACGTTAATGTATATCAAATTATATGCTAAAGTATATCAAATAATATGCTAAAGTATATCAAATAATATGTTAAAGTATATCAAATAATACGTTAATGTATATCAAATAATATGCTAAAGTATATCAAATAATATGTTAAAGTATATCAAATAATATGCTAAAGTATATCAAATAATATGTTAAAGTATATCAAATAATATGTTAAAGTATATCAAATAATATGCTAAAGTATATCAAATAATATGTTAAAGTATATCAAATAATACGTTAATGTATATCAAATAATATGCTAAAGTATATCAAATAATATGTTAAAGTATATCAAATAATATGTTAATGTATATCAAATAATATGCTAAAGTATATCAAATAATACGTTAATGTATATCAAATAATATGCTAAAGTATATCAAATAATATGTTAAAGTATATCAAATAATATGTTAATGTATATCAAATAATATGCTAAAGTATATCAAATAATATGTTAAAGTATATCAAATAATATGCTAAAGTATATCAAATAATATGTTAAAGTATATCAAATAATATGCTAAAGTATATAAAATAATATGCTAAAGTATATCAAATAATATGTTAAAGTATATCAAATAATATGTTAAAGTATATCAAATAATATGCTAAAGTATATCAAATAATATGCTAAAGTATATCAAATAATACGTTAAAGTATATCAAATAATACGCTTATGTGTATCAAATAATATGCTAAAGGATATCAAATAATATGCTAAAGGATATCAAATAATATGCTAAAGTATATCAAATAATATGCTAAAGTATATCAAATAATATGCTAAAGTATATCAAATAATATGCTAAAGTATATCAAATAATATGCTAATGTATATCAAATTATATGTTAAAGTATATCAAATAATATGCTAAAGTATATCAAATAATATGTTAAAGTATATCAAATAATATGCTAAAGTATATCAAATAATATGTTAAAGTATATCAAATAATATGTTAAAGTATATCAAATAATATGCTAAAGTATATCAAATAATATGTTAAAGTATATCAAATAATATGTTAAAGTATATCAAATAATATGCTAAAGGATATCAAATAATATGCTAAAGTATATCAAATAATATGCTAAAATATATCAAATAATATGTTAAAGTATATCAAATAATATGCTAAAGTATATCAAATAATATGCTAAAATATATCAAATAATATGCTAAAGTATATCAAATAATACGCTTATGTGTATCAAATAATACGCTAAAGGATATCAAATAATATGCTAAAGTATATCAAATAATATGTTAAAGTATATCAAATAATATGCTAATGTATATCAAATAATATGTTAAAGTATATCAAATAATATGCTAATGTATATCAAATAATATGTTAAAGTATATCAAATAATATGTTAAAGTATATCAAATAATACGCTAAAGGATATCAAATAATATGCTAAAGTATATCAAATAATATGATAAAGTATATCAACTAATATGCTAAAGTATATCAAATAATATGCTAAAGTATATCAAATAATATGCTAATGTATATCAAATAATATGCTAAAGTATATCAAATAATATGCTAAAGTATATCAAATAATATGCTAATGTATATCAAATAATATGCTAATGTATATCAAATAATATGCTAAAGTATATCAAATAATACGTTAAAGTATATCAAATAATATGTTAAAGTATATCAAATAATATGCTAAAGTATATCAAATAATATGCTAAAGTATATCAAATAATATGCTAAAGTATATCAAATAATATGTTAAAGTATATCAAATAATATGCTAAAGTATATCAAATAATATGCTAAAGTATATCAAATAATATGCTAAAGTATATCAAATAATATGTTAAAGTATATCAAATAATATGCTAAAGTATATCAAATAATATGCTAAAGTATATCAAATAATATGCTAAAGTATATCAAATAATATGCTAATGTATATCAAATAATATGCTAAAGTATATCAAATAATATGCTAAAGTATATCAAATAATATGTAAAAGTATATCAAATAATATGCTAAAGTATATCAAATAATATGCTAAAGTATATCAAATAATATGCTAAAGTATATCAAATAATATGTTAAAGTATATCAAATAATATGCTAAAGTATATCAAATAATATGCTAATGTATATCAAATAATATGCTAATGTATATCAAATAATATGTTAAAGTATATCAAATAATATGCTAAAGTATATCAAATAATATGCTAAAGTATATCAAATAATATGCTAAAGTATATCAAATAATATGCTAATGTATATCAAATAATATGCTAATGTATATCAAATAATATGCTAAAGTATATCAAATAATACGTTAAAGTATATCAAATAATATGTTAAAGTATATCAAATAATATGCTAAAGTATATCAAATAATATGCTAAAGTATATCAAATAATATGCTAAAGTATATCAAATAATATGTTAAAGTATATCAAATAATATGCTAAAGTATATCAAATAATATGCTAAAGTATATCAAATAATATGCTAAAGTATATCAAATAATATGCTAAAGTATATCAAATAATATGTTAAAGTATATCAAATAATATGCTAAAGTATATCAAATAATATGTTAAAGTATATCAAATAATATGCTAAAGTATATCAAATAATATGCTAAAGTATATCAAATAATATGCTAAAGTATATCAAATAATATGCTAATGTATATCAAATAATATGCTAAAGTATATCAAATAATATGCTAAAGTATATCAAATAATATGTTAAAGTATATCAAATAATATGCTAAAGTATATCAAATAATATGTTAAAGTATATCAAATAATATGTTAAAGTATATCAAATAATATGCTAAAGTATATCAAATAATATGTTAAAGTATATCAAATAATATGTTAAAGTATATCAAATAATATGCTAAAGGATATCAAATAATATGCTAAAGTATATCAAATAATATGCTAAAATATATCAAATAATATGTTAAAGTATATCAAATAATATGCTAAAGTATATCAAATAATATGCTAAAATATATCAAATAATATGCTAAAGTATATCAAATAATACGCTTATGTGTATCAAATAATACGCTAAAGGATATCAAATAATATGCTAAAGTATATCAAATAATATGTTAAAGTATATCAAATAATATGCTAATGTATATCAAATAATATGTTAAAGTATATCAAATAATATGCTAATGTATATCAAATAATATGTTAAAGTATATCAAATAATATGTTAAAGTATATCAAATAATACGCTAAAGGATATCAAATAATATGCTAAAGTATATCAAATAATATGATAAAGTATATCAACTAATATGCTAAAGTATATCAAATAATATGCTAAAGTATATCAAATAATATGCTAATGTATATCAAATAATATGCTAAAGTATATCAAATAATATGCTAAAGTATATCAAATAATATGCTAATGTATATCAAATAATATGCTAATGTATATCAAATAATATGCTAAAGTATATCAAATAATACGTTAAAGTATATCAAATAATATGTTAAAGTATATCAAATAATATGCTAAAGTATATCAAATAATATGCTAAAGTATATCAAATAATATGCTAAAGTATATCAAATAATATGTTAAAGTATATCAAATAATATGCTAAAGTATATCAAATAATATGCTAAAGTATATCAAATAATATGCTAAAGTATATCAAATAATATGTTAAAGTATATCAAATAATATGCTAAAGTATATCAAATAATATGCTAAAGTATATCAAATAATATGCTAAAGTATATCAAATAATATGCTAATGTATATCAAATAATATGCTAAAGTATATCAAATAATATGCTAAAGTATATCAAATAATATGTAAAAGTATATCAAATAATATGCTAAAGTATATCAAATAATATGCTAAAGTATATCAAATAATATGCTAAAGTATATCAAATAATATGTTAAAGTATATCAAATAATATGCTAAAGTATATCAAATAATATGCTAATGTATATCAAATAATATGCTAATGTATATCAAATAATATGTTAAAGTATATCAAATAATATGCTAAAGTATATCAAATAATATGCTAAAGTATATCAAATAATATGCTAAAGTATATCAAATAATATGCTAATGTATATCAAATAATATGCTAATGTATATCAAATAATATGCTAAAGTATATCAAATAATACGTTAAAGTATATCAAATAATATGTTAAAGTATATCAAATAATATGCTAAAGTATATCAAATAATATGCTAAAGTATATCAAATAATATGCTAAAGTATATCAAATAATATGTTAAAGTATATCAAATAATATGCTAAAGTATATCAAATAATATGTTAAAGTATATCAAATAATATGTTAAAGTATATCAAATAATATGTTAAAGTATATCAAATAATATGCTAATGTATATCAAATAATATGCTAAAGTATATCAAATAATATGCTAAAGTATATCAAATAATATGTTAAAGTATATCAAATAATATGTTAAAGTATATCAAATAATATGCTAATGTATATCAAATAATATGCTAAAGTATATCAAATAATATGCTAAAGTATATCAAATAATATGCTAAAGTATATCAAATAATATGCTAAAGTATATCAAATAATATGCTAAAGTATATCAAATAATATGCTAAAGTATATCAAATAATATGTTAAAGTATATCAAATAATATCCTAAAGTATATCAAATAATATGTTAAAGTATATCAAATAATATGCTAAAGTATATCAAATAATATGCTAAAGTATATCAAATAATATGCTAAAGTATATCAAATAATATGTTAAAGTATATCAAATAATATGTTAAAGTATATCAAATAATATGCTAAAGTATATCAAATAATATGCTAAAGTATATCAAATAATATGTTAAAGTATATCAAATAATATGTTAAAGTATATCAAATAATATGCTAAAGTATATCAAATAATATGCTAAAGTATATCAAATAATATGGTAAAGTATATCAAATAATATGCTAAAGTATATCAAATAATATGCTAAAGTATATCAAATAATATGCTAAAGTATATCAAATAATATGCTAAAGTATATCAAATAATATGTTAAAGTATATCAAATAATATGTTAAAGTATATCAAATAATATGTTAAATATATCAAATAATATGGTAAAGTATATCAAATAATATGTTAAAGTATATCAAATAATATGCTAAAGTATATCAAATAATATGCTAAAGTATATCAAATAATATGCTAAAGTATATCAAATAATATGTTAAAGTATATCAAATAATATGCTAAAGTATATCAAATAATATGTTAAAGTATATCAAATAATATGGTAAAGTATATCAAATAATATGCTAAAGTATATCAAATAATATGTTAAAGTATATCAAATAATATGCTAAAGTATATCAAATAATATGCTAAAGTATATTAAATAATATGCTAAAGTATATCAAATAATATGTTAAAGTATATCAAATAATATGTTAAAGTATATCAAATAATATGCTAAAGTATATCAAATAATATGCTAAAGTATATCAAATAATATGTTAAAGTATATCAAATAATATGTTAAAGTATATCAAATAATATGCTAAAGTATATCAAATAATATGCTAAAGTATATCAAATAATATGGTAAAGTATATCAAATAATATGCTAAAGTATATCAAATAATATGCTAAAGTATATCAAATAATATGCTAAAGTATATCAAATAATATGCTAAAGTATATCAAATAATATGTTAAAGTATATCAAATAATATGTTAAAGTATATCAAATAATATGTTAAATATATCAAATAATATGGTAAAGTATATCAAATAATATGTTAAAGTATATCAAATAATATGCTAAAGTATATCAAATAATATGCTAAAGTATATCAAATAATATGCTAAAGTATATCAAATAATATGCTAAAGTATATCAAATAATATGCTAAAGTATATCAAATAATATGTTAAAGTATATCAAATAATATGCTAAAGTATATCAAATAATATGTTAAAGTATATCAAATAATATGTTAAAGTATATCAAATAATATGTTAAAGTATATCAAATAATATGTTAAAGTATATCAAATAATATGCTAAAGTATATCAAATAATATGCTAAAGTATATCAAATAATATGTTAAAGTATATCAAATAATATGTTAAAGTATATCAAATAATATGTTAAAGTATATCAAATAATATGTTAAAGTATATCAAATAATATGTTAAAGTATATCAAATAATATGCTAAAGTATATCAAATAATATGCTAAAGTATATCAAATAATATGTTAAAGTATATCAAATAATATGCTAAAGTATATCAAATAATATGCTAAAGTATATCAAATAATATGTTAAAGTATATCAAATAATATGTTAAAGTATATCAAATAATATGTTAAAGTATATCAAATAATATGTTAAAGTATATCAAATAATATGTTAAAGTATATCAAATAATATGTTAAAGTATATCAAATAATATGTTAAAGTATATCAAATAATATGTTAAAGTATATCAAATAATATGTTAAAGTATATCAAATAATATGTTAAAGTATATCAAATAATATGCTAAAGTATAGCAAATAATATGTTAAAGTATATCAAATAATATGTTAAAGTATATCAAATAATATGTTAAAGTATATCAAATAATATGTTAAAGTATATCAAATAATATGGTAAAGTATATCAAATAATATGCTAAAATATATCAAATAATATGCTAAAGTATATCAAATAATATGCTAAAGTATATCAAATAATATGCTAAAATATATCAAATAATATGCTAAAGTATATCAAATAATATGCTAAAGTATAGCAAATAATATGTTAAAGTATATCAAATAATATGTTAAAGTATATCAAATAATATGCTAAAGTATATCAAATAATATGCTAAAGTATATCAAATAATATGTTAAAGTATATCAAATAATATGCTAAAGTATATCAAATAATATGCTAAAGTATATCAAATAATATGTTAAAGTATATCAAATAATATGTTAAAGTATATCAAATAATATGTTAAAGTATATCAAATAATATGTTAAAGTATATCAAATAATATGGTAAAGTATATCAAATAATATGTTAAAGTATATCAAATAATATGTTAAAGTATATCAAATAATATGCTAAAATATATCAAATAATATGCTAAAGTATATCAAATAATATGTTAAAGTATATCAAATAATATGTTAAAGTATATCAAATAATATGCTAAAGTATATCAAATAATATGCTAAAGTATAGCAAATAATATGTTAAAGTATATCAAATAATATGTTAAAGTATATCAAATAATATGTTAAAGTATATCAAATAATATGTTAAAGTATATCAAATAATATGTTAAAGTATATCAAATAATATGCTAAAGTATATCAAATAATATGCTAAAGTATATCAAATAATATGCTAAAGTATATCAAATAATATGTTAAAGTATATCAAATAATATGCTAAAGTATATCAAATAATATGCTAAAGTATATCAAATAATATGTTAAAGTATATCAAATAATATGCTAAAGTATATCAAATAATATGCTAATGTATATCAAATAATATGCTAAAGTATATCAAATAATATGCTAAAGTATATCAAATAATATGCTAAAGTATATCAAATAATATGTTAAAGTATATCAAATAATATGTTAAAGTATATCAAATAATATGCTAAAGTATATCAAATAATATGCTAAAGTATATCAAATAATATGTTAAAGTATATCAAATAATATGTTAAAGTATATCAAATAATATGCTTAAGTATGTCAAATAATATGCTAAAGTATATCAAATAATATGTTAAAGTATATCAAATAATATGCTAAAGTATATCAAATAATATGCTAAAGTATATCAAATAATATGTTAAAGTATATCAAATAATATGCTAAAGTATATCAAATAATATGCTAATGTATATCAAATAATATGCTTAAGTATATCAAATAATATGCTAAAGTATATCAAATAATATGCTAAAGTATATCAAATAATATGTTAAAGTATATCAAATAATATGTTAAAGTATATCAAATAATATGCTAAAGTATATCAAATAATATGCTAAAGTATATCAAATAATATGTTAAAGTATATCAAATAATATGTTAAAGTATATCAAATAATATGTTAAAGTATATCAAATAATATGTTAAAGTATATCAAATAATATGCTAAAGTATATCAAATAATATGTTAAAGTATATCAAATAATATGCTAAAGTATATCAAACATTATGCTAAAGTATATCAAATAATATATTAAAGTATATCAAATAATATGTTAAAGTATATCAAATAATATGCTAAAGTATATCAAATAATATGCTAAAGTATATCAAATAATATGCTAAAGTATATCAAAGAATATGCTAAAGTATATCAAATAATATGTTAAAGTATATCAAATAATATGCTAAAGTATATCAAATAATATGCTAAAGTATATCAAATAATATGCTAAAGTATATCAAATAATATGGTAAAGTATATCAAATAATATGCTAAAGTATATCAAATAATATGCTAAAGTATATCAAATAATATGCTAAAGTATATCAAATAATATGCTAAAGTATATCAAATAATATGGTAAAGTATATCAAATAATACGTTAAAGTATATCAAATAATATGCTAAAGTATATCAAATAATATGCTAATGTATATCAAATAATATGCTAAAGTATATCAAATAATATGCTAAAGTATATCAAATAATATGGTAAAGTATATCAAATAATACGTTAAAGTATATCAAATAATATGCTAAAGTATATCAAATAATATGCTAATGTATATCAAATAATATGCTAAAGTATATCAAATAATATGTTAAAGTATATCAAATAATATGCTAAAGTATATCAAATAATATGCTAAAGTATATCAAATAATATGCTAAAGTATATCAAATAATATGGTAAAGTATATCAAATAATATGCAAAAGTATATCAAATAATATGCTAAAGTATATCAAACATTATGCTAAAGTATATCAAATAATATATTAAAGTATATCAAATAATATGTTAAAGTATATCAAATAATATGCTAAAGTATATCAAATAATATGCTAAAGTATATCAAATAATATGCTAAAGTATATCAAATAATATGCTAAAGTATATCAAATAATATGTTAAAGTATATCAAATAATATGCTAAAGTATATCAAATAATATGCTAAAGTATATCAAATAATATGCTAAAGTATATCAAATAATATGGTAAAGTATATCAAATAATATGCTAAAGTATATCAAATAATATGCTAAAGTATATCAAATAATATGCTAAAGTATATCAAATAATATGCTAAAGTATATCAAATAATATGGTAAAGTATATCAAATAATACGTTAAAGTATATCAAATAATATGCTAAAGTATATCAAATAATATGCTAATGTATATCAAATAATATGCTAAAGTATATCAAATAATATGCTAAAGTATATCAAATAATATGGTAAAGTATATCAAATAATACGTTAAAGTATATCAAATAATATGCTAAAGTATATCAAATAATATGCTAATGTATATCAAATAATATGCTAAAGTATATCAAATAATATGTTAAAGTATATCAAATAATATGCTAAAGTATATAAAATAATACGTTAAAGTATATCAAATAATATGCTAAAGTATATCAAATAATATGCTAATGTATATCAAATAATATGCTAAAGTATATCAAATAATATGCTAAAGTATATCAAATAATATGCTAAAGTATATCAAATAATATGCTAAAGTATATCAAATAATATGCTAAAATATATCAAATAATATGCTAAAGTATATCAAATAATATGGTAAAGTATATCAAATAATATGCTAATGTATATCAAATAATATGCTAAAGTATATCAAATAATATGCTAAAGTATATCAAATAATATGCTAAAGTATATCAAATAATATGCTAAAGTATATCAAATAATATGCTAAAGTATATCAAATAATATGTTAAAGTATATCAAATAATATGCTAAAGTATATCAAATAATATGCTAAAGTATATCAAATAATATGCTAAAGTATATCAAATAATATGTTAAAGTATATCAAATAATATGCTAAAGTATATCAAATAATATGCTAAAGTATATCAAATAATATGCTAAAGTATATCAAATAATATGCTAAAGTATATCAAATAATATGCTAAAGTATATCAAATTATATGGTAAAGTATATCAAATTATATGGTAAAGTATATCAAATAATATGCTAAAGTATATCAAATAATATGCTAAAGTATATCAAATAATATGCTAAAGTATATCAAATAATATGCTAAAGTATATCAAATTATATGGTAAAGTATATCAAATAATATGCTAAAATATATCAAATAATATGCTAAAGTATATCAAATAATATGCTAAAGTATATCAAATAATATGCTAAAGTATATCAAATAATATGCTAAAGTATATCAAATAATATGCTAAAGTATATCAAATTATATGGTAAAGTATATCAAATTATATGCTAAAGTATATCAAATAATATGCTAAAGTATATCAAATAATATGCTAAAGTATATCAAATAATATGCTAAAGTATATAAAATAATATGCTAAAGTATATCAAATAATATGCTAAAATATATCAAATAATATGCTAAAGTATATCAAATAATATGTTAAAGTATATCAAATAATATGTTAAAGTATATCAAATAATATGCTAAAGTATATCAAATAATATGCTAAAGTATATCAAATAATATGTTAAAGTATATCAAATAATATGCTAAAGTATATCAAATAATATGCTAATGTATATCAAATAATATGTTAAAGTATATCAAATAATATGCTAAAGTATATCAAATAATATGCTAAAGTATATCAAATAATACGTTAAGGTATATCAAATAATATGCTAAAGTATATCAAATAATATGCTAATGTATATCAAATAATATGCTAAAGTATATCAAATAATATGTTAAAGTATATCAAATAATATGCTAAAGTATATCAAATAATATGTTAAAGTATATCAAATAATATGTTAAAGTATATCAAATAATATGTTAAAGTATATCAAATAATATGTTAAAGTATATCAAATAATATGCTAAAGTATATCAAATAATATGTTAAAGTATATCAAATAATATGTTAAAGTATATCAAATAATATGTTAAAGTATATCAAATAATATGTTAAAGTATATCAAATAATATGCTAAAGTATATCAAATAATATGCTAAAGTATATCAAATAATATGCTAAAGTATATCAAATAATACGGTAAAGTATATCAAATAATATTCTAAAGTATATCAAATAATATGCTAATGTATATCAAATAATATGCTAAAGTATATAAAATAATATGCTAAAGTATATCAAATAATATGCTAAAGTATATCAAATAATATGCTAAAGTATATCAAATAATATGCTAAAATATATCAAATAATATGCTAAAGTATATCAAATAATATGGTAAAGTATATCAAATAATATGCTAATGTATATCAAATAATATGCTAAAGTATATCAAATAATATGCTAAAGTATATCAAATAATATGCTAAAGTATATCAAATAATATGCTAAAGTATATCAAACAATATGCTAAAGTATATCAAATAATATGCTAAAGTATATCAAATAATATGCTAAAGTATATCAAATAATATGTTAAAGTATATCAAATAATATGCTAAAGTATATCAAATAATATGTTAAAGTATATCAAATAATATGTTAAAGTATATCAAATAATATGCTAAAGTATATCAAATAATATGTTAAAGTATATCAAATAATATGCTAATGTATATCAAATAATATGCTAAAGTATATCAAATAATATGCTAAAGTATATCAAATAATATGCTAATGTATATCAAATAATATGCTAAAGTATATCAAATAATATGCTAAAGTATATCAAATAATATGCTAAAGTATATCAAACAATATGCTAAAGTATATCAAATAATATGCTAAAGTATATCAAATAATATGCTAAAGTATATCAAATAATATGCAAAAGTATATCAAATAATATGCTAAAGTATATCAAATAATATGCTAATGTATATCAAATAATATGTTAAAGTATATCAAATAATATGCTAAATTTATATCAAAAAATATGCTAAAGTATATCAAATAATATGCTAAAGTATATCAAATAATATGCTAAAGTATATCAAATAATATGTTAAAGTATATCAAATAATATGTTAAAGTATATCAAATAATATGCTAAAGTATATCAAATAATATGCTAAAGTATATCAAATAATATGCTAAAGTATATCAAATAATATGCTAAAGTATATCAAATAATATGCTAATGTATATCAAATAATATGCTAAAGTATATCAAATAATATGCTAAATTTATATCAAATAATATGCTAAAGTATATCAAATAATATGCTAAAAGATATCAAATAATATGCTAAATTTATATCAAATAATATGCTAATGTATATCAAATAATACGTTAAAGTATATCAAATAATACGTTAAAGTATATCAAATAATACGTTAAAGTATATCAAATAATATGCTAATGTATATCAAATAATATGGTAAAGTATATCAAATAATATCCTAAAGTATATCAAATAATATGCTAATGTATATCAAATAATATGTTAAAGTATATCAAATAATATGCTAATGTATATCAAATAATATCCTAAAGTATATCAAATAATATGCTAATGTATATCAAATAATATGTTAAAGTATATCAAATAATACGCTAAAGTATATCAAATAATACGCTAAAGTATATCAAATAATATGCTAAAGTATATCAAATAATATGTTAAAGTATATCAAATAATATGTTAAAGTATATCAAATAATATGCTAATGTATATCAAATAATATGCTAATTTATATCAAATTATATGGTAAAGTATATCAAATAATACGCTAAAGTATATCAAATAATATGCTAAAGTATATCAAATAATATGCTAAAGTATATCAAATAATATGTTAAAGTATATCAAATAATATGTTAAAGTATATCAAATAATACGCTAAATTATATCAAATAATACGCTAAAGTATATCAAATAATATGCTAAAGTATATCAAATAATACGCTAAAGTATATCAAATAATACGCTAAAGTATATCAAATAATATGCTAAAGTATATCAAATAATATGCTAAAGTATATCAAATAATATGTTAAAGTATATCAAATAATACGCTAAAGTATATCAAATAATATGTTAAAGTATATCAAATAATATGTTAAAGTATATCAAATAATATGTTAAAGTATATCAAATAATATGCTAAAGTATATCAAATAATATGTTAATGTATATCAAATAATATGCTAAAGTATATCAAATAATATGCTAAAGTATATCAAATAATATGCTAAAGTATATCAAATAATATGCTAAAGTATATCAAATAATATGCTAAAGTATATCAAATAATATGTTAATGTATATCAAATAATATGTTAAAGTATATCAAATAATATGCTAAATTTATATCAAATAATATGCTAAAGTATATCAAATAATATGCTAAAGTATATCAAATAATATGCAAAAGTATATCAAATAATATGCTAAAGTAATCAAATAATATGCTAAAGTATATCAAATAATATGTTAAAGTATATCAAATAATACGCTAAAGTATATCAAATAATATGCTAAAGTATATCAAATAATATGTTAAAGTATATCAAATAATATGCTAAAGTATATCAAATAATATGTTAATGTATATCAAATAATATGCTAAAGTATATCAAATAATATGCTAAAGTATATCAAATAATATGCTAAAGTATATCAAATAATATGCTAAAGTATATCAAATAATATGCTACAGTATATCAAATAATATGTTAAAGTATATCAAATAATATGCTAAAGTATATCAAAAAATATGTTAAAGTATATCAAATAATATGCTAAAGTATATCAAATAATATGCTACAGTATATCAAATAATATGTTAAAGTATATCAAATAATATGTTAAAGTATATCAAATAATATGTTAAAGTATATCAAATAATATGTTAAAGTATATCAAATAATATGCTAAAGTATATCAAATAATATGTTAATGTATATCAAATAATATGCTAAAGTATATCAAATAATATGCTAAAGTATATCAAATAATATGTTAAAGTATATCAAATAATATGCTAAAGTATATCAAATAATATGCTAAAGTATATCAAATAATATTTTAAAGTATATCAAATAATATGCTAAAGTATATCAAATAATATGTTAAAGTATATCAAATAATATGCTAAACTATATCAAATAATATGCTAAAGTATATCAAATAATATGTTAAAGTATATCAAATAATATGCTAAAGTATATCAAATAATATGTTAAAATATATCAAATAATATGCTAAAGTATATCAAATAATACGTTAAAGTATATCAAATAACATGTTAAAATATATCAAATAATATGCTAAAGTATATCAAATAATACGTTAAAGTATATCAAATAATATGCTAAAGTATATCAAATAATATGTTAAAATATATCAAATAATATGCTAAAGTATATCAAATAATATGCTAAAGTATATCAAATAATATGCTAATGTATATCAAATAATATGCTAAAGTATATCAAATAATATGCTAAATTTATATCAAATAATATGCTAAAGTATATCAAATAATATGCTAAAAGATATCAAATAATATGCTAAATTTATATCAAATAATATGCTAATGTATATCAAATAATACGTTAAAGTATATCAAATAATACGTTAAAGTATATCAAATAATATGCTAAAGTATATCAAATAATACGTTTAAGTATATCAAATAATACGTTAAAGTATATCAAATAATACGTTAAAGTATATCAAATAATATGCTAATGTATATCAAATAATATGGTAAAGTATATCAAATAATATCCTAAAGTATATCAAATAATATGCTAATGTATATCAAATAATATGTTAAAGTATATCAAATAATATGCTAATGTATATCAAATAATATCCTAAAGTATATCAAATAATATGCTAATGTATATCAAATAATATGTTAAAGTATATCAAATAATACGCTAAAGTATATCAAATAATACGCTAAAGTATATCAAATAATATGCTAAAGTATATCAAATAATATGTTAAAGTATATCAAATAATATGTTAAAGTATATCAAATAATATGCTAATGTATATCAAATAATATGCTAATTTATATCAAATTATATGGTAAAGTATATCAAATAATACGCTAAAGTATATCAAATAATATGCTAAAGTATATCAAATAATATGGTAAAGTATATCAAATAATATGTTAAAGTATATCAAATAATATGTTAAAGTATATCAAATAATACGCTAAAGTATATCAAATAATACGCTAAAGTATATCAAATAATATGCTAAAGTATATCAAATAATACGCTAAAGTATATCAAATAATACGCTAAAGTATATCAAATAATATGCTAAAGTATATCAAATAATATGCTAAAGTATATTAAATAATATGTTAAAGTATATCAAATAATACGCTAAAGTATATCAAATAATATGTTAAAGTATATCAAATAATATGTTAAAGTATATCAAATAATATGTTAAAGTATATCAAATAATATGCTAAAGTATATCAAATAATATGTTAATGTATATCAAATAATATGCTAAAGTATATCAAATAATATGCTAAAGTATATCAAATAATATGCTAAAGTATATCAAATAATATGCTAAAGTATATCAAATAATATGCTAAAGTATATCAAATAATATGTTAATGTATATTAAATAATATGTTAAAGTATATCAAATAATATGCTAAATTTATATCAAATAATATGCTAAAGTATATCAAATAATATGCTAAAGTATATCAAATAATATGCTAAAGTATATCAAATAATATGCTAAAGTATATCAAATAATATGCTACAGTATATCAAATAATATGTTAAAGTATATCAAATAATACGCTAAAGTATATCAAATAATATGCTAAAGTATATCAAATAATATGTTAAAGTATATCAAATAATATGCTAAAGTATATCAAATAATATGTTAATGTATATCAAATAATATGCTAAAGTATATCAAATAATATGCTAAAGTATATCAAATAATATGCTAAAGTATATCAAATAATATGTTAAAGTATATCAAATAATATGTTAATGTATATCAAATAATATGCTAAAGTATATCAAATAATATGCTAAAGTATATCAAATAATATGCTAAAGTATATCAAATAATATGCTAAAGTATATCAAATAATATGCTAAAGTATATCAAATAATATGCTACAGTATATCAAATAATATGTTAAAGTATATCAAATAATATGCTAAAGTATATCAAATAATATGTTAAAGTATATCAAATAATATGCTAAAGTATATCAAATAATATGCTACAGTATATCAAATAATATGTTAAAGTATATCAAATAATATGTTAAAGTATATCAAATAATATGTTAAAGTATATCAAATAATATGTTAAAGTATATCAAATAATATGCTAAAGTATATCAAATAATATGTTAATGTATATCAAATAATATGCTAAAGTATATCAAATAATATGCTAAAGTATATCAAATAATATGTTAAAGTATATCAAATAATATGCTAAAGTATATCAAATAATATGCTAAAGTATATCAAATAATATGTTAAAGTATATCAAATAATATGCTAAAGTATATCAAATAATATGTTAAAGTATATCAAATAATATGCTAAAGTATATCAAATAATACGTTAAAGTATATCAAATAACATGTTAAAATATATCAAATAATATGCTAAAGTATATCAAATAATACGTTAAAGTATATCAAATAATATGTTAAAGTATATCAAATAATATGCTAAAGTATATCAAATAATATGTTAAAATATATCAAATAATATGCTAAAGTATATCAAATAATACGTTAAAGTATATCAAATAACATGTTAAAATATATCAAATAATATGCTAAAGTATATCAAATAATATGTTAAAGTATATCAAATAATATGTTAAAGTATATCAAATAATATGCTAAAGTATATCAAATAATACGTTAAAATATATCAAATAATATGCTAAAGTATATCAAATAATATGCTAAAGTATATCAAATAATATGTTAATGTATATCAAATAATATGTTAAAATATATCAAATAATATGTTAAAGTATATCAAATAACATGTTAAAATATATCAAATAATATGTTAAAGTATATCAAATAATATGCTAAAGTATATCAAATAATATGCTAAAGTATATCAAATAATATGTTAAAGTATATCAAATAATACGTTAAAATATATCAAATAATATGCTAAAGTATATCAAATAATATGCTAATGTATATCAAATAATATGCTAAAGTATATCAAATAATATGCTAAAGTATATCAAATAATATGCTAAAGTATATCAAATAATATGTTAAAGTATATCAAATAATATGCTAAAGTATATCAAATAATATGTTAATGTATATCAAATAATATGCTAAAGTATATCAAATAATATGCTAAAGTATATCAAATAATATGTTAAAGTATATCAAATAATATGCTAAAGTATATCAAATAATATGCTAAAGTATATCAAATAATATGTTAAAGTATATCAAATAATATGCTAAAGTATATCAAATAATATGTTAAAGTATATCAAATAATATGCTAAAGTATATCAAATAATACGTTAAAGTATATCAAATAACATGTTAAAATATATCAAATAATATGCTAAAGTATATCAAATAATACGTTAAAGTATATCAAATAATATGTTAAAGTATATCAAATAATATGCTAAAGTATATTAAATAATATGTTAAAGTATATTAAATA
This sequence comes from Euprymna scolopes, assembly GCF_053919585.1. Classification (NCBI taxonomy): domain Eukaryota; kingdom Metazoa; phylum Mollusca; class Cephalopoda; order Sepiida; family Sepiolidae; genus Euprymna; species Euprymna scolopes. The sequence goes on along the minus strand of NC_136508.1, from coordinate 24,937,884 downwards.
ATATGCTAAAGTATATCAAATAATGTGTTAAAGTATATCAAATAATATGTTAAAGTATATCAAATAATATGCTAAAGTATATCAAATAATATGCTAAAGTATATCAAATAATATGTTAAAGTATATCAAATAATATGTTAAAATATATCAAATAATATGCTAAAGTATATCAAATAATACGTTAAAGTATATCAAATAACATGTTAAAATATATCAAATAATATGCTAAAGTATATCAAATAATATGTTAAAGTATATCAAATAATATGTTAAAGTATATCAAATAATATGCTAAAGTATATCAAATAATATGTTAAAATATATCAAATAATATGCTAAAGTATATCAAATAATATGCTAAAGTATATCAAATAATATGCTAAAGTATATCAAATAATATGCTACAGTATATCAAATAATATGCTAAAGTATATCAAATAATATGTTAAAGTATATCAAATAATACGTTAAAATATATCAAATAATATGCTAAAGTATATCAAATAATATGCTAATGTATATCAAATAATATGCTAAAGTATATCAAATAATATGCTAAAGTATATCAAATAATATGCTAAAGTATATCAAATAATATGTTAAAGTATATCAAATAATATGCTAAAGTATATCAAATAATATGTTAAAGTATATCAAATAATATGCTAAAGTATATCAAATAATATGCTAAAGTATATCAAATAATATGTTAAAGTATATCAAATAATATGCTAAAGTATATCAAATAATATGCTAAAGTATATCAAATAATATGTTAAAGTATATCAAATAATATGCTAAAGTATATCAAATAATATGCTAAAGTATATCAAATAGTATGCTAAAGTATATCAAATAATACGCTAAAGTATATCAAATAATACGCTAAAGTATATCAAATAATACGCTAAAGTATATCAAATAATATGCTAAAGTATATCAAATAATATGCTAAAGTATATCAAATAATACGCTAAAGTATATCAAATAATATGCTAAAGTATATCAAATAATACGTTAAAGTATATCAAATAATATGCTAAAGTATATCAAATAATATGCTAAAGTATATCAAATAATATGCTAAAGTATATCAAATAATACGCTAAAGTATATCAAATAATATGTTAAAGTATATCAAATAATATGCTAAAGTATATCAAATAATATGTTAAAGTATATCAAATAATACGTTAAAGTATATCAAATAATATGCTAAAGTATATCAAATAATATGCTAAAGTATATCAAATAATACGCTAAAGTATATCAAATAATATGCTAAAGTATATCAAATAATATGCTAAAGTATATCAAATAATATGTTAAAGTATATCAAATAATATGCTAAAGTATATCAAATAATATGCTAACGTATATCAAATAATATGCTAAAGTATATCAAATAATATGCTAAATTATATCAAATAATATGCTAAAGTATATCAAATAATACGCTAAAGTATATCAAATAATACGCTAAAGTATATCAAATAAAACGCTAAAGTATATCAAATAATATGCTAAAGTATATCAAATAATATGTTAAAGTATATCAAATAATATGCTAAAGTATATCAAATAATATGTTAAAGTATATCAAATAATATGCTAAAGTATATCAAATAATATGTTAAAGTATATCAAATAATATGCTAAAGTATATCAAATAATATGCTAAATTATATCAAATAATATGCTAAAGTATATCAAATAATACGCTAAATTATATCAAATAATACGCTAAAGTATATCAAATAAAACGCTAAAGTATATCAAATAATATGCTAAAGTATATCAAACAATACGCTAAAGTATATCAAATAATTTGCTAAAGTATATCAAATAATACGCTAAATTATATCAAATAATATGCTAAAGTATATCAAATAATACGCTAAAGTATATCAAATAATACGCTAAAGTATATCAAATAATACGCTAAAGTATATCAAATAATATGTTAAAGTATATCAAATAATATGCTAAAGTATATCAAATAATACGCTAAAGTATATCAAATAATACGCTAAAGTATATCAAATAATACGCTAAAGTATATCAAATAAAATGCTAAAGTATATCAAATAATATGTTAAAGTATATCAAATAATATGTTAAAGTATATCAAATAATATGCTAATGTATATCAAATAATATGCTAAAGTATATCAAATAATATGCTAAAGTATATCAAATAATACGCTAAAGTATATCAAATAATACGCTAAAATATATCAAATAATATGTTAAAGTATATCAAATAATATGCTAAAGTATATCAAATAATACGCTAAAGTATATCAAATAATACGCTAAAATATATCAAATAATATGTTAAAGTATATCAAATAATATGCTAAAGTATATCAAATAATACGCTAAAGTATATCAAATAATACGCTAAAGTATATCAAATAATACGCTAAAGTATATCAAATAATATGCTAAAGTATATCAAATAATATGTTAAAGTATATCAAATAATATGCTAATGTATATCAAATAATATGCTAATGTATATCAAACAATATGCTAAAGTATATCAAATAATATGCTAAAGTATATCAAATAATACGCTAAAGTATATAAAATAATACGCTAAAGTATATCAAATAATACGCTAAAGTATATCAAATAATATGCTAAAGTATATCAAATAATACGCTAAATTATATCAAATAATATGCTAAAGTATATCAAATAATACGCTAAAGTATATCAAATAATACGCTAAAGTATATCAAATAATATGCTAAAGTATATCAAATAATATGTTAAAGTATATCAAATAATACGCTAAAGTATATCAAATAATATGCTAAAGTATATCAAATAATATGCTAAATTATATCAAATAATATGCTAAAGTATATCAAATAATATGCTAATGTATATCAAATAATACGCTAAAGTATATCAAATAATACGCTAAAGTATATCAAATAATACGCTAAAATATATCAAATAATATGTTAAAGTATATCAAATAATATGCTAAAGTATATCAAATAATACGCTAAAGTATATCAAATAATACGCTAAAGTATATCAAATAATACGCTAAAGTATATCAAATAATATGCTAAAGTATATCAAATAATATGTTAAAGTATATCAAATAATATGCTAATGTATATCAAATAATATGCTAATGTATATCAAATAATATGCTAAAGTATATCAAATAATATGCTAAAGTATATCAAATAATACGCTAAAGTATATCAAATAATACGCTAAAGTATATCAAATAATACGCTAAAGTATATCAAATAATATGCTAAAGTATATCAAATAATACGCTAAATTATATCAAATAATATGCTAAAGTATATCAAATAATACGCTAAAGTATATCAAATAATACGCTAAAGTATATCAAATAATATGCTAAAGTATATCAAATAATATGTTAAAGTATATCAAATAATACGCTAAAGTATATCAAATAATATGCTAAAGTATATCAAATAATACGCTAAATTATATCAAATAATATGCTAAAGTATATCAAATAATACGCTAATGTATATCAAATAATACGCTAAAGTATATCAAATAATATGCTAAAGTATATCAAATAATATGCTAAAGTATATCAAATAATACGCTAAAGTATATCAAATAATATGCTAAAGTATATCAAATAATACGCTAAATTATATCAAATAATATGCTAAAGTATATCAAATAATACGCTAAAGTATATCAAATAATACGCTAAAGTATATCAAATAATACGCTAAAGTATATCAAATAATATGTTAAAGTATATCAAATAATATGCTAAAGTATATCAAATAATACGCTAAAGTATATCAAATAATACGCTAAAGTATATCAAATAATACGCTAAAGTATATCAAATAATATGCTAAAGTATATCAAATAATATGTTAAAGTATATCAAATAATATGTTAAAGTATATCAAATAATATGCTAATGTATATCAAATAATATGCTAAAGTATATCAAATAATATGCTAAAGTATATCAAATAATACGCTAAAGTATATCAAATAATACGCTAAAGTATATCAAATAATACGCTAAAATATATCAAATAATATGTTAAAGTATATCAAATAATATGCTAAAGTATATCAAATAATACGCTAAAGTATATCAAATAATACGCTAAAGTATATCAAATAATACGCTAAAGTATATCAAATAATATGCTAAAGTATATCAAATAATATGTTAAAGTATATCAAATAATATGCTAATGTATATCAAATAATATGCTAATGTATATCAAATAATATGCTAAAGTATATCAAATAATATGCTAAAGTATATCAAATAATACGCTAAAGTATATCAAATAATACGCTAAAGTATATCAAATAATACGCTAAAGTATATCAAATAATATGCTAAAGTATATCAAATAATATGTTAAAGTATATCAAATAATATGCTAAAGTATATCAAATAATATGTTAAAGTATATCAAATAATATGCTAAAGTATATCAAATAATATGTTAAAGTATATCAAATAATATGCTAAAGTATATCAAATAATATGCTAAAGTATATCAAATAATATGTTAAAGTATATCAAATAATATGGTAAAGTATATCAAATAATATGCTAAAGTATATCAAATAATATGCTAATGTATATCAAATAATATGCTAATGTATATCAAATAATATGCTAAAGTATATCAAATAATATGCTAAAGTATATCAAATTATATGCTAAAGTATATCATATAATATGCTAAAGTATATCAAATAATATGCTAAAGTATATCAAATAATATGCTAAAGTATATCAAATAATATGCTAATGTATATCAAATAATATGCTAATGTATATCAAATAATATGTTAAAGTATATCAAATAATATGCTAAAGTATATCAAATAATATGCTAAAGTATATCAAATAATATGTTAAAGTATATCAAATAATATGGTAAAGTATATCAAATAATATGGTAAATTATATCAAATAATATGCTAATGTATATCAAATAATATGCTAATGTATATCAAATAATATGCTAAAGTATATCAAATAATATGCTAAAGTATATCAAATTATATGCTAAAGTATATCAAATAATATGCTAAAGTATATCAAATAATATGCTAAAGTATATCAAATAATATGCTAAAGTATATCAAATAATATGCTAAAGTATATCAAATTATATGCTAAAGTATATCAAATAATATGCTAAAGTATATCAAATAATATGCTAAAGTATATCAAATAATATGCTAAAGTATATCAAATAATATGCTAAAGTATATCAAATAATATGCTAAAGTATATCAAATAATATGCTAATGTATATCAAATAATATGCTAAAGTATATGAAATAATATGCTAAAGTATATCAAATAATATGTTAAAGTATATCAAATAATATGTTAAAGTATATCAAATAATATGCTAAAGTATATCAAATAATATGCTAAAGTATATAAAATAATGTGTTAAAGTATATCAAATAATATGCTAAAGTATATCAAATAATATGTTAAAGTATATCAAATTATATGCTAAAGTATATCAAATAATATGCTAAAGTATATCAAATAATATGCTAAAGTATATCAAATAATATGCTAAAGTATATCAAATAATATGTTAAAGTATATCAAATAATATGCTAAAGTATATCAAATAATATGTTAAAGTATATCAAATAATATGCTAAAGTATATCAAATAATATGCTAAAGTATATCAAATAATATGCTAAAGTATATCAAATAATACGCTAAAGTATATCAAATAATATGCTAAAGTATATAAAATAATATGTTAAAGTATATCAAATAATATGCTAAAGTATATCAAATAATATGCTAAAGTATATCAAATAATATGCTAAAGTATATAAAATAATATGTTAAAGTATATCAAATAATATGCTAAAGTATATCAAATAATATGTTAAAGTATATCAAATTATATGCTAAAGTATATCAAATAATATGCTAAAGTATATCAAATAATATGCTAAAGTATATCAAATAATTGTCTAAAGTATATCAAATAATATGTTAAAGTATATCAAATAATATGCTAAAGTATATCAAATAATATGTTAAAGTATATCAAATAATATGCTAATGTATATCAAATTATATGCTAAAGTATATCAAATAATATGCTAAAGTATATCAAATTATATGCTAAAGTATATCAAATAATATGTTAAAGTATATCAAATAATATGTTAAAGTATATCAAATAATATGCTAAAGTATATCAAATAATATGCTAAAGTATATCAAATAATATGCTAAAGTATATCAAATAATATGCTAAAGTATATCAAATAATATGTTAAAGTATATCAAATAATATGCTAAAGTATATCAAATAATATGCTAAAGTATATCAAATAATATGCTAAAGTATATCAAATAATATGCTAAAGTATATCAAATAATATGCTAAAGTATATCAAATAATATGCTAAAGTATATCAAATAATATGTTAAAGTATATCAAATAATATGCTAAAGTATATCAAATAATATGCTAAAGTATATCAAATAATATGCTAAAGTATATCAAATAATATGCTAAAGTATATCAAATAATATGCTAAAGTATATCAAATAATATGCTAAAGTATATCAAATAATATGCTAAAGTATATAAAATAATATGCTAAAGTATATCAAATAATATGTTAAAGTATATCAAATAATATGCTAATGTATATCAAATAATATGTTAAAATATATCAAATAATATGTTAAAGTATATCAAATAATATGCTAAAGTATATCAAATAATATGTTAAAGTATATCAAATAATATGTTTAAGTATATCAAATAATATGTTAAAGTATATCAAATAATATGTTAAAATATATCAAATAATATGCTAAAGTATATCAAATAATATGTTAAAGTATATCAAATAATATGTTAAAGTATATCAAATAATATGTTAAAGTATATCAAATAATATGTTTAAGTATATCAAATAATATGCTAAAGTATATCAAATAATATGCTAAAGTATATCAAATAATATGCTAAAGTATATCAAATAATATGTTAAAGTATATCAAATAATATGCTAAAGTATATCAAATAATATGCTAAAGTATATCAAATAATATGTTAAAGTATATCAAATAATATGCTAAAGTATATCAAATAATATGCTAAAGTATATCAAATAATATGCTAAAGTATATCAAATAATATGCTAAATATATCAAATAATATGTTAAAGTATATCAAATAATATGCTAAAGTATATCAAATAATATGCTAAAGTATATCAAATAATATGCTAAAGTAATCAAATAATATGCTAAAGTATATCAAATAATATGTTAAAGTATATCAAATAATATGTTAAAATATATCAAATAATATGTTAAAGTATATCAAATAATATGCTAAAGTATATCAAATAATATGTTAAAGTATATCAAATAATATGTTAAAGTATATCAAATAATACGTTAAAGTATATCAAATAATATGCTAAAGTATATCAAATAATATGTTAAAATATATCAAATAATATGTTAAAGTATATCAAATAATATGTTAAAATATATCAAATAATATGTTAAAGTATATCAAATAATATGCTAAAGTATATCAAATAATATGCTAAAGTAATCAAATAATATGTTAAAGTATATCAAATAATACGTTAAAGTATATCAAATAATATGTTAAAATATATCAAATAATATGTTAAAGTATATCAAATAATATGCTAAAGTATATCAAATAATATGTTAAAGTATATCAAATAATATGTTTAAGTATATCAAATAATATGTTAAAATATATCAAATAATATGCTAAAGTATATCAAATAATATGTTAAAGTATATCAAATAATATGTTAAAGTATATCAAATAATATGTTAAAGTATATCAAATAATATGCTAATGTATATCAAATAATATGCTAAAGTATATCAAATAATATGCTAAAGTATATCAAATAATATGCTAAAGTATATCAAATAATATGCTAAAGTATATCAAATAATATGCTAAAGTATATCAAATAATATGCTAAAGTATATCAAATAATATGTTAAAATATATCAAATAATATGCTAAAGTATATCAAATAATATGTTAAAGTATATCAAATAATATGCTAAAGTATATCAAATAATATGCTAAAGTATATCAAATAATATGCTAAAGTATATCAAATAATATGCTAAAGTATATCAAATAATATGCTAAAGTATATCAAATAATATGCTAAATTATATCAAATAATATGCTAAAGTATATCAAATAATATGTTTAAGTATATCAAATAATATGTTAAAATATATCAAATAATATGCTAAAGTATATCAAATAATATGTAAATGTATATCAAATAATATGTTAAAGTATATTAAATAATATGCTAAAGTATATCAAATAATATGTTAAAGTATATCAAATAATATGTTAAAGTATATCAAATAATATGCTAAAGTATATCAAATAATATGTTAAAGTATATCAAATAATATGCTAAAGTATATCAAATAATATGTTAAAGTATATCAAATAATATGCTAAAGTATATCAAATAATATGCTAAAGTATATCAAATAATATGCTAAAGTATATCAAATAATATGCTAAAGTATATCAAATAATATGCTAAAGTATATCAAATAATATGCTAAAGTATATCAAATAATATGCTAAAGTATATCAAATAATATGATAAATATATCAAATAATATGCTAAAGTATATCAAATAATATGTTAAAGTATATCAAATAATATGTTAAAGTATATTAAATAATATGCTAAAGTATATCAAATAATATGCTAAAGTATATCAAATAATATGTTAAAGTATATCAAATAATATGTTAAAGTATATCAAATAATATGTTAAAGTATATCAAATAATATGCTAAAGTATATCAAATAATATGTTAAAGTATATCAAATAATATGTTAAAGTATATTAAATAATATGCTAAAGTATATCAAATAATATGCTAAAGTATATCAAATAATATGTTAAAGTATATCAAATAATATGTTAAAGTATATCAAATAATATGTTAAAGTATATCAAATAATATGTTAAAGTATATCAAATAATATGTTAAAGTATATCAAATAATATGCTAAAGTATATCAAATAATATGTTAAAGTATATTAAATAATATGCTTAAGTATATCAAATAATATGTTAAAGTATATCAAATAATATGCTAAAGTATATCAAATAATATGCTAAAGTATATCAAATAATATGCTAAAGTATATCAAATAATATGCTAAAGTATATTAAATAATATGCTTAAGTATATCAAATAATATGCTAAAGTATATCAAATAATATGCTAAAGTATATCAAATAATATGCTAAAGTATATTAAATAATATGCTAAAGTATATCAAATAATATGCTAAAGTATATCAAATAATATGCTAAAGTATATCAAATAATATGCTAAAGTATATCAAATAATATGCTAAAGTATATCAAATAATATGTTAAAGTATATCAAATAATATGTTAAAATATATCAAATAATATGCTAAAGTATATCAAATAATATGCTAAAGTATATCAAATAATATGTTAAAGTATATTAAATAATATGCTCAAGTATATCAAATAATATGTTAAAGTATATCAAATAATATGTTAAAGTATATTAAATAATATGCTAAAGTATATCAAATAATATGCTAAAGTATATTAAATAATATGTTAAAGTATATTAAATAATATGTTAAAGTATATCAAATAATATGTTAAAGTATATTAAATAATATGTTAAAGTATATCAAATAATATGTTAAAGTATATTAAATAATATGCTCAAGTATATCAAATAATATGCTAAAGTATATCAAATAATATGTTAAAGTATATTAAATAATATGTTAAAATATATCAAATAATATGTTAAAGTATATCAAATAATATGCTAAAGTATATCAAATAATATGTTAAAGTATATCAAATAATATGTTTAAGTATATCAAATAATATGCTAAAGTATATCAAATAATATGCTAAAGTATATCAAATAATATGCTAAAGTATATCAAATAATATGCTAAAGTATATCAAATAATATGTTAAAGTATATCAAATAATATGATAAGTATATCAAATAATATGTTAAAGTATATCAAATAATATGCTAAAGTATATCAAATAATATGCTAAAGTATATCAAATAATATGTTAAAGTATATCAAATAATATGTTAAAGTATATCAAATAATATGCTAAAGTATATCAAATAATATGCTAAAGTATATCAAATAATATGCTAAAGTATATCAAATAATATGCTAAAGTATATCAAATAATATGCTAAAGTATATCAAATAATATGCTAAAGTATATCAAATAATATGCTAAAGTATATCAAATAATATGCTAAAGTATATCAAATAATATGCTAAAGTATATCAAATAATATGCTAAAGTATATCAAATAATATGTTAAAGTATATCAAATAATATGCTAAAGTATATCAAATAATATGCTAAAGTATATAAAATAATATGTTAAAGTATATCAAATAATATGCTAAAGTATATCAAATAATATGCTAAAGAATATCAAATAATATGCTAAAGTATATCAAATAATATGTTAAAGTATATCAAATAATATGTTAAAGTATATCAAATAATATGTTAAAGTATATCAAATAATATGCTAAAGTATATCAAATAATATGTTAAAGTATATCAAATAATATGCTAAAGTATATCAAATAATATGCTAAAGTATATCAAATAATATGCTAAAGTATATCAAATAATATGCTAAAGTATATCAAATAATATGCTAAAGTATATCAAATAATATGCTAAAGTATATCAAATAATATGTTAAAGTATATCAAATAATATGCTAAAGTATATCAAATAATATGCTAAAGTATATCAAATAATATGCTAAAGTATATCAAATAATATGCTAAAGTATATCAAATAATATGTTAAAGTATATCAAATAATATGCTAAAGTATATCAAATAATATGCTAAAGTATATCAAATAATATGCTAAAGTATATCAAATAATATGTTAAAGTATATCAAATAATATGCTAAAGTATATCAAATAATATGTTAAAGTATATCAAATAATATGTTAAAGTATATCAAATAATATGCTAAAGTATATCAAATAATATGTTAAAGTATATCAAATAATATGCTAAAGTATATCAAATAATATGCTAAAGTATATCAAATAATATGCTAAAGTATATCAAATAATATGCTAAAGTATATCAAATAATATGCTAAAGTATATCAAATAATATGCTAAAGTATATCAAATAATATGTTAAAGTATATCAAATAATATGCTAAAGTATATCAAATAATATGCTAAAGTTTATCAAATAATATGTTAAAGTATATCAAATAATATGCTAAAGTATATCAAATAATATGCTAAAGTATATCAAATAATATGCTAAAGTATATCAAATAATATGTTATAGTATATCAAATAATATGTTAAAGTATATCAAATAATATGTTAAAGTATATCAAATAATATGCTAAAGTATATCAAATAATATGTTAAAGTATATCAAATAATATGCTAAAGTATATCAAATAATATGTTAAAGTATATCAAATAATATGCTAAAGTATAATAAAATAATATGCTAAAGTATATCAAATAATATGTTAAAGTATATCAAATAATATGCTAAAGTATATCAAATAATATGCTAAAGTATATCAAATAATATGTTAAAGTATATCAAATAATATGCTAAAGTATATCAAATAATATGCTAAAGTATATCAAATAATATGTTAAAGTATATCAAATAATATGCTAAAGTATATCAAATAATATGCTAAAGTATATCAAATAATATGCTAAAGTATATCAAATAATATGCTAAAGTATATCAAATAATATGTTAAAGTATATCAAATAATATGCTAAAGTATATCAAATAATATGTTAAAGTATATCAAATAATATGTTAAAGTATATCAAATAATATGTTAAAGTATATCAAATAATATGTTAAAGTATATCAAATAATATGTTAAAGTATATCAAATAATATGCTAAAGTATATCAAATAATATGTTAAAGTATATCAAATAATATGTTAAAGTATATCAAATAATATGCTAAAGTATATCAAATAATATGCTTAAGTATATCAAATAATATGTTAAAGTATATCAAATAATATGTAAAAGTATATCAAATAATATGCTAAAGTATATCAAATAATATGCTAAAGTATATCAAATAATATGTTAAAGTATATCAAATAATATGCTAAAGTATATCAAATAATATGTTAAAGTATATCAAATAATATGTAAAAGTATATCAAATAATACGCTAAAGTATATCAAATAATATGTTAAAGTATATCAAATAATATGTTAAAGTATATCAAATAATATGCTAATGTATATCAAATAATATGTTAAAGTATATCAAATAATATGCTAAAGTATATCAAATAATATGCTAAAGTATATCAAATAATATGTTAAAGTATATCAAATAATATGCTAAAGTATATCAAATAATATGTTAAAGTATATAAAATAATATGCTAAAGTATATCAAATAATATGTTAAAGTATATCAAATAATATGCTAAAGTATATCAAATAATATGCTAAAGTATATCAAATAATATGGTAAAGTATATCAAATAATATGTTAAAGTATATCAAATAATATGCTAAAGTATATCAAATAATATGTTAAAGTATATCAAATAATATGCTAAAGTATATCAAATAATATGCTAAAGTATATCAAATAATATGTTAATGTATATCAAATAATATGTTAAAGTATATCAAATAATATGCTAAAGTATATCAAATAATATGCTAAAGTATATCAAATAATATGTTAAAGTATATCAAATAATATGTTAAAGTATATCAAATAATATGTTAAAATATATCAAATAATATGCTAAAGTATATCAAATAATATGCTAAAGTATATCAAATAATATGCTAATGTATATCAAATAATATGCTAATGTATATCAAATAACATGTTAAAATATATCAAATAATATGTTAAAGTATATCAAATAATATGCTAAAGTATATCAAATAATATGCTAATGTATATCAAATAATATGTTAAAATATATCAAATAATATGTTAAAATATATCAAATAATATGCTAAAGTATATCAAATAATATGCTAAAGTATATCAAATAATATGCTAAAGTATATCAAATAATATGCTAAAGTATATCAAATAATATGTTAAAGTATATCAAATAATATGTTAAAGTATATCAAATAATATGCTAATGTATATCAAATATTATGTTAAAGTATATCAAATAATATGCTAATGTATATCAAATAATATGTTAAAGTATATCAAATAATATGCTAATGTATATCAAATAATATGTTAAAGTATATCAAATAATATGCTAAAGTATATCAAATAATATGCTAAAATATATCAAATAATATGTTAAAGTATATCAAATAATATGTTAAAGTATATCAAATAATATGTTAAAGTATATCAAATAATATGCTAAAGTATATCAAATAATACGCTAAAGTATATCAAATAATACGCTAAAGTATATCAAATAATATGCTAAAGTATATCAAATAATATGTTAAAGTATATCCAATAATATGCTAATGTATATCAAATAATATGCTAAAATATATCAAATAATACGCTAAAGTATATCAAATAATACGCTAAAGTATATCAAATAATACGCTAAAGTATATCAAATAATATGTTAAAGTATATCAAATAATATGCTAAAGTATATCAAATAATACGCTAAAGTATATCAAATAATACGCTAAAGTATATCAAATAATACGCTAAAGTATATCAAATAATACGCTAAAGTATATCAAATAATATGCTAAAGTATATCAAATAATATGTTAAAGTATATCAAATAATATGCTAAAGTATATCAAATAATATGCTAAAGTATATCAAATAATATGTTAAAGTATATCAAATAATATGCTAAAGTATATCAAATAATACGCTAAAGTATATCAAATAATATGCTAAAGTATATCAAATAATATGCTAAAGTATATCAAATAATATGTTAAAGTATATCAAATAATATGCTAAAGTATATCAAATAATACGCTAAAGTATATCAAATAATATGCTAAAGTATATCAAATAATATGCTAAAGTATATCAAATAATACGCTAAAGTATATCAAATAATATGCTAAAGTATATCAAATAATATGCTAAAGTATATCAAATAATATGCTAATGTATATCAAATAATATGTTAAAGTATATCAAATAATATGTTAAAGTATATCAAATAATATGTTAAAGTATATCAAATAATATGTTAAAGTATATCAAATAATATGCTAAAGTATATCAAATAATACGCTAAAGTATATCAAATAATACGCTAATGTATATCAAATAATATGCTAAAGTATATCAAATAATATGTTAAAGTATATCAAATAATATGTTAAAGTATATCAAATAATACGCTAAAGTATATCAAATAATATGTTAAAGTATATCAAATAATATGCTAAAGTATATCAAATAATATGTTAAAGTATATCAAATAATATGCTAAAGTATATCAAATAATATGTTAAAGTATATCAAATAATATGTTAAAGTATATCAAATAATACGTTAAAGTATATCAAATAATATGCTAAAGTATATCAAATAATATGTTAAAATATATCAAATAATATGTTAAAGTATATCAAATAATATGTTATAATATATCAAATAATATGTTAAAGTATATCAAATAATATGCTAAAGTATATCAAATAATATGCTAAAGTAATCAAATAATATGTTAAAGTATATCAAATAATACGTTAAAGTATATCAAATAATATGTTAAAATATATCAAATAATATGTTAAAGTATATCAAATAATATGCTAAAGTATATCAAATAATATGTTAAAGTATATCAAATAATATGTTTAAGTATATCAAATAATATGTTAAAATATATCAAATAATATGCTAAAGTATATCAAATAATATGCTAAAGTATATCAAATAATATGTTAAAGTATATCAAATAATACGCTAAAGTATATCAAATAATACGCTAAAGTATATCAAATAATATGCTAAGTATATCAAATAATATGTTAAAATATATCAAATAATATGCTAAAGTATATCAAATAATATGTAAATGTATATCAAATAATATGTTAAAGTATATTAAATAATATGCTAAAGTATATCAAATAATATGTTAAAGTATATCAAATAATATGTTAAAGTATATCAAATAATATGCTAAAGTATATCAAATAATATGTTAAAGTATATCAAATAATATGCTAAAGTATATCAAATAATATGTTAAAGTATATCAAATAATATGCTAAAGTATATCAAATAATATGCTAAAGTATATCAAATAATATGCTAAAGTATATCAAATAATATGCTAAAGTATATCAAATAATATGCTAAAGTATATCAAATAATATGCTAAAGTATATCAAATAATATGATAAATATATCAAATAATATGCTAAAGTATATCAAATAATATGTTAAAGTATATCAAATAATATGTTAAAGTATATTAAATAATATGCTAAAGTATATCAAATAATATGCTAAAGTATATCAAATAATATGTTAAAGTATATCAAATAATATGTTAAAGTATATCAAATAATATGTTAAAGTATATCAAATAATATGCTAAAGTATATCAAATAATATGTTAAAGTATATCAAATAATATGTTAAAGTATATTAAATAATATGCTAAAGTATATCAAATAATATGCTAAAGTATATCAAATAATATGTTAAAGTATATCAAATAATATGTTAAAGTATATCAAATAATATGTTAAAGTATATAAAATAATATGTTAAAGTATATCAAATAATATGTTAAAGTATATCAAATAATATGCTAAAGTATATCAAATAATATGTTAAAGTATATTAAATAATATGCTTAAGTATATCAAATAATATGTTAAAGTATATCAAATAATATGCTAAAGTATATCAAATAATATGCTAAAGTATATCAAATAATATGCTAAAGTATATCAAATAATATGCTAAAGTATATTAAATAATATGCTTAAGTATATCAAATAATATGCTAAAGTATATCAAATAATATGCTAAAGTATATCAAATAAAATGCTAAAGTATATTAAATAATATGCTAAAGTATATCAAATAATATGCTAAAGTATATCAAATAATATGCTAAAGTATATCAAATAATATGCTAATGTATATCAAATAATATGCTAAAGTATATTAAATAATATGCTAAAGTATATCAAATAATATGCTAAAGTATATCAAATAATATGCTAAAGTATATCAAATAATATGTTAAAGTATATCAAATAATATGTTAAAATATATCAAATAATATGCTAAAGTATATCAAATAATATGCTAAAGTATATCAAATAATATGTTAAAGTATATTAAATAATATGCTCAAGTATATCAAATAATATGTTAAAGTATATCAAATAATATGTTAAAGTATATTAAATAATATGCTAAAGTATATCAAATAATATGCTAAAGTATATTAAATAATATGTTAAAGTATATTAAATAATATGTTAAAGTATATCAAATAATATGTTAAAGTATATTAAATAATATGTTAAAGTATATCAAATAATATGTTAAAGTATATTAAATAATATGCTCAAGTATATCAAATAATATGCTAAAGTATATCAAATAATATGTTAAAGTATATTAAATAATATGTTAAAATATATCAAATAATATGTTAAAGTATATCAAATAATATGCTAAAGTATATCAAATAATATGTTAAAGTATATCAAATAATATGTTTAAGTATATCAAATAATATGCTAAAGTATATCAAATAATATGCTAAAGTATATCAAATAATATGCTAAAGTATATCAAATAATATGCTAAAGTATATCAAATAATATGTTAAAGTATATCAAATAATATGTTAAAGTATATCAAATAATATGTTAAAGTATATCAAATAATATGCTAAAGTATATCAAATAATATGCTAAAGTATATCAAATAATATGTTAAAGTATATCAAATAATATGTTAAAGTATATCAAATAATATGCTAAAGTATATCAAATAATATGCTAAAGTATATCAAATAATATGCTAAAGTATATCAAATAATATGCTAAAGTATATCAAATAATATGCTAAAGTATATCAAATAATATGCTAAAGTATATCAAATAATATGCTAAAGTATATCAAATAATATGCTAAAGTATATCAAATAATATGCTAAAGTATATCAAATAATATGCTAAAGTATATCAAATAATATGTTAAAGTATATCAAATAATATGCTAAAGTATATCAAATAATATGCTAAAGTATATAAAATAATATGTTAAAGTATATCAAATAATATGCTAAAGTATATCAAATAATATGCTAAAGAATATCAAATAATATGCTAAAGTATATCAAATAATATGTTAAAGTATATCAAATAATATGTTAAAGTATATCAAATAATATGTTAAACTATATCAAATAATATGCTAAAGTATATCAAATAATATGTTAAAGTATATCAAATAATATGCTAAAGTATATCAAATAATATGCTAAAGTATATCAAATAATATGCTAAAGTATATCAAATAATATGCTAAAGTATATCAAATAATATGCTAAAGTATATCAAATAATATGCTAAAGTATATCAAATAATATGTTAAAGTATATCAAATAATATGCTAAAGTATATCAAATAATATGCTAAAGTATATCAAATAATATGCTAAAGTATATCAAATAATATGTTAAAGTATATCAAATAATATGCTAAAGTATATCAAATAATATGCTAAAGTATATCAAATAATATGCTAAAGTATATCAAATAATATGTTAAAGTATATCAAATAATATGCTAAAGTATATCAAATAATATGTTAAAGTATATCAAATAATATGTTAAAGTATATCAAATAATATGCTAAAGTATATCAAATAATATGTTAAAGTATATCAAATAATATGCTAAAGTATATCAAATAATATGCTAAAGTATATCAAATAATATGCTAAAGTATATCAAATAATATGCTAAAGTATATCAAATAATATGCTAAAGTATATCAAATAATATGCTAAAGTATATCAAATAATATGTTAAAGTATATCAAATAATATGCTAAAGTATATCAAATAATATGCTAAAGTATATCAAATAATATGTTAAAGTATATCAAATAATATGCTAAAGTATATCAAATAATATGCTAAAGTATATCAAATAATATGCTAAAGTATATCAAATAATATGTTAAAGTATATCAAATAATATGTTAAAGTATATCAAATAATATGTTAAAGTATATCAAATAATATGCTAAAGTATATCAAATAATATGTTAAAGTATATCAAATAATATGCTAAAGTATATCAAATAATATGTTAAAGTATATCAAATAATATGCTAAAGTATAATAAAATAATATGCTAAAGTATATCAAATAATATGTTAAAGTATATCAAATAATATGCTAAAGTATATCAAATAATATGCTAAAGTATATCAAATAATATGTTAAAGTATATCAAATAATATGCTAAAGTATATCAAATAATATGCTAAAGTATATCAAATAATATGTTAAAGTATATCAAATAATATGCTAAAGTATATCAAATAATATGCTAAAGTATATCAAATAATATGCTAAAGTATATCAAATAATATGCTAAAGTATATCAAATAATATGTTAAAGTATATCAAATAATATGCTAAAGTATATCAAATAATATGTTAAAGTATATCAAATAATATGTTAAAGTATATCAAATAATATGTTAAAGTATATCAAATAATATGTTAAAGTATATCAAATAATATGTTAAAGTATATCAAATAATATGCTAAAGTATATCAAATAATATGTTAAAGTATATCAAATAATATGTTAAAGTATATCAAATAATATGCTAAAGTATATCAAATAATATGCTTAAGTATATCAAATAATATGTTAAAGTATATCAAATAATATGTAAAAGTATATCAAATAATATGCTAAAGTATATCAAATAATATGCTAAAGTATATCAAATAATATGTTAAAGTATATCAAATAATATGCTAAAGTATATCAAATAATATGTTAAAGTATATCAAATAATATGTAAAAGTATATCAAATAATACGCTAAAGTATATCAAATAATATGTTAAAGTATATCAAATAATATGTTAAAGTATATCAAATAATATGCTAATGTATATCAAATAATATGTTAAAGTATATCAAATAATATGCTAAAGTATATCAAATAATATGCTAAAGTATATCAAATAATATGTTAAAGTATATCAAATAATATGCTAAAGTATATCAAATAATATGTTAAAGTATATAAAATAATATGCTAAAGTATATCAAATAATATGTTAAAGTATATCAAATAATATGCTAAAGTATATCAAATAATATGCTAAAGTATATCAAATAATATGGTAAAGTATATCAAATAATATGTTAAAGTATATCAAATAATATGCTAAAGTATATCAAATAATATGTTAAAGTATATCAAATAATATGCTAAAGTATATCAAATAATATGCTAAAGTATATCAAATAATATGTTAATGTATATCAAATAATATGTTAAAGTATATCAAATAATATGCTAAAGTATATCAAATAATATGCTAAAGTATATCAAATAATATGTTAAAGTATATCAAATAATATGTTAAAGTATATCAAATAATATGTTAAAATATATCAAATAATATGCTAAAGTATATCAAATAATATGCTAAAGTATATCAAATAATATGCTAATGTATATCAAATAATATGCTAATGTATATCAAATAACATGTTAAAATATATCAAATAATATGTTAAAGTATATCAAATAATATGCTAAAGTATATCAAATAATATGCTAATGTATATCAAATAATATGTTAAAATATATCAAATAATATGTTAAAATATATCAAATAATATGCTAAAGTATATCAAATAATATGCTAAAGTATATCAAATAATATGCTAAAGTATATCAAATAATATGCTAAAGTATATCAAATAATATGTTAAAGTATATCAAATAATATGTTAAAGTATATCAAATAATATGCTAATGTATATCAAATATTATGTTAAAGTATATCAAATAATATGCTAATGTATATCAAATAATATGTTAAAGTATATCAAATAATATGCTAATGTATATCAAATAATATGTTAAAGTATATCAAATAATATGCTAAAGTATATCAAATAATATGCTAAAATATATCAAATAATATGTTAAAGTATATCAAATAATATGTTAAAGTATATCAAATAATATGTTAAAGTATATCAAATAATATGCTAAAGTATATCAAATAATACGCTAAAGTATATCAAATAATACGCTAAAGTATATCAAATAATATGCTAAAGTATATCAAATAATATGTTAAAGTATATCCAATAATATGCTAATGTATATCAAATAATATGCTAAAATATATCAAATAATACGCTAAAGTATATCAAATAATACGCTAAAGTATATCAAATAATACGCTAAAGTATATCAAATAATATGTTAAAGTATATCAAATAATATGCTAAAGTATATCAAATAATACGCTAAAGTATATCAAATAATACGCTAAAGTATATCAAATAATACGCTAAAGTATATCAAATAATACGCTAAAGTATATCAAATAATATGCTAAAGTATATCAAATAATATGTTAAAGTATATCAAATAATATGCTAAAGTATATCAAATAATATGCTAAAGTATATCAAATAATATGTTAAAGTATATCAAATAATATGCTAAAGTATATCAAATAATACGCTAAAGTATATCAAATAATATGCTAAAGTATATCAAATAATATGCTAAAGTATATCAAATAATATGTTAAAGTATATCAAATAATATGCTAAAGTATATCAAATAATACGCTAAAGTATATCAAATAATATGCTAAAGTATATCAAATAATATGCTAAAGTATATCAAATAATACGCTAAAGTATATCAAATAATATGCTAAAGTATATCAAATAATATGCTAAAGTATATCAAATAATATGCTAATGTATATCAAATAATATGTTAAAGTATATCAAATAATATGTTAAAGTATATCAAATAATATGTTAAAGTATATCAAATAATATGTTAAAGTATATCAAATAATATGCTAAAGTATATCAAATAATACGCTAAAGTATATCAAATAATACGCTAATGTATATCAAATAATATGCTAAAGTATATCAAATAATATGTTAAAGTATATCAAATAATATGTTAAAGTATATCAAATAATACGCTAAAGTATATCAAATAATATGTTAAAGTATATCAAATAATATGCTAAAGTATATCAAATAATATGTTAAAGTATATCAAATAATATGCTAAAGTATATCAAATAATATGTTAAAGTATATCAAATAATATGTTAAAGTATATCAAATAATACGTTAAAGTATATCAAATAATATGCTAAAGTATATCAAATAATATGTTAAAATATATCAAATAATATGTTAAAGTATATCAAATAATATGTTATAATATATCAAATAATATGTTAAAGTATATCAAATAATATGCTAAAGTATATCAAATAATATGCTAAAGTAATCAAATAATATGTTAAAGTATATCAAATAATACGTTAAAGTATATCAAATAATATGTTAAAATATATCAAATAATATGTTAAAGTATATCAAATAATATGCTAAAGTATATCAAATAATATGTTAAAGTATATCAAATAATATGTTTAAGTATATCAAATAATATGTTAAAATATATCAAATAATATGCTAAAGTATATCAAATAATATGCTAAAGTATATCAAATAATATGTTAAAGTATATCAAATAATACGCTAAAGTATATCAAATAATACGCTAAAGTATATCAAATAATATGCTAAGTATATCAAATAATATGCTAAAGTATATCAAATAATATGCTAATGTATATCAAATAATATGTAAAAGTATATCAAATAATATGTTAAAGTATATCAAATAATATGTTAAAGTATATCAAATAATATGTTACAGTATATCAAATAATATGCTAAAGTATATCAAATAATACGCTAAAGTATATCAAATAATACGCTAATGTATATCAAATAATATGCTAAAGTATATCAAATAATATGTTAAAGTATATCAAATAATATGTTAAAGTATATCAAATAATACGCTAAAGTATATCAAATAATATGTTAAAATATATCAAATAATATGTTAAAGTATATCAAATAATATGTTAAAGTATATCAAATAATATGCTAAAGTATATCAAATAATATGCTAAAGTATATCAAATAATACGCTAAAGTATATCAAATAATACGCTAATGTATATCAAATAATATGCTAAAGTATATCAAATAATATGTTAAAGTATATCAAATAATATGTTAAAGTATATCAAATAATACGCTAAAGTATATCAAATAATATGTTAAAGTATATCAAATAATATGTTAAAGTATATCAAATAATATGCTAAAGTATATCAAATAATATGTTAAAGTATATCAAATAATATGCTAAAGTATATCAAATAATATGTTAAAGTATATCAAATAATATGTTAAAATATATCAAATAATATGTTAAAGTATATCAAATAATATGCTAAAGTATATCAAATAATATGTTAAAGTATATCAAATAATATGTTAAAGTATATCAAATAATACGTTAAAGTATATCAAATAATATGCTAAAGTATATCAAATAATATGTTAAAATATATCAAATAATATGTTAAAGTATATCAAATAATATGTTAAAATATATCAAATAATATGTTAAAGTATATCAAATAATATGCTAAAGTATATCAAATAATATGCTAAAGTAATCAAATAATATGTTAAAGTATATCAAATAATACGTTAAAGTATATCAAATAATATGTTAAAATATATCAAATAATATGTTAAAGTATATCAAATAATATGCTAAAGTATATCAAATAATATGTTAAAGTATATCAAATAATATGTTTAAGTATATCAAATAATATGTTAAAATATATCAAATAATATGCTAAAGTATATCAAATAATATGTTAAAGTATATCAAATAATATGTTAAAGTATATCAAATAATATGTTAAAGTATATCAAATAATATGTTAAAATATATCAAATAATATGCTAAAGTATATCAAATAATATGCTAAAGTATATCAAATAATATGCTAAAGTATATCAAATAATATGTTAAAGTATATCAAATAATATGTTAAAGTATATCAAATAATATGCTAAAGTATATCAAATAATATGCTAAAGTATATCAAATAATATGCTAAAGTATATCAAATAATATGCTAAAGTATATCAAATAATATGCTAAAGTATATCAAATAATATGCTAAAGTATATCAAATAATATGCTAAAGTATATCAAATAATATGCTAAAGTATATCAAATAATATGCTAAAGTATATCAAATAATATGCTAAAGTATATCAAATAATATGTTAAAGTATATAAAATAATATGCTAAAGTATATCAAATAATATGCTAAAGTATATCAAATAATATGTTAAAGTATATCAAATTATATGCTAATGTATATCAAATAATATGTTAAAGTATATCAAATAATATGTTAAAGTATATCAAAAAATATGTTAAAGTATATCAAATAATATGCTAAAGTATATCAAATAATATGCTAAAGTATATCAAATAATATGCTAAAGTATATCAAATAATATGCTAAAGTATATCAAATAATATGTTAAAGTATATCAAATAATATGTTAAAGTATATCAAATAATATGTTAAAATATATCAAATAATATGCTAAAGTATATCAAATAATATGCTAAAGTATATCAAATAATATGCTAATGTATATCAAATAATATGCTAATGTATATCAAATAATATGTTAAAATATATCAAATAATATGTTAAAGTATATCAAATAATATGCTAAAGTATATCAAATAATATGTTAAAGTATATCAAATAATATGCTAAAGTATATCAAATAATATGCTAATGTATATCAAATAATATGTTAAAATATATCAAATAATATGTTAAAATATATCAAATAATATGCTAAAGTATATCAAATAATATGCTAAAGTATATCAAATAATATGCTAAAGTATATCAAATAATATGCTAAAGTATATCAAATAATATGTTAAAGTATATCAAATAATATGCTAATGTATATCAAATAATATGTTAAAATATATCAAATAATATGTTAAAGTATATCAAATAATATGCTAAAGTATATCAAATAATATGTTAAAGTATATCAAATAATATGTTAAAGTATATCAAATAATATGCTAAAGTATATCAAATAATATGCTAAAGTATATCAAATAATATGCTAAAGTATATCAAATAATATGTTAAAGTATATCAAATAATATGTTAAAGTATATCAAATAATATGTTAAAGTATATCAAATAATATGTTAAAGTATATCAAATAATATGTTAAAGTATATCAAATAATATGTTAAAGTATATCAAATAATATGTTAAAGTATATCAAATAATATGTTAAAGTATATCAAATAATATGCTAAAGTATATCAAATAATATGCTAAAGTATATCAAATAATATGTTAAAGTATATCAAATAATATGCTAATGTATATCAAATAATATGCTAAAGTATATCAAATAATATGCTAAAGTATATCAAATAATATGCTAAAGTATATCAAATAATATGCTAAAGTATATCAAATAATATGCTAAAGTATATCAAATAATATGCTAAAGTATATCAAATAATATGCTAAAGTATATCAAATAATATGTTAAAGTATATCAAATAATATGTTAAAGTATATCAAATAATATGCTAATGTATATCAAATAATATGCTAAAGTATATCAAATAATACGCTAAAGTATATCAAATAATACGCTAAAGTATATCAAATAATATGGTAAAGTATATCAAATAATATGTTAAAGTATATCCAATAATATGCTAATGTATATCAAATAATATGCTAAAATATATCAAATAATACGCTAAAGTATATCAAATAATACGCTAAAGTATATCAAATAATACGCTAAAGTATATCAAATAATATGTTAAAGTATATCAAATAATATGCTAAAGTATATCAAATAATACGCTAAAGTATATCAAATAATACGCTAAAGTATATCAAATAATACGCTAAAGTATATCAAATAATACGCTAAAGTATATCAAATAATATGCTAAAGTATATCAAATAATATGTTAAAGTATATCAAATAATATGCTAAAGTATATCAAATAATATGCTAAAGTATATCAAATAATATGTTAAAGTATATCAAATAATACGCTAAAGTATATCAAATAATACGCTAAAGTATATCAAATAATATGCTAAAGTATATCAAATAATATGCTAAAGTATATCAAATAATATGCTAATGTATATCAAATAATATGTTAAAGTATATCAAATAATATGTTTAAGTATATAAAATAATATGTTAAAGTATATCAAATAATATGTTAAAGTATATCAAATAATATGCTAAAGTATATCAAATAATACGCTAAAGTATATCAAATAATACGCTAATGTATATCAAATAATATGCTAAAGTATATCAAATAATATGTTAAAGTATATCAAATAATATGTTAAAGTATATCAAATAATATGCTAAAGTATATCAAATAATATGCTAAAGTATATCAAATAATATGCTAAAGTATATCAAATAATATGTTAAAGTATATCAAATAATATGCTAAAGTATATCAAATAATATGCTAAAGTATATCAAATTATATGTTAAAGTATATCAAATAATATGCTAAAGTATATCAAATAATATGTTAAAGTATATCAAATAAAATGTTAAAGTATATCAAATAATATGCTAAAGTATATCAAATAATATGTTAAAGTATATCAAATAATATGCTAAAGTATATCAAATAATATGTTAAAGTATATCAAATAATATGTTAAAGTATATCAAATAATATGTTAAAGTATATCAAATAATATGTTAAAGTATATCAAATAATATGTTAAAGTATATCAAATAATATGCTAAAGTATATCAAATAATATGTTAAAGTATATCAAATAAAATGTTAAAGTATATCAAATAATATGCTAAAGTATATCAAATAATATGTTAAAGTATATCAAATAATATGCTAAAGTATATCAAATAATATGTTAAAGTATATCAAATAATATGCTAAAGTATATCAAATAATATGTTAAAGTATATCAAATAATATGTTAAAGTATATCAAATAATATGTTAAAGTATATCAAATAATATGCTAAAGTATATCAAATAATATGTTAAAGTATATCAAATAATATGCTAAAGTATATCAAATAATATGTTAAAGTATATCAAATAATATGTTAAAGTATATCAAATAATATGTTAAAGTATATCAAATAATATGTTAAAGTATATCAAATAATATGTTAAAGTATATCAAATAATATGCTAAAGTATATTAAATAATATGCTAAAGTATATCAAATAATATGCTAAAGTATATCAAATAATATTTTAAAGTATATCAAATAATATGTTAATGTATATCAAATAATATGCTAAAGTATATCAAATAATATGCTAAAGTATATCAAATAATATGTTAAAGTATATCAAATAATATGCTAAAGTATATCAAATAATATGTTAATGTATATCAAATAATATGCTAAAGTATATTAAATAATATGCTAAAGTATATCAAATAATATGCTAAAATATATCAAATAATATGCTAAAGTATATCAAATAATATGCTAAAGTATATCAAATAATATGTTAAAGTATATCAAATAATATGCTAAAGTATATCAAATAATATGTTAAAGTATATCAAATAATATGTTAAAGTATATCAAATAATATGTTAAAGTATATCAAATAATATGTTAAAGTATATCAAATAATATGCTAAAGTATATCAAATAATATGTTAAAGTATATCAAATAATATGCTAAAGTATATCAAATAATATGCTAAAGTATATCAAATAATATGCTAAAGTATATCAAATAATACGCTAAAGTATATCAAATAATATGCTAAAGTATATCAAATAATATGTTAAAGTATATCAAATAATATGCTAAAGTATATCAAATAATATGTTAAAGTATATCAAATAATATGCTAAAGTATATCAAATAATATGCTAAAGTATATCAAATAATATTCTAAAGTATATCAAATAATATGTTAAAGTATATCAAATAATATGTTAAAGTATATCAAATAATATGCTAAAGTATATCAAATAATATGTTAAAGTATATCAAATAATATGCTAAAGTATATCAAATAATATGCTAAAGTATATCAAATAATATGTTAAAGTATATCAAATAATATGCTAAAGTATATCAAATAATATGTTAAAGTATATCAAATAATATGCTAAAGTATATCAAATAATATGCTAAAGTATATCAAATAATATTCTAAAGTATATCAAATAATATGTTAAAGTATATCAAATAATATGTTAAAGTATATCAAATAATATGCTAAAGTATATCAAACAATATGTTAAAGTATATCAAATAATATGCTAAAGTATATCAAATAATATGCTAAAGTATATCAAATAATATGCTAAAGTATATCAAATAATATGCTAAAGTATATCAAATAATATGCTAAAGTATATCAAATAATATGCTAAAGTATATCAAATTATATGCTTATGTGTATCAAATAATATGCTAATGTATATCAAATAATATGCTAAAGTATATCAAATAATATGTTAAAGTATATCAAATAATATGCTAAAATATATCAAATAATACGCTAAAGTATATCAAATTATATGCTTATGTGTATCAAATAATATGCTAATGTATATCAAATAATATGCTAAAGTATATCAAATAATATGTTAAAGTATATCAAATAATATGCTAAAGTATATCAAATAATATGCTAAAGTATATCAAATAATATGCTAAAGTATATCAAATTATATGCTTATGTGTATCAAATAATATGCTAATGTATATCAAATAATATGCTAAAGTATATCAAATAATATGTTAAAGTATATCAAATAATATGCTAAAGTATATCAAATAATATGCTAATGTATATCAAATAATATGTTAAAGTATATCAAATAATATGCTAAAGTATATCAAATAATATGCTAATGTATATCAAATAATATGTTAAAGTATATCAAATAATATGCTAAAGTATATCAAATAATATGCTAATGTATATCAAATAATATGTTAAAGTATATCAAATAATATGCTAATGTATATCAAATAATATGCTAATGTATATCAAATAATATGTTAAAGTATATCAAATAATATGCTAAAGTATATCAAATAATATGCTAAAGTATATCAAATAATATGTAAAAGTATATCAAATAATATGCTAAAGTATATCAAATAATATTCTAAAGTATATCAAATAATATGTTAAAGTATATCAAATTATATGCTAAAGTATATCAAATTATATGCTTATGTGTATCAAATAATATGCTAATGTATATCAAATAATATGCTAAAGTATATCAAATAATATGTTAAAGTATATCAAATAATATGTTAAAGTATATCAAATTATATGCTTATGTGTATCAAATAATATGCTAATGTATATCAAATAATATGCTAAAGTATATCAAATAATATGTTAAAGTATATCAAATAATATGCTAAAGTATATCAAATAATATGCTAATGTATATCAAATAATATGTTAAAGTATATCAAATAATATGTTAAAGTATATCAAATAATATGCTAAAGTATATCAAATAATATGCTAAAGTATATCAAATAATATGTTAAAGTATATCAAATAATATGCTAAAGTATATCAAATAATATGTTAAAGTATATCAAATAATATGTTAAAGTATATCAAATAATATGCTAAAGTATATCAAATAATATGTTAAAGTATATCAAATAATATGCTAAAGTATATCAAATAATATGCTAAAGTATATCAAATAATATGCTAAATTATATCAAATAATATGCTAAAGTATATCAAATAATATGTTAAAGTATATCAAATAATATGTTAAAGTATATCAAATAATATGTTAAAGTATATCAAATAATATGCTAAATTATATCAAATAATATGCTAATGTATATCAAATAATATGTTAAAGTATATCAAATAATATGTTAAAGTATATCAAATAATATGCTAAAGTATATCAAATAATATGCTAAAGTATATCAAATAATATGCTAAATTATATCAAATAATATGCTAAAGTATATCAAATAATATGTTAAAGTATATCAAATAATATGTTAAAGTATATCAAATAATATGTTAAAGTATATCAAATAATATGCTAAAGTATATCAAATAATATGTTAAAGTATATCAAATAATATGCTAAAGTATATCAAATAATATGCTAAAGTATATCAAATAATATGCTAAATTATATCAAATAATATGCTAAAGTATATCAAATAATATGTTAAAGTATATCAAATAATATGTTAAAGTATATCAAATAATATGTTAAAGTATATCAAATAATATGCTAAATTATATCAAATAATATGCTAATGTATATCAAATAATATGTTAAAGTATATCAAATAATATGCTAAAGTATATCAAATAATATGCTAAAGTATATCAAATAATATGTTAAAGTATATCAAATTATATGCTTATGTGTATCAAATAATATGCTAATGTATATCAAATAATATGCTAAAGTATATCAAATAATATGTTAAAGTATATCAAATAATATGCTAAAGTATATCAAATAATACGCTAAAGTATATCAAATAATATGTTAAAGTATATCAAATAATATGCTAAAGTATATCAAATAATATGCTAAAGTATATCAAATAATATGCTAAAGTATATCAAATAATATGCTAAAGTATATCAAAATATGCTAATGTATATCAAATAATATTCTAAAGTATATCAAATAATATGCTAAAGTATATCAAATAATATGCTAATGTATATCAAATAATATGTTAAAGTATATCAAATAATATGCTAAAGTATATCAAATAATATGTTAAAGTATATCAAATAATATGCTAAAGTATATCAAATAATATGCTAATGTATATCAAATAATATGTTAAAGTATATCAAATAATATGCTAAAGTATATCAAATAATATGCTAAAGTATATCAAATAATATGTTAAAGTATATCAAATTATATGCTTATGTGTATCAAATAATATGCTAATGTATATCAAATAATATGCTAAAGTATATCAAATAATATGTTAAAGTATATCAAATAATATGCTAAAGTATATCAAATAATACGCTAAAGTATATCAAATAATATGTTAAAGTATATCAAATAATATGCTAAAGTATATCAAATAATATGCTAAAGTATATCAAATAATATGCTAAAGTATATCAAATAATATGCTAAAGTATATCAAAATATGCTAATGTATATCAAATAATATTCTAAAGTATATCAAATAATATGCTAATGTATATCAAATAATATGTTAAAGTATATCAAATAATATGCTAAAGTATATCAAATAATATGCTAATGTATATCAAATAATATGTTAAAGTATATCAAATAATATGCTAAAGTATATCAAATAATATGCTAATGTATATCAAATAATATGTTAAAGTATATCAAATAATATGCTAAAGTATATCAAATAATATGCTAAAGTATATCAAATAATATGCTAAAGTATATCAAATAATATGTTAAAGTATATCAAATTATATGCTTATGTGTATCAAATAATATGCTAATGTATATCAAATAATATGTTAAAGTATATCAAATAATATGCTAATGTATATCAAATAATATGTTAAAGTATATCAAATAATATGTTAAGTATATCAAATAATATGCTAAAGTATATCAAATAATATGCTAAAGTATATCAAATAATATGCTAAAGTATATCAAATAATATGTTAAAGTATATCAAATTATATGCTTATGTGTATCAAATAATATGCTAATGTATATCAAATAATATGTTAAAGTATATCAAATAATATGCTAATGTATATCAAATAATATGCTAAAGTATATCAAATAATATGTTAAAGTATATCGAATAATATGCTAAAGTATATCAAATAATATGCTAAAGTATATCAAATAATATGTTAAAGTATATCAAATAATATGCTAAAGTATATCAAATAATATGTTAAAGTATATCAAATAATATGTTAAAGTATATCAAATAATATATTAAAGTATATCAAATAATATGCTAATGTATATCAAATAATATGTTAAAGTATATCAAATAATATGCTAAAGTATATCAAATAATATGCTAATGTATATCAAATAATATGTTAAAGTATATCAAATAATATGTTAAAGTATATCAAATAATATGCTAAAGTATATCAAATAATATGCTAAAGTATATCAAATAATATGTTAAAGTATATCAAAGAATATGCTAAAGTATATCAAATAATATGTTAAAGTATATCAAATAATATGTTAAAGTATATCAAATAATATGTTAAAGTATATCAAATAATATGCTAAAGTATATCAAATAATATGTTAAAGTATATCAAATAATATGTTAAAGTATATCAAATAATATGTTAAAGTATATCAAATAATATGTTAAAGTATATCAAATAATATGCTAAAGTATATCAAATAATATGTTAAAGTATATCAAATAATATGCTAATGTATATCAAATAATATGTTAAAGTATATCAAATAATATGTTAAAGTATATCAAATAATATGCTAATGTATATCAAATAATATGCTAATGTATATCAAATAATATGTTAAAGTATATCAAATAATATGCTAAAGTATATAAAATAATATGTTAAAGTATATCAAATAATATGCTAAAGTATATCAAATAATATGTTAAAGTATATCAAATTATATGCTTATGTATATCAAATAATATGCTAATGTATATCAAATAAAATGTTAAAGTATATCAAATAATATGCTAATGTATATCAAATAATATGTTAAAGTATATCAAATAATATGTTAAAGTATATCAAATAATATGCTAAAGTATATCAAATAATATGCTAAAGTATATAAAATAATATGTTAAAGTATATCAAATAATATGTTAAAGTATATCAAATAATATGCTAAAGTATATCAAATAATATGCTAATGTATATCAAATAATATGTTAAAGTATATCAAATAATATGTTAAAGTATATCAAATAATATGCTAAAGTATATCAAATAATATGTTAAAGTATATCAAATAATATGTTAAAGTATATCAAATAATATGTTAAAGTATATCAAATAATATATTAAAGTATATCAAATAATATGCTAAAGTATATCAAATAATATGCTAAAGTATATCAAATAATATGTTAAAGTATATCAAATAATATGTTAAAGTATATCAAATAATATGCTAAAGTATATCAAATAATATGCTAAAGTATATCAAATAATATGTTAAAGTATATCAAATAATATGCTAAAGTATATCAAATAATATGTTAAAGTATATCAAATAATATGCTAATGTATATCAAATAATATGTTAAAGTATATCAAATAATATGTTAAAGTATATCTAATAATATGCTAAAGTATATCAAATAATATGCTAAAGTATATCAAATAATATGTTAAAGTATATCAAATAATATGCTAAAGTATATCAAATAATATGTTAAAGTATATCAAATAATATGTTAAAGTATATCAAATAATATGCTAAAGTATATCAAATAATATGCTAAAGTATATCAAATAATATGTTAAAGTATATCAAATTATATGCTTATGTGTATCAAATAATATGCTAATGTATATCAAATAATATGCTAAAGTATATCAAATAATATGTTAAAGTATATCAAATAATATGCTAATGTATATCAAATAATATGTTAAAGTATATCAAATAATATGTTAAAGTATATCAAATAATATGCTAATGTATATCAAATAATATGTTAAAGTATATCAAATAATATGTTAAAGTATATCAAATAATATGCTAAAGTATATCAAATAATATGCTAATGTATATCAAATAATATGTTAAAGTATATCAAATAATATGTTAAAGTATATCAAATAATATGCTAAAGTATATCAAATAATATGTTAAAGTATATCAAATAATATGTTAAAGTATATCAAATAATATGCTAAAGTATATCAAATAATATGCTTATGTATATCAAATAATATGCTAAAGTATATCAAATAATATGCTAAAGTATATCAAATAATATGCTAATGTATATCAAATAATATGTTAAAGTATATCAAATAATATGCTAAAGTATATCAAATAATATGCTAAAGTATATCAAATAATATGTTAAAGTATATCAAATAATATGCTAAAGTATATCAAATAATATGTTAAAGTATATCAAATTATATGCTTATGTGTATCAAATAATATGCTAAAGTATATCAAATAATATGTTAAAGTATATCAAATAATATGCTAAAGTATATCAAATAATATGCTAAAGTATATCAAATAATATGCTAATGTATATCAAATAATATGCTAAAGTATATCAAATAATATGTTAAAGTATATCAAATAATATGCTAAAGTATATCAAATAATATGCTAAAGTATATCAAATAATATGCTAAAGTATATCAAATAATATGCTAAAGTATATCAAATAATATGTTAAAGTATATCAAATAATATGTTAAAGTATATCAAATAATATGCTAAAGTACATCAAATAATATGTTAAAGTATATCAAATAATATGTTAAAGTATATCAAATAATATGCTAAAGTATATCAAATAATATGCTAAAGTATATCAAATAATATGCTAAAGTATATCAAATAATATGTTAAATTATATCAAATAATATGCTAAAGTATATCAAATAATATGTTAAAGTATATCAAATAATATGCTAATGTATATCAAATAATATGCGAAAGTATATCAAATAATATGCTAAAGTATATCAAATAATATGCTAAAGTATATCAAATAATATGCTAAAGTATATCAAATAATATGCTAAAGTATATCAAATAATATGCTAAAGTATATCAAATAATATGCTAAAGTATATCAAATAATATGCTAAAGTATATCAAATAATATGCTAAAGTATATCAAATAATATGCTAAAGTATATCAAATAATATGCTAAAGTATATCAAATAATATGCTAAAGTATATCAAATAATATGCTAAAGTATATCAAATAATATGTTAAAGTATATCAAATAATATGTTAAAGTATATCAAATAATATGTTAAAGTATATCAAATAATATGCTAAAGTATATCAAATAATATGCTAAAGTATATCAAATAATATGTTAAAGTATATCAAATAATATGTTAAAGTATATCAAATAATATGTTAAAGTATATCAAATAATATGCTAAAGTAATCAAATAATATGCTAAAGTATATCAAATAATATGCGAAAGTATATCAAATAATATGTTAAAGTATATCAAATAATATGTTAAAGTATATCAAATAATATGCTAAAGTATATCAAATAATACGTTAAAGTATATCAAATAATATGCTAAAGTATATCAAATAATATGCTAAAGTATATCAAATAATATGTTAAAGTATATCAAATAATATGTTAAAGTATATCAAATAATATGTTAAAGTATATCAAATAATATGCTAAAGTATATCAAATAATATGCTAAAGTATATCAAATAATATGCTAAAGTATATCAAATAATATGCTAAAGTATATCAAATAATATGCTAATGTATATCAAATAATATGCTAAAGTATATCAAATAATATGCTAAAGTATATCAAATAATATGTTAAAGTATATCAAATAATATGCTAAAGTATATCAAATAATATGCTAAAGTATATCAAATAATATGCTAAAGTATATCAAATAATATGCTAAAGTATATCAAATAATATGCTAAAGTATATCAAATAATATGTTAAAGTATATCAAATAATATGTTAAAGTATATCAAATAATATGCTAAAGTATATCAAATAATATGCTAATGTATATCAAATAATACGTTAAAGTATATCAAATAATATGCTAAAGTATATCAAATAATATGCTAAAGTATATCAAATAATATGTTAAAGTATATCAAATAATATGCTGAAGTATATCAAATAATATGCTAAAGTATATCAAATAATATGCTAAAGTATATCAAATAATATGCTAAAGTATATCAAATAATATGTTAAAGTATATCAAATAATATGCTAAAGTATATCAAATAATATGCTAAAGTATATCAAATAATATGCTGAAGTATATCAAATAATATGCTAAAGTATATCAAATAATATGCTAAAGTATATCAAATAATATGTTAAAGTATATCAAATAATATGTTAAAGTATATCAAATAATATGTTAAAGTATATCAAATAATATGCTAAAGTATATCAAATAATATGTTAAAGTATATCAAATAATATGTTAAAGTATATCAAATAATATGCTAAAGTATATCAAATAATATGCTAAAGTATATCAAATAATATGCTAATGTATATCAAATAATATACTAAAGTATATCAAATAATATGCTAAAGTATATCAAATAATATGCTAAAGTATATCAAATAATATGTTAAAGTATATCAAATAATATGTTAAAGTATATCAAACATTATGCTAAAGTATATCAAATAATATGTTAAAGTATATCAAATAATATGTTAAAGTATATCAAATAATATGCTAAAGTATATCAAATAATATGCTAAAGTATATCAAATAATATGCTAAAGTATATCAAATAATATGCTGAAGTATATCAAATAATATGCTAAAGTATATCAAATAATATGCTAAAGTATATCAAATAATATGCTAAAGTATATCAAATAATATGTTAAAGTATATCAAATAATATGCTAAAGTATATCAAATAATATGCTAAAGTATATCAAATAATATGCTAAAGTATATCAAATAATATGCTAAAGTATATCAAATAATATGCTAAAGTATATCAAATAATATGTTAAAGTATATCAAATAATATGCTAAAGTATATCAAATAATATGCTAAAGTATATCAAATAATATGTTAAAGTATATCAAATAATATGCTAAAGTATATCAAATAATATGTTAAAGTATATCAAATAATATGTTAAAGTATATCAAATAATATGCTAAAGTATATCAAATAATATGCTAAAGTATATCAAATAATATGCTAAAGTATATCAAATAATATGCTAAAGTATATCAAATAATATGTTAAAGTATATCAAATAATATGTTAAAGTATATCAAATAATATGCTAAAGTATATCAAATAATATGTTAAAGTATATCAAATAATATGCTAAAGTATATCAAATAATATGTTAAAGTATATCAAATAATATGCTAAAGTATATCAAATAATATGCTAAAGTATATCAAATAATATGTTAAAGTATATCAAATAATATGTTAAAGTATATCAAATAATATGCTAAAGTATATCAAATAATATGCTAAAGTATATCAAATAATATGTTAAAGTATATCAAATAATATGTTAAAGTATATCAAATAATATGTTAAAGTATATCAAATAATATGCTAAAGTATATCAAATAATATGCTAAAGTATATCAAATAATATGCTAAAGTATATCAAATAATATGTTAAAGTATATCAAATAATATGTTAAAGTATATCAAATAATATGCTAAAGTATATCAAATAATATGCTAAAGTATATCAAATAATATGTTAAAGTATATCAAATAATATGTTAAAGTATATCAAATAATATGTTAAAGTATATCAAATAATATGCTAAAGTATATCAAATAATATGCTAAAGTATATCAAATAATATGCTAAAGTATATCAAATAATATGCTAAAGTATATCAAATAATATGTTAAAGTATATCAAATAATATGCTAAAGTATATCAAATAATATGTTAAAGTATATCAAATAATATGTTAAAGTATATCAAATAATATGCTAAAGTATATCAAATAATATGCTAAAGTATATCAAATAATATGTTAAAGTATATCAAATAATATGTTAAAGTATATCAAATAATATGTTAAAGTATATCAAATAATATGCTAAAGTATATCAAATAATATGCTAAAGTATATCAAATAATATGCTAAAGTATATCAAATAATATGTTAAAGTATATCAAATAATATGTTAAAGTATATCAAATAATATGTTAAAGTATATCAAATAATATGCTAAAGTATATCAAATAATATGCTAAAGTATATCAAATAATATGCTAAAGTATATCAAATAATATGCTAAAGTATATCAAATAATATGTTAAAGTATATCAAATAATATGTTAAAGTATATCAAATAATATGTTAAAGTATATCAAATAATATGTTAAAGTATATCAAATAATATGCTAAAGTATATCAAATAATATGCTAAAGTATATCAAATAATATGCTAAAGTATATCAAATAATATGCTAAAGTATATCAAATAATATGCTAAAGTATATCAAATAATATGCTAAAGTATATCAAATAATATGCTAAAGTATATCAAATAATATGTTAAAGTATATCAAATAATATGTTAAAGTATATCAAATAATATGTTAAAGTATATCAAATAATATGCTAAAGTATATCAAATAATATGCTAAAGTATATCAAATAATATGCTAAAGTATATCAAATAATATGCTAAAGTATATCAAATAATATGCTAAAGTATATCAAATAATATGTTAAAGTATATCAAATAATATGTTAAAGTATATCAAATAATATGTTAAAATATATCAAATAATATGTTAAAGTATATCAAATAATATGTTAAAGTATATCAAATAATATGCTAAAGTATATCAAATAATATGCTAAAGTATATCAAATAATATGCTAAAGTATATCAAATAATATGTTAAAATATATCAAATAATATGTTAAAATATATCAAATAATATGCTAAAGTATATCAAATAATATGCTGAGGTATATCAAATAATATGCTAAAGTATATCAAATAATATGCTAAAGTATATCAAATAATATGCTAAAGTATATCAAATAATATGTTAAAGTATATCAAATAATATGTTAAAGTATATCAAATAATATGTGAAAGTATATCAAATAATATGCTAAAGTATATCAAATAATATGCTAAAGTATATCAAATAATATGCTAAAGTATATCAAATAATATGTTAAAGTATATCAAATAATATGTTAAAGTATATCAAATAATATGTTAAAGTATATCAAATAATATGCTAAAGTATATCAAATAATATGCTAAAGTATATCAAATAATATGCTAAAGTATATCAAATAATATGTTAAAGTATATCAACTAATATGTTAAAGTATATCAAATAATATGCTAAAGTATATCAAATAATATGCTAAAGTATATCAAATAATATGCTAAAGTATATCAAATAATATGCTAAAGTATATCAAATAATATGTTAAAGTATATCAAATAATATGTTAAAGTATATCAAATAATATGCTAAAGTATATCAAATAATATGCTAAAGTATATCAAATAATATGCTAAAGTATATACAAATAATATGTTAAAGTATATCAACTAATATGTTAAAGTATATCAAATAATATGTTAAAGTATATCAAATAATATGTTAAAGTATATCAAATAATATGCTAAAGTATATCAAATAATATGCTAAAGTATATCAAATAATATGTTAAAGTATATCAAATAATATGCTAAAGTATATCAAATAATATGCTAAAGTATATCAAATAATATATTAAAGTATATCAAATAATATGCTAATGTATATCAAATAATATGTTAAAGTATATCAAATAATATGCTAAAGTATATCAAATAATATGCTAAAGTATATCAAATAATATGCTAAAGTATATCAAATAATATGCTAAAGTATATCAAATAATATGTTAAAGTATATCAAATAATATGCTAAAGTATATCAAATAATATGCTAAAGTATATCAAATAATATGTTAATGTATATCAAATAATATGTTAAAGTATATCAAATAATATGTTAAAGTATATCAAATAATATGCTAAAGTATATCAAATAATATGCTAAAGTATATCAAATAATATGCTAAAGTATATCAAATAATACGCTAAAGTATATCAAATAATATGCTAAAGTATATCAAATAATATGTTAAAGTATATCAAATAATATGCTAAAGTATATCAAATAATATGCTAAAGTATATCAAATAATATGCTAAAGTATATCAAATAATATGCTAAAGTATATCAAATAATATGCTAAAGTATATCAAATAATATGCTAAAGTATATCAAATAATATGCTAAAGTATATCAAATAATATGCTAAAGTATATAAAATAATATGTTAAAGTATATCAAATAATATGTTAAAGTATATCAAATAATATGTTAAAGTATATCAAATAATATGTTAAAGTATATCAAATAATATGCTAAAGTATATCAAATAATATGCTTAAGTATATCAAATAATATGCTAAAGTATATCAAATAATATGCTAAAGTATATCAAATAATATGCTAAAGTATATCAAATAATATGCTAAAGTATATCAAATAATATGCTAAAGTATATCAAATAATATGCTAAAGTATATCAAATAATATGTTATAGTATATCAAATAATATGCTAAAGTATATCAAATAATATGCTAAAGTATATCAAATAATATGCTAAAGTATATCAAATAATATGCTAAAGTATATCAAATAATATGCTAAAGTATATCAAATAATATGCTAAAGTATATCAAATAATATGCTAAAGTATATCAAATAATATGCTAAAGTATATCAAATAATATGTTAAAGTATATCAAATAATATGCTAAAGTATATCAAATAATATGCTAAAGTATATCAAATTATATGCTAAAGTATATCAAATTATATGCTAAAGTATATTAAATAATATGCTAAAGTATATCAAATAATATGCTAAAGTATATCAAATAATATGCTAAAGTATATCAAATAATATGCTAAAGTATATCAAATAATATGCTAAAGTATATCAAATAATATGCTAAAGTATATCAAATAATATGCTAAAGTATATCAAATAATATGCTAAAGTATATCAAATAATATGCTAAAGTATATCAAATAATATGCTAAAGTATATTAAATAATATGCTAAAGTATATCAAATAATATGTTAAAGTATATCAAATAATATGTTAAAGTATATCAAATAATATGCTAAAGTATATCAAATAATATGCTAAAATATATCAAATTATATGCTAAAGTATATCAAATAATATGCTAAAGTATATCAAATAATATGCTAAAGTATATCAAATAATATGCTAAAGTATATCAAATAATATGCTAAAGTATATCAAATAATATGTTAAAGTATATCAAATAATATGTTAAAGTATATCAAATAATATGTTAAAGTATATCAAATAATATGCTAAAATATATCAAATAATATGCTAAAGTATATCAAATAATATGCTAAAGTATATCAAATAATATGCTAAAGTATATCAAATAATATGCTAAAGTATATCAAATAATATGCTAAAGTATATCAAATAATATGCTAAAGTATATCAAATAATATGCTAAAGTATATCAAATAATATGCTAAAGTATATCAAATAATATGCTAAAGTATATCAAATAATATGCTAAAGTATATCAAATAATATGTTAAAGTATATCAAATAATATGTTAAAGTATATCAAATAATATGTTAAAGTATATCAAATAATATGCTAAAGTATATCAAATAATATGCTAAAGTATATCAAATAATATGCTAAAGTATATCAAATAATATGTTAAAGTATATCAAATAATATGCTAAAGTATATCAAATAATATGCTAAAGTATATCAAATAATATGCTAAAGTATATCAAATAATATGTTAAAGTATATCAAATAATATGTTAAAGTATATCAAATAATATGTTAAAGTATATCAAATAATATGTTAAAGTATATCAAATAATATGTTAAAGTATATCAAATAATATGCTAAAGTATATCAAATAATATGCTAAAGTATATCAAATAATATGTTAAAGTATATCAAATAATATGTTAAAGTATATCAAATAATATGCTAAAGTATATCAAATAATATGCTAAAGTATATCAAATAATATGCTAAAGTATATCAAATAATATGTTAAAGTATATCAAATAATATGTTAAAGTATATCAAATAATATGTTAAAGTATATCAAATAATATGTTAAAGTATATCAAATAATATGTTAAAGTATATCAAATAATATGTTAAAGTATATCAAATAATATGTTAAAGTATATCAAATAATATGCTAAAGTATATCAAATAATATGCTAAAGTATATCAAATAATATGTTAAAGTATATCAAATAATATGTTAAAGTATATCAAATAATATGCTAAAGTATATCAAATAATATGCTAAAGTATATCAAATAATATGCTAAAGTATATCAAATAATATGTTAAAGTATATCAAATAATATGTTAAAGTATATCAAATAATATGTTAAAGTATATCAAATAATATGTTAAAGTATATCAAATAATATGTTAAAGTATATCAAATAATATGCTAAAGTATATCAAATAATATGCTAAAGTATATCAAATAATATGTTAAAGTATATCAAATAATATGTTAAAGTATATCAAATAATATGCTAAAGTATATCAAATAATATGCTAAAGTATATCAAATAATATGCTAAAGTATATCAAATAATATGTTAATGTATATCAAATAATATGCTAAAGTATATCAAATAATATGTTAAAGTATATCAAATAATATGCTAAAGTATATCAAATAATATGTTAAAGTATATCAAATAATATGCTAAAGTATATCAAATAATATGCTAAAGTATATCAAATAATATGTTAATGTATATCAAATAATATGCTAAAGTATATCAAATAATATGCTAAAGTATATCAAATAATATGCTAAAGTATATCAAATAATATGTTAAAGTATATCAAATAATATGCTAAAGTATATCAAATAATATGCTAAAGTATATCAAATAATATGCTAAAGTATATCAAATAATATGTTAAAGTATATCAAATAATATGTTAAAGTATATCAAATAATATGCTAAAGTATATCAAATAATATGTTAAAGTATATCAAATAATATGCTAAAGTATATCAAATAATATGCTAAAGTATATCAAATAATATGCTAAAGTATATCAAATAATATGCTAAAGTATATCAAATAATATGCTAAAGTATATCAAATAATATGTTAAAGTATATCAAATAATATGTTAAAGTATATCAAATAATATGTTAAAGTATATCAAATAATATGTTAAAGTATATCAAATAATATGGTAAAGTATATCAAATAATATGTTA
Source organism: Euprymna scolopes (assembly GCF_053919585.1). Taxonomy (NCBI): domain Eukaryota; kingdom Metazoa; phylum Mollusca; class Cephalopoda; order Sepiida; family Sepiolidae; genus Euprymna; species Euprymna scolopes. The sequence continues at coordinate 24,895,430 of NC_136508.1, read as the reverse complement.
AAGTATATCAAATAATATGCTAAAGTATATCAAATAATATGCTAAAGTATATTAAATAATATGTTAATGTATATCAAATAATATGTTAAAGTATATCAAATAATATGTTAAAGTATATCAAATAATATGCTAAAGTATATCAAATAATATGTTAAAGTATATCAAATAATATGTTAAAGTATATCAAATAATATGCTAAAGTATATCAAATAATATGTTAAAGTATATCAAATAATATGTTAATGTATATCAAATAATATGTTAAAGTATATCAAATAATATGTTAAAGTATATCAAATAATATGCTAAAGTATATCAAATAATATGCTAAAGTATATTAAATAATATGCTAAAGTATATCAAATAATATGCTAAAGTATATCAAATAATATGCTAAAGTATATCAAATAATATGCTAAAGTATATCAAATAATATGCTAAAGTATATCAAATAATATGTTAAAGTATATCAAATAATATGTTAAAGTATATCAAATAATATGTTAAAGTATATCAAATAATATGTTAAAGTATATCAAATAATATGCTAAAGTATATCAAATAATATGCTAAAGTATATCAAATAATATGCTAAAGTATATCAAATAATATGCTAAAGTATATCAAATAATATGCTAAAGTATATCAAATAATATGCTAAAGTATATCAAATAATATGCTAAAGTATATCAAATAATATGCTAAAGTATATCAAATAATATGTTAAAGTATATCAAATAATATGCTAAAGTATATCAAATAATATGCTAAAGTATATCAAATAATATGCTAAAGTATATCAAATAATATGCTAAAGTATATCAAATAATATGCTAAAGTATATCAAATAATATGCTAAAGTATATCAAATAATATGCTAAAGTATATCAAATAATATGCTAAAGTATATCAAATAATATGCTAAAGTATATCAAATAATATGTTAAAGTATATCAAATAATATGCTAAAGTATATCAAATAATATGCTAAAGTATATCAAATAATATGCTAAAGTATATCAAATAATATGCTAAAGTATATCAAATAATATGCTAAAGTATATCAAATAATATGCTAAAGTATATCAAATAATATGCTAAAGTATATCAAATAATATGTTAAAGTATATCAAATAATATGTTAAAGTATATCAAATAATATGTTAAAGTATATCAAATAATATGTTAAAGTATATCAAATAATATGCTAAAGTATATCAAATAATATGCTAAAGTATATCAAATAATATGCTAAAGTATATCAAATAATATGCTAAAGTATATCAAATAATATGCTAAAGTATATCAAATAATATGCTAAAGTATATCAAATAATATGCTAAAGTATATCAAATAATATGCTAAAGTATATCAAATAATATGTTAAAGTATATCAAATAATATGTTAAAGTATATCAAATAATATGTTAAAGTATATCAAATAATATGCTAAAGTATATCAAATAATATGCTAAAGTATATCAAATAATATGCTAAAGTATATCAAATAATATGCTAAAGTATATCAAATAATATGCTAAAGTATATCAAATAATATGCTAAAGTATATCAAATAATATGCTAAAGTATATCAAATAATATGCTAAAGTATATCAAATAATATGCTAAAGTATATCAAATAATATGCTAAAGTATATCAAATAATATGCTAAAGTATATCAAATAATATGTTAAAGTATATCAAATAATATGTTAAAGTATATCAAATAATATGTTAAAGTATATCAAATAATATGCTAAAGTATATCAAATAATATGCTAAAGTATATCAAATAATATGCTAAAGTATATCAAATAATATGTTAAAGTATATCAAATAATATGCTAAAGTATATCAAATAATATGCTAAAGTATATCAAATAATATGCTAAAGTATATCAAATAATATGTGAAAGTATATCAAATAATATGTTAAAGTATATCAAATAATATGCTAAAGTATATCAAATAATATGTTAAAGTATATCAAATAATATGTTAAAGTATATCAAATAATATGTTAAAGTATATCAAATAATATGCTAAAGTATATCAAATAATATGTTAAAGTATATCAAATAATATGTTAAAGTATATCAAATAATATGTTAAAGTATATCAAATAATATGTTAAAGTATATCAAATAATATGTTAAAGTATATCAAATAATATGCTAAAGTATATCAAATAATATGTTAAAGTATATCAAATAATATGTTAAAGTATATCAAATAATATGTTAAAGTATATCAAATAATATGCTAAAGTATATCAAATAATATGCTAAAGTATATCAAATAATATGTTAAAGTATATCAAATAATATGCTAAAGTATATCAAATAATATGCTAAAGTATATCAAATAATATGCTAAAGTATATCAAATAATATGTGAAAGTATATCAAATAATATGTTAAAGTATATCAAATAATATGTTAAAGTATATCAAATAATATGTTAAAGTATATCAAATAATATGTTAAAGTATATCAAATAATATGTTAAAGTATATCAAATAATATGCTAAAGTATATCAAATAATATGTTAAAGTATATCAAATAATATGTTAAAGTATATCAAATAATATGCTAAAGTATATCAAATAATATGCTAAAGTATATCAAATAATATGCTAAAGTATATCAAATAATATGCTAAAGTATATCAAATAATATGTTAAAGTATATCAAATAATATGCTAAAGTATATCAAATAATATGCTAAAGTATATCAAATAATATGCTAAAGTATATCAAATAATATGCTAAAGTATATCAAATAATATGTTAAAGTATATCAAATAATATGCTAAAGTATATCAAATAATATGCTAAAGTATATCAAATAATATGCTAAAGTATATCAAATAATATGTTAAAGTATATCAAATAATATGTTAATGTATATCAAATAATATGCTAAAGTATATCAAATAATATGTTAAAGTATATCAAATAATATGCTAAAGTATATCAAATAATATGTTAAAGTATATCAAATAATATGCTAAAGTATATCAAATAATATGCTAAAGTATATCAAATAATATGTTAATGTATATCAAATAATATGCTAAAGTATATCAAATAATATGCTAAAGTATATCAAATAATATGCTAAAGTATATCAAATAATATGTTAAAGTATATCAAATAATATGCTAAAGTATATCAAATAATATGCTAAAGTATATCAAATAATATGCTAAAGTATATCAAATAATATGTTAAAGTATATCAAATAATATGTTAAAGTATATCAAATAATATGTTAAAGTATATCAAATAATATGTTAAAGTATATCAAATAATATGCTAAAGTATATCAAATAATATGCTAAAGTATATCAAATAATATGCTAAAGTATATCAAATAATATGCTAAAGTATATCAAATAATATGCTAAAGTATATCAAATAATATGTTAAAGTATATCAAATAATATGTTAAAGTATATCAAATAATATGTTAAAGTATATCAAATAATATGTTAAAGTATATCAAATAATATGTTAAAGTATATCAAATAATATGTTAAAGTATATCAAATAATATGGTAAAGTATATCAAATAATATGTTAAAGTATATCAAATAATATGTTAAAGTATATCAAATAATATGTTAAAGTATATCAAATAATATGGTAAAGTATATCAAATAATATGCTAAAGTATATCAAATAATATGCTAAAGTATATCAAATAATATGCTAAAGTATATCAAATAATATGCTAAAGTATATCAAATAATATGTTAAAGTATATCAAATAATATGTTAAAGTATATCAAATAATATGTTAAAGTATATCAAATAATATGTTAAAGTATATCAAATAATATGTTAAAGTATATCAAATAATATGTTAAAGTATATCAAATAATATGGTAAAGTATATCAAATAATATGTTAAAGTATATCAAATAATATGCTAAAGTATATCAAATAATATGTTAAAGTATATCAAATAATATGTTAATGTATATCAAATAATATGTTAAAGTATATCAAATAATATGTTAAAGTATATCAAATAATATGCTAAAGTATATCAAATAATATGCTAAAGTATATCAAATAATATGCTAAAGTATATCAAATAATATGTTAAATATATCAAATAATATGTTAAAGTATATCAAATAATATGCTAAAGTATATCAAATAATATGCTAAAGTATATCAAATAATATGCTAAAGTATATCAAATAATATGTTAAAGTATATCAAATAATATGCTAAAGTATATCAAATAATATGTTAAAGTATATCAAATAATATGCTAAAGTATATCAAATAATATGTTAAAGTATATCAAATAATATGCTAAAGTATATCAAATAATATGCTAAAGTATATCAAATAATATGCTAAAGTATATCAAATAATATGTTAATGTATATCAAATAATATGCTAAAGTATATCAAATAATATGCTAAAGTATATCAAATAATATGTTAAAGTATATCAAATAATATGCTAAAGTATATCAAATAATATGTTAAAGTATATCAAATAATATGCTAAAGTATATCAAATAATATGCTAAAGTATATCAAATAATATGTTAATGTATATCAAATAATATGCTAAAGTATATCAAATAATATGTTAAAGTATATCAAATAATATGTTAAAGTATATCAAATAATATGCTAAAGTATATCAAATAATATGTTAAAGTATATCAAATAATATGCTAAAGTATATCAAATAATATGCTAAAGTATATCAAATAATATGCTAAAGTATATCAAATAATATGTTAATGTATATCAAATAATATGCTAAAGTATATCAAATAATATGCTAAAGTATATCAAATAATATGTTAAAGTATATCAAATAATATGTTAAAGTATATCAAATAATATGCTAAAGTATATCAAATAATATGTTAAAGTATATCAAATAATATGCTAAAGTATATCAAATAATATGTTAAAGTATATCAAATAATATGTTAAAGTATATCAAATAATATGTTAAAGTATATCAAATAATATGTTAAAGTATATCAAATAATATGTTAAAGTATATCAAATAATATGCTAAAGTATATCAAATAATATGCTAAAGTATATCAAATAATATGCTAAAGTATATCAAATAATATGTTAAAGTATATCAAATAATATGTTAAAGTATATCAAATAATATGCTAAAGTATATCAAATAATATGTTAAAGTATATCAAATAATATGCTAAAGTATATCAAATAATATGCTAAAGTATATCAAATAATATGTTAAAGTATATCAAATAATATGTTAAAGTATATCAAATAATATGCTAAAGTATATCAAATAATATGTTAAAGTATATCAAATAATATGCTAAAGTATATCAAATAATATGTTAAAGTATATCAAATAATATGTTGAAGTATATCAAATAATATGTTAAAGTATATCAAATAATATGTTAAAGTATATCAAATAATATGTTAAAGTATATCAAATAATATGCTAAAGTATATCAAATAATATGCTAAAGTATATCAAATAATATGCTAAAGTATATCAAATAATATGTTAAAGTATATCAAATAATATGTTAAAGTATATCAAATAATATGCTAAAGTATATCAAATAATATGTTAAAGTATATCAAATAATATGTTAAAGTATATCAAATAATATGTTAAAGTATATCAAATAATATGTTAAAGTATATCAAATAATATGTTAAAGTATATCAAATAATATGCTAAAGTATATCAAATAATATGTTAAAGTATATCAAATAATATGTTAATGTATATCAAATAATATGCTAAAGTATATCAAATAATATGCTAAAGTATATCAAATAATATGTTAAAGTATATCAAATAATATGCTAAAGTATATCAAATAATATGCTAAAGTATATCAAATAATATGCTAAAGTATATCAAATAATATGTTAAAGTATATCAAATAATATGTTAAAGTATATCAAATAATATGCTAAAGTATATCAAATAATATGCTAAAGTATATCAAATAATATGCTAAAGTATATCAAATAATATGCTAAAGTATATCAAATAATATGTTAAAGTATATCAAATAATATGTTAAAGTATATCAAATAATATGTTAAAGTATATCAAATAATATGTTAAAGTATATCAAATAATATGTTAAAGTATATCAAATAATATGTTAAAGTATATCAAATAATACGCTAAAGTATATCAAATAATATGTTAAAGTATATCAAATAATATGTTAATGTATATCAAATAATATGCTAAAGTATATCAAATAATATGCTAAAGTATATCAAATAATATGTTAATGTATATCAAATAATATGCTAAAGTATATCAAATAATATGCTAAAGTATATCAAATAATATGCTAAAGTATATCAAATAATATGTTAAAGTATATCAAATAATATGTTAAAGTATATCAAATAATATGCTAAAGTATATCAAATAATATGTTAAAGTATATCAAATAATATGTTAATGTATATCAAATAATATGCTAAAGTATATCAAATAATATGCTAAAGTATATCAAATAATATGTTAATGTATATCAAATAATATGCTAAAGTATATCAAATAATATGCTAAAGTATATCAAATAATATGTTAATGTATATCAAATAATATGCTAAAGTATATCAAATAATATGCTAAAGTATATCAAATAATATGCTAAAGTATATCAAATAATATGTTAAAGTATATCAAATAATATGCTAAAGTATATCAAATAATATGCTAAAGTATATCAAATAATATGCTAAAGTATATCAAATAATATGTTAAAGTATATCAAATAATATGTTAAAGTATATCAAATAATATGTTAAAGTATATCAAATAATATGCTAAAGTATATCAAATAATATGTTAAAGTATATCAAATAATATGTTAATGTATATCAAATAATATGCTAAAGTATATCAAATAATATGCTAAAGTATATCAAATAATATGTTAAAGTATATCAAATAATATGCTAAAGTATATCAAATAATATGCTAAAGTATATCAAATAATATGCTAAAGTATATCAAATAATATGTTAAAGTATATCAAATAATATGTTAAAGTATATCAAATAATATGCTAAAGTATATCAAATAATATGCTAAAGTATATCAAATAATATGCTAAAGTATATCAAATAATATGCTAAAGTATATCAAATAATATGTTAAAGTATATCAAATAATATGTTAAAGTATATCAAATAATATGTTAAAGTATATCAAATAATATGTTAAAGTATATCAAATAATATGTTAAAGTATATCAAATAATATGTTAAAGTATATCAAATAATACGCTAAAGTATATCAAATAATATGTTAAAGTATATCAAATAATATGTTAATGTATATCAAATAATATGCTAAAGTATATCAAATAATATGCTAAAGTATATCAAATAATATGTTAATGTATATCAAATAATATGCTAAAGTATATCAAATAATATGCTAAAGTATATCAAATAATATGCTAAAGTATATCAAATAATATGTTAAAGTATATCAAATAATATGTTAAAGTATATCAAATAATATGCTAAAGTATATCAAATAATATGTTAAAGTATATCAAATAATATGTTAATGTATATCAAATAATATGCTAAAGTATATCAAATAATATGCTAAAGTATATCAAATAATATGTTAATGTATATCAAATAATATGCTAAAGTATATCAAATAATATGCTAAAGTATATCAAATAATATGTTAATGTATATCAAATAATATGCTAAAGTATATCAAATAATATGCTAAAGTATATCAAATAATATGCTAAAGTATATCAAATAATATGTTAAAGTATATCAAATAATATGCTAAAGTATATCAAATAATATGCTAAAGTATATCAAATAATATGCTAAAGTATATCAAATAATATGTTAAAGTATATCAAATAATATGTTAAAGTATATCAAATAATATGTTAAAGTATATCAAATAATATGCTAAAGTATATCAAATAATATGTTAAAGTATATCAAATAATATGTTAATGTATATCAAATAATATGCTAAAGTATATCAAATAATATGCTAAAGTATATCAAATAATATGTTAAAGTATATCAAATAATATGCTAAAGTATATCAAATAATATGCTAAAGTATATCAAATAATATGCTAAAGTATATCAAATAATATGTTAAAGTATATCAAATAATATGTTAAAGTATATCAAATAATATGCTAAAGTATATCAAATAATATGCTAAAGTATATCAAATAATATGCTAAAGTATATCAAATAATATGCTAAAGTATATCAAATAATATGTTAAAGTATATCAAATAATATGTTAAAGTATATCAAATAATATGTTAAAGTATATCAAATAATATGTTAAAGTATATCAAATAATATGTTAAAGTATATCAAATAATATGTTAAAGTATATCAAATAATACGCTAAAGTATATCAAATAATATGTTAAAGTATATCAAATAATATGTTAATGTATATCAAATAATATGCTAAAGTATATCAAATAATATGCTAAAGTATATCAAATAATATGTTAATGTATATCAAATAATATGCTAAAGTATATCAAATAATATGCTAAAGTATATCAAATAATATGCTAAAGTATATCAAATAATATGTTAAAGTATATCAAATAATATGTTAAAGTATATCAAATAATATGCTAAAGTATATCAAATAATATGTTAAAGTATATCAAATAATATGTTAATGTATATCAAATAATATGCTAAAGTATATCAAATAATATGCTAAAGTATATCAAATAATATGTTAATGTATATCAAATAATATGCTAAAGTATATCAAATAATATGCTAAAGTATATCAAATAATATGTTAATGTATATCAAATAATATGCTAAAGTATATCAAATAATATGCTAAAGTATATCAAATAATATGCTAAAGTATATCAAATAATATGTTAAAGTATATCAAATAATATGCTAAAGTATATCAAATAATATGCTAAAGTATATCAAATAATATGCTAAAGTATATCAAATAATATGTTAAAGTATATCAAATAATATGTTAAAGTATATCAAATAATATGTTAAAGTATATCAAATAATATGTTAAAGTATATCAAATAATATGCTAAAGTATATCAAATAATATGCTAAAGTATATCAAATAATATGCTAAAGTATATCAAATAATATGCTAAAGTATATCAAATAATATGCTAAAGTATATCAAATAATATGTTAAAGTATATCAAATAATATGTTAAAGTATATCAAATAATATGTTAAAGTATATCAAATAATATGTTAAAGTATATCAAATAATATGGTAAAGTATATCAAATAATATGTTAAAGTATATCAAATAATATGCTAAAGTATATCAAATAATATGCTAAAGTATATCAAATAATATGCTAAAGTATATCAAATAATATGCTAAAGTATATCAAATAATATGTTAAAGTATATCAAATAATATGCTAATGTATATCAAATAATATGTTAAAGTATATCAAATAATATGCTAAAGTATATCAAATTATTTGCTAAAGAATGCCATGTTCGTACCATGTTATCATCTTTCACACATCACAAATTTAGATCAAATTTTTGTGAACTTGTGATTAATCTGATGTTGCTAAGCTATTCAAAAACCACTTTCTCCTTATTAAAAGACAAAATATATTGATTGCTTTAATAATAATTAAATTGCTGAAATATTAAAGAAAGAAGGAAAGAATAAAGAAAGAAAAAATAAGAAAGGAATGGAGGAATATGAGGCCTTTTCGTATTTTGTGAAAAAATTAAATTAAAAAAGGAAAGAAAAAAGAAAGAATGATAATCGATAGAACATTAACCGTGTAATAATATATACGAAATCTGCAAGAATTAAGATATTACATTTAAGCGTACTTTACGACCGATTTTCTCAGTTGTATTATTATTATTATTATTATTATTATTATTATTATTATTATTATTATTATTATTATTACTGTTGGAGAAAGAATGTTATTAGTAGTAGCGAATTGTACAGATTGGTATAAAAAGTACCGGAGTCATGTTATGTTTTTATCAGCGAGCAATCAATGAACCAAATAAATTAACGAGTTTTTATACATACATGCGTAGGATTTTTATTTTATTTTATTTTTTAATTCTCTTTACCGCGAATAAAACTTGGCATGCAAGAAAGACTAGGGCAAGTAAGATGTTCGCTTGAGGTTTTATTGAAGAGTCTCGACTTTTTTTTTTACATGAACTGTTTTCACGTTTCGGGGTTGTAAACTGCTTCGTGAGCAATAATGGAACTCAATTCATATCCGCAGAGTTCAAAAGTTATTGCAATACGTTGCAAATCAAACACATCACCACGCCTCTATATGACCCTAGCTCGAATTGGCAGGCAGAACGATTCGTGGACATACTGAACAGAGCACTGAAGAAGGCTCAAGGTACACCGACGGATAGATGAAGCCCTTGTTAACAGTTCTTACACGTGTACATAATTACATCTAACTCTACTTCTCAGCGGTAATGCAGCAGCGAATCAAACAACTATCTACTTTCTGCATGGGGTATTAACTGATGAAAGCCCAACGGCCCTTAAGTTACCCGAAGAAATCACCTCACATATGAACTATTTCTACATTCTACTTTTAAAGTAAATAAACATCAAGGAATATGCTATAATATAAATGACATCTTTTTATACGTGTATGTTATCTTATAAGCCTAATATATTTACGGAGAAAGCGACAACAATTATCATAAATGTTTCCTTAAATGTACGTTGTTTCTGCGTGGTTCATATCCTCTGGCGAATCGAGTTATCTTAATGCGTCTATTCACTGAGACCTTACACGACGTCTTGCTATGCGATCATTTTGTTAGCAACATGTATTACTTATTATGTTATGTGGTTATGATAAATAATTAACTACATCGATAAGCAATTGGTTTCTATCTGATCATAAGGTAACTCGTCGTCAATCATTCTTGCTAAACGTTTCTTTTTTTTTTTCATTCTTTTCATTTAATTTTCCGTTTTCTTTCCATTTACAACTCATTTTCTTTTCTTTCTTTCTTTCTTTCTTTCTTGCTTTCTTTCAGTACTTTCAATTGTTCGTTTTCTTTTTCTTTTTTCTGCACCAATTTCCTTTCCTTTCTTTTCTTTTAATTTTGCTTTCCTTTATTTTCTCGCCCTTTACCCCCCCCCCCCACTTTTCTTTATTTTCTTTCTTTTTTACTTCCCATTTTTTCTTTCTTTTCACGCTCATTTTCTTTTCTTTTTTCTTTTAATTTTCCTTTTTATTTCTTTGTTCTTTTGCAACCCACTTTTCTTTCTTTTTTTCTTTTTCTTTACTTCTAATTTTCTTTTACTCTTTCTTTTCAAGCCCATTTTCTTTTCTGTCGTTGTTTCCTATATTTTCTTTCTTTTCTTTTTTTTTTTGCTTTCGTTTTATACGTCCCTTTTCTTTCTTTTCTGTCATTTCGTTTGGTTCGTCTTTATATTTTCTTTTCATTTTTTTCTTTGTTTAATCTATTTTCTTGTAATTCTCATTTTTCCCTTTCGTTTTTACACCTCATTTTCTTTTCTTTCTTTTTTATTTTTGGTTTTATGTCCTATTTTCGTTTCTTCTCTTCCAATTGTTCGTCTTCATTTTGCCCTTTTTACACCCCTTTTATTCTTTCTTCTACCTTTATTTTTATGTGATTATTTAACGCCTTATATTTTTTCTTATTTTTTAAAAATATTTTCTGTTTTGTTTATGTTTTACACCCTGTATTTTTCTTTCGTTTCATTCTTTTTCTTTTCATTCTTTCCTTTTCTTTTTGTGTCTCTGTTTTATACCTTACTTTCTATCCCGTCGTTTTCTTTTAATTCTTTTTTCTCTTTATATTTTCTTCCTTTTCTTTTTTTTGCTTCGTTTTTTTACACCTTATTTTTTCTTTCTTTTCCATTTTTAATTCTGTTTTCTTTTTATTTCTTTTTCTATTTCTGTTTCTTTTTTTATACACATTTTCTTTGATTTCTTTCTTTCTTTTCTTTTCTTTTAATTTTTCTTTCTATTTTACTTTTTGTTTTTCATTTTTAACCCTTTTTTAAATTTTATTTTAATTTCCTTTTAATTTTATTTTAATTTCCTTTTAATTTTATTTTAATTTCCTTTTAATTTTATTTTCTCGGTTTTTGCATAAAATTATCTTTCCTTTCTTCTTTCCTGATTTGTTTTCTTTTATCTTAATTCTTGTTGTTTCTCCTTTTCTTTTACGTCCATTTTTCTTCCATTTCTTACATTATTTCCTTTTTTTCTTGAATCTATTTTTCGACATTCGTTCTCTTTTCCCTTCTTTCTCTCGTATTTCCAATCCTTTTTCATTCGTTTATTCCTTTCAATTAATTATTTATTCAAATTTACGCACAATTCAGTTGCCATATCTTTTTGCTAATTCAGCATTATTTTCATTTGGAAATATTTCGCTTGATTTCATTGGCTTTTTAAAATTCAATATCAAACGACTTAATTAGAAATTCTCCCCCGGGAATATAAGAATAACGAAAATTATTTTAAAGGGCACTTGCTTAAATTTAATTTCTCCCACCTCGTCATTATCTCCCTTGTTATCGTAACTATCATCATCATTTACAATATTGCAAGCATCATCAGTTTCTTCGTCATTATACACGGTGGAACGTAAACTTTATCGCTCTAAAGAAAACAACACTAGAGCTTTATTTTAAAACATTTATTGAAAAAAAATCCATTCAGCTAACTTGATTATCTAGTAGAGCTGACATCTATTCAATGCAGCCGCCTTCAGCCTCAGTCATCGCTTTGATACGGGTCCGAAACTGGGAGCATGCTTTTTCCACAAGCGCTGGCGGGAGCTCGGCGAATACTCGGCAGATCAGGCTGTCTTTGGTGTTGTAGGAGGTCATGTTGGTGATGTTCTCGACATATAACCAAACGAAGTAGTCCAGTGGTCTCAGGTCGAGTGAGGGGAGGGGCAGTGAGAGAAGGGGACAAAGTCGTAACACTTCTTTCTTAAGCTAAGCCTGGGTCTATTTGGACTTGTGGGTCGGCGCCGAGAACAGCTGACACATACAGGGTTTGCCAGAGGCCACCTGTTTGCATTAGGAGATCACCACACTCTTCAGCACATCCAGATACGCTTTGTTATCGACTTTTATGCCGACTTCGAAGATGTGAGGTGGCATGATGTTGCCCTCACTTGCCAATACACCAAAGACCATAGCCGTGGTCAGAAACTTCATTAAGCTGTGCCCTCAAGCTTTGAACCGTCCGGATTTGCATTTTGAGGGTGCTGCCAATGGACCTGTTGTCATAACTTGAATTCTTACAGAGTATGAGTTGTACGTATTCTGCATAGTACCCTCTTTTTAAAATGAAAAGGAACATCGAAGCCAAAATCATGGCAATTCTATGAGAGAAACGTTTTAGAATTATTGAGTATTGTGTACCTCGTACTGCGGTGTTCTTATCAATGAACGTCGACCAAACAAGGACTGTTGTTTATTTTGAACTCAGCAAGTTGAAGTCAGGCATAAACTGAGTTTTATTTGTAACAAATATGGTTGGATTGCAGAAATGATTATGAATTTTATTAATGACAAGCAGGGTGATTCGGCATTGTCAGGTTTAAAACTATTGGCGGTCGGGGGATTTAATCACATACTATTTTCCTTCGTACGATTTTCCTGAAATTGGATCACATATTAGAATTGTGGAAACATAAAATACATTAATTTTCGTCTATGAAAAGTAAACAAGAAATAGCTTAGTAGGGAAATAACTCTCACAGCTTCAATAAATAAAGTTCCGTTTTTAAAGGCACCTGGTGTAGGCTAATAATGATTGAAAATGATTTAATAAAATATAAAAATAAATTAAATAAATCATATTTAAATAATATTTCTCAATAGCCCAATGAATACAATTGTATAACTATTAAGCATTAATAATACGGAGCTAATTATTAAAATAGATTTTCTTTAATGTAATATGCAAATGACGTTATTCCTTGGGTGTATCTTCCTTTTGAATAACTAATATATTATATAGAGATTATGCTGGAATGCAAATGTGTAAGTGTCCGATTGTCGTATGAAAATTAATTTGTGAAACAGTGTATCTTTTGTACATATGAATAAAATTGTGAACAAACAGACAAGAATACGACTTTATTATAAGACAAGATTCAAACACGCAAGTAAGGACGCCCGGACGCTGCACAGAGTTTTATAATATATTAGGTTGTTCCAATTGTTCGTATATACAGGCGAAAATTAAATTTTTATGCAATTAATTGTTTTTTCGTTGCGATGTCTTTCAAGTAGGAAAACTGCAAAAGATATGTGTGCGAAGATGAAGAAACAGGTGCGGGTGCGGCGATCTCACTTTATTGTTGGCAACAGGAGCGGATCTACAAAAAAGTTGCAACAAAAGTACTCGGCTTTGATCAACCGAAAGCATACTTTGATGTAGCAGGGCAATGCAAAGCCACATACTGCCAGGAAGACCAAAAACAAGTCTTAAAAGCTGGACGGCGTTGAGGCTCTACCACATCCAACCTACAGTCCTGACTGTACTCCATCAGATTACGACGTTTTCTGTTTAATGCAACAGTTTCTGAAGGGTTTGCCAATTCGATTCATTTGATGAAGCCTCAAAAACGTATCAATAATTTTTTGATTCGAAGCTGAATGATACTTTGACCAGATCCGAAATCTTGCAAATCGATGGCAGAAAGTCTTAAAAATGATGGTCTATATTTTGAGAATTAATTTTTGCATCTTTTTGTTATTACTTGGCGAGTAAAATTTCAATTTCCTGCAAGTGTTTACGAACTTTTGGGGCAACCTAATAGAGTCAATGAGTGGCATTTCTTTGGAGTCACGCCGTACTTCCTACATATCATTACTTCAGCATCATTGAAGGCAGAGAAAAAAAATGATGACGACAATTATGATGATGGTGAGGGAGAGTTTGATTATCATTAAGATGCTGTAAATGCTGATAATTCTTGTGCTAATGAGATGAGAACAATTAAATAGAAGAAAGCGTGCCCTTAAAAATAATTAAAATTATTCGAATTTTCCCAGAGGAAAAGTTTCAATTAAATTGTTTGACATCGAATTTAAATATAAAGATAGAAAAAAAAACTGTGTTAATGATATTATCAACTGAAACAAAGTATTTCGTTAGTTTAAATAAAAGAACCAAAAAGGATGTCGAATAAAATTTAAAAAAATAGGAATGATAATTGAATTAAACCCAAATCTGAACCAGGGATAATAAAAGGATGAAAAAGAATAATATAATGAAATACAAAAGAAAAAGAAAATATAAAATAAGGACAAAATAAGAAATAGAAAAAGAAAGGAGAGAGAAGAAAGGTAATAATAAACGATGAGAATTACAACTGGAAATGAAAAAGAAATCGCAGTGAAATATGAAAGAGAAAGGAGAATGAAAGTAGAATACAAGAATAAGGAAAAATAAGAAATAGAAAAAGAAAGAAGGGGGGAGAAGAAAGAAATAACAAGCGATAGGAATGAAAAATGAAAAGTGAAAAAAAAGAATGACAATGAAACTAAATTCAAATCCGAATCAAAAATAAATTAAAAAAATGTGGGCAGATTTTTCACCAACCGATATCATGACACTTTGGGTGTGGCAGTGGGGCTCGGCTTACTCCACAATTCCAAAGAGACCCAAGCTTGTCTTCAGAAAGAAGTGCTTTTCTCACCAGCCCACCACTCACTCGACCTGAGACCGCTGGACTACTTCGTTTGGTAATACGTCAAGAACATCACCAACATGACCTACCACAACACTAAAGCCAGCCTGACGCCACCATCTGCCGAGTATTCGCCGAGCTCCCGTCAGCGCTTGTGGAAAAGGTATGCTCCCAGTTTCGGACCCGTATCGAGGCGATGATTGAGACTGAAGGTGGCCAAATTGAATAGATGCAACGAGTAACACAGTTCTGATGAAAATCTAGACGGCGTCAGCATCAGGATCCGTCGATCTCATACAAATTAACTTCAATTTACTTCGACATCGTTGCCAAGGTGAGTTCTCTCTACCGTGCAAGAACATTATTCACCCCAGAGAGCATTCTATATCTTTACAATGCTACAATTCCCCAATGCATGGAGTATTGTTGCCACATCTGGGGTGAGGCATCTGCCACTAGTCTCCACCTCTTACAGATGCTCTAAAAGAGTCTCCATTCTAATAGGTTCCACACTCTCACCCAAACTCCAACCCCTGTCTGCAATGTTGAATCTCTGTGCCAGTTTTACAGATATTTGATGGAATGTGCTTTGATAAACTCATTACATTTGTACCCCTTGACTTACATCCGTTTAGCAACAGAATTTCACCCCTTCATTGTAGATGTCCCTTAATTCCGTGACGGCTTCTGCTCTAATAGTTCTTTTTTCTCGAACTACTAGACTTTGGAATTTTCTTCCTACTTTCTGCTTCACTGATTGTACTGATTTAATTACATTGTCCCCTGTAAATCAGGTCTTAGATAGTAGACCTTAGGTTTATGAGGCAAAGAAAAAACTTTCATTCATTATTATCATCTTCATTTTCCCTATTGAAATCATCATCATCATTGAGATTATCATCATTAATCTCGTATGCATTCAACAAATCATCATCATCACTATGATTATTGTTGCCATTATTGTTTTTGTTAGCATCGTTATCAATCATCATCATCATCATCATTATCGTCGTCGTCGTCGTCGTCATCATCATCATCATCATCATCATTAACAAAACTAAGCTGGATACTCTACCAGACTAGACGAATTCTTGTCCTGGAATCTAGTAAGCTAGATATACTAAAGCACATTGAAATGATTAATTGGGGAAAATTAATATTTTTAACTTTTATACTAACTCAATATTTGAGATGCGAAATTGAACTGTGATGAAATGACTGAACATCTATGCATCTCATAATTGAATCAAGTGTTTATCTCATGAGTTGATCTCTTGAATTTTGAGAAATTTGGACTGAAGTAAAATGAAACAAAAAAGTCATTACTATTTTTACAATTCTAGTCATCATCATCATCATCATCATCATCATCATCATCATCATCAAGCACAGCTGCACTGTTTTCCTCTAAGGGTGATGGCCAGTATAATGTTCTCGTGATAACGATGATGCTTGATTAGTTTTAGTGGCATTCACCTAAGGCGGTTGAACCCGTTTCTGTCTTCGGAGGAAGTTTCTAGGGAATGTCAACTTTACAAGAGGTCCTCAGTCGTATGACATGACGATGTTAGGGTTTTTGCAGTTCTTATACGAAAGTATCGACGTCCTCGTACATACAGGGTATGGTATTCACAACTGGTCACCCATCTGGTACTGGTCAGACTCAGCGTTGCTTAAATTTGGTCATCTAATGACAACCGGTGTTTCAATATGATTATTTCATATGCTGAAGATAATGCCGATTTCGACGACGATGATCATGACTATGATGATGATGATGATGATGATGATGATGATGATGTTTATTATTATAGTAACAGATAATATGAATAGAGACTACCCTCATAATACGGTTGGTATCAACGATAAGACATACCTGTGCACTGAATGACGTGCGTAGATAGAAATAGCAATACAAGAAACCTTCCCTTCTCCGGTTTATCTAAAATCAAAAGGGAAATTCCGTAGACAGAGTTTCTTTCCAATAAATTCCCGTCTGTGGAACACAATACCATGATACTGCTTCCTTACTGAATAAACCATAACCGTATGCGAATCCAATTTAAACAAATACTTAAATAATCCATAGAAAATGCTCGATTGAGTTCCTTTGGTTCCTCCTCGTATAACATTCACAGTAAGAACTCGTCTTCTTTCACCGAAAATATAGACTTTCTATGTATCGAGCTTTGTAAGGGCTTCTCATCTGTGGAAGACATTACTGCGGGGTTGCTTTCCTGCAGTCCTCACATCTAATATAAAAAAATCATTACATTAATTTCGGCTGACAATTATTCTATCATATTAACAATTATCATCGAGTGGTTCTTGGCCTCGATAACTGGTGACCTAATAATTAAAAATGACTGCCCTTTATAACCGTCGTCTGCAATCCTTTCATCCTGTTAACAATATCATTAAATCTTATCCTTGGATAGTTTTTCGGACTTTGTAAGCTCGGACTATTCTATGTGTCTATAAAAATGAGAATGTGTGTGTGAGGACACTTCTCAACCTATACACTCAACGAATTTTTGATCTACAGACTTGAAATTTGGTATAGGCTATTCAGACACAGGGAAACTTTTTAATCTGAAAATGGGGCTGCTTAGGGGTCAAAATTGGTACTTGGGGGTATCGAAGTTTTATCTGTCTGTCAACTATTTCACAACTGCGCATGCACGAACGTTCATATGACAGCTTTCTTTATGATAAGCATAAGTAGGTTTGAAAACATTTTCTCAAGATCGTGGTAAGCTGGCTCAATTGTTATCGTACCTGACTCACTGTCTTTAGGTTTTATTTTCGATCTCAGCTCAAGTATTTTTTTACTTACAAGAAGTGAACTGTTTAGAAAAGCATAATACTCGCAAGCACATGTCTCAGTTTCTTTTTGCTTTTAAATTAATTTTTTTAAAGGAATTTAACGTTGTGTTTAATACAGGGCAACGCCGGGTACATCTGCTAGTTTCTATATAAAAACACAAAAAAGAACAATGAAAAGATATAAGTATGGGAAGATAAAATTAAAGTCACAATATATAAGACAAAACAAGTTAATAAAAGGGCCAGAATGATAGCCTATCAAATAAAAAACGAAAAATGGCGACTGAATTAAACGCAAATCAAAAACGAAATAAAAGTAAAAGATGAAGAAAATGAAAACAATAAGAAAACAAACAAGAAATCCCCGTGGCAGCTGGCCTAGATGTTATCGTATCTGACTCACTGTCTTTAGGTTTTGGTTTCGATCTCAGCTCAAGTATTTTTTTACGTACAATAAGTGAAAAACATAAGAAACAACAAAAAAACATAAGAAATAACAAAAAATACAAGAAAAAAAACAAGAAAAAACATAAGAAATAACAAAAAACATA
This sequence comes from Euprymna scolopes, assembly GCF_053919585.1. Taxonomy (NCBI): domain Eukaryota; kingdom Metazoa; phylum Mollusca; class Cephalopoda; order Sepiida; family Sepiolidae; genus Euprymna; species Euprymna scolopes. The sequence goes on along the minus strand of NC_136508.1, from coordinate 24,876,311 downwards.
AGAAATGACACAAAATACAAGAAAAAACAAGAAAAACATAAGAAATAACAAAAAACATAAGAAATAACTAAAAAACATAAGAAATGGCAAAAAATATAAGAAAAAACATAAGAAATAACAAAAACCATAAGAAATAACTAAAAAACATAAGAAATGACAAAAAATACAAGAACAAAAACAAGAAAAAACATAAGAAATAAAAAAAACATAATAAATGACAAAAAATACAAGAAAAAACAAGAAAAAACATAAGAAATGACAAAGAACATGAGAAATAACAAAAACATAAGAAATAATAAAAAAACATTAGAAATAACAAAAAACATAAGAATTAACAAAAAATATAAGAAATAAGAAAAAACATAAGAAATAAAAAAATACAAGAAAAAACAAGAAAAAACATGAGAAATAACAAAAAACATAAGAAATAACAAAAAACATAAGAAATGAGAAAAAATACAAGAAAAAACTAGAAAAAAACATAAGAAATAACAAAAACATAAGAAATAACAAAAAACATAAGAAATAACAAAAAATACAAGAAAAAACAAGAAAAACATAAGAAATAACAAAAAACATAAGAAATAACAAAAAAACATAAGAAATGACAAAAAATACAAGAAAAAACAAGAAAAAACATAAGAAATAACAAAAAACATAAGAAATGACAAAAAATACAAGAAAAAACAAGAAAAAACATAAGAAATAACAAAAAACATAAGAAATGACAAAAAATACAAGAAAAAACAAGAAAAAACATAAGAAATAACAAAAAACATAAGAAATAACAAAAAACATAAGAAATAACAAAAAATACAAGAAAAAACAAGAAAAAACATAAGAAATAACAAAACACATAAAAAATAACAAAAAACATAAGAAATAACAAAAAAACATAAGAAATAACAAAAAACATAAGAAATAAGAAAAAACATAAGAAATGACAAAAAATACAAGAAAAAACAAGAAAAAACATAAGAAATAACATAAGAAATAACAAAAAAACATAAGAAATAACAAAAAAACACTAGAAATAACAAAAAAACATAAGAAATAACTAAAAAACATTAGAAATAACAAAAAATACAAGAAAAAAAAACAAGGAAAAACATAAGACATAACAAAAAACATAAGAAATGACAAAAAATACAAGAAAAAAAAGAAAAACATAAGAAATTACAAAAACCATAAGAAATAACAAAAAACATAAGAAATGACAAAAAATACAAGAAAAAAAAGAAAAACATAAGAAATTACAAAAACCATAAGAAATAACAAAAAACATAAGAAATGACAAAAAATACAAGAAAAAACAAGAAAAAACATAAGAAATAACAAAAAACATAAGAAATGGCAAAAAATACAATAAAAAACAAGAAAAAACATAAGAAATAATTTAAAAAAACATAAGAAATGACAAAAAATACAAGAAAAAACAAGAAAAAAATAAGAGATAACAAAAAAACATAAGAAATGACAAAAAAACATAAGAAATAACAAACAAACAAAAACAAGAAATAACATAAAAAACATAAGAAATAACAAACAAAAACAAGAAATAACCAAAAAAAACATAAGAAATGACAAAAAAACAAAAAACATAAGAAATAACAAATAAAAAAATAGGGAATGAAAAAGGATAAAAGGATGTAAGAGAAACAAAACGCTATTTTCGAAATCGCTATTTTGGAAAATTCGTTACTGGAATCGAAATGTTTGAGTGACACAAATTTTTGTGGTATCATCATCATCATCATATGTTGTCGTCGTTGTTGTCACTAATATCGTGGTCATTAACCTACTTGTCGTCAATTGATTATCGTCACTACAATTTTCGTTGTAGTTGTCGTCATCATCATCATCATCATCATCATCATCATCTTACAGCTATCGACATTTCTACAGTAATCACCATTATCCTTGACACCATCGTTGTCCTCATTAAACACTGTCAACATCAAGCATATTTGTCGTCCTAATCACGCCATGAAATGATGTGCCAATCAAGCGAGCCGAAAAAAATAAGGAGATTATAGGATTAAACCGAAACTTTCTTTTAATTAATTAAATTCTTTTACTCAAATTATTATCAGCACACCACATCATCTAAAATAGGAAAATAATTATAATGTCTGGGAATTGTAATCCTCGAGACAAAGTTCAATCCTTGCGCGTGAGAACCATGTTTTAATCCTCATAAACACTGATACATGAACGGAGAGAAGGAAAAACAACAGAGTATATAATTTAACAACCTTATTTACGCAAGTAATAAACAATGATCGTGAATGTATAGAATTGGAGTTTGCGAATGCTGTAACATTTTAAACATTCAAGAAATCAGTTCGCACATCGCCTTTTATTCTTTTGCACATGTACGTTTTCGCCCGTGAGCGACCAAGAAACAAATCAACGAAACAATGTCTTTTTACATACGTGCGCGGTTGCTGATCTTTCATTCTCTGATCGTCACTTTTACATGCATTGGCTGTGATCCCTCGTGGTTTTTAATCTTCTGATTAAGGTGAATCTATTCATGCATAGAAACACAATTGAGACTTGTTGGCTTATTTAGAGAAAGGATGTTTACAGAAGGAGAGACCAATGCATAATTCTAATTACTTCTTAACTTTTTTTTAACTTAGTCTTTAGAATTTGACGCGCGGGCAGAGTCTCGAGGCAACTTTCGCTTAGATTTCTACCTTGCCGAGCATATTTGTCTGTCCGCTTCTCGATTCGAATTTATTTTTTTAATTCTGTTTCTCTCCTCTATAGCGTAATGGCATCACCCCCTATATTTTGACACCTGCATATCTAACGCATTTTGTCTAGGAAGCTAATCAAGCAGTAAAGCAACCGGCCCTGACGGCATCCCAATTATAGTGTTAAAAAGGCTCCAATCAGAACTTGTTCCCATACTTACGAAACTGTTTAAGCGTTGCCTTAACGAAAAGTGCTTTCGAACACCCTGGAAAACCTCATCAGTATGCCCTGTATTTAAGAATTCAGGTGATAATTCATCTCTCTCTCAGTACAGACCAATAAGTCTCGTGTGTGTCATGAGTAAGCTGCTGGAATCCACATAAAATAGAGAAGTAGTCAACCACGTACGCAGAAATAACCTTCTTAGCGACTCGCAATATGGTTTCCGCTCTGCTAGATTTACAGCAGATGTGCTAACAGTTATATCTCATAGGATTAGCGAATTTCTCGACAAAGGCTTCATTTCTAGGGCAATTGCTCTCGACATATCAAAGGCCTTTGATAAGGTTTGGCATAAAGGCCTACTACACAAGATTTCCAGCTTCGGTATTACTGGAAATGTTTTCTCTATCATTAAGTCATTTCTCTCAGATAGGCTCATAAGAGTAGTTGTTGATGGGCAGAAATCAGAGGCCCACAGTATTAATGCTGGAGTCCCTCAGGGGTCCATACTGGGCCCAACTCTCTTCCTGATCTGCATCAATGATCTCCCAAAACACATACTAAAATTTTCGTTGACATCTATGCTGATGACACAACCATCTATGGCAACACATCAAAGGCCGTAAATGATGATGTTCTCTCTAATTCTCGCTCCTCTGATCTTGAACTCGTGGTACAGTGGGGAAAGACGTGGCTGGTTACCTTTAATGCATCTAAGACCAAGCTCCTATCTCTACATCATAAACGCTCTGATCCCCATCTGGCATCAATTGAAATGGATGGCTCTCGTCTATGGGAGGCCCCAGGATTTGATAAGCTCCTGGGTTTGACCTTTACACCTGATCTTAAATGGAACACATACATCAAGTCTGTGGCCAAGGTCGCTGGGAAAATGGTGGGATCCTTCTACCGCTCCAGAAGATATCTCACTAATGATGCAATTCTCTATCTATATAAGAGCCAAGTACGTCCAAAGATGGAGTACTGCTGCCACATCTGGGCGGGGGCTGCATAAAATAGCCTATCCTGCCTTGACGGAGTACAAAATAGACTCCGTAGCTTGGTGGGGGATGCCCTTTTCTCTACCCTGCAACCTCTTTCCCACAGAAGTTAACATAATTTCCACTTACTGGCGTAGGGTCCCGAGATATAACAATACGTTCTTTCGCAAGAGAGCTTATCCAAGGAAGAATGTTCTACTAATTGCTTGCACTCTTCGATGTGTCGATTCTTGATCTTTTTGTCATGAAAGTAATGCCATTTTTTCGAGCAAACTATAACAGAGCACGTATGAGCGGGTGTGAGAAAATCGGCAGTAGCCGAAGAATAGCTGGTTAGCGAAAATATTAGCAGCAGCAGCCGTTAAAGCACGTATGTAAATTTGCAAGTACGTGCGAGCGTGCGTCACAAGAAAAGAAAATGTACCACGTGGTCGAGGAGAGAAGCAAGTTGCGTTTCGGGCAGAATGGACGTGTAAAGTCGAGGAGGAGAAAGTGCTGGCTAAGAACCAGTGCGAGGTCAAGGAGAAAAACTTTTAAAAAACTTTTTAAAAAAGCACATGTGTGTGCGCAAAAACTTCTGTAAAATAATGAAATGCGTTGTTTTGGAAGAACCACGAATAAATGCATTTCATTTGCCTATTTTGTAAAAAATTTCTTTCCTTTATGTTTGTTTCTTTTGCGACGGTACCAGACAACATGTGAACCCGAGAGGTTTGAAGTATAATGACACAGTTAAAACTTAACGGCCACGTTACAATACTGTTTTCGGTTGTCTTCCGTTGCAAATACAGTAAGGCCAATGTCAACCAAAGAAGCGATTTTTTTTTAATTAGAAAGGACTTTCTTTGACCGTGATGCAGTCAAATGTTTTCCCAGATTATGGTTAGCGAGAAAAGTTAAGAGAGAGTCTTATGTTAACCGCTTTCTAGGCTGATAAAAAAGAGTGTAGATAAAAAGAGACCGAGACCATGGATGTTTAGTTTTATATAAATGGATTCACCTGATTCCCAAGGGATCAGTTATTGAGATACTCGCTGAGCAATTCATGGCCTCTTTGAGGTCATGAATTGCTCAGCGAGTATCTCCAATCAATGAGTATAATATAAATATTTTTATATTTTTATATTTTTATATTTTTTATTATATATTTTTATTATATATATCAATGAGTATAATATAAATATTTTTATATTTTTATATTTATATATATATATATATTTATATTTATATATATATATATATTTCCAATCAATGAGTATAATATAAATTCCAATGAATGAGAGAAGTGATGATGATGATGATGATGATGATGATGATGATGATGATGATGATGATGATGATGACGACGACGACGACGACGACGACGACGACGATGGCTGTTGGTCTTTCATTCTTTTGATCATCGCCATTCCATGTGTCGGCTGTGACCCTCCCGTGGTTGTTGATCTACTGTTTAAGATATATCGACTCATGCATGAAAACATAACAGAAACATGCTGGGATTTCGAGGTTTGATTTTGAGAGAGAGAGAGAGAGAGAGAGAGAGGGGGGAGAGAGAGTGTTTGCTCCTTGAGGGGGACCTAACAAAGGTTAATTAATTAATTATTTATTTTTACTTGATTTATTTAATTTTCTTAATGTAAATGATGCGCATTAAGAGACGCATACGGGCAGACATCAAGCTGATATTCACTTGATTCTCCCTACATTGTTAGACGGATCCAGTCTGTCTCGATTCCCAACTTAGAATGTTGGCTTAACGATGATATTGATGGAGAAAGAGGACAGAAAATGTGAATTTTTATAATGGCGAACAAAAAAAGCGAGAATAAGATGGAAAAAGGAGAAGACGAAAAAGAAGGAGGAAGAAAAAAATGAAGAAAGAGAATAAGAAGATTGAGAAGAAAGAGGAGAAGATGATGATGAAAAACAAAAGATGATGATGAACATGAAAGCGAAGGAAGAGGATGAGAAAAATTAGAAGTAGAGAAAGAAGAAGAAAAAAGACGATGAAAAAAAGAAAGAGAAAAGAGGAAAAAAGAAGAAAAAATATGAAAATAAAGAAAACGAAGGAAAATTATTCAAACAAATAACCCATTTGTATTTCCTTTATGCGAATTCAACTTTTTCTAAATGTCACTGGGACGATTTAGAAAAAGAGTGGCTCGTTTTTTTTTTTTCGAGCGTTGTTATCTAAAGTACACACACACACACACACACACACACATATATATATATATATATATATATATATATATATATATATATATGTCTGCTGCGCTTAAAGTAAATAAATAAGTAAAGTGAATAAGTTTCTTTACGTCTATATGAGTTGTAGTGTGGAATTGGCGCAACAGCCGTTTACCATTGGTTACTCGCTGGCAATGACCATTGGCCTCCACTGGAATTTGAGTAGCAACAAGCCTCCCAACGTCCCAGTCCTATTAGCATCATCCAGTAGAGGTCTGGTTAGTGCTTTCTCTCCTCAGTCTTTCCATTCTCCTCGACCCTTCACGACTATTTACCGATATTGCAATTTTTTTTTTCTTTTTTGGTAGAAGTAGGTAACAATTTTCTGGTTTCAGTTTTCTTGGTTTCATGATGCTATCATTGCGTTTTACTTGTGTTGCAGTTTCTATATGACCGATTAACGTTTGTAGCGCTTGTGTTTTTAGCATTACCATCTGTTGCATAGTCTCAGTCTCCCATTTGATTTAGATTTCTCCTCGTCGTTTACCCATGTTCATTAAGAAGGTTCCAAGTATTGTTATTATAGAGATTTTCTTCAGCTGTCATATTCCTGTTAGTTGTAGTGAAAGGGTCTCGTATTTGTTTCGTTTTTCGGTCTCTTTGATCTTCATGTAACACCCTGAAGATGAAAGGGACCGAAAAACGAAACAATTACGAGTATGGTGGCTACATGCAAACACCGAGCTGTGTGTTAAATTTCGTCACGGTAGGAAAAAAAGAAAAAGATTATAAAAAGTCGAGAGAGAGAGCATGTTAGAGAATACGATCACATTAGAGACGTGGGTGACGTAACAGTCGTAACGAGAAGTTACGCGTAGCGGGCGAATGAGGAATTAAATTATTTTCTTAAAACCTGAAACAGGAGTTGAAGTTCTTTCCTCTTTATTATTCTTTGTCTGTTTTGCGACTGAGTCTTCAACGTGTGGGTCCCGATTGTCTACATATTAACATATAAAAGAATACATTACATTCACCCTGTGGTCTGCTGGGAAGGCAAAATCTACAGTTTGGCAGTTTCTTGCCTTCTTGCTAATTATTATGGCACCCGATTTTCTTGTTTGGATAGGTTTATCCGTTTGTACTTGGGTGTCCCAAACAATTATGAGATTTTCGTTTTCCAGTACTGTCTCCAGTTTGTGCTTGTACCATTTGTCCATATGTTCTAAACGCAGGCATCTGCGAAGCCCCCAGTGTACTGTTTTCCCTATGCAGTCGTACCAACGGAAAGCTTGCTTAATATCTTTAAATATGTAATATATATATATATATATATATATATATATATATATATATATATATATATATCGTCCTGGCTTTCTATAAAGCGATTAACATTTCAAAAAGTGCCATCTTTATTCTTATATATATATATATATATATATATATATATATATATATATATATATATATAATTTAAAGGAGATTAGAACAATAGTCTAAAGAGCTGAGTGTATTTTAATGTAACAGTGAAATTACTAGTTTAATTAAAATACAGGAAAGAGAAAGTGCTCGTTGTAATTTAGATATATAATAAGCTCGATAGGTAAATATCCTAGAGCTTATTCAATATTAAGTAATGTGATTGATAATTTAAAATTTAAAAATCAAATTATAATTAAATTAAAAATCCGTTTCATAAGAAGGAACAACAACAAAATCAATTATCTGTACCATCGTTTCTTTTCTATCTCTAACCCATATTAATTTTCTTATAAATTTTAAATCCAGACCTTTTATTTCAATTTTTTTCAGATACATCTGCCTTACTTTTAATGCTAGGTTTATTTATGGTGTCTTTTAAACTTAATAAAAACCCTTCAAAATTTGCTGACGAGGAGACCTTGCTTATTAAAAAACTATATGTAATTATTGTACGTAACTTGATGTCTACCACAATAAAAAGCATTGTTTTCCGAAACGATCGTACAGATAATTGATTTTGTTGTTGTTCCTTCTTATGAAACGGATTTTTAATTTAATTATAATTTGATTCTTAAATTTTAAAGTATCAATCACATTACTTAATATATATATATATATATATATATATATATATATATATATATATATATATATATATATATATATATATAGCCATTCTCAAAAAGATGTCTATCATATCATCACCCCTGTAAAGATTAAAAATCTGAATGTTGGGTCTCATTCTAATCTCATCAGCGTTTTGTCTCGTGTTTTATGTTTCATGTTTTATGTTTCATGTGTTATGTTTCATGTTTTATGCTTTATGTTTCATGCTTTATGTTTTGTTTCATGTTTTATCTTTTAGGTTTCATGTTTAATGTTTTATGTTTTATGTTTCATGATTCATGTCTATGTTTCGTGTTTTATGTTTCATGTTTCATGATTTATGTTTCATGTTTTAAGTTTCATGTTTCCTGATTTATGTTTTATGTTTCATGCTTTATGCTTTGTTTCATGTTTCATGTTTTATGTTTTATGTTTCATGTTCCACATCTTGCTTCATGTTTTATGTTTCATGTTTTATGTTTCATGTTTTATGCCTAAAGTTATCGCCAACAATCTCACTACTAACAGTAGAAAAGAATTACAGCATGATATGATTTTTTTCTTTATTGAGATATTTTTATGAGCTATTGGCAACCTAAGCAAAATCTATTCTTTTCTAGAATATTATAGTTTTACGCTAAGTTGAAACCGTTATTCCCTATACCTGTATATATCAAGTATAATACAAAATGTATCCTTTCATTGTTGATCTCGCTTTGTGCTTCCAACCTGACTATTCCTGTTGAAATAATTCATTTTCAGTTTCAATATAAATCGGATCATATTGCTTTCCTTCTGGTTTTTAATACATTATTTTAAAGTTGTTGAAAACTTAAAAAAAAAAAAAAAACTCCCATTACTTTTTGGCATCTTAACTTTTCGGTCATGATTGCACCAAAATGTATGACGTCATATTTGATCGAACAAACCTGCTTAATGACGATCGTGGTTAAACGCACAAGTATATTATCAAATATATGTACATACACCAACATAATTTACCGGGGAAACCAATATGTCTGACGACAGTTGAACTCGCTTCTCTGCTTCCATATCTCATGCTGTTAACTATGGCAACATTCGTTTTCACAAACTTAAGTGTATGCAGATCTGAGCAAAGTGTACATAAAGTTAACGACGCCGCTGAAAGAGTAAGTAAACTTTAATTAATATCTTACGGCAACGTTAACTTATAATAATTAGCCTCAAGCAATTGGTATTCTACACAGATCGGAAGTTTCCGGTCAGCAAGCGACCTTGACTGACCAATTGAATAGCCTTTGCCACCCGACACAAGTTGACCACTGCCTGTTTTGTCCATTCTCTGCGAAACAATCAGTTTGTGTTGCAGACGCCTTGGGGGGAGGGGGTATTAAATCGGAAGCTGCAATCTCAACTCGTGTGTCCTTTGAATGAAATACCAAGACACCTAAGCGATTGAATCGTGAGACAATAAATAGAATTTGTTTGACAGGGAAAAGAGAAAGAAACAGAGCATCTAGACAAGCGAAGGATGCAGAAAGGGAAAGACCGTAGAAAGGATGGGCGGAAGGAAACACAAAGTTTAAGATTGTCGTCTTTTCAGATGAAATAATAGCACCTGACGCGTGTTTGACCTTTTGGATTGGAGCAAAGTGTAGTACCTGTTCTCATAATTACTCTTCTGCTCACGATCTGTGAGTGGGAAAATTTCTCTGGGTTAGGAAATTTTTTTATATTGTCCCAGTCCCGGGTTTCTCTTTTAGGGTAACTGGATTTTCCTCACATTAAAAATTGACCTTGTGCCTAACTCTGCCCTAGTGGTGAAGCAATTAAATAGGGATTAGTGTTTGTTAGATAGAATGATGACAACATCTGACTAGAGTTTGGCTATTCGTTTAAGCGCAAAGTGCAGTATCTGTTCTGATACTACTCTTCATATTTTATGTCCATGTTCAGTGAAAGAGAAATTCTTCTGGACTAAAGAAAATATTTTTTTCTTAATCGAAGGTGTCCCTTTTTGGGGTCTGTATTTTCTCAATATGAAACTTCGGCTATGTATCTAACTCTGCCCTCGTGGGGAGGCAAGTAAATAGGGATTAAAGTTTGTTGGACAATACACTTACATATTATTAATGAAATAAATTAAATGCTTACTAGACACTATCTTTGAGTGTCTCTCTGTACACTGGTTTGTCAGAACAACCTGGCATAAGGATACTTTTCCTGGAAGTAAACCCTAAATAAATATTCAAAATCACACAGTATTCGCAGCACGAATAAGATCCCCTCACTATGGTTAACATACACTTGCTTTTACGAGAAATGGTGCAACTTCTCCAGGTGATGTTCCTTCAAGGAATAGCATAAAGCTGGATACTCTACCCGACTAGATGAATTCTTGTATTGGAATCCAGCGAAACCAAAAGACCACAAGAAAGGTCTACTATAATATATTTAAATAGTAAATTGAGGAGATGAAATTTATGTTGGTAAGTTCTTTAATAATTCAGTGTTTGAGACGCTCAGCTCAGTGGTTAGACGTCGACAAAGCTCCACGACACTTCTCGAAGCCAGTGTTGCACCCCCAAAAAAGATCATGCTGACTGTTTGGTGGTCTGCGACCAGTCCCATCCATTACAGTTTTTTAATGCAGGCGAAACTATTACGACGGATAAGTACTGTCAACAAATGGTTGAAATACATGAGAAACTTCAATAACAACACTCAGCATTAGTTGCTAAACTGGCCCTGCAGAAGTTGAACAAATTGGGCTACGAAACTCTACCTCATTCGCCATACGCTCAACACTTCTCACCTACCGACTACAACTTTTGCAAGTATCTCGAAAACTTTCTGCGTGTGAAATGCTTTAAAACCCTAAGCGATATACAAAAAGCCTTCAGCGACTTCGTCACCACCAGAACGCAAGATTTTTACATTACTGGTATAAATACACTTGTTTTGCACTGGCAAAAGTATGTTGATTCTGATGGTGCTTATTTCGATCAATAATTTTTTTTGTTTGAGCTGAGATATGTTTATCTGAATTTAAAAGTTAAAACCCGCAAAAACTTTCTTGTGAACTAAATAATTACTCATTTTATTCGCGATTCTATGGGTGATATTTTTTTGTGTTACCCCGTTTTTTTCTTTTGCTGAATTTATGTCGAGGGTGTAGACTTCGCAATAATAATATATCTTCTTATGTCAAAAAAATGTAATTTCCTATAATTTATTTTTAGAATTCAGAGTTTCTTAAAATAAAGCATACACTCTTTGAATTACTCAATTCATTGAATTCGATTTTAACAACAATAAAACAAGAATAAAAGAGTAGAAAAGTATAAATACGAGTTAAAAACAAAATAAAAAACAAGAAAAGTATAAATACGAGTTAAAAACAAAATAAAAAATAAGAAAAGTATAAATACAAGTTAAAAACAAAATACTGACCGTAAAATTAAAAAAAGATTTTAAAAAATAATAGAACAAGCAATCAATCGATTTGATTGAAAAAAGGGTGACTTCACTGATTTCGATGACAATAAAAATATTGAAAGTGTAAAACATTCATTGATCCCCATGCAATCCCAGGCAACATCAGGTCTCCTAGCTAATATATATATATATATATATATATATATGATTAGTTTTTTTTGGAAAAAGAATTCCAGCAGAGTGCTCAATTAAAGGAAAATCTAAATTTTAAGAGCGTATTTATATTTTGTGTACAGAAAGTTGTTAGTTGAGACAGATCATTGGTACCGTCGGTTTCAAGTCCGATAATAAGGCCCGTTTAAGGTATCCTTATCAAGCTCTCTTCAGCCAATATTCGAGACGAATATTGGCTGAAGAGAACTTGATAAGGATACCTTAAACGGGCCTTATTATCGGACTTGAAACCGACGGTACCAATGATCTGTCTCAACTAACAACTTTCTGTACACAAAATATAAAAATATAATATAATATATATATATATATATATATATATATATATATATATATATATTATATTATATTATTCCCAACTCGCATTTAGGTTAAACTGCACTTTCAATTGAATTCATTCAAAACGTATCACAAAAACAAAAGCAAATAACATCTAAATAAATCGCGATATACTCAAGCAGACGTGCGAGATGGGCGAGTGGATAAAGAGTTTAGGCTCATTATCGTGGGATCCCGATTTCGGATTTCGCTAGATTCCGCCACTCTGATGTGTCGTAGACGACGAAACACGTGCAAGTGGATAATTATATTAAAAAAAATAATCTATATATCTATAAAAACAGAGATGTGTGTGCCACAGACGATTTCTGATTGGTTAATCCAATAATCACATCTCCTAAAAAAGTATAGTTCTTACGCTCTTACCTTTACCATAAAATATTTTGGTCTTATTTATTGTCCATCTTGGAAGGGTTTAATTTTTTTCTAACTTGCCATTTACAAATTAGAAAAATACGAAAGTTACAGACATCACAATCCAACCTCTGACTCAACGTCCGCTATTAACACAAGAAAGCAAACGCTGGACAGATTATTAGTACTACTACTACTACAAACAATACAGCACGAAAACACGCGCACACACGCACACACACTCACGTCCACTACCGTCCTTGGCTACGTCACGTTGTTATGGCAACACGATAAATACACAGTAAATTTGATTTTCTTCATTTCTAAGCAAATATTACGCAAATATAAATCATATAGAATATCTGTATGATTATAATTACACGTAATAGTTAAATAAAGATGATCATCGTATAAGAGAACCGAAAAAAAAAAACTAATAGGAGTACTACTACTACTACAAACAATACAGCACGAAAACACGCGCACACACGCACACACACTCACGTCCACTACCGTCCTTGGCTACGTCACGTTGTTATGGCAACACGATAAATACACAGTAAATTTGATTTTCTTCATTTCTACGCAAATATTACGCAAATATAAATCATATAGAATATCTGTATGATTATAATTACACGTAATAGTTAAATAAAGATGATCATCGTATAAGAGAACCGAAAAAAAAAACTAATAGGGAATTTGTATAAAGTTGTATTTTCTTTATAAATAAATAGAAAAAAGGGGTGTTGATAAGACTATCGATACTTATACAGTTTAGTGACGACATTAAAAAATGGAAATATTGAAAAAAATTTTTATTGTCCGTAACTGTTATAGACTGAAGTTCTCCGAAAAAAAATTCTTACAGCGAAAAACAATTATTTATCACGACGACGTCAACGTGGCCATTTTGGAAATGTACCTAGCAGAATACCTCCATTTTAGGCCAAATTTCGCAATCTAGCCTTTTTTTCTCTCGCCATATTGAGATGCGCACAACACATCTGAAATTTTTTTACGTTTTTTTTTTTTTTTTTTTAATCTGCAATTTTTTTGCGTATTTTTTTTTTTATAAATAAGAATACTATTGAATATGCAAAGAAATTTAAGAATGCAAAGAATTGAGGAATTTTTATACGAGATTATTTTCGAAACATGCTCAGTTGGACACGCATGGATAACTTCGAAACTTCGTTTATTTACTTCTGTTACAAATTAAAAAAAAAAAAAAAAAAAAAAACACCCCAAAAATGGCATCTGTCTTCGCAAAAAAAAAAAAAAAAAAAAAAATCTCATTCTGGTGGAGGTAAAAAAAGGGCTAGATTGGCCTAAAATGGAGGTATTCTGCTATGTACGGCAGTTACTTGCCCTTGGGGAATTCCTGGGCCTGCAATAACATTTCCAAAATGGCCACGTTGACGTAGCCGTGATAAATAATTGTTTTTCGCTGTAAAAAAAAAAACTACTTGATCAAATGAAGTGAAATTTTTTTTCGGAGAACTTCAGTCTATAACAGTTACGTACAATAAAATTTTTTTTTCAATATTTCCATTTTTTAATGTCGTCACTAAACTGTATAAGTACCAGACTATCAATACACACAAAAAATATAGATTTATTTTTGGGTAAAGTTCCCCCGGGTTTTCCTTTCACTTCAGTAAATAATGGTCTTTTGTTATATATATATGGCGTACTATTATCCTTATATATATGATGTTTATGTTTATATATATGTATAGGTGATAGTGTCTGTGTGTGTCTGTGTGCATTTCCCTACGCTAAAACTCTGTCAATTTTAAGCCTACAGATTCGAAATTTGATATACAGGGTACTGAGATTTGGGTAAATCGATGTGATAGGTTTTCGACAGAAATTTGGCGATTAAGTGGTCAATATTCAACAATTAGACCTTTGAGAACTCTACCAAACTCCTCCTACAATTTAAGGTCTGAACACATGATATTTTATATATAGATTCCTTGGACATGGATCTAACTTATTAACTTTACTTGATCCCTAAACAATAAATGTTAAGAGGTCATAATAGGGGTCGAAATTTAAAAAAAATTGACCGTTTTTTTTTCCTCAGCATACACTTCAAAACACCTGGGCAACGCCGGGCACCGATTGCTAGTAATATATATGCCGCGCCTCATGTGGGGGTACCAAATCGGTTAAAGAGAAAATTATTCCCAACTCGCATTTAGGTTAAAATGCACTTTCATAAATAATTGAATTCATTCAAAACGTATCGCAAAAACAACTAACACACACACACACACACACACACACACACACACACACACACACACACACACACACACACACACACACACACACACACACATATATATATATATATATATATATATATATATATATATATAAGAGTACAAAATTTTATAATGGCTGAATAAAGACCGATTAACATGATGGATTTAAAAGAATAAAAATAAAAAAGGGCTAGCTAATCGGGTTTCGTTCCTCACTCAACAGAGCTAGATTGAGGAAAAATTACGATTAAAAAAAAATTGTCATGAATAGAGCGGGGAGAAAAATAATTTAAATAAATAAGCGGAGAAAGAATCACAGAGAGATCACATTAAGTCATAAAACATTTTCTTTTTTGTTGCAAAGAGAAGATTTAATAAAAATGGTTTCTAGGATTTTAAAATGGAAAGACGAGTGCGATTTGCTTAGGATTGTCGACACAAAAGTTCGTGGTACAAGCACGGTTATTTATAAGGTGCTCGTAGATAGCAGACCCGTATGTATTAGTCAGAAAGTGAAAATTTTGCATGACGAATCTTTGATGGTACGTGTTGTTTTAAACGAAAATTCAATCTTTGCAGGGTCCGCATAACATAATGCGCACTACAACTACATTTATATAAATAAATAATAGAATTATTATGATGGAACAAAAATTGAAGGTGCTTTTATTTCCCATTTTCTGTCAAAGCTTTCTTGTGATTTAACACATCTAAACAAAAAATACCATGCAATATAGAAGGAATCTATTGGTACTTTGTCCTTTTTTTTTCTTTTAGATTTTCCCGGTATGTTGCATTAATTCATGAACGTAGTCTTTCCAAAGAAACGTTAAAATATCAGAAGAATTTGCAACATTTAAAAAAAATATGGTTTCTTGACGAACCCTACTACTACGAACGTCCTCAATCTCTCTTTTGTGTAGTTATCCGAGCTTGAACTCAGGATTTTCCCATGGCTTGGACTTCTGCATTCTCCCTATATCTCCAAAACGAGAAGTGATAAACGCTGAATTTGAAGTCTTTTTACTTAATTAGAAAGATTCATTTCCAGCTCTGAGGTCAGTGACCTTAAGGTGAAACTGAATGACGTCGCACATGAAAATGCCGGGACGCCAGTCTCGTTTTGTGAATCAAAATGGCGAGGTTAACACTCTCATAGAATCAAAGCACTTCGCCATAATAAATCTTTAGTTATCACTAAACCTGACAAAGGCTCTGGCGTGGTCATTATTGATCACCAGGATTTTGTCAATAAAATCGGGGACGCTTCTAAATTTGTTAAATTAGGTTCGGTAGATACACATGATTCTACTATCACTATCGAGACCAAGTTAAAAAAAAAACGACTTGTCAGATGGTGTTCTTCTCACGTCCATTTAAAATTTAACCTGTTCTATTCTCCCCCGTTTGTATGCTTTGCTTTAAACTCAAATAAACTGCATATTTTCTCAAGCGCAAACATTCTGAAGGATGATCTATTGATTTTTGTTTTTTCTGGTAGTTCAACATCAGTATATATTCATTATTTCATCATTATTATCAACAGTAGAAAATTTTGCTTTTAAATATAGTTGCTCGACGAAAATTTTGCTTTAAAAATATAGTTGCTTGATAAACCCTCATTTTTTCGGCATCGGGATATAGGGAAAAAAATCCGATTCCGATTCCGATACCGATTCCAATACCTCCAAAAGTTTCGATTTTTTTAATTCCAGATTCCGATTAATCGTCCCAACACTAATATATATATATATATATATATATATATATATATATATATATATATATATATATATATATACTTAATTTACTCACATAAAATTAATATACGAAAGTAAATATTTATACGTAAACTTTAAGTATTTACTTCAAAAGTGCTCAATACGTAGGTAGAGCTAGTTAGTAATTTATAAAATATATATGTCGATTAAGCCACACTGAATATTCGGCGTTTCATCCACTCTAGGACTCCTCAGGCTTATGCGCATAAGCCTGAGGAGTCCTAGAGTGGATGAAACGCCGAATATTCAGTGTGGCTTAATCGCCATATATATTTTATAAATTACTATATATATATATATATATATATATATATATATATATATATATATATATATATATATATATATATATACAAAATCATTATAAGAATTCGTGAACATACAAATGAACACACAGAAATACAGGACCTGCATCGTACAGAGTTTATATGGACAAAAAGTAAACTTAATTTTGAAGATGTTTGTTAGAACCAAGTTTGTAATATAGACAAGCGTAAATAGAAAAGTATATTGTTTCGCAGAAGACAATAATAGAAGATAAAGGTGCAACATTTTTTGGTGGCGCCAAGACTGCAATGGCTGCTGATATTTTTTGCCTTCGCCCGACAGTTTTAATTAAATTTGATTTTGTTGCATTGAAAACGTGGAGATAATAATAATCAAAAAGGAAAATGTCCAGTAAATATAAAGTTATGAAAGAATATTGAAAAGTCAGAGAAGTTAGAACTGCAGCCTTTCAAAATAAGGTAGGATGTTCTTCAATCTCTACGGTATATTCTTTTCGATCACCATTCCCCCGTCTGGGATTCACTGGTCGGATTTTGGTGCTGATGTGTCAGTCAAGACTTCCACCCTCGCCTTCGTTCTCCCCCTCGCTGTCCTCTTCTGCTCTGTAACTTTATTTTTAAAAAAAAGGAAGCATTCACAAATTTGCGTCACTATTGTTTCAGACTAGTTGTACAGGAGCCCTAACTCTTTGGTAGCGCTTACAGTAGATGTTTTATCAGAAGTTTTATGATATCGGGGCAGTTGTAGTGCAATGTCGCTTATGGAGAGACCCTTTCCACTCTACCTATTGTTTAATTCTGTGAGAGTTATTCTAAAGATAAAGCTCCTATATTTTTAACTAAAAAATTTAAAGAGCTACGAAGACGGAAGTATTACCATAAAAATGGGCGATCTTTTGTGTTCCGATTTAAATTTTGACATAGCCATCACTATTCTCAACGCACGTTTGCCATTAATGAACTATGACTATGCATGGGCGTTCAGAGCACTCTTTGTAATACGAAGTAATACCTCATATTTTTTAACCCAAAATGTTGAAGAACTACGGAGACGGGAGTGGTACCATGAAAAAACCTTTCTGCTTATGATTTTTTTTTTATTTTCTGAATGTACTTTTGTCAAAAATTCAATGACGCATCTCTGTTTCTGATGCACGTCCATGACTGGGGTTGCTTTCTTAGAGTCTCACACCGTCAATAGCTGCAACAGAAAAAGATGAAACTTTCCGGTCATAAATGTATAACTCCAGTCATAATAACAATGCGATTTGAAATTTCCTCTGATCCATTCAAGCGTAACAAAAAATAGGAGGCATTACTTTTGAAATTTACTTTACTAAAAATAAGTCCCATTACTTGTATATTATTATTATTATTATTATTATTATTATTATTATTATTATTATTATTATTATTATTTGTACTCACAAGGAGTTCTCATATGGGTTATCATCAGGTATTGCTCACTGGCAAGAACCGATGGTATTCCCTGACGTCTGTATGACAACAAGTCTCTCAAGATTTCCAGCACTCTTCACCTCTCTTCAATGATCGATGGAAATTAATTTGTGCTATCGCAACGGTCGCTTGCCATTGGTTTCCCGCTGTCAATAACAATTTTTCTCCACTGGAATTTGAGTTACAATAAACCTCTCTAGGTCTTAGTACTCTTTGCACTCATCTTTGGTCTTTCAATCCTGTTTTACAACTATTCGGTTGTGGCGCCAGTCGATGCCCACATCACTTTTTAGGGTGGGGCGTAGTTAACTTACAATTTTGTGGTTTCGCTATTCTTTGTTCCATGTGATGTTTTTGCTTTACTTCTGTTGCAGTTTTTATATAGTCGGTTAGCATTTGTAGTTCATACGGATTAGTTTCTGCATTCGAGGGTTTTCCTTAAGATTATCTCCCCTGTCTAGGATGTACGTCCGACTGGGGTTCGCTTGCACAATTACACTTCCTCCATCGGAGGGAGTCGGTCGAAAAACACATAAAATAAATTCAGAAAGCCCCCCTCTTTACTCCAAAAGTTGGTAATTTTTCAGGTCACCAGCATTGCACAAAGGCATGCATTCTACCGATTTGTCTGCATAGATCAAGTAAAATAAGCAAAAATATTTAGATCCTAGAAATCATTGTAAGAGCAAAATAGAGACGGTACACTGAAATAACTAGAAAATAGACGTAAAAAATAGGAACTCGTGATATCTGAAAAATTTATAATATAGTAAATCAAAAGCCAGTGATTCCTCCATTATCCAAGAACCAAGAGGTTTCTTGCACAGCAACTAAGAAGGCTGAACTGTTTCCCAGTGATTCGCGTCCAACTTTAGACTCCATAAACAACTCTCCAAGAAAATTTCCCTATTCGGACACAGGCTACACTTGATGATTTCGTAATCACTAGTGCTATGACAACAACACATTCTTTTCCTTGTTTTGATTCTCAAGTATATATCCATTGATATCTTATGTTTTTATATAGAGTGATCTGGTTCTCGACTGATTAACTGAGTCTTACTGTGTCGGATATATACTCGAGAGTCAAAACAATGAAAAGAATATGCTGTTGTCCTAGCCCTAAACATTAGTATATAATTTTATATTGTAGGTTTCTTATTTTATTGATAGTTTATATATATATATATATATATATATATATATATATATATATGTGTGTATAATTATAAAACTCAAATGACCTTGTAACGGGTGTTGTAATCCAATATCCGGTTTACGACTTTCGGTTGCGCATGCATACATTAATATAAACCCATAACGTAATACGGAAATGAACGATGTAAAAAAACCCAGAAAGTATTAACAATTGTTTATTTGGATAATGTGAACGCGAAAAGAAATTGGGACGCTGAAACGTACACAGTAAAACAATACGTTTTATTGTCGTGCTGATTATTTGTAATACAAATTTAAAAAAACATTCACAAATAAATAATCAACGCGACAATAAAACGTATTGTTTTACTGTGTACGTTTTCAGCGTCCTAATTGTTTTTTTTTTTTCATTTAAATTATCCAAATGATCAATTGTTATTACTCTCTGCATTTTTTTACATCGTTCATTTCCGTATTACGTTTAAGTTATTTTAATGCAATTTTCTTACAAATAAATCTACTTTAACTCGTTGACAACCATAAGAACATTTTACAACGGCGATTTACCGACCGCCTTCCTTTTTTAATTTCTTTCTTAAAAAACATTCATACATTTTCTTCTACACTACCAACATAAATAAATAACCCAGAAAATATGTTTTTTTTTATTTGCGTTACAAATAAATAATCAACGCGACAATAAAACTTATTTTCTTACTGTGTACGTTTTCAGCGTCCATATTGTTTTTTTTTTTCACGTTTAAATTAAAAGATATATCAAAATTTGAATTTAACTTTAAGTATTATGGTATCTGTTCAGCGCATACTGTCCTATAAGTATGGCAAACCACTTATAATTCAATGGCTGTAAGGCTTTTTTTCAAAAATAAACAATTATAAACAGAACGACTCATAGAAATCTATGTATATTCTTTTTTCATTTTAATATACTTTCATAGAAATGTTTCTGTTATGTCACAAAAGCTCACGCTTATACATTAAATCCATAGCTAATATAACATATTAACCCAACGGGTCACAGGTAGTCTAATATATATATATATATATATATATATATATATATAGAATACCGCATATATATAGAATATATATATATATATATATATATATATATATATATATATATATATATATATATATATATATATATATATATAGAATACCGCAGGGTTTTAACATCAGAGTTTTTTCCTTCTCCTAGATGCATGTCTTAACGAATACTTGGACTGCATCTCTCTAAGTGAATCAGATAAAAACCTGGAAATTTCTACGACTCGATGCGGTATATACATGTACCGACAAAGATTGGCAGTAATACCAAACAGTGTGGTTGATTCTACAGAACGCCTTCACCACTATAAACAAATCATGTATGTGGCTTTCCGATCAACATTTGTTGTAGCGGAACCTCATACGTCGAAATCGACGGGAGAGTCCATTTATATATATATATATATATAGTCATCACCTATTCTTATGTCCGTGATATCATAATAAACTTATACATCTCAAAGGGTTGTGAGCCTGATTTCATCCTGTTATACTAATTAAGTTACACTTAGCTAAGCTAGCCTCTGTACTCTCTAAACTCTACAACAAATGCTTTGCTGAATCTTGCTTCATCGATAGCTGTTAAAAATTTGTTCTGTTATAACAGTTTACACGAATTCTGGTGAAAAAACTGATCCACCCAATTATAGCACCATCAGTTTCCCCCTTTTTTGCAAAAATCTTGGAGTCGTTAATCAATCAAGTACTAGTCCATCACTCTGTAAAAGCTGATCTTATTTTTTTTTACCGACAGTATGGATTTAGGCAAGCCTGTACTACTGCAGATAATTTAACAGTCATCTCTGACCGCATATACCATGTACTGGTTAAGGTAGAGGAAGCAATGACGGTGGCTCTTGATATATGAAAAACCTTTGATAAGGTCTGGTTTGAAAAACTTTTAATTGGTACTATACGAGTGCTAAATATGAATTATTATTTAGTTATGATTTATTTTATCCTCCTAGCCAAGAAAATCCAGATTGTCCTTGATCGATGTGCACGCCACCTGTATGATGTTAATACAGGAGTTCTTGAGCCTTTATTATTCTTGATCTTCATAAACGACCGCTTTTATAAAATTGTCTCTTATATGAGTATATTTGCTGATGATACAACGCCCTCTAATAGACATGAGGGAAAAGCGGATGTGCGCATATCTAAGACAATGGAGAATTCTTAGAAAATGACATCTAATTCGTAGTGAAATAATTGGATGGTAATATTCAATGCTATTAAGGCTAAGCTTCTTTCCTTTAATAATTACAAGAAGCATTTTCAATCACCAATAACCATGACTATTAACGTCGTACAAGAAAACTCATTCTTCAAACTCTTTAGTTTAACATTCACAGGCAACATGAACTGGAACAAATACATTGGGGACATTGCTGCTGCAAATAAAGTGGGTTCCTTCCCCAGTGCTAGAATATTACTCACAACTGAGGGCATCCTATATCTCGACAAAACCACCATTCGTTCATGTATGGGGTATTGATACAACATCTGGGCTGGTGCATTTGTCACTAGTCTTTCACTTTCAGACAGGGTACCCCAAAAAGTCTCCAGTCTAATTGGTATGGCACTGTTAACCAAGTTCCAACAACATCTCTTTACTCTAGATACTAGAAAACGTTCTATTCTAATTGCTTCTTCTTTCTTACCGTTAGATTTTAGAATTCCTCCCACCTTCTTGTCATCCTGATTTTACTGATGTGCAGAAATTTAAATGTAATGTGAAATGACGTTTCGCTCATCTCTTTTACATTTTCTCTTTTAAATCATATATAAATACTGAATCATATATAAATACTAAATCATATATAAATACTAAATCATATATAAATACTAAATCATATATAAATACTGAATCATATATAAATACTAAATCATATATAAATACTGAATCATATATAAATACTGAATCATATATAAATACTAAAGCATATATAAATACTAAATCATATATAAATACTGAATCATATATAAATACTAAAGCATATATAAATACTAAATCATATATAAATACTAAATCATATATAAATACTGAATCATATATAAATACTAAAGCATATATAAATACTAAATCATATATAAATACTAAATCATATATAAATACTAAATCTTATATAAATACTGAATCATATATAAATACTAAATCATATATAAATACTGAATCATATATAAATACTAAAGCATATATAAATACTAAAGCATATATAAATACTAAAGCATATATAAATACTAAAGCATATATAAATACTAAAGCATATATAAATACTGAATCATATATAAATACTGAATCATATATAAATACTAAAGCATATATAAATACTAAAGCATATATAAATACTAAATCATATATAAATACTAAAGCATATATAAATACTAAAGCATATATAAATACTAAATTATACATGAAAGATTAAATTACAGGGGAAATCGCATGACTTTATATGAAAACTTGGAAAGCATAATTTTTTCCGTCATAGTATTTTCCAGAACTCGCAGAATGCCCTTTCCACAAACGCCGGCGATCAGGCTGACCTTGGTTTTGTGGGAGGTCATGTAGGTGATGTTCTCGACGTTTGACCAAATGAAGTAGTTCAGAAGATTAAAGTCGGTGAGTAGGGGAGCTAGTGAGAGAAGGATACAAAGTCGTTGCACTCCTTCTGAGTTTCTTCAGACATGTGGGCCCGCGCCAAGTTCTGGTGTCACACCCATGATCGGTCACCGGCCGCCTGATTGCAGCAGGAGATCATCACACTCTTCAGCACATCCGGGTACACTTTGTTGAACTATTTATTGAGTTATGCTTGAAAAATCCATTTTAATCCATCTAACTAGCCATAATTTGCAACGGTACTTGTGCATAATTTGTAACCAGACGTAATTCAACGTCCGATCGGTGTTGCTCGGAACACAACGTTAACCGCCGAGTTTCGCCGATTATGAAACCCTAACAAACGCTACTAAAAAATGAAGGAAACATGTAAACATAATAATTTTAACAGAAGACAAAAACAAAACAAAAAATAAACCAAGAAACAACGACCTAACATAACAAGTTTTTTGTTTTATCTTTTTTTTGTTGTAATATAATGCGTTTTTTACTGTATTCTTTTGTCCAACGAAAAAGTTCAGAACAAAACAAGTAAGCAAAATTTAAAAAAAAGTTTTTTGTAACAATTAAGGAAACTTTTTCAAGAAAAAGATTTAATTTTTTTTTTTTTTTTTTTTGCTATTTTTTTTTATTTATTTATCTTGGCTAATGGTGGTTCTTGGGAGGAGGTCTATTCAGAAAGATGTTGGATAAGCTTTCTTTACTTCGCCTTTTCTAGAGGCTTCTCTTTTTAGGGCAATCAGTGCTATCCTTTAATAGGGCTGCTTGGACGTTTGATCAGCTACCTCAAAGTACTATCACCCATTTAGTAAACTTGCGGTCATCACACACAAACCGCCTGTGTGCAAAAGTTAAGCTAGTGGCTCCATCCTTTCACACTATCCATCGTCTCTCTTGCTCCATCGCTTCAGGACTTTAAGTACCTGGGAGGTATATTGACAACCAACGGCCGTGCAGACAAGTAGATAAGCTGCCACATCCAGAGTGTGTGTACTTCGTTCGTAAAACTAGAAAAAAACGATTATGGTAAAAAAAACGACATTAGACTAGAAACAAAATGCAAACTTTATAAAGCAATGGTGTTACCTTCTCTATTATATTAAGCAGAAACTTACACACTGTACAGGGACCACATACAGAGGTTGGAAGCAATACAACAGCGCCACCTATGAAAAATTATGAAAATTAAATGGAACAATCTTATACCAAATGCTGTACTCAACAGAGTCAACATAAAGAGCATAGAAGCCGTACTCGCCATCACACAACTGCGATGGACTGGCATGTGCCCAGAACGGAAAACAACCGTGTCCTAAAAATCCTATTGTAAGGAAAATTGGATAATGGGTCCAGAAAGATTAGTGGACAGAAACTCCGCTACAAGGATGTGATAAAGCGCCATTTAGAAGCAACGAATATGAATATAAAAAATTGGGAAGCGCTAACAGCAAACCAAAGTTGCTGGCGCAGTAGCCTTTACAAAGGAACGGCAGAAATAAAGGCGAAAATAAAGGCCAGGTTTGAACAAAACATTACCAAAGGCACAACCCTGGTAACTTACCATGCAATACTTGTGGAGAAACTTTCCACAGTGAGCGTGGAATGCTACAACACTGTATGATAAAGCACTGAGATCCTGACTAGTCAGCTTCAGCTATGAAGGGCTGTGTGATGATGATGATGATGATGATGATGATGATGATGATGATGATGATGATGATGATGATGATGATGAATCTCATCCCTTTATACACTAGAAAAGCATATATATAAAAGAATGTCCACTGCATTATAAAATGTTTAACTAAAATTTTTCCTCCTTTGTCGGAAACATCGTTCATGAAATGCGAGAATCAAAGGGCAAAATAAAGGAAAGTAAATTTAAGGTTCACTTTATTGGCTATTTTTGTATTTTAATGCTAATCTGTATACGTCTGTAATGATGGCATAGTTTTGTGAAGATGCTCTTTGATGTATACAAGTGCCGTATCTTAGTTTTACAGAATTTCGTTTGGTAATATTGCGATTTTATGATTTCATTAGTTGAAATTTTAATAAAAAACTTATTACAAACCGAAGTACAGTTACAGAAAATATTTTTCGTACGCATAGGAGAAATATAATTAGATAGTCCCTCCTGCTACACCTAGTTACATTGTGCGCCTCGATCCACATTGAGGACGGCGATATTAAAACGGAGAAAATCCCCGTTTGTAAGTCACGTGGTTTCGGCAAATACCGTATTCTGGAGTCACTTGTGACCTTTAAGGTGTCACTCCAACTTACCTGATCAAACAAAGGGCCTCGTTATATCACACCTGCTAACCGGAAATTTACCTTCATGCTACCGGGTTGCAAGAACTTTGGTGAAAGGAGGAACCAGCAAAATTATAGCACTATGAATCGCCTTCTGCTCTTTACTAAAATCTTGAAATCATTCATCAATTTAGTTATTGCTCATCATCTCAACAAATTTTAAACTTCTTTCTATTCAAAAGTATGAATTTAGGCAATCCAGTTTTACTGTAGATGTGCTAATGATCACCCATGAACGCATATACCTTACATTAGATAAGGCAGAAGAAGCTATGGCGGTAGAGCTTGTCGTATTCAACATATTATTACTGGTCTTCAAAAACAACATCTCTGATGCAATCACATCCGAGATGGGTATACTAATGACATTTGTAATAACATTTGCGCAGTCTGTTACGATTAAATTTATAATAGAGCTTGTTATATTCAATGCGTTTGTCAAAGTTTAGCATAAAGGTCTCTCCCGGAAAGTTAGTTCTTACGATATTACTAGATGAATAATTAATACAATCAGATCATCCTTAGCTAAATAAAATATCCCTGTTATTCCCAATGGATGCATATCACATTACCGCACGAGTGTCCCAATAGTCCAGACTTGAACATATTATTACTGGTCTTAAAAAACGATATCTCAGATGCAATCACATCCGAGATGGGTATACTAATGGCATTTGTAATAACATTTGCGTAGTCTGTTATGATTAAATTTATAATAGAATTTTCTTCAGTCTGTGACAATAAAGTCTTTGGTGGAATATTCATCGATCTGTTACCATTAGGCAGTATTTTCGTTGCTCTGTTAGGATTGAGTTCGCAAGACCGTCTCCATAATAATGAAAACTTTTGGGCTTGTCACACTTAAGTTGTTCACGCTATGCTGCTAGCAGATCAAGCACTTCAATGCATCAAACATTGACATTATTGCTTTTACCCTTTTCCTTTTAACAATCTTTGCAAATCCACAAAACAAAAACAATAGTTTCCTCTAAAAAAAAGCAACCAAACTAAACACCATGAATAACTTTGGTTGTTTGTTTGTTTGTTTTTGTTTTACGGCATATCAACCCTTTTCAGGTTATTTAATGCCGAATCCAGTGATTTTGAAGAATATTTTTCTAATAGAATATATTTGGGGTTTTTTTTTCTAGTCAGTTTCTATTTAACCCATAGTTGGGACCCTAACAGGTACTACCAGTCCAGGTCAGAGTTGACCTGGGAGCAATGACAATTAAAGGGCGGCTCCACACTCTCCAAAGCCCGCAAGCTGGGGCCTCACCATTGAATATAGTTTAAGGTCATATCCAGGACCCATGAATAAGTCTTTGAATATATAAACTACTTGAAACATTATTTATTTTTTCAAAAATGTCTAAATTAAGAAAAAATGGCTAAACTTTAAAAAATGGCTAAATTAAAAATGGCTAAACTAAAAATGGCTAAACTAAAAAAAATGGCTAAACTAAAAAAAATGGCTAAACTAAAAAAAAAGGTTAATACGCCGTGAAATAAAGCAACAAATCCAGATACTATGAAAAAAATTTGAATATATAAAGAACTTGAATAATAAAATATTTTTTTTTCAAAATTATTGAATTCGATATTAATAATTCGAAAAGAGTGAATATAGTCTAAAACTTAATAACAAAACATCGTTCAGGCAAAACGCCCAACTTAAACGGACGCATCTCTATTCTTTCTTTCTATATGTGTGTGTCTTTGCTTTTCTTTCTTTTTTTTACTGTCATTCATTTATGAATATGCACTTTAAAGTTTCCAAAATATTAAACAAGATTTAAATAAATAAAATCTCTGATATATATAAAAAAAAAGGTCTGAACTTTTCCAGACACTATAATCACGGACAATAAATAGAAATAAAAGCTACGATTCTCTCCAGAGTAATTGTCGTCTGCGTTATTTCAATTTGATATGTTTTTTGTTTAATGAGATAAAATGGTGGATGTTATATTTCTTTCCGTTTCTTGGTCTCAGTTGGTTGTCTGCTTTCTCCCAATTGTCGCAGTCATGAACGATAAGTTTCCCAATTTACAATAGAGACGCAAAGATTATGATATGGAATCGGCCGACCAGCAAGTCTTAGATTAACAGATGGCGTTGTCAGAAAATAAATAAGTTATTTGCGATGAAATTTTAATAAAAAGGGGCTTCATACAAAACCGTATATCTGTACGTATAGGCAATACAAAAAGCCTAATCATATACTCATATATATTCACACACACATACACAACACACACACACACACACACACACACACACATATATATATATATATATACATATATATATATATATATATATATATATATATATATATATATATATATATATATATATATATAAGCATAATGTGTTAAATTTTATATCTATGCTGTCAGAAATTCTTTCCTTAATTCTAACAAACTTCCACAACGCAGAGCGAAAATACAAAACTTTCAAAAGCGAACTTTCAAATCACAATGTATTGACACCGAAACTTATATATAAGCTCGATCACAGATAGAGCCGATTATAATAACATACGGGGTGCCTCCAATACGTTTCCATACTTTTTTTGCACCGGCATTTAAAATAGTCGTAGACGCTTGAAAATTCGGTATGTTATTGTTATATATCTTATGATATGATTTTCATGATTCAGGTTCAAATGAATAGCTAGAGCAGGAATGAATGTATTATGTCAGATTGCTGGCTTAGTATGGTAAATTTTGGACTTATTTCTGCGTTAAATACTAATCCTTATTAATTCCTAACTGTTCATCGAACTAGTATCATAATACCTAGTTGGTTGCACTTTATAGCAAAGGTCATCACCCGATTTCAGCTCAATAGTTTCCGAGAAAATTTTTATCTGACCATATTTACGTAAGAACACAATGCAAGTCTAAAATATTTTTTTTCAATTCCACTGTAATATATTTGAATTTGCTTCACAATAACAGTACAATAACGTTCATATACGGATTCTCGCCAGCTCACCGAGGTTAAGTTACGCAACGTTGAGTTTGGCCAGTACCAGATAGGTGCCCATTTAGGAAGCCGAAGCGCTCTATGTACCGCGAGGTAAAATACCAAGCTGGAAAACTGGCGCGGTCTATCCTTCTTCTTTTGAGGATAGGTGGGCCTCTCTTAAGCCGTAGAAGGCAACCCATCTAGTGAGGGCGTCATGAGAAAAATAACCTTGATAGCTCTTGCGAAGCATCAAGTATTCAGCTACGGAGAAGATTTAAATTACATTACAAACTCGTTTAATGAGTTCAATCTCGGCATGTTACGTTTTATGCTTCAGTTTGTGTCTATTACACTACTGCTCTGTATTGCATTCTATGAGTTTTCCTTATATACACAATAGACAATGCTTCAGGCAAACTATATAAACCTCTTATTGATATATACATATATACATATATATGATGAGCCCTCCCATTGATTTCGACGCGTGAGCTTCGCCACAACAAATATGTTGTTCAAAAAGCCACACAGGATTTGTTTATAGTGATGAAGGTTGTGTAGAACCATCCACATTTTTGGTAATCTTCATCGGTGCACTGGCTGGTACAAGAAAAAGCATAAAATGGACCTCAGGCTTTACATAATTCTTTTCCATTTAGATGTATGCCTTAACAAAAATCGGTTTCCTTTTATTGCTGCAGAGCAGCTACTAGTTGGATCAGAGATGTGCCGCTATACAACTCATGCTCTCTACCGATCCAAGTGTCATAAGCGTAGATATCACAGAATGATTCAAGTTTGGATTTAACGGACTGAGCATATAGCTCTCTTGCATTTTTTATTACTTCTTTACAGTGGTTGCAGGCAGTCCCGAAAGCAACTTTAGTCTCAGTACATCTATTACGTTGGTATCTATGGAAAAAGTGATTTCTGTGCGCGATGGCGGCAGCACATTCTGGGGAGGACCATGGCTGGCTGTTAGGTTTTGGAAATTTTTTTGGATGTTATGAATCGGTCTATGCCTACAATTAACCAATCGGTCAGGTCTGATACTATAGAGGACACTTCCTTTTTAAACATGGAATGCAGAGGTAGATCAGATATAAATGCACAGAAGCTATCCCAGTATATATATATATATATATATATATATATATATATATATATATATATATATATATATATATTAAATTATGATTCAATGAACTTCAAAAAACTCTCATTGAAATGAAATGAAGTGGTTGAGTTTCATATCAAAGAATTTTTATTATTCTAAGCAATACAAAGAATACTTTAGAAAATTAATCTCCTTTACCTATAGGGTTTCGATATCTACTATCTCACCAGAGGAGAGAAAATTTTAACAAATACTTATAAAGGTATGCACCCTATTTGCTAAAGTCAGTGAGACATGGAAAGTCAAAGTCAAAATAATAAATTTATCAGAAGTCCTGTAGCAGGAGGATTTGCAGAAAAAGGATATGAAAGTTTTTTTTAGATTCAGCTTGCTTGGTAAAATCCATGTTATGCGTTCTTTACATCCGTTTGGTAATAAGGTCCAAGTTATATATTGGGTAATCCGCATAGCTGTGTAAATATCCGCATATCTGTGTAGATATTAAAATTCAATGGCTGTAAGTTTTTTTTGTTGTTTTTTTCAAAATTAACAATTATAAACAGAACGACTCATAGAAATCTATCTATATTCTTTTTTCATTTTAATATATTTTCATAGAAATGTTTCTGCTATGTTACAAAAAACTATTTTCTTTACGCCACAAGTGTCACGCTCATACATTAATTCCATTACTGATATAACATACTGACTCAAAGGGTCACGGGGGTTTAGTATATATATATATATATATATATATATATATATATATATATATATATATATATATATATATATATATGAAGTATTGACAAGTATTACGTGTTTTTAATATGTGACAGTCTCTTTTGTAATCATCAGATGTCATAAGGTACGACTTTGAGGTCAATGTTCTTTCTCAATATTGTCTATCACGTTCTATTCCAGCATTGTTTGGACTTTAAGTATATTTTTTAACAGTTATCTCGAAAATACCTCAATCGAGACAACTTTCCCTTTCACTGACTGAACAGAAATGATGAAGTATAGAATCAGAACAGATACTACTCGTCGATCCTTACGTTTTCTGATTCTTTTTGTAGAATTACTCGAAAAATATCGATAAGCCACAAATAAAGAAATCAAATCATACAGGATCTGACCGTCATGTTTGTGACATTTCGAGATGAGGACTAATGATTCCTGTTTTTTTTTTTTCGATTCTTCGGACGACTGCTCTCATCTTGATCTCATTTTCACGCAATAACGATCAAGATAAGAATAGTAGTCCGAATAATCCAAATAATATCAAAGATTTTCACGAGATTATGACTCGACTTTCCGATACCATCACCCACGGATGATACGTTTCCAACCATTTTTCAACCCTCACTCTGCCAACTCACCCCCATTACTTAACTTACCCGTTCCTTAATTGCGTTTTAGTTAAAGACACACGTTTTATTTGGTGCGAACTCATAATGGGCAAACATCATGAAACTCAAGTTTGTCAACCACTTGAAACAGTCGACAAGAAGCGTTTCTATCTTTGTTTTTACTTGAGATCGGAAGTGAAGAGTCTGTTTTTGTTGATCTATCCAAACCTTCCGAATTATCAATTACTGCGTGCAAAGTCTTAAATGAATCGTACGACTTCGCCACACGAAAATCGCTAAAGTCTCTTAACTTTCATAAACGAAACTTGATGGGTGGTGTTTAAACAGTGATGACGTCATTAGACGCGTTAGAATCCACTTTAGGCGTGAAATAAAGTTTCAACATATAATCGACTACTTTTTAACCCATTAGTGTTCACAAAGATCTTTCTAAATAACCATTTGTATACAAATCTTAATATATATGTGTGTGTGTGTGTGTGTGTGTGTGTGTGTGTGTGTGTGTGTGTGTGTGTGTGTGTGTGTGTGTGTGTGTGTAGGTATCTAAATGACTATTTGGATACAAATCTTAATATATATACAAGTTAGAAAAGCATTTCATCCAAGGCATGAAAATTATTAAACAAAATGTTTTTACTATAGGCTTTAAAAATAAAGGTACAAGATTCAATTTGAAATTTTTTTATCTCCAAAGAGCACTTTTATACATTTTACAAAGTAAGGTATAAAAATTTAATATCTTACTTTGTAAAATGTATAAAAGTGCACTTTGAAGATAAATAAATTTCAAATTGAATATTGTACCTTTATTTTTAAGGCTTATAGTAAAAACATTTTGTTTAACAAAGAATTTGTTATTGTTATTCTATTATTACTATTATTATTATTTAAAACATTTTGTGTCCTGCTGTTTCGTGCGAGGACTAATATAGAACAAAGAAACACTCTCAACGGTCCCGTAAGCAAGTGACATAACTAACAATAATTACTTTTAACGTCAAGGTTGTGAGTTCCATATAGAAACGTTGATTTAATTTGAATAAAATAAAATATGCATCAAGTGTGCTTGAAAGCCAAATCACAATGTAATATTAGGAAAATAAACAAATATTTCACTTGTTTGAAATTTATACCATAAATATATTGCGGAGCTAAACCCCCTCCTCAGTACGTTGTTTTCTTTCTTTTTTGTTTTCTTTTTTCCTGCCATGTTGTAAAGTTGGAGAAAGAAAAAATCTGGTTGTAAAGAGCCGCACGTTGTATTTCAGTGGTTGTATTTGGAAATGTTAGAACAGTGCGTAGGCAACGCGAGAATAATGTCAAGGCTGTGAGTTCTATATAGAAACGTTGATTTAATTTGAATAAAATAAAATACGCATCAAGTGCACTTGAAAGAAAAGTCTGTTTGTAAAAAAAAAGAGAAAGGATGGAGTTTAGTTCCGAAATATATTTATGTCATAAATTTCAAACAAGTAAAATATTTGTTTATTTTCCTAATATTACGTTGTGATTTTGCTTTCAAGCGCACTTAATGCATATTTTATTTTATAATAATCACTTTTTATTATTATTATTATTATTAGTAGTAGTAGTAGTAGTAGTAGTAGTAGTATAACAGTATTGTTATTCTTATGTAGAATTAAAGAGACTTATTATTTTGCTGTCAAATTTAGAAACGTGTTTGTTACACGTATGTAAATTAGATAGTCAAACGAAAAAAAAAAAGAGTTACTCTTTCTCTAAATTCCAACAGAAACATTAAGGAATATTAAAGAATGTGTAAATTAATACAGGATGAGATGGTGAGCGCAATTCATAGGAATACAAAGAGTTGTACAACAGTTGTAATGTTATACTTTTGTTGAGGTTGAAGGTTCAATCCTCGGTGCGAGAGATACGTAAAATACAATTACTGACACAAGGAAAGCACGCTACCCTCGCCGATTAAATAAAGCGCTCCATTCGAAATAACGTGCAGAAAGATTCCCGAGTTCGACAAGATACACTTGAAATGTATCGGAGTTTACCTTGACTAAAACGATGTGAAACTATATATGAGAACAGGTGATTGGAGAATACAAACAATGCGAGAATGGTTCTTATTCTGCAAAAATCCGCATTAAGAATAACATGCGTCCTTTCAATCTGCGCATTAAGTAACTAAAATATTATTTCTAATTAAAACGTGACGGATGGACAGATTTACTTGAACGGATATAAAAAATGTAAAGGTTAAGCGTGACAGACCAAAAGACCACTTAAAAGTGATGAATGGCTTTCGTATTGAAGAAGTACTCTGCTTTTACTCCTCGTTTTAAATTGAAAAAATACAGGGTGAAACGATTAAAATGTCGCCCTAGAAAAGACGAAATAATTTAATTTCCGTTTTAAGAAAACCAGCTTTAGTTGTTTTTTTTTTGGGGGGGGGGCAGACCATCTACTAGTTGGCTAGTTGTGTGCAAATACCAAGATCGATAAGATCCTTCTATCATGTCTGAAAGTGACACAATGTTAAACGAGCGAGATCTCATGCTCTCTACCGATCTAAGTTTTGACAACAGGACCATTGCCAGCACCCTCAAAATGCAAATCCGGACGTTTCAACGAAGTCTTCGGCCACTGTTATGGTGTGGTTTTAAGTGAGGGACATATTATGCCACATCACATCTTCAAAGTCGGCTCGAAAGTCAACATCAAAGTGCACCTGGACGTGCCGAAAAGTGTGATGATCCGCTGGTGCATTCAGGTGGCCACTGGCAAATCCTGGTTGTGGCAGCAAGACCTGGCGCCGGCCCAAACATCCAAAGAGTAACAGACTTGGCTACAGAAGGAGTACTACGACTTTGTACCCTTCTCTCACTGGCACCCCCTCCTCTCCCGATCTGAACCCGCTCGACTACTTCGTTTGGTCATACGTCGAGAACATCACCAACATGACTTCCTACAACATCAAAGCCAGCCTGATCGCCACCATCCGCCGAGTATTCGCCGAGCTCCCGCCGGCGCTTGTGGAAAAGGCATGCTTCCAGTTCCGGACCCTTACCGAGGCGATGGTTAAGGTGAAAGGTGGCTATATTGAATAGATGTCAACTCTACTAAATAATCAAGTTACCTGAATTATTTTTTCAATAAAAGTTTTAAAATAAAGCTGTAGTGTTGTTTTCTTTAGATGGACAAATTTATCGTACCACCCTGCACATCAGATTACACAGGGTACAAAAACGGTTTCAAAATATGTCCCTTTTCTCCTTCCCTCTGCTACGTTTTTCTCACAGAAGAGACGTTGCGATTCAAACCACTGATTTATCGGTCTTCTCATTGCGGGTGCTCGACTGTGCTTCACTCTATGTTTTTTTTTATAAAACATTTACGGCAAACTCTCAACTACCTACAACAACTATCAACCAGTTCCCTTACTTTCAATCTTTGCATAAATCTAAACGAAAATTCCATTAGCAAAACAATTTTTTTTTCACAGAATTTCTCATCTATGGAACAATACCTCGGAGCTGCTGCTCAGATGACTATAACATGGTGGTTTTCAAGTCCACTGTAAACAAGTTCTTGATAAGTTATCGTCTAAAATAAATTATTTCATATCGAATTTCCACTATCACCGATCATAACGGTGCTGTCTGAATTTGCTAACTCTTCTCCTTGAGTAGTGCCCAGGCCTTGATAAACTGTGACTCAATGATATTAAGAAATTTTCAGTTATGATGCGTCCATTCAATCTATGCGCTTTGCGAGGAAAACGATATTTTTGGTTTAAGCATGGTAGATCGACGAACAGACAAACGTCACTTAATGAATTTCTTGCGTGAATCTGATAATGTTTGTCCATTGCTTGCGAAAATGACCATCATCATGCAATTGTCCTGTAGGTTCAAAGGTGGCTTGTCAGACCGATTCGAGCTCTCCATGTTGGATACCGCTTAGATAATACTGTATCAGTGGTGTTAACTGCTCTGTCTTTTTTAATGTCACGTTTTCTCTTGTGTTCTTCATAGCGTGCGAATTCAGCAATTGTAGCCCTTTTGTTAGTTGCAGCACGCCAGGTACATCTGTCCTTGATCAGTTTTTCCAATGAGTTAAAATACAAACCGAACTGTTCGAGAGAGACCTTCAGATTGTCGCTGAACGATTTCCCTTGTCCTCTTGCGGATCTTTCATTTCGATAGTTCGCTGTAAATGAGCTATTTTCGGAACCTTGAATAAGGCATGCGGCATATATGACCTGCCCAACGCACCTGACACTGCTGTAACATTGTGTGTACTGGCAGAATGTATGGCCGGGCTAGAACCTCTGTGTCTGTATTTTGATCTTGCGACTTAATTTTCTAACAATCTACAGGGGAAGGTCATATAGAAATCGTTCAGTTTCTTTGCATGTCTGGCATATACAATCCAATCTTCTAGTTGTTTTTAACAACGTTTCGGCCAATTATTCCTCTGGTCTTCGTCAGGTGATAAACCGCGACGGAATAGGAATGCTGGGCCTCTAAACTGTATTTTCAGTAATTACTACCTTCCACAGTTGTCGTCTCACCACGTTTAGGCCAATTAAGACTTTGGCCGGCTTTAGGTAGTATTGAAACCGCTATCTTTAGACAATGCTCATCTGGAACCGTAGAGATTCAACGTCTCTATCCACTGCGTCACGGGCCCCGAATGGCGATCAAGTTTTGATTTTTTGGTCTTGTATATCCATGTTTTTCGTTCTTATTTGATCCTCCATTGTCAGGTCCGTACTTATTTTTATTATTTATTTTATTTATTATTATTATAATTATTATTATTATTTGGAATCTTTTTAAGATGAGCAATTTATTTATTTATTTATTTATTTGTTTATTTATTTATTTATTTGTTTATTTATTTATTTATTTGTTTATTTATTTATTTATTTATTTGTTTATTTATTTATTTATTTGTTTATTTATTTATTTATTTGTTTATTTATTTATTTGTTTATTTATTTATTTATTATTTTATTTATTTGTTTATTTATTTATTTATTTGTTTGTTTATTTATCTATTTGTTTATTTATTTATTTGTTTATTTGTTTATTTATTTATTTGTTTGTTTATTTATTTGTTTATTTGTTTGTTTATTTATTTATTTATTTATTTGCGGACAATTATCTTCATCTTCTAGTCGCTGTTTTACAACGTTTCGGACAATTATTCCTCTGGCCTTCGTCAGGTGATAAACCGCGGCGGGATAGAAATGCCGAGTCACGTGGTGAGACGACAAAAACTATGGAAGGCATTAATTACTGAGGATACAGTTAAGAGACTCAGCATTCATATACCGTCGCGGTTTACCACCTGACGAAGTCCAGAGAAATAGTTGGCCGAAACGTTGTGGAACAACAACTAAAAGATGAGGATGATAGTCCGTTGTGGAACAACAACTAAAAGATGAGGATGATAGTCCGCAAATCACTAAATAGATAAATAATTATATAAATTACCCATCTTAAAAAGATCGCAATATTAAAAAAAGAATATACCATTCGGTACTGATCTGACCATATGAACAGTCCAAGTTTCACATACACGTATGAGGATGGTAAGAATCATAGCTCTAGTTTGATCTGGAACCGAATTCCCCTGCGCTCGTATACGTAAATCTGAACATGCTTACATGACGCGTGACAGACCAGCAGTGTTGCTTGAGCGGATCTAAACATTCCAAACCGAAAACGTTACAAAAGAACTAACAGACAGATCCTATACAACTATCGCGAGGACGTATATGCAGATAAAATCGGTGAACACACCGCAAGCGAGAGACATAAATATGAATCTGTTCAATAAAAGTCGGGAGAAAATAATAAACTTCTTTGTTCCTATACTCGTGTAAAGTGATAATTATTTTCCCTTTCGGCGAAGACAATGCCCAAAATAGGTTCATTTGTTTTTACCTTGACTGCGGTAGAGAGGGCAAAAGAGCGTCGGGCTCAGCGCCAATTTTTTCATTTGTTGGGAGGCTCCCAGCTTGTGGGTCGCAAGATGCTTCACCATCATTTTATTTGTTTTATTATTTATTTCATCGTTTCGTCAGGTCTATCTAAGCTATCAAGGCCGATACGTTGGTACCGAGTTTCACACTCTTCAGATTATTTGAGTACCACTTTTAAGCGATTGTTATCTTCGCTTGCCCATGCATTTATAAACCTTTATAAAGGGTGGAACGATAAAAGTGTCGCCATAAAGGAAACAACGTTACAGCTTTATTTTTAAATTTTTATTGAAAAAAATCAATTCGTGTCACGTGATTATGTAGCAGAGCTCGTATCTATTCAATGTAGCTGCCTTCAAGTCTAATCTCCGCCCCGATATGGATCCGGAACTAGGAGCATGCTTTTTCCACAAGCGCCAACAGAAGGTCGGCGAATACTCGATGTATGGCGGGCATCAGGCTGGCTTTGGTGTTGTGGAAGGTCACCTATGACCAAATGAAGTCGTTCAGCAGGTTCAAGTTGGAGAAAGTGAGGGGGCAGTAGGAGAAGGATACAAAGTCGTAGCACTCCTTCTGAAATCAAACCTGGGTCTATTTGGACTTGTGAGCCGGCGCAGAGTCCTGGTGCTACATCAAGGGTCTGACAGCGACCACCTTATTTCACCAGGGGATCACCACACTCTACAACACATTCAGGTACACTCTGGTGTTGACTTTAAAGCTGACTTTGAAGATATGAAGTGACATGATGTTGTCCTCACTTGAAATCAAAGACCACAAACGCGGCCTGAAACTTCATTTTCATCACTCCGAGCATGTCCCTGTTATTCGTGGCAATCCAGCAATGCTTTTTGAGGATGCTGGCAATGGTCCTGTTGTTATAATTTGGATCGGTAGAGATCATAAGTTGTACAGTGGCATATCTCCGATCTCGCTCGTTGAGCATCTGTCACTTTTAGACATGACAGAAGGCTCCTATTGCACTTAGAGTTTTGTATGCACTGGCCAACTAGTAGATGCTCTGCGACAAAAAAAAAAAAATAAATTAAAACAGGTTTTCATAAGACAGAAATGGAATCATGTATTTACTAGCGCGACAATTTCATCGTTCCACCCTGTGCATTATCTTCATCGTCGAACCAGATTCCTGCTCGTCGCTGAATACAATACTACTGAAACGCCGATGTTCACACAAACAATTATTTAAAACTCTTGGCTACATTAAGCCAAAACGGGGTTTGTTTACAATCCAAAGGGGTACGAAAAAGTGATAAAAAATGTATAACAAATAAATGTTATCAAAGATAAGTTACTCTTCTACCTATTTGGGAAGATTTTTAGTGGTTTTATTCAATTTCGTTTCGAAAAATATATAGCGCAGAGCATTAGGTTCGAACAAGAAAAATGGCCGTGTATTCACCCTGAAATATTTAAAGTTATTTATAATTACTTAAAAAATAAAAAATATACAAAATACTGTTAGAAAACAATCCAATATGTCACTGTAACATAGTTAAGATAGGTAGAAGAGTAACTTATCTTGTCTTTGGTAACATTTATTTCTAATACATTTGTTTGTTTTTTTACCACTTTTTCGTACCTTTGTCGATTGTAAAGCAAATCCGCTAAAATGTTGAGCGCTCGAGCCTTAGTCTTTACTGTTTTAGCTATCGTATATCGGAAAAGAAATAGCTAAAAAATAAATCGATTTTAACGTATAAATGTACATTTGTGCATGCGTATAAAAGCACTTTAAGTTGACTTATGCTTGCCATATAATTTTTTTCTTATTTTGACCTCTTACCAGCTATATATATATATGTATATATATGTATATATATGTGTGTGTATATATATATATATATATATATATATATATATATATATATATATATATATTAGTGATGGGATGATTCCAATATTTTTCCCGATTCTGATACAATTACCGATTCCGATGACGATTCTCTATAAATCTCGAATTACCTATAAGATTGTAAATTTCCCCGATTTTCGAAATAACACGTGTTTAATTTGCAGATATTTCCCTAAACGTCAAAATACACTTGTGGAGGATGATCTATCGATTTTAGCTTCACTGGTAATTTAAAATCAATAAATATTTATTATTTTATTATTATTACAAGCAATGGAAGATTTTAGTTTGAACAAAATCAAATTAAAAAAGACAATAAACCAATGCTTACTGATGTTACGTTTACACAAAGAGACCTGACCGACGCGATAGATGAACTCAGAGCCAACTCTGCGGCAGGTCCCGACCGTTTCCCAGCGCTACTCCTTAAGGAATGTAAAAAGCAGCTGGCTAAGCCACTATTCATATTATGGAGGGCATCACTGGACAAAGGGATAGTCCAAGCCGACTCTAAGCGCGCTAACATTATCCCAATATACAAAGGTGACGGTCGATCTCTCCCCAAGCAATATCGACCAGTGGCACTAACATCCCACATTACAAAAGTATTCGAAAAGGTCCTTCGAAAGTACTTGGTGGAATTCCTCAACAACCACAGTCTGTTCAATCCAGGGCAGCATGGATTCAGAACCGGAAGATTCTGCTTAAGTCAGCTTCTAATCCATCATGATAGGATCATTAATACTATAGACAATGAATGTAATGTCGACGTGATATACCTAGACTTTGCAAAGGCGTTCGACAAAGTGGACTTTGCAGTAACCATCGAAAAGCCCCAACATCTTGGAATTGAAGGTAAATTGATCCTATGGATTAAATCATTCCTAACAGATCGCTACCAGACAGTTGTAGTAAATGGCTCTGTATCTCCCCCGACCAAAGTGCTATCTGACGTTCTCCAAGGTTCAGTACTTGGTCCGCTGCTGTTCCTCGTACTAATCGGCGACATAGACGAAAAAGTCAAATCGTCTTTCGTCTCAAGTTTTGCCGACGACACCAGGATTGGCAGGAAAATAAAAGATTCTTCTGATGTACAAGCTCTCCAAGATGATCTAGACGCTATCTACCAATGGGCGGATGACAACAATATGCAGTTTAACTCCGGGAAATTCGAGTGTATCAAATACGGTAGAAGGAAGGACCTGAGAGAAGCATCTAAGTACTCGACCCAAGACGGGAAGCTAATTAAAACCAAAGATACTGTGCGCGATCTGGGAGTAACGTTGGATTCTGATGGTACATTCACCTCCCAGATCGACAAAGTTTGTTCAACTGCACGGAGCATTTCCAGTTGGATTCTACGCACTTTTAAAACGAGACAAAAAAAACCTAATGCTGACACTCTGGAAGTAGCTGGTGTTGCCACATATTGATTACTGTTGTCAGCTGTGGACTCCGGACAGAAAAGGTCATATTCAAGCATTAGAGGCCATCAATAAGTCGTTTCTAAGAAAGATAACTGGTTATAGTCAATTGAATTATTGGCAACTGCTGGATACGTTGAATATCAAATCGATTCAACGCAGGCAAGAAAGATATTCAATCATCTATACCTGGTGTATGATGGAGAACCAGGTGCCCAACGCTGGTATACAGCACCATATCTCAAAACGTGGCAGAAGGTGTATGGTACCACCCCTAACCAGTGCCAGGGACAACTGGATCCGACGGCTCAGGGAATCAAGTTTAAATTCCCGGGGTCCTACGCTCTTCAATTGCCTACCACGTAACATCAGAGAGATCACGAACTGCAAAACAGAATCGTTCAAGTCGGCGCTGGATACCTGGCTGAAGTCTGTACCAGACGAACCTCAGATCCCCGGTTATACCGCTATGAGACGCAGTGAATCCAATAGCTTACGCCACATGCTTGTCTGTGTAAAGAGGGACAGCGAAACGGTGCAGCGGTCTATTGATTCGACGCCGCCTATACCGTCCCAACTGGAGGCCGCTTGCCACAGTGACCTTGGAGGGCTCTGACCGCCGAAAGACATCACAAAAAAAAAACAATTAAAAGAATCATTTTGGCATCGGAAAATAAGCAACAATTTTTCTGATTCCGATACTGATTCCGATACCTCCAAATCTTCCGATTTTTCTGATTCCCGATTCCGATTAATCGTTCTAACACAAGGAGATGCCCTTTGTAAAAAATAACAGATTGGGTTTGATATCTATATATATATATATATATATAGATAGATAGATAGATATAGATATAGATATAGATATATATATATATATATATATATAGTAAGTTATAAAATATATATGGCGATTAAGCTACACTGAATATTCCGCGTTTCATCCACTCTAGGACTCTTCAGGCTTATGCGCATAAGCCTGAAGAGTCCTAGAGTGGATGAAATGCGGAATAT
The DNA here is from genome assembly GCF_053919585.1 of Euprymna scolopes. Lineage (NCBI taxonomy): Eukaryota > Metazoa > Mollusca > Cephalopoda > Sepiida > Sepiolidae > Euprymna > Euprymna scolopes. The sequence goes on along the minus strand of NC_136508.1, from coordinate 24,835,045 downwards.
ATATTTTATAACTTACTAACTAGCTCTACCTACGTATTGAGTACTTTTGAAGTAAATACTTAAAATTTACGCATAAATTTATACTTTCGTATATTAATTTTATGTTAGTAAATTAAGTAACTATATATATATATATATATATATATATATATATATATATATATATATATATACAGACTTATATATATTTATATATATTATTTCATGTATGGAGCTTATTTTCCTTTTTGTTGATTGTAGATTATTTCTTGGGATTCGTTAGATAGCCGCAATTAATTAGATAGCCGCAATTAATTAGATAGCCGCAGTCCATGTGTTAGATAGACAGATAACCCCGGGAAGAGCGGTATACGATGGTTGCACACACGCAGATTGATTCCATGTGAGGAATGCGAGACTTTCCACCATTTTTTATTAGAATGCATAATTAGATCCAGAAATATGAGAAGATATTAGTCAAAGAGTTGAGGCAATGGACAATAGGAAATAGTAAACATTCCAAAGGAAAAATGTTTATATAAATCGACACAAACAGAAAACGGTTACGTGGAGGAAAGCGAGAGAGGGGGAGGGAGAAAGAGATAAAAAGCTGTCGCTTCATCACCGCCGGTATCCACACCTTGGTATATTGGTTTATATTGGAGGAGATGATATATTAAAACGTGTCATGAGTTATCTAGTGGATGTAAGATATTGTTCTTTTAACAGACACATAATAAACGTATGAATCGTATGTATGTTGTTTAGCTAGGAGGACATGAAATTGACGTGTAAACTGAATAATGTTGTATCAGACTTATCACACGGGATATTTTTACAGTTCATATATAAGAAGAATAATATTTGCTTCATACCTTTTTCTTGAAGAGTTTTTCTGTATCTTCCCGCTGCTCCGTGACGAACCATGAAGCGATCAGCACCATAAAATTGAGACATCTGTTCTTATTTGTGAAACCATTAAAACATCTCTTTATATTTTTATAATATAAATTTATTTCATTTGTCTCAATTGGTTTTCACAGGATCTGCAATTAGTCTACATTTTCTGTTCTTACAGCCCGCTCCTAGATGTCTGTCCATCCTTGTCTAGACGTCTGTCTGCTCACGTGGTCAATCTTCAACTCTCTGAATCTCTCCAAAACTAACTACATCACGTGTTCTCTTACGTCACCTAATTACGTGTCTCATACCAATCTAATCCACAACTAGTTCTTTGTTTATCCAAATCCAAAAGAATGTTTACATCTATTTTCTATTTTCACATTCCTTTTGCGATTTACACGTCAATCATTTCTTCCTCGATTTAATTGTTTATTCTTCTAATCATAATAACTGATCCAGCGAGCATCCGTCGCTCAAATCAATTAATAAGAATACAATAACAATAATAATAATAATGTTTTGACCATTGCTTCCGCTTGGCACAGTTAACAGATACTACGCTATAATCACAGCCTAAAGGGTCATAACATTACACTCTTACGCCACGCTCCTTCACTAATGTCAAAATACCAGTCATAACTTTAATTGCAAAACTGTTTGTCGGTGTGAAATAAAAGCAATATATATTTTTATAGATCAGCTGTGTTGTGTTTTACTCGCAATGTGTATGTATCGTAGACAAGAGTAAATTTAACTGTTATATAAACTGATAAGCACGTTTTGAATGACCGGCAAATGCATAACACTTAGTGCCAACATTCCAACGTCCATTTTTTAAAGAATTTCTATTAACAGTCTTTTTCCCGAGAAGTTTCCATTTGTGGAATATTTTACCACCGTATTGCTTTCTGTGCTTAAACATGATCATCTTCAAATTCAATCAGCACGTATTTATAAACTGTCTTCATAATTAATACAATTTTGTTCATTTTCAATCTTCTTATAATATTCTTCATCATTATACTGACAATCTATTCATTTCAGTAACTTTTTTCATCGAATAGTTTTTAGCCTTGATAATTTGTGACTCATTAGTAACGCAAATCAAAGTGATAAAATTATAAAAAATTATAAGAATGAGCAAAGAATATGGAAACAAAAAAAAAACAATTGGACATTTTTGAAAGAGAAATGGTACTTTGATATCAAATGAGATTTTTTTTATATATATAATAACAGAAAATTTTCAGATTTTACTTTTAATATTATAAGAGAAAATAACGAAATAAAACAAAATAAAAATTGAACATGAATGCTGGTCGTAGTAATATTCGCACCAAAGAGAAAACAAATAATAATTCTCTTTAAATCAATAATTCCGGACATGTTTTTATTTTTTGCATTTGATTTTTATTTACTAGTATTTGTATTAATGTTGTTGTTTTTTTCATATCGTTTAAACTAAAGAATTAATGACGTAGTTCGCCAATTGAAGTAGCGACAACGACTTAAACTTTGTCATAGAATAATAGACTTCCGGAAAGGAAACGAATTAACAGGAATGGATGTTTTAAATACGCATCCATTTAAACTCTGCGTTTAGTGAAAATATACTATTTCAAACATAAGCGAGACAAATGGATTGAAATGTTATTTTCAACTTCGGCGTGACGAACAGACATGCGGAAAGAACCGCTTGTGTGAATATAACGAACACTAAAACGGAAATGGTTTCATTGTTTACCCTCTTTCTTTGATTGGTAACGTTTTTGTGTGTAGTTAAGAACCACACCGACATTTAATACGAGTTAGGGTTACGTTATGTTAGTTATGTTTTAGTGACGGACGAAACTGAACGATTTAAATGAAACATGCATTATAATAAGATGAAAAAAAATGAAATATTGAAATAATAGAAGTGTCACCAGATAGTAAGTGCTATCTAAAAGATAGCAGAGTTTTATGAATGAAAAATTTGAGAAATACGTAATTTTACAAGAAAACATTTTTATATAAGAATATAATAGTAATTTTCATGTTAATAAATTTTCATAATACAACACGTGTTTTTTCTAAAGAAGTTGAGCGATTATTCATTATAAGTCAAAATGTCCATTGTATGAATATGTGCGTATCTGAGTATTTGGCAGCGTGGTATCATGTATGCTTATCTGCGTTTACTTTTCATTTTTTTAGTGTGTCTATGGATGTGTGAGGTGACGCTGATACATATCAGATATATAATCACTGTTCTTTTGCCTTGCCATTCCGACCCAAACACATGCGGTGGGATGTTGAGTAGACGTTCTTGGGTTCCTTTCGTTCCGCGCCTGTTGAAGGATCTATAAAACTGATTTTCTTAACTAGGATTAAAAGGAATTTTTAAGTTTGTTGGCTTACTATATTCACGTATAAGTGTTTTTTTTGGGGGGGGGAGATTTTATTGATTTTAAATTCTTTGGCATAACGCTTCATATCAACTTTGTTAGTTTTAGGAAGTGACGAAAAGAGCGTATCGAAACGAACAGAAGAAAAAAAGAGGATAAGCAATTAGAACCATTTACGTTTAAGGATTCGTTCGAATCGAATCTCGATGTCTCATCTACCACAACCATAGAATAAATATCAGATTAACATTATTGGAGAGATGAGTCACAAAAAACTACGAGATGAAACCATAAAAAGTGTTGCCATAAATAAAACAACACGACAGCTTTATTTATATTATTCCTTAATTGGAATTCATTTTTTTGAGATGAGCATTATATGTTAATGTTATATGAAGGCCAGAGGAAGTTGGCCGAAACGTTGTGAACCAATAAAAAGATCCAAAAACAACAACTAATAAAGATGAGACTAATAGTCCGAAATAAAAAAATAAAAATTAACTACAGCTTTATTTGTAAACTTTTATTGAAAAAATGAACCCAGGTAACTTATGTAGTAGGACTGACATCTATTCAATGTAGCCGCCTTCCGCCTCATTCACCGCCTTGATACGAGTCCAGAACTAGGAGCATACCTTTTCCACGAGCGCCGACAGGATCTCTGCGAATATTTGGTGGATGGTGGTGATCATGCTGGCTTTGGTATGGTGGGAGGTCATGTTGATGATGTTCTCGAGATATGACTAAACGAATTAGTCCATCGGGTTCAGATTAGGGAAAGATGGTCCATATGAGAGAAGGGTACAGAGTCATAGCAGTCCTTCTGAAGCTAAGCCTTGGTCTCGGACTTGAGGGCCGGGGCCGAGTCCTGCTGCCACACCCAAGGTCTTCCAGCAGCCATCTGATTGCACCAGAGGATCCACAGTCTTCAGCAAATCCAGGTACACTTTGGTGTGGACTTTCAAGCCGACATCGGAGATGTGAGGTGGCATGATGTACGAGGGGCGTGCATAAAGTAATGCCCCTCACCCACTTCCCGTTGTCTGATCTAGCTGAAATTTTGCATGTGCAATCATTTATATCTCTACGGGTTATGTGGCAACTTACAGCTCTGAACTAATTGTGGTTTCTGTTTTACAGGTGTTTGAACTGAGTCAGATGTGAAATGGAGCCTGTTAAAAGTCGAGCAGTGATCCGGTTTTTGTATTTGAAAGGACGCACACCATAGTAGACCTTTGATGAAATGGAAGAAACTTATGGTAATAATGCCCCATTATATGACCTTGTAAAACACTGGCATCGTGAATTCAAACATGGCCGGAAGTCCGTGGAAACAGCTCCCAGACCTGGTCGTCCCCTTCTGCCATTGATGAGGTATCTGTCCATCAAGTAGAGGCTGCTATTTTGGAAGATCGGCGCATTACTATTCGCCAAATAGCCCAAGGTGTCAAGATTAGTACAGAGCCTGTGGAAACTATCATTCAGGACCATTTACATATGCATAAGATGTCTGCCAGATGGATTCCCAGGTTGCTCAAACCATTCCAGAAACGAGAACGCGTCGAGTGCTCGAGGATGAATTTGGAAATGTGCCAAGAAGATGAGTCAAAGTTTTTCAAAAAACTGATTACACAGAATGGAACTTGGGTCCATCACTATGAGCCAGAGACTAAAGCCCAGTCAATGCAGTGGAAGCACTTAGACTCACCACCTACCAAGAAGACAAGGGTGCAGCCCTTCGCTGGCAACGTCATGCTCAAAGTCTTCTGGGACTAGGACGGAGTAGTGATGACAGATTTCCTGGCAAAGGGTACCACAATTACAGGAGCCTATTATGTTTCACTTTTGAGGAAATTAAGGGAAGTTATCAAAATCAAGATCCGGGGCAAGATCAGCAAAGGTACCCTCCTCCTGCAGGACACCGCTCCGGTCCACAACTCGCAATGTCGCCAGATCAGAAGCACGGGCGTGAGGTTATGAAATCTACCTATCCTCCCTACGGTCCTGACCTTGCACCCTCTGACTTTTACCTCTTCCCAGCCATGAAGTTGTTTTTAAAGGAAAGCGTTTCTACAAAAACGGTCTCCAGAGCTGCATCAAACGATGGGAGAAATGCATAACTCTGGGCGGTTCCTATGTAGAGAAAGATTAATAACTGTGCCAAGTTTCGTTGCTCTACTTCTATGGGAAGTGGGTCAGGGGCATTACTAATTGCACACCCCTCGTAGCTCTCACTTGAAACCACACAAAAGACAATAACCGTAGCCAGAAACTTTGTTTTCGTCACCCTGGGCACGTCCCTGTTATTCGTGACAATTCAGCGAGCGATGCATTTCCAGGATGCTGGCAATGGTCCTGTTGTAATAACTTGAATCGATAGAGAGCATGAGTTGTACAGCGGCGCATCTCCGATCTCGCTCGTATATATTGAAAATTGTGTCCTTTTCAAACATGATAGAAGGCTCCGATCGCTCTTGGGATTCGTACACAACTGACCAAGTAATTGATAGTCTGCAACAAAAAAGAAAAACCGGTTTTCATCAAATGGAAATAGAATCATGTCGGCTTTTCTATAGCGACAGTTTTATCATTTCAATCTGTATAAAATAGTGATATAGGTTATCTTCCCCTGTTAAAGTTTTTAAAAAATATTGTAAACAAATGGAGTTTTGAATTTTAATAATAACAATTTCCTTAAATCGAATTAACACATAAAATAATTTTATATATATATATATATATATAATAGTAACAAAACTATTTCGTCATTTAATGAATTCAAACATTTCGTCATTTAAAGAATTTTTTTTCCTTTTGCCGTGGGGTCAAACAACATTGGCAGTGTACAAAACCATCCTCGAAATTTAGTAAACGCGGACCTTTTCGCTTCCCTGCTTCCTCCTTCTCACAGAAGAGACGTTGCAAATCTGTGTCTGCTCTATTGTTATTTTTGTGATAGGTGCTCGACTGAGCTCCAATATATGGTCCTTGACTATAAAACGTTCACAAAAAATACTCACCTTACTGCAACAATTGCCACAAATTCATTCACTTTCGATCTGAACGGAAATTCCATTAGCAGAGTTTCTTTCCTAGAACTGTTCGTCTAGTCCTTATAATTAAAAACAATACTTCCCGGACAACAAAATCAGTCGATGAAACCAATGTAATCTACAAATTCAAATACCCCTTGAGAGAATTCATCTCTAACACTTACAGATACATCGGACATACAACTAATACACTGTCCAGACGATTGATGATGATGATGAAAAGTTAATGAGTTCATATTCTTTTGATAAGTAAGCGCGAAATAAATTCAAAAATTGGCATAATAATTACCTGAATAATATTGCGCTACGAAACAGATGCTGTAAAGAATTGAACATTTTGTCATGCTTAAAGAAATAAACCGTAAGATATATATATATATATATATATATATATATATGACAAAAAACAGTTGACCATCCATATATATATATATATATGTATATATATATGTGTGTGTGTGTGTGTGTGTGTGTGTGTGTGTGTGTGTGTGTGTGTGTGTGTGTGTGTGTGTGTGTGTGTGTGTGTGTTGGATATTGTTACTCAGGGAACCCGACGCAAAAATGAAATGAGTATTCAAGTCAAAAGAAAATATGTGACTGACTTTTCGGGTTAGAAAAATCTCAACGTGATTATACTCGCTATGTTTAGCCACACTCATGAGTTTTTTTTTTCTATTTCGACGCGGGATTTACAATTGAAATAATACAAGAGTCAATGTTATCGTTTTGTTTTCGTAATTTCTTGGTCCAAATGTATGACTTATAAATCAAAATAGCCTCCCCTCAGGAAAATATTATATATATAATATATATATATATATATATATATATATATATATATATATATATATATATATATATATATATATAGTGAATAAATGTAATTACATTCAGTTTCTTAAATAAGGATTGGTATATATTATAAGAAGATATATTTCTACAGATATACATACATATATATATATATATATATATATATATATATATATATATATAATCTGCAATATCATAGTTTCAACGAATGTCCTTTCCAAATATAGTTTATCCTCAAAAGATTTCGGAAACATAGTTGAACAAAGAAATATAATTACTTTTCGAAGATGGCTATTTCAGAAATACATAACCTCTTTTTCAACATGGTGTTTTTATGAAATATATTATGAAGGATATTGTTACCATCAAACTAATTTATATTAGTAATGATTACCTTAAAAAAGCAATTAAAAACATAACAAAATCCTAACCCCAATCAAATAAAAAAGCTAAAACATGCAGTTGTATAAATAAATAAAAATGCCCCATAAACAGAAGTGTTTAACAACATCAATACAACTAAGTTAGCAAGTTTCATGATCCAGTGTAGTTAAGATTTAAAATCTCATTAGGTTTGGTTTCAACAATGACGAAACACATGTCCGTTTATATATACACACATATACAGTGAGTTAGGGTTATACAGTGCAATAAGTATCCGATACAAAGCAAAAAGTTCATTAATTTTTATTACATGAAAATAAAAAGCGATAACAAAATGCTATTCTCATGTATTTTGTATGATAAATACAAATCTCGTATAAAAAATCACATATAATTAGCATTCATTAGATAACTACATAACTGTCATATCTAAGGTTCAAAAGGTATCCAACACACACAAAAAATGGTATTAGTTTTTAGTCATATGGCTTTTACGCGCCATAACAGCTTCCAAACGTTTTGGATACTTTCTTACAACGTAACTCTCTGAACCAACACATGACAAATATTTGGCTATTTAAAACAATTTTTGGATACATTCTTACAACGTAACTCTCTGAACCAACACATGACAAATATTTGGCTATTTAAAACAATTTTTGGATACTTTCTTACAACGTAACTCTCTGAACCAACACATGACAAATATTTGGCTATTTAAAACAATTTTTGGATACTTTCTTACAACGTAACTCTCTGAACCAACACATGACAAATATTTGGCTATTTAAAACAATTTTTGGATACTTTCTTACAACGTAACTCTCTGAACCAACACATGACAAATATTTGGCTATTTAAAACAATTTTTGGATACTTTCTTACAACGTAACTCTCTGAACCAACACATGACAAACCTTTGGCTATTCAAAACAATTTTTGGATACTTTCTTACAACGTAACTCTCTGAACCAACACATGACAAATATTTGGCTATTTAAAACAATTTTTGGATACTTTCTTACAACGTAACTCTCTGAACCAACACATGACAAATATTTGGCTATTTAAAACCATTTTTGGATACTTTCTTACAACGTAACTCTCTGAACCAACACATGACAAACCTTTGGCTATTCAAAACAATTTTTGGATACTTTCTTACAACGTAACTCTCTGAACCAACACATGACAAATATTTGGCTATTCAAAACAATTTTTGGATACTTTCTTACAACGTAACTCTCTGAACCAACACATGACAAATATTTGGCTATTTAAAACAATTTTTGGATACTTTCTTACAACGTAACTCTCTGAACCAACACATGACAAACCTTTGGCTATTCAAAACAATTTTTGGATACTTTCTTACAACGTAACTCTCTGAACCAACACATGACAAATATTTTGCTATTCAAAACAATTTTTGGATACTTTCTTACAACGTAACTCTCTGAACCAACACATGACAAATATTTGGCTATTTAAAACAATTTTTGGATACTTTCTTACAACGTAACTCTCTGAACCAACACATGACAAATATTTGGCTATTTAAAACAATTTTTGGATACTTTCTTACAACGTAACTCTCTGAACCAACACATGACAAACCTTTGGCTATTCAAAACAATTTTTGGATACTTTCTTACAACGTAACTCTCTGAACCAACACATGACAAATATTTGGCTATTTAAAACAATTTTTGGATACTTTCTTACAACGTAACTCTCTGAACCAACACATGACAAACCTTTGGCTATTCAAAACAATTTTTGGATACTTTCTTACAACGTAACTCTCTGAACCAACACATGACAAATATTTGGCTATTCAAAACAATTTTTGGATACTTTCTTACAACGTAACTCTCTGAACCAACACATGACAAATATTTGGCTATTTAAAACAATTTTTGGATACTTTCTTACAACGTAACTCTCTGAACCAACACATGACAAATATTTGGCTATTTAAAACAATTTTTGGATACTTTCTTACAACGTAACTCTCTGAACCAACACATGACAAATATTTGGCTATTTAAAACAATTTTTGGATACTTTCTTACAACGTAACTCTCTGAACCAACACATGACAAATATTTGGCTATTCAAAACAATTTTTGGATACTTTCTTACAACGTAACTCTCTGAACCAACACATGACAAATATTTGGCTATTTAAAACAATTTTTGGATACTTTCTTACAACGTAACTCTCTGAACCAACACATGACAAATATTTGGCTATTTAAAACAATTTTTGGATACTTTCTTACAACGTAACTCTCTGAACCAACACATGACAAATATTTGGCTATTTAAAACAATTTTTGGATACTTTCTTACAACGTAACTCTCTGAACCAACACATGACAAATATTTGGCTATTTAAAACAATTTTTGGATACTTTCTTACAACGTAACTCTCTGAACCAACACATGACAAATATTTGGCTATTCAAAACAATTTTTGGATACTTTCTTACAACGTAACTCTCTGAACCAACACATGACAAATATTTGGCTATTCAAAACAATTTTTGGATACTTTCTTATTCATAATTTTTTTATATAAGATTTATATATATCATAAAAGATCAATTGAAACGGCGTTTCATTATTGTTTAGTTTTCGTGTAATCTCTCACAGTCTGCAGAGGATTTAAACGTTCCTAATGGTTGAATATCCCAGCAGGACAACGATCCCAAGCACACAACTAAGGCAACATGATTTCGGGAGAAGGAAATAGAGGTAATAAGATAGTCAAATCAATCACTTGACCTCAACTTAATTGAAAATCTGTGCCAAAAGTTGTAGTTGATTGTACAAAAGAGCGATCCGAGGAATCTGACAGAACTTAAACGAATTTGCCAAGAAGAGTGGGATAAAATTCCAGTTAACATTTGTAACAATCTTGTAAGAAAGTATGCCAAACGTTTGGAAGCTATTATGGCGAGTAAAGGTCATATGACTAAAAACTAATACCATTTTTTGTGTGTGTTGGATACCTTTTGAACCTTAGATATGACATTTATGTAATTATCTCATGAATGCTAATTATATGTGATTTTTTATACGAGATTTGTATTTATCATACAAAAATACATGAGAATAGCATTTTGTTATCGCTTTTTGTTTTCGTGTAATTAAAATGTATCGGAGACTTATTGCCCCCACTGTATATATATATATATATATATATATATATATATATACATATATATATATGTGTGTGTGTGTGTGTGTGTGTGTGTTTCGTCTTTATTTCGAGTTATTTAGTAATTTAAAATTTATGATTTGAAACGGTTAAATGTCAAATCTAGAATTTTTATTTAAAAAAACAACTGCTAAAATATTTATGCACATATGTAACTAACAGTTTATGCCCGAATAAAGCAAATTATAACACACGCTATATATATATATATATATATATATATATATATATATATATATATATATATATATATATATATATATATATACTTCAGAATAATGTAATGCAATAATGATCTACTGGTATACAAATCCAGTGATTATCGGTCTTACAAAATATTATTGGCGGTAATATTTTTAAAGACAATCCCAGCTAAATGAAAATTGCTCAACATACCAGATAGAGCAAATAAATCATAATTTAGTAATTTAAATTTTATCATGTTAAATGGTTAAATTTCAAACCTAGAATTTTTATTACATGCAAGCCAAAGAATACATTTCAATAAATATATTTCCTTAACCTATAGGTTTCCGATGTTTACCCTCAGAGGAAAAAATATTAGCAAATACTATAAATGGTTTACACCTAATTTGCTAACATAGAAAATCATAATTAAAAGTTTTAAAAGTTTTTAAATAATAAAGTAAGGAAAAAAACGTCATAGTTTATTTATTTTAAATTCATAGAATGACTCAATGATATATATATATATATATATATGCGTGTGTGTGTGTGTGTATGTGTGTGATATATATTGTTAAATAATAATGAATTTTTTATTACCTACAGACACTAGTGTTTCATGCTTACGCAATCATCAGTGTAAGAGGTGAAAATTCCTGCCTCTTGGGAGATTCGAATTAAGCCACGATATATATATATATATATATATATATATATATATATATATATATATATGTTTAAAGAAAAAATAGAAAAAAACGAATGAAATTATTAAAAAATCAACGTTTCGTCCTTGTTTCAGAGGACATCTTCAGGATAATTGAAAATTGACGCACACATATTCGTCCTTTCCCGACATGGGTTGGATTTTAAAAAACTGTCTTTTTTCGCACGATCTATGACTTTTTCTTTTATCACATTTTTATTTCAATTATCCTGAAGATGTCCTCTGAAACAAGGACGAAACGTTGATTTTTTAATAATTTCATTCGGTTTTTTCTATTTTTTCTTTAAACATAACGTCAATCACCGCTGGTATATTTTTTCATTCCTTATATATATATATATATATATATATATATATATATATATATATATATATATATATAAAAAATTTAAATTATTCGTTTTGGATTTGCAGGCGGACATAGATATAGACAGATATATGTCACTTACATTTATATAGATTAATCATTTTCCTTTTTTTCTTCATCTTTTTATTATTATTACTTATTTGTATTCCTATTTCTTTTCTTTTTTTTTTGTTATATCCTCCAATTGTTTTTATATATATTTTTTTTTAATTCTTCTTTTCCTGTTTATCTCAATTTTTTCTTGTTTTCTTTTACAGTATCCTTTCTCTCAACTAACCTTTGTCAATCAGAAGATGAATGACCCTCCCCCACATCCAAAAAAGAAATTTCAGAATGGTTGGCCATGTTGGTGAACTTATTTTTTCTCCACCAAGTAGTTTTCCCGACATTCTTTGCGTCTCTTGATATTTGGTTGAAGCCACAAAAAACGTGGAATAGAAAACAACAGATTTGGATATTAAAATGAGAGTCCTACGTTTGTGTCGTTATCAAAAATAGATACATAATAGCATAGCTAAAATAAACTAATATTATCCTAGCCAAAATATGTGCGTCTATTTTTATAGAATATACATACATACATACATATATATATATATATATATATATATATATATATATATATATATATATGTGTGTGTGTGTGTGTGTGTGTGTGTGTTGCGCGTTCGTCTGTTTCAGTACTTGTCTACGTTGGATTACTATATTTTCATAAGTGTATTGTTGTTATATGTGATTAAAGTCTTTATAAAAAAATTGATACAAACCTGTTTTTATGAAATCTATAGTGTTCGTTTGGCAAACAAAAACGAAAGATAAAATAATATGACTGCTACTTTTCTTTATATGTTTGCTATCTTGGCATCTGCAATGCAAATGAAATGCTTCTGGTTTTGAATAAAAAGGCTTAATTTTAAGATATTCGGGCCGTTTGGGATTGGATGTTGTAGCAGCAAGTGTTGACAATAGTTACCAGTTTAGGAGTAGTTTTGGCAGAAATGCATCAAATTTAACACCGGAAATTGTTGAAAAGTGTAGAATAGGGAATTCTTGACTATTTAATAACATGAATAGAAAATAGTGTTACATTTTTTTACATGGGGGTAACCACTTATCAAGGCCCAGAGGCCACTCGAGAATAAAGGTTAATGAGTATACATTAGTCATTGTGATTTTAGCGTAGTAAACATTAGTGGGAATTTTTTAACTTGGATTACTTAGGGAGACGGTTCAATAAGAACTTGTTCACGTTAGACTTGAAGACAATCAGATTGTAGTCAGCTGGAAAGCAGGCAATCGGAATAGAGTTCCACAGGCGAACAGTTCAAGAAAGAAGCCTTGTTCATGGAATCTACGTTTAGGTGTAGGTACAGATAAAGAGTGTGGGAAATTGTTGATAGTTGTTCTGGGTAGACGAGTGTTTTTCATGAAAGTCTGACGAGGGGGGGAGCATAGATTGAAGTTCAGATGAGCACCTGTCATGAAAATAACGATAAAGCAGGGACAGGCTCGCTACGTCTCTTCTGTGGGAAAGGGATTGCAGGGAAGAGAACAGGCATCCTCCAGCTATAGAGTCTATTTTGCTAAAAATCTCACATGTTGTGTTTTCACCCGTAAGTGACCAAGAAGCAAATCAAATAAAGTCTTTTTGTAACCCTAACCCTAACCCTAATTTGCGCAATCTTTCTATTCTCTTAATCATCGCTGTCTATCGTCGCTGTGTCATGTGTGGTCGTGATCATCCTTTTAACTTTGGCGAAATAAGTTTTTCTTTTCATGAATGAATGGCATAGGGAGACTTTGCTGGTTTTTCAAGATTTTATTGAAAAGAAAAATTTCCTGGAGAGAGCTACGTAACTCATTAATTATCTCCTTAACTTACTCTGTATTAACTTAGTTTTCTAACTTGAGAATTGAAAGACGCAAATAGAAAGCCATCGTAGTGACACTCGCCTTACATTTTTCACATTATTGGGGCGTGTCCCATCGCCATGACTTCCAGAGCAAGACTAATTAGAAAACATTTGTTTTACTCGCTGCAAAACACGATCGTTCAGCTATATGTTTGAGCTAGAGTGGTTTTTATCCCCCCCCCCGCTTCAAATCACCTAATCTCTCTCTGGGTGCATTTCCGTTTGCCTAGATTATCCTAATATGTACTGATGTGACCCTCATCCAAATTCACAATCTTAACTTAATCGCAATTTATAGGCGTAATGTTCCAAACATATCAGGATGACTAAAACTGGCCTTACCTTCGAAACCTGATAGGTAATGCTCTTTTCCCTTCCCTTCAACCTTCTTCCATGGAAGACACGTTGAGAGCATGTCTTTGCTTTTTGTGCCCAACAAATGTGAGCAGACAACGTTTACTACTTTTTTTTTAAATTATTTTAACCTTTTTCTGAAACTGAAAAGTAATAATAATTAATATAATTTATTTCAAAGTATAATTTAATAAATTAATGACGACATTAAGTTTTTGTAGTTCTTGTAGGTAGGTGTCACCGTCAGTGCCTGGTATTCCCAAATGGTCACCCATCTGGTACTGACAAGGCGTAACGTTGCTTAACTTTGGTGATCTCGTGAGAACCGATATATCAACATGATTAGCCACGACTAGGTAGAAGTTCTAAGTAATACGTCATTGTATTATGAGTGTCACACGCATTGAGGACTGACAGTTCAACTTCCAGAAGAATGTAAGTTGCAATTGAATTTTACCAACTACTTTATCCACTACGCCAGGGATGCTTGCTAATAATCAATCTTCATCTCAAAACTTTAAAAAACAGAATCCACCACGATCTTGAATTTGTTGTCTTGTGTTATATTTTAGTGTGATCAAAACACCTCATAAATATACATAAATCAACCTTTTTTTCTTTATCTTTTTACATCCTGTTTATTGAGGCTGGAAATGCTTTGTTTATCAAGAAAAAAAGTCTGTGTTTCCTAGCGAAAGATTAATTATGTTAAATGCGATTCGACCACAACTAAAAAAAGAAGAGATAAAAAAAAATAATAAAGTAGCTCAATTATTTTCCATCGGTGACAACATTTTAGGACTTCCGGTGTCTACCGGAAGCGAGAGATATTATTTCGAGTCGACCCTGATCGACGAATAGAGATAAGTCATCGGGTCATTATATTTGTTTCATAACACTAAACAATAATTATCTGTCCGTGTCTTTCTATCCTTTGTTCGGGTTTGAGTTTCGCTTTATGGATGCTGAACACGACATTTTCACTGCTATAAACCTGAAATGGTTGGCAGAGAGTTCTAGACTAACTTATCGTCATATGACAATGCACAGAAAAATGTGCTTTGTGGAGTAGCTGCTGATATAATTATGTAAAATCGCATTGTTTTAAGATAGGCATATAAACTTATGTCGAAAACACACGCACACATATATGTGATGGGACGATTCTAATATTATTCCCGATTCCGTACTAAATTCTCGATTCCGATACAAGTACCGATTCCGATTCAGGTTCTTTATAAAAATCTTAAATATTTAACTATAGAGTTGTTACTATTTCCATAGAAGCACATGTTAAGTGTGCAGATATTTTCTCGAATATAAAAATACATTTGTAGGGGATGATCTATGGATTTTAGTTTTACTGGTAGTTTAAAATCAATAAATATTTGTTAGTTTATAATTATTATTTAAAATCAATAAATATTTGTTAGTTTATAATTATTATTTAAAATCAATAAATATTTGTTAGTTTATAATTATTATGAGCAGTAGAAGGTTTTGTTTTAAACAAAATCAAATTAAAAAAAAAAAAAGGCCAATTAAACGAATCGTTTTTGGCATCGGGAAATAGGCACAATTTTTTCCAAGTACGATACCGATTCGGACACCCCAAAGTTTCAATTTTCCCGATTCCGATTAATAGTGGCAACACCAACATATATACATCTATGCATTAAATATTTCATGCATAAACTTATGGAAAATACCCATATAACAGAATAAGAGGTAATTACCTGACAATTCAATGAATTATTTCTATAAGTGATTACTCCTGCCACATCTGGACAGGAGCTGCTAAAAACAGCCTATCCTACATTAATAGAGTACAAAATAAACTTCGTGGCTTAGTGGGGGGTGCCCTTTTCTCTTCCCTGCAACCTCTCTCCCACAGAAGAGACGTTGCGAGCCTGTCTTTGTTTTATCGTTATTTCCATGGCAAGTGCTCGTCTGAGCTCCAATCTCTGGTCCCCTCTCGCCAATCTTTCACGATAAACACCCGTCTAGCTGAAACCACTGTCAATAATTTTCCCCATTCTTTATCTGTGCTTAAATCAAAACGTAGATTCCATGAAAAAAGCTTCTTTCTTAGAAGTGCACGCATGTGGAACTCTCTTCCGTTTGCCTGTTTCCCACCTGACTACAACTTGGATGTCTTCAAGTCAAACATAAACAAATTCCTGATAAACCTCCCCCTTAAGTAAGATACTTTATCAAATCTCCATTACTAACGGTTACTACGATATTATCCCATTGATTATTGTACATGCAATAATCCTCATCCACGAGTGGCTTCTGTGCCTTGATAAGTGGTGACTACCATGTAAAAAGAAGAGGTTATGGTAAAGTATTCCAATGAGATTTTAAAAATGCAAATTTAAGGATAATTTAAAAGCATTAAAAAAAAATGACCCTATAAATTATTAAGCGCCAATTTCTACGTAGACTGACTAAAATAAACGATTAAGTATTTGGTTAAAAGCACTTTAAAATGTTAATCCTTGTAATAATATACTTTCCAAAAACTTTAATGAGTGCCCATTTATAAAGTCTTAATGGAATTCTTCTCAAGTATGTCACTGTGTGTCTCTTATGGAATCGTTCTGAAATATTTCAACGTGTTCCCCTATAAATAGTCAAGGGGTTATTTCCATGTATTTTAACGTTGAATTTCTAGTCTAGCTAATACTACCATCGTTATTTTATTTTGTTTCATATAAACTATTAAGCTATCGAACGTAAGACTAGACCAATTCGAACCTGGTAACATGCCAAAGTTGGAGGCCTCCCAAAAGAAAATACTGCACCTGAAAAAAAAAGTAAACTCATTTAGTTTTATATTTTTTTCTTTTTGGTTAATGGGATGAGACTCGACTCTCGAGTTTGAAGTCAGTGAGGCAAGAGACAATTGTAGATGCGCGATCCGGGGAAAGGCCTGCGACTTCGAAGCATACTCTCTAATCTACAGAGTTAAGGGAATTGCCTTGCGCAAATCAGTTAGCAAGAACCAACTGACCGAAGAAAAATCTTAAGGAATTCTATTTACTTTCTAATGATGAAAATCTAGCGATAGTCGAAATTTTCTTGGCAAGCTCTACGAAGCGGCAAAATCTGGCAGGGAAAATTGATTTTCTTCCAGTAGACGTTGTATGTGTGTACATGTGTGTGCGTGCGTGAGTGTGTGTGAGTGTGTTTATGTGTGTATGTGTGTGTATGCGTGTTTGTATGTGTGTGTACGTGCATGTGCGTATGGTGTTTATGTATGTGTGTCTGCGAGCGTGTGTGTATATGTGTGTGTATGTGTGTGTGCGTGTATGTGAATATGTGCATGTATGTGTGTATGTTTGTGTGTGTGCGTGAGAGTGTGTGCGTGTGTGTATCTGTGTGTGCATGTGTGTGTGTGTGTGTGTGTGCGTGTGTATGTGTGTGTTGCTGTTCCTTGAATCACAATGGAAAGAGCGTTTTGTGCGTAACTTATATCGGCATAAAGATACAATGTAACCAGTCCTTGTTTATTTACCTTTCCACAAGGCAAAAGTTAGCTACAAATCGCCTTTTATTTATCCACCTTTCCATCATGGAGCACGCTGGATGGGACAAAAATGAAATTAATTTACCTCAGTCGAAAGGATATCTTTTCCTTTGAGCGAGGACAGAACAGATACTACACTGTAACCCTAGACCGAAAGTAAAATAATAGCTCCCGCACTGTCAGCTAGGCTTTAACGCCTGTCCCATCAATGAAATGTTGCATCCCTCTGCCTGTTTTACAGGTGTTCCGACGAACTACACGCCCTTGTACCCCGCGACATAAATACCCCTAACAAGCCCGACAAACAGCAAAATCCCACCCCTACACAGTAGAGATCTTCAGATTCCAGAAGGCTTTTTACTCTAATAGTTTCTTCGCTAAGACTGCTAGACTTTGGAATTCCTTTTCGGCTTCCTGCTTCTGGCTGTACTGATAATCAGAAGTTCAAGTGTAATATAAACATACATCTTGCTGCTCAACTCCCTATATAGTATTCCTGCAAATTATGTCTCTGATAGTAGCTCCTACATCAAAGTGGCACTTTGCCTTGTTTAGGGTGAAAATTAAATTTAAAAAATTCAACACGTCAACAGAAAAAATATCTCTAATCAGCATTTTATCTGCCACGCTTCCACGTAAAATAGAATTTTTAGTGCTTAACATTCACATTTAATAGAAAAAAATTGTCTCCGTTTGCGTCCAAGAAGTTCTATGACCAGCTCTACGTTTAAAATATCATGTTTTGATCCCCGACAAAAGGAGGGTGGACCTGTAAATTCACCTGTAAGTTCGTCCGTTCGTCTGTCCGCACTTTTCTCAATGACTACGCCTTCGAATTTTTGGAAATTTTGCACAAACATTAAACATGATATGAGTAAAAAAAAAAAAAGTAACGGAACGGATTTTCCGGGAAAACTCCGGTTGCCCCCCTCCCCCAGGTGTGCCTTTCGAGTTAAAATGACTAAAATTTCAACTTTTGTGCTTATTAAAAAATTGAGGCCTTGGATTTTCATAAAACTTTCTGAACAGTTATAACCGATTTCTATATAATTTTGTTTGTCTATACTTTGCGATAACTCTTGGGTGTGCTCCAGGGGCTCTTTTAGGGCAAATAAAACCCCTTAATTTTTAGACTATTTTACCATATTTGTCCAAATTTTTTTTTGTATGTCTATTTAGCAGTTTTGCATGGTGTTGAACTCAAGTTTTAATATGTTAAGGCCTTGAGAACTTTGGGGGCTAAATGGGGGGTGGAGGGGGACAAATGATGAACTTAGTCATTTCTTTCTTTCTTTTCTTTTGCATGGTGCAGAACTCAAAATTATATATGTTAAGGCATAAAACTGAACCGTTTATACATTTTCACTAGGATTTGACATCCTCTGGGGACTTTGGGGGCTAAATGAGGGGCTGCAAATGCAGAACTTAGTAATTTTTTATGCTTTATTTATTGTGCGCTCACGGGGGACCATGTGTGCTTCACGTTTTTTTTTTTTTAGTAACTACTAGATTTCAAACACATTTTTGATGCGTGTAATAATATTCACAAACGTTTTTATTTAAAATATCAACATCTTCGATTTATGATTAATTTATTTCCAATTCATTCTCTATAATTATATTTTTAACAGACATGGTGTAATTTAGAATTTCAAAGAGTGACCCGATAAATTGCTAAACGCTAATTTCTACATGGAATCATTAACCCGTCAAATCCCACTGTCTTATAAATAAGACACCAAATAATTTCTTTTTCTAAATATATCTGTGTTCTGATATGGAATACTGTTATCACATCTGGGTAGGGGCTGTTCGGTACGCTTTATCCTGCCTTGATAGAGTTCAAAACCGGCTTCAAAACCTAGTAGGTGATGCCCTTTTCTCTTCCCCGCAATCTCTTTCCCAGAGAAGAGACTGTTGCAAGTCTGTCTCTGCTCTATCGTTATTTTCATGGTTAGTGCTCGTCTGAGCTCTAATCTATTGTCCCCCCTCTTGCCAAACTTTCACAAAAACTTCTTTGACAACGATTATCAACAATTTCCCCTACTCTCCATATATGCCTAAATCTAAACGCATATTCCGTGAATAAAGCTTCTTTCACATAAATAGCCGCCTGTGGAACACTGTTCTACTGGCTTGCTTTCCGGTCAGCTACAAGGTGGTAGCCGTCAAGTCTAATGTAAACAAAGTCTTGTCGAACCGTCTCCTTAAATATTCCAATTGTCCATAATCTACACCATTAACGGTTACTACACTACCACCTTACATTCATTAAACTTTATCCTCGAGTGGCCTTCGTGGCTTGGTAAGTGGTGACTCCCTTGTAAAAAAGAAATAATCAGAAAAAAGATTAAATATTCTATCAATTTCCCAGGAGTTTTTGGAACCTTCTTAAAAATTCTTTTGAATTTTGCTAAAAATCTATTTGTGAGAGGATGTATTGACTTATTATATAAATGAGTCTTGCAAGAGTAAACCACTAACTTATTGTCAAAATTGCAACTTTTTGTGTGAACTGCTTTGCTGCTTACCGTAATGTGTAAAGGTTATTTTGAATGTTACTGGGTTAATTTTACCTCAGAAAATGTTCCATTCTAAAACATGAGAATGCGATAACAAATCGAGGATAAGCTCTTCACAGATTTATGGCGATAGTTGGTTTGCGAGATGGAACACGACAAGTGTATACAATATTCAAAGCAAGTTTATTGGTTGAATAAATGGAACACGACAAGTGTATACAATGTCCAAAACAAGTTTATTGGTTGAACAAATGGAACACGACAAGTGTATACAATGTTCCAAACAATTTTGTTGGTTGAACAAATTGAACACGACAAGTGTATACAATATTCAAAGCACTTTTATTGGTTGAACAAATGGAACACGACAAGTGTATACAGTATTCAAAGCAATTTTATTGGTTGAATAAAGAGAACATGACAGGTGTATACAATATTCAAAGCAATTTTATTGGTTGAACAAATGGAACACGACAAGTGTATACAATATTCAAAGCACTTTTATTGGTTGAACAAATGGAACACGACAAGTGTATACAGTATTCAAAGCAATTTTATTGGTTGAATAAATAGTGCACGACAAGTGTATACAGTATTCAAAGCAATTTTATTGGTTGAATAAAGAGAACATGACAGGTGTATACAATATTCAAAGCAATTTTATTGGTTGAACAAATGGAACACGACAAGTGTATACAATATTCAAAACAATTTTATTGGTTAAACAAATGGATGACACAGAAAAAAATTAATCGCACAAAAAGATTTTCGAAAAACGTGCATCGCGAAAACTTATATAGGGTGGAAATTTCCAATAACAGGTCCCACGTATGTGTCTCTCAATTCTTGCTCTTTCATCTGGAACTTAGTTGCAATCTAAGTAGAAATTCAGAGATAAATGATGGCTAACTTGTAACTGTCATCTCGAGTTTGTCATAAATAGTCTTCAGTTCAGGTCGGTAATGGTAGGAAATAGATTGGGTTTCTGTGACTGCCGTCTTGGGCATGTCTCACCGAACCTGCTGCTGGGTCCAAAAAAAAGGGGCGAAAATGGCCGTGGCATACTCGTGCTACCTCGCGTGACCACTAAAGCATCAGGGACCGGAAATCCTGCCACCTGAAAGAAACCAGATAATGATCCATTAATGAGGAGGAATTATGGGGCACATGAATTCTAATATCTAAAACAACTCATTTACGTAAAGCAATAACCAAACACCCGACGAAAATTTACTAAAAACTAGCAATATGTATGCTTTTAAATATCCTTTAGGGGAGTGTGTTTTCAAAAAACACCTCATACATCGGCCTGACTAGAACCAGTACATCTCGCTGGCTTACATGTCACCTGTCTTCACCTAACAACGTCATCTAACAACATCTTGTAGTCCATGCCCCCCAAACGAATTTGGAAAACACTACCATTTTAACTGTCTTACTTTGTAACCTGTGCCTCCCAATCATGGAAGCGTGAGCTATTCGCATAAACAAACCAATCATCAATTATGCTACATATGTAGGGCATGGGAAGCTGAAGCGCTTTTAACGATTTCTTTTTTTTTTCACATTTTCACCCCAAACAACAAACTTTGTTGTAGGGGCTACTATCGGGGACATAAGCATCAGGGGTACTATGTAGGAAGTTGGGCAGCAAGATGTCGGTTAACGTTTTAATCGATTTTTTCAATAAATTCACTGAACACAATTTTTTAATTTATTATTCGCCTGAATAAGCCTCAGAGACGTCGAAAACAATCACAACTACGGCAAACTCGGGTAACGAGTTGTAATTTAGACTAGCATCTCCCTTATAATAGGAATACTTGACGTTTTCCCCATCCATTAATGAGCAGAGAGATATGAAATTGATTTTATTAATTTTTAAAAATAACTAATACAACAACTGATTAATATATTTTTATAATGGATTTCTACGAATTAAAATTCGCGTTGCATTCTCAGACTCAATGTCTGACAGGAAATCAATTTTTCTAAATTAACTATGAGCATTTTACATTAAAAAAAAAATCATAAAGTAACATATAATCAAACCATCAACATGTCGCCGTGAGAGTAGCATTAAAACAAAGCATCAATGCCAAGAAATTCAGAAATATTTCATTTGAAATTCTGTAACAAATAACCTCAAATTATGCAGCGAACAAATAAATTGCATTATAATTTATACGTGGGTTTATTTATTATTTACACGCAGGAAAAAATCCGGTGTTGTTCGGGTTAGCTGTGATTGGTCAAACAAGTCAATTTTTTCCGTTGGAATTATGACATATACAGTTAAGAAAGACAGGCAACATGTGTAATATTAATCGTTTTTGTTATATACAAAGACGTGTAGGAATTTTAGACGCAATTGACCGACAGGTGACTGTTCAATTAATCGACACACACACACACACACACACACACATATATATATATATATATATATATATATATATATATATATATATATATATGTATATATGTTGTGGGGACATACACACCCTTATAATCACTAATATGGACTTATCCATTAGCCATATAAGCAGCAAGTATAGACCGCTCAATGAGAGCTAGCCGGGTGTCGTACAGAGACGACTCCCCACGGACTTACTAATCTTCCTGTATCACTAACCCTGTTCTGGATATAAATGTTCTTCGTACCAGTCGTCGTGTTTTCCTACTTTCACCTTTCCCGACTCCACTACAATATATATATATATATATATATATACACACACATATATATATATATATATATATATATATATATATATATATATATATATATATATATATATATATATATGAAATTAAGATGGAGGTGGACAGATCTAGAGGCTCGACTTTCACCGGTCTTATGCGAGCTTTCTCAAGAGGGATTCCTCTTGAGAAAGTCCGCATCAGATACATGTATATATGTGTGTGTGTGCGCGTGTTTTATATTTTTCTATTAGATCCTATCTTCATATTATTACTAGTAGACATTATCTTAATCAAAGAATGGCCAATATTCTTGATAGAGCATTAAGATATATATATATATATATATATATATATATATATATATATATATATATATATATATATATATATATATGCATATATATATTAGCAAAGATACCCGTACATCGCACGGGACTTTTGTACACAGTTAGGTACGCGATTTTTGGGCACCTTTCCAATAAGTGGATGTTGTAAGAGGGAAGTAAATTTCAACTCGATGCTTAAATCTTATCCAACACATTGAATACTGAAAACATACCACAATCAGATCATATCAGTTTTTCATCATATCCTTTTGTAGAACTTTTCATTGAAGAGCCTCGTGGTAAACTACATTTCTGCTTCTTTGATTTGGAGCCAGAATGTAGAGTTTTTCTGAACTTCCTGACTGGCTGATGGAGACGTAGAACATACCGTGACTGAAGCAGTCTAATGTCAGGTCTACGCCAATGGTTTTAAACGTCTTACCTTGTCTTTTATGTATGCTCATTGCAAAACACACATTCCCAGGAAATATTTCTAGATAGTATAATTACAACAACGCCCCAACATACACCCCGGGCGCCGCCGATAGCCCCCCCCCCAATATAAACAAAATTGGGGGGGGGGTAAACGTGTGGGTGCTCATGTTAGGTAAAATTATCATAGAAAAGTGATCTCCCACTTTATTGAAACTAACATTTCTTCAAAAAGTCCCAGGGTCCAGGAGTTCATACCATGCAAACGGTAAATTTGTGACGGGTTTGATCATCAGATTTGGTGTCAGAAGAAAAAACATCGGTTTGTGTCAAAAAATGAAAATAAATGTCTTTTTTAACATAAAAATAATTATTTGTCCAATTATGAGAAAGTGAAAGGAGGCAAGGGGGCATTTTTTTTGGCTCGTTTGGCTCTTTTTTATTTTTGGTGTTTTTTAGTAAATGCATGGGCGGCCATCTTGCTTGCCAAACTGTAGAGATTACGTTGGATACAAAATGTCTTCAAATATGAATAACTACTCGTTTGCACAAGAAATAAATGCAATATTTGTTCTCAGTGTCCCCCAAAACTTATAAAAGTCGACAATTAAAAGGGGTCGGTAAACTAAAAAAAATACCGATTTATGGTAATAATTATACCATATCGATGTATGTGATATCATATATGGTAAAAAAAAATTTATTTTATATTAAATCTATATAATTATAAAACTCAAATGACCTTGTAACGGGTATTGTAACCCAATATCCGGTTTACGACTTCCGGTTGCGGATGTGTACATAAACATAAACCCGTAACAGCGTAAACAAATAAACATAAATCGCTACTTTTGCAGAATTTGACCTGCGCACTAAAATATTAACGGTATTATTTAGAAATTATTATTTAACACGACAAGGGTGGGGATGTTTTGCAACTATTCTGTATTACAACTATACTGTCACAATTTTCTTACGAATAAATCAACTTTAACCCGTTGACAACGTATTGTTTTACTGTGTACGTTTTCAGCGTCCCAAATGTTTTTTTTCGTGTTTAAATTATCCAAATAAAAAATTGTAAATACTTTCTGCTTTTTTTTTACTTCGTTTAAGTTATTTTAACGCAATTTTCTTACAAATAAATCTACATTAACCCGTTGACAACCATACGAGCATTTTGCAACGTATTGTTTTACTGTGTACGTTTTCAGTGTCCTAGTTGGTTTTGTTTTGTTTTTTTTCGTGTTTAAATTAAAAGATATATCAAATTTTGAATCTAACTTTAAGTATTATGCTATCTGTTCAGTGCACATTTACCTATAAGTATGGCAAACAAACTACTTATAGTTCAATCGCTGTAATTTTTTTATATAAAAAAACATGAATTTTACAGCCTGAAGTGAGCAGCTGGAAACACCAACTGGAGTCCTCGACTTTTGTCAAGAAAAAAAATTACTTGCACGGACGAAAACTTGTGCATCATGTGGACAAGGAAAGGTAAGCGATGGCTATGCCTGGAGGTGTCAGGCTACCACATGCCAAACCTTTACATCATCCGGACTGGTACCATTTTTTATTTTTTTGCTAAGTCTAGACCTACAATTGCCATTGTGGGCGTTTGAGCGAGCAACACAGAAAGACCTCCAGCGCGAATGCAGAATACGATTTGCGCACACACACCATTAATAAAACAACGGTCTGAGGAAACAGCAACAATATGTTTTAATATGAAAACAATTTTTTTTAAATCTATCCCACCCAGTTTTCTTTCAATTTTTCAAGTTTTCATGTATTTCCTTGAGAAAAAAAAAATAAAAATAAAAAATAAAAATAAAAATAACACCCCAAAAAATAAAGATAATTTCTTTTCAATTTTTCTTGAAAAAAAACTTTACAAAAAAAATTGTTTATTTGACTTACTTTTGAACCTTTTCTCGAACAAAAAACTCAGTCAATGTCAAGTTTCTTTCCAACTCCTCAAAAAAACATTTTTAAAGGTTTTCGGTGGTGCTGAAAACGAATATCACATTTAAATTTGGGGCAGATTAGTAGTTTTCATAATATGAAGAAATTTTTTTCAAAATTGTGGGGGATCACTTTCCTATATAGATTTAACGTAAAATGAGCACCCACCTTCTGGCCACGTATAATTTCTTCATATCAAAATAAATTTAACTTATATTTGTTTTCAGTATCTCCGAAAACTGGCGCTGTTTTTTTGTTTTTTTTTTACTAAGATTCGTTCATTTTTTCATCTCATAATTTAGGACGCTAATTATGCTCTCAGTAAGTTTACAAAAACATACTTTTTTTTTTCATTATACAGCTTGTATAGTTGTTAACAGGTGCTTCAGCAGTTAAATATTTATCAAAAATTCTTTTTACAAGAGGGGACTGTGGAGCCCCCTAATATAAACAGAATTTATGTGAAATATTAAACGATTCTGCTTTAATAGTTTAATAATTAATGTCGGCACGTTACTTTCGGAAAAACGGTTAATTCAACTACAGAAGCACCTGTTAAAAACTATACAAGTTCTATAATTGAATACCCACCTAAAAATAAAAACCGCTCATGTAAGCTTACTGACGGCATTATTAGCGTCCTAACTTAAAAAAAAAAAAAAAATGAACGAATCTCTTATTAAAAAAAAAAGATTACAGCGCCGGTTTTCGGGGTTGCTAAAAACGAAAATCACAGTTAAATTTGTTATATGATATGAAGAAATTATTAGGTGGCCAGAAAGTGGGTGCTCATTTACGTCAAATTTATATAGAACACTGATCCTCCACTTTTTGAAAAAGTAATTTCTTCATATCATGCCCCAAATTTAAATGTGATATTCGTTTTCAGCACCACAGGAGAGACGTTGCGAGCTTTTGTTTTATCATTACTTCCATGGCATGTGCTCGTTTGAGCTCCAATCCCTGGTCTCCCCTCGCCGATCTTTCACGAAAAACACCCGTCTAGCTGAAACCACTGTCAAAAATTTTCCCCACTCTTTATCTGTGCCAAAACCAAAACGTAGAATCCATGAACAAAACTTCTTTCTTAGAAGTGCATACCTGTGGAACTCTGTTCTGTCTGCCTGTTTCCCACCTGACTACAACTTGGATGTCTTCAAATCCAACATAAATAAATTCCTGATGAACCGCCCCCTTAAGTAGACACTTTATCAAATCTCAACATTAACGTACTGTACACGCAATAACCCTTATCCCCGAGTGGTTCCAGGCCTTGATAAGTGGTGACCACCGTGTAAAAAAAAAACAACAACAAAAAACACCAAAAACCTATAAAAGTCGTCATTTTAAAGTTTTTGGAGGAGTTGGAAAGAAACTTGACATTGACCAAAAAATCTTTAACATTATTTATCTAAAAAACATATGTTGCTAATGTAGAGAATGATCCGCGCTATTTTTTAACTCGTATGTCCACGTTTAATTAAAGTTTTATATGTTTTTTTTATTCAATTGTAAGGTTAAAGTACAGAATAGGTACAAAACACCTTCCCCTTCCGATGTTAAGAATGGCATTTTAAATAATAACGTTATTATTTTAGCACAGATCACTCTCTGCATGAGTACCAAATATATATATAGCAAAAAACAAAACAAAACAAAAAGTATTATGATAAAATTTTTCTTTACATTTAATAAAATTTAAAATTTAAGGTAGGTTTTCTTTTCTTGTTATGCTTTCATCGTCGACGCTCGGCTTAATTTCCTCAGCGACGCTCGGTTTACTCCGGCTGTTGACGTCATGTTCCGGAGAAAGCCGGGTGGACTCTGAGTTCACTCTCTGCATGAGTACCAAAAGGTTACTTAAAAATTAAGAATAGGCGAAAAAATTTACCTCCAAATTAAAAATAAAAATGATGATTCAACTTAGAAGAATATTTCGAAATGAAACCAAATCTATTATAGAAAATATTTATTAACGTGCTCAAAAAATTATACTATCACAGTTATTCCCCTTGATTTTCTGGTTTGAAAATTAAAAGGTTTCAGATTTACGATGATAATAAGTAAATTTAAGTTATATAAAATATAAATTGAAATGAAAATAAACTAAATAATTACATTTGAAATTATATTTTTAAATAGTACAGTATTAACGAGACTATTATGTCGAATAAGTAATATAATCGAGCTAATTATTAAAAATAATTTAATTTAATGTGATATGCTAATGACCATAACTCAGTCGATGTATATATGATGTGAAGAATGCTATATCTAGAAGTTACACATGAAAATAAATGCCACCTTCGCCCGAAGGTCCGCCCGGCCTTTTGGCCGGGATCAAGGTGTAGTATCTGTTCCGACAGATACTGCCAGCAAAGACTAGCTATGACTAGCAAAGACCATATATCTGAACTTGGTCAAGGTAGGGATCACCCTACGACCACAGTTACTATCCAGCTCCCATTTCCCACCTCTCGGGAGCAGGATCCCCCTTTCCCTCCCCACTCCCTCTCTCTCCACATTAAAAAACGGCCTTGTGCCTAATTTGCTCAGTGGGGAAGCAAATAAATACCGTCTCCTTTGACAGAAGTATCCTACAATGGGCATTAATATTTCTTCAGCAGGAGAGGTGTACACACACTTTAGACACTTTCTATTTCTTTGATCATAGGGAGTTGTACACACAGACAAACACACACGAACGCTATTACTTTATATATATAGATATATACATGTATATATATATATATATATATATATATATATATATATATATATATATATATTTCTGTAGAAATATATTTTCTTATAATTTCTATCAACCATTATTTAAGAAGCTCAATGTAATTACCGAGCAATATAGAGAATAAATGACAAAAAGTTATATTCCAAAATTCATGATGTTGACCATCTTATGATTTATTCCTTTAATTCAGTTGACTTATACAATTCTTGAATTCAATATGGCGTAATGGAAAAATAAAAAGGTATTTGCAGCTTCTCTTCCAATTTTCGGATTTAAGTCATGTCAAATCACACTTCAATTTCTTTTGACGGATTGATTGTTGCTATTTCTTCTGGTGAGTTAAGGGCATAATAAATTCACTGATTGATATAAAAATTAAGTGACTGATTTTGCACTACGAAACAGATACTATCAAGAATTGTATAAGTCAACTGAATTAAAAGAATAAATTATAAGATGGTCAACATCATGAATTTTGGAATAATATATATATATATATATATATATATATATATATATATATATATATATATATATATTAGGTTGACAAGAAAGTGCATGCCAAATTTTTATTTCAAATAACTGTTATATTTCAAATGTATTTTCGAATAAGTTTTCATTATAATGGCTTTACTTTATATATTATTTTAAAGGACGTTATTTCACTCTATCAACCCGTTTAATTGCAACCGTTTTAAAACAATTATGTTTTCTTTTCAGAACGTTGAATACAAGATGGAAAAAGAAGAAAATTCGCACAATAAAGTGTTTGACCCAAGAACCACTACAGAACGCACAGCACAAGAGTGGTTTAAGAAATTTCCTGTCGCCGACGAGATGATGAGAATAGTAGTCGGCCATAAGATGTCGACAGCGATCAATAAAGAGCCTTAGTCGAAAGCAATTCACGCACAACTGTTCGAGAAATTGCTTCTGAATTAAACGTAACGTATACATTTTCCAACCACTTAATAGAGAATTGAAAGACAAAAAACTAGATAAATGGATGCCTCGCGAATTGAGCGACAACCAAAAGAAACGCCGTTATGAAGTATCATTTTTCCTTCTTTTACGCAACAAGAACGATCCGTTTCTTGACTGGATTGTGACTTGCGATGAAAAGTGGGTTCTTTACGACAACCGGCGACGCTCAACTCAGTGGTTAGACACCGACGAATCTCATCAACACTTCCCGAAGCCAGAGTTGCATTTAAAAATGGTCATGCTGATTCTTTAGTGGTCTGCGACCTATCCCATCCATTACAGTTTTTTTTTTTAATGCAGACGAAACCATTACGACGGATAAGTACTGACAACAAATGGATAAAATACATCAGAAACTTCGACAATAACCACCAACATTAGTCAACAGAAAAAGCCCAATTTTCCTCCACAGCAATGCACGAACGCACGTTGCTAAGTCTGTTGTGTAGTCGGGGGACATATATACCGAGACAGTGTATATCGTGTGCTTATATCAGAGTTTTTATATCTTTCAGTTTGTGTTTATATGTTGAAGAGTGTATATCGTGGGGGACACATTTATATCGTCGTGTGGGTGTATATATATTTCAGTGTATATATATATATACATATATATATATATATATATATATATATATATATATATATATATATATATATATATATATCAGAGCGTTTATATCGTGTGTAGATATATCGCAGCGTGTTTATTATGAATGTGTAGATTCTCCTGTTGAGGGATGACGATGAATCCATTTATAACAAGTGAATTAGATATTCATATATCACTATTACACAGAACGAGACGTTGTTTGTTTAACGGCGTAAACGGCGCTGACGGTGGCGATAATTTTATTTGTGCATATTATTAATACGGAACTGAGGGATATGACGCGATATGTACAGTTCTTTTTACACATCAGAGGGGAGAGAGTCATTATTGATGATGGTGGTGGGGACACATAATATTTGAAGGGTGTTGTATAAAGTTCATCTACAGAAGATACACAAAACACATTTACCTTTCAGTTGTAATGACGACGAAGAAGTGAAGGTTTACAAATATATGAAGATCTGTATTCTACCAGCTGGCTGATTGATGAATCAGAAACTCAAGCTCTTACTATTACATGGTCTCATCTTCTCTCTTTGCCCCCAAGGGGCGTCAGCTCCTAGTCTGACTGACGATCCTCTGTAAGTCGCTCTCTGACTCTGTCTGGCTCTGACTTTCTGTGTCTCTTCCTAACTTCGAACCCTGTCTCAATATATTGTGAATTTCCTTTTTTTTCTTACGTCAAAGCATGTTTCGCTACGCGAAATTCATTTACATGGATTTTATATAATTCCACACGCCTTTGACAAACAAAGAAATTCCTAAATTGAATTGTTTCTTTTATAACTATTTATTTCTTTATTATTTCTAACCTGCATTGTTCATATCTAACTCTTACATAAATAATATTTAGTTATTTCGAAGAACAATGACAATCGTTCTACATTCCTAGGATTTGAATATGTATTCTTTTTTTAACTTTTCTTACTGGGTTCAATTCTAACCTTTTCCAAATATCATTTGCAATCTTATCTATTTAATTATTGGGGTCTGTCCCTTTTTACATAACAAACCGACTCTGTAGAAGTTGAAAGAACTGGACTACGAAACTCTGCTTAACCCGCCATACTCTACTCACCTCTCACTACCACCTACTACCACTTTTACAAGCATCTTGACAACTTTCTTTATGAGAAATGCTTAAAAAACTTAAGTGATATAAAAAATGCCTTCATCGCCACCAGAACACAAGACTTTTACGTTACTAGCATAAGTACACTTGTTTTGCGTTGGCAAAAGTGTGTTGATTCTAATGATGCTTATGTCAATCAATAATTTTTTGTTTGGCACGAGATATGTTCAACTGAATTAAAAACGTAAAACCTGCGAGACTTTTCTTGTCAGCATTTTGAATGCTACGCGAAAAGCCACACAAATATTTTCCAGAATAAATAATCAAAACTCATATACACAAGACCTTTCTTTCATAAACAGACACCTTCTTTTATCGACAAACACCAATGATACAATAGTTTGCAACACACTAAACAAACTAGGAATTCCAATCATACATACTACATCACAAGCTATAAGACAAATATAAAAAAAAAACTACAAAACATCTCCAAAACAAACCTGTTTCCAATGCAGGCATATACACTATTCCTTGCCTTCATAGGTACGTTGGTGAAACCCAGCGTAAGTTAGAAAAAAGGCTCAGTGAACATAAAAGAGATATAAAAAATAACAATTCTCTAAGTGAATTATTCTCTCATTCATTGCAGCATAATCACGCCGTTTACTTTAAATAAACAAAACAAGTTAAATTTATTTCAAATAAACCGCGCCGGAGACTTCTTGAATCAGCGCTTATAACAAATTCAAGCGCAAGTAAATAACGTGCAGGTTTCTATAATGTAGCCATTACTTAGTAAACTTTTATTAAAAGAACATAATTTAATTGTGACACAGGTTAATCTTCTCATACCATAGAAACATCCCCTGTAATAATTAATACATATAATCTCAATCAATAAATTAGATAACAAAAACACACTCATTTCATTTCTGTTACACACCTATATTTGAATTTTAACAGATATTTTTTCAGAAAGAATATTAACTGCGTTCATCTCTTTTAAAAATATACTAACGACTATATGACGTTATTTAAAATCTCCCTCTCTTTAACAACGCAAGCTCTCCTCCCTTTTTTTTTTGAACTTCCAACGTCTTTTTCCGTTTCTAAAATAGAACAGCGTCGCGTTTTGCACATGAAAAATTTTAAAATATTTGTACTGATATTTTGTTTTCTTAATTTCATTTTGTCTTCTTAATCTCATTCATCCAGAGGAAGTCTCGAAATAAAGACGAAATGTCGATGAACACATAACTCGGTTTGTTCCTTTTTATTTCTCTATTTTGTTGGATTACTATTACCATTATTCTCATCATATATATATATATATATATATATATATATATATATATAATCTTTAGATATTCAAATGAACAGCTACAGCAGGAATTTGAATACACCCTACTAAAGCCTGATTGTCACAGCTAGTGAATTTCAAAAACGAAGTTGGACGTGAGGACACTTTAGAAGAACTCGTGCAATAAAATGCTGTTTTAAACTCGGAAAAAATGCAACAGAAACGTCATGCATTGAGTGACATAAGAGATTCAAGGAAGGAAGAAAGTCTGTGAGGGATGATAAGAGGTGTGGAAGGTGTAGGGAAATTAGAACATCAGATTTGATTGGCCAAATAAAGAATTTCATGGATAAGGACCGTCGTGTGTGTATAAAGACAATAAGTACACAGTTTGATGTCAGTGCGTGAACTGTACACACAAATATTTGCGAGAGAACTGAAGATGCGGATGAATTACGCGAAGTTTGTCTCAAGCGTGTTCAGAAGAAGACCAGAAAGAAAGATACTTGAGCTGAATAATTCAGATCCCGCATGCACTGGGTTTCTTACTGGACAGAAAGTTAACAAGGAATGCTATATTGAGGTTCGACGAGAATTCAGGAAGAAATTCCATCGTACGAGCACTACTCAAATCGGATCAGTGGCATTTCCATGAGGACAATGAACCAATCTACAACTCCATCCTTGTCGCAGACCACTGATGAAGATAAGCATCAATACAGTTCCTCGCCCTCCCTATCGTCCAGACATTGCACCCTGTGACTTTTGGTTATTCCCTAAGCTCAAGGAAAACCATAGAGGCTCTCATTATGAGACAATTGAGGAGATGAAAGAGGTTGTGATGAGAGTAATTTACACACTCACACAAGAGGACTTCCATGGGGCCTTCCAAAGGTTGTTGAAATGGTAAAAGTGCATTTCAGCCGGAGGAGATTACTTCGAAGAGGACTAGAGTTTCATGTATACTATCAATAAAAATGCCCATACGAAACAAGTCTGGAAACTCATTTTAGGCACCTCGTATTTTAGGTACTCTTCGATAAAGTCTACTATGTATTCAAGTGTGTTTATGTCCACATATTTGTGTCCCAGTTTTTATCTTTTTGTTTTTTCTGGGGATGGGTAATCCTCCGGTACGTTAGACATTCACTCGCTATGTTAATCAATTTTTATTATTCTAATTCTCCCTTTAAGCGCAACTGTTTGCGTTTTGGTTTACTGAGTAAAATGGTTAGATTTTAATTTTTTTCATGAGTTGGGTCGCATCTATGATAACTTGAATGACGGAGATCTTTCCAAGATTCCAATTTCTTTTAATGTATCTTTGCATTAATGTGAGGGAAATTTGCACCCTCATGTGTGCAAATTTAATTCTTTCTGTGAATGTGTGTGCTTGTAGGTATGTATGTTTCTGAGAGTGTGTTATGTAGGTGTGTATGTTTCTCGGAGTGTGTTTCTATGTGTGTATCAATGCAACTATATGTGCGTGTGTAAGCATATGTATGGATATGCGTATGTGTCGACGTATGTGCACATGTGTGAGTCCGTCTGCTGTTTACATTAGAGTAAAGGCAACACGTGTCGGCGCCCATAATGGCGGTCATACAACTTACAGGAAGCATTAAGAAAATTCCCGAAGCCAAGAAACTGCTTCCCACGTGACCCGAGCGAATGCACTTGTCAGTCAGCGTTCGAGACGATTTCTTTCGCCTGCCTCTCCCTCCCCTCCCCCGTTTCATAGATTAATAATCTAATTTTTAGTCGACTTCCACTCGTGGCGCACGAACGAAGCACACTAAATTCAAAGCAATTTTAAATATATCAAAACACATCATAAACTTTTTAATGTCTCCTTCTTGATAATGGCATCAATATACCCAAATAAAAATACTTTGCCAGAACTTTCTCAATTATTGTATATTAACTCTATTAGATTTTATATGTTAGTATACTATTTATTACAACGTATAATATATATATATATATATATATATATATATATATATATTAAATTATAGTGATTCAATGAATTTAAAAAAAAACTTTTTTGAAGTGAAATGTTTGAGTTTCATATCAAAGATTTTTATTATTCTAAGCAAGACAAATAATACTTTAGAAATTTTATCTCCCCATCCTATAGGGTTTCGATGTCTACCATCTCTTCAGAGGAGAAAATATTAGCAACTATTTATAAAGGTATGTACCCTATATGCTAAAGTCAGTATTCTTTGTCTTGCTTAGAATAATAAAAATCTTTGATATGAAACTCAAACATTTCACTTCAAAAAGGTTTTTTGAAATTCATTGAATCACTATAATTTAATTTATTAACTCTATCTTGTATATCGAGCAATTCTTAGTTAAATGGGATAATACTTATAGAATATTACTGCCAGTAATATTTTGTAAATCTTATAATCACAGGTTTCCATACCAGTTGATTGCTAAATAACTTTATTCTGAAGTATCTATCTATCTATCTATCTATATATATATATATATATATATATATATATATATATATATATATATATATATATGATGAAAATAATGGAAATAGTATTCCGACGAAATAGAGAAATAAAAAGGAACAAACCGTATTATGTGCTCATCAACGTTTCGTCTTTATTTCGAGACTTCTTCTGGATGAATGAAATAAAGAAACAAAAAACATCAGTACAAAATATTTAAAAATGTTTCACGTGCAAAGTGTGACGCTGTTCTGTTTCAGAAAAACGGGAAAAGACGTTGGAAATTCAAAAAGGAGGGGGGTTGCGCTGTTAAAGAGAGGGAAATCTTAGTGACGTCATATAGCCGTTAATGTAATTTTAAAAGATATGAACGCAGTTAATATTCTTACTGGAAAGAAATATATCTGTTGAAATTCAAATATAGGTTTGTAACAGGAATGAAATGAGTGTTTTTTGTTATGTAATTTATTGATTGAGATTATATGTACTAATTATTACAGGGGGTGTTTGAATGGTGTGAGAAGGTTAACCTGTGTCTACAGTTAAATTATGTTCTTTTAATAAAAGTTTACTTATTAATGGCGCTACATTATAGAAACCTGCATGTTGTTTAATTGTGCTTGAATGTGCGATAAGCGCTGATTCAAGAAGTCTCCGGCGCGGTTTATTTGAAATAAATTTAACTACTTTTGCCTGTTTAAAGTCAAAGGCGTGATTATGCTGCAATGAATGAGAGAATAATGCACTTAGAGAATTGCTGTTTTTTTTATAACTCTTTTATGTTCACTGAGCCTTTTTTCTAATTTACGCTGGGTTTCACCAACGTATTTATGATGGCAATTTTGGCAAGGAATAGTGTATATACCTCCATTGGTAACTGGTTTGTTTTGAAGATGCTTCGTAGTTTTTAATATATGTCTTATGGTTAGTGATGTGGTTTGTACGATAGGAATTTCTTGTTTGTTTAGTGTGTTACAGATTATTGTATTATTGGTGTGTGTAGGTAAAAGAAGATGTCTGTTTATGAGAGAAAGGTCTGGTGTGTATGAATTTTATTATTATTTATTCTGGAAAATATTTATGTGGCTTTTCTCTTAGCATTCAATATGAAATATGTCGGATTTTGCAAGGTTTTTAAAATGTTTGTGAGGTATTTGAATTCTTCGTCCAGATATTCAGGACTGCAATTTCTGAAAGCGCGTAAAAAGAAACCAATTATCATCCCTGTTTTTATTTTATTATTATGGTGTGAGTAGAAATGTATGCAATCATTTTTGTGTGTAGTTTTGCGGTGACCTTAGAAGAATAGTTTATTATTGGATTTTATAATAAGTATGCCTAGAAAAGGTAATGAGTTATTGTTTCCTGTTTCATAGGTAAACTTTATGGAAGGTTCGACTGAGTCTAATTTGTCTCTAATGATATTTATGCACATATTTTCAGAAAGAAAAATTAAAATGTCGTCAATGTATCTAAAATACTTTGTGTTTGGAGGTAATCTGAATTTGAAAGGACCAGATTCTAGTAATTCTAAGAAAAGGCAAGCTAATACTCCACTAAGAGGGTTACCCATAGGAAGACCAAAATTTTGTTTATAGAAATCGTTATTGGAGTGAAAATAAGTCATGTTACTGATAAGTCTAATGATTTTTATAAGAGTGTCGGGAGGAAAAGGTCAGCTAATGTTAGATTTTTTAAATGTTTAAGGAGTAAATTCAAACATTTTTAATGGGGACATTAGTATATAATGATGTTATATCTAAGCTGTGTATAGTTTTGTTTTGCACGTTAATTTTTTTTATTTTGTTGAGTAGATGTCTGGAGTTCTTTATGTGGGAGGTGCTGATAGTGCCTAGTAGTGGTATTAAAACGTTGGATATGGCACATGCAATTTTGTGCGTTGCACTATCGATGCCGGAGATTATAGGGCGCATAGGGATATCTGGTTTGTGAGTTTTGGGGAGGCCATAGAGTGACGGAACATTGGGGTGGTATTCAATGTATGAAATCCAAGTTTGATCGTTTTTTATAAGTTTTATAAGATTGGTTGAAATTCTCAATACTTCGATTTACTGTCTTTAAATCAGTTTTGGTGTATATAAATATAAGATTGTTTGAATTTTTATTTATTTTTTTATTAGCGATTAATTTCTTTATTTCGCCCCTGGGCGTTTTCTCTTATTGTAAGAAGGGAATTATTTGCAGTTTTGTTTACATTTTTCTTCGCCCAAATCTTTGGGCGTTTTTACTTTTTTATTTTTTATTTAAATATTAATTATTAATTATTAATTATTAATTATTAATTATTAATTAGTAATTAGTAATTAGTATGTGCATAAAAGTAAGTCATCTATATACGTGCATGTTTCGGAGTTTACTCCTCAGCAGTATATATATATATATATATATATATATATATATATATATATATTATATATATATATAATATATTTTTTATATAGTATATATTTTATATATATATATATATATATATATATATATATAAAAGCAAGCAAAATCCGATCCCACATTTTGCTAAATCCTACCCTCTGATGAGAAGGAAAGTATTTCTTCGAAACTCCGCGGATTAAGGACTATCCCCTTATCTTGTGCTTTCTTTTTAAAATTAAATATGCTTTAACTCTTTTTCAAAGTGTTTTTAACATGTTTTATTAACAGAGATACAGACACATAGGCACGTTCACTTATATATATATATATACATATATATATATATATATAGTTATATATAGTTATATATATATATATATATATATATATATATATATATATATATATATATATATATATCAAGCCCCTTTTAGAATACTTAAGGATGGGCACCGTCTGTGGAATTATAACAAGGTAATTAACAAGCGTCTATGCCCTGTTTACGACTTCCGCTGATGCGAACACTAGATTACCTAATGGACTCGCCCAAATTCAGCGTTCAATAGTTCTTAATTCCCTTCATTCCCGAGGCGATTGTTTGGTAGCCTTTAGATAGCGGCTCGGCTAATAGAGCTAAAAGGTGGATTCATGGCTACGTTCGAATATCATTAGGAGCAGGAATTGCTACTTTACATTAATTATTTTGTAAGCATGAAACAGTAGTTTCTGTAGTTAAAATTAATAATTATTATTTAATTAATCATATGCATATATATATATATATATATATATATATATATATATATATTGTTTATACTGGACTTTTTAGCTCGTAAAAAAAGGTAAAAATTATAGTCTGTTTATTTAGATGAGCGTTTTATTGATGGTTGAATATGATTAGGGTGATGCTCATTTGCATTAAATATTATAAATCCATATTACTCTCTAAATGTGCCTCGAGGTGATACTAATATATTTAATTCACTACACTTTGTCATAACGAAGGTCTATATAAAATCTCAACCAGATCGGTTCAGTAGTTTCCGAGAAAGCTTTTAGAGTAAATGTGGTATTGTGGTGGCTAATCCCTATTAATCCCTACTAATTCCTAACTGTGCATCAAACAGATATCATTAGACTTAGTTCGATACACCTTATCATAAAAAAGTCCATATAAATCTTCAGCCACATCGGCGCAATAGTATTCGAAAAATAAATTCTAAATTAAAGGTGGTATTGTGGTGACTAATCCCTATTAATCCCTAACTGTGTATCGAGCGGATACCATAATGATTAGTTCGCTGCACCTTATAATAACAAAGTTCCACACAAAATCTCAGCCAGAGCGAGCAATTATTTCATAATACGACCATACTCTTTACAAATAACTAGCCTGTGTGCCCGGCGTTACTCGGGTGTTTGTAGGTGTAAAAAAAAATTGGTAATAGGCATGCAGGCTCGAACCCGTGACGTAAAGAAAGTGAAAAAAAAACTGACATCCTACCGCTACGCCATGACGTGACTGGAGTGTTAAGCGTTCAAATTAAACGTAGTTAATCAAAAAGATGACTTGAAGAAATAGCGTTGCTTTTAAACCTCCCACGAAGGCCGTTTTTAATGTGGGGGGGAAAAGCAGATAAGCCAAAAAAGAAAAAAAAAAGAAGCACTCTGGCAGTAGCCAAATAAATAGTAATTGTCTCAGTATGAAAGGTTTTCCCTACATTGACCAAGGACCAATTACAGAACAGATACTAAGGAAAGAAAGATACTGAGGGATTTTTTTAAACTCAATCAAAAAAGATAGACGATGTCCGTTTGCGAATCTGAGATATTACGATCTAGAAAGTATACGAGAACTTCTCCCGGAATCTAACCGACGCGAGAACCTCTACGCGTAAAAAGCCTTTCGTGCACATACACAAACGTGCGCGCCCATTTTGTCTTTTATATATTAGATGTTACAGAAGAGATCAGGTTTCAAGTCACGAGGCCGGGTTCAGATTAAACACAATGTTCTTTAGAGTAAAAGATTTGATCCGATTTTCTGTAATATTGTAAATAAATAAATAAATAATAACTAGCGGGACTTGTGGAAGTTCCACAGCGAACTCTTCGTATGTGATATATTGATGTTGGCTTTCTGTAGATGTACAGCGTAAATGGAGATGCTCTGATATTATTGTAGCTATTTTGTTAAAACTGCAAAAGTATTCATCCAAGCTAGCAGGGACGCCCGGCGTAGCGAGCTCATAAAATACGCTTAAATATGATATTTTAATTCCTGCAGATTTCGTATATATTATTAAAGAGTTAATGTTCTCTCGATTTTTATATATTATAAAGTTTCGATTTCAAAAATAAGAAAATATCCATATAACTTGGGTGCATTAGCTTGAATCGAAACCGAAACCAAAACTTATGAATATATATATATGTATATATATATATATATATATATATATATATATATATATATATATATGCGTCATCTGGAACTCGAACACAGGCAGCCAGTTACGGTGCTCTTTGTCGAAATCCAGACAGTCACGTAGGAATCTGCACCAAGATTTTACCTTGTAAATCTACGTGCACTCGTCTGTCATTGATTCCTGTTCTAATACCTTAAACTATTCAGAATCGATTTTGAAGCGACGAACTCCTCTCCTTCTAGGCCCGCAAATATAAACGTGATTCTCGAAAACGGCGAGATTTCAATTCCGATATTTGAAATCAACTTTTGATAGAAAAATGAGAAGTGGTGACCTTTACTCCTCTAATAGAAATGACACTTGTATCATTTGACTGTCTATTGGATAGGAGCCAAAATACTTCGATTTCTAAATGTGTATATATATATATATATATATATATATATATATATATATATATATATATATATATATATATATATACATGATTGTAGGATTTATATCCAAATATTTGCAGTAAAAATATAGAATTTTAAACAAAAAGTTAATATTTGAAACAAGGAATACACGAAATTTTTTTTTTCCAAATCCATGGATTTTCAATGCATGGCTCATCTCTTCAGAAGGAATGTCTTCGGTTAAATAATTATTAGGGATAAACATAATTTTGCTTGTTAGGGCATATACTGAAAATCAATTAAGAAATATTTTTAAAGGAACATCGGAAAAGACATTATTTTAAGGTGATGAGAATTGAATAAACAAGAGAAAAGATATGCATTCAAAAAGAAAACAAAAGTATATTGAATATACTTTTGTTTTCTTTTTGAAAAGGGGAGGTATTTTTCTCCATAAATTAATCAAAGTTCCATACTACGAACGGACTTTATATACACCGGACATTCCAACAACTTGGTTACAAATTAATTATGTAAAGAGGTGAGGAATGATAGATGAATAAACAGTTAGACATTTCTCTTCTCAAACATACCCGTCTATTTGTTTGTTTTTCTTTCTTTTGTTTACTCTTATGATTCCGGTCTTTTCCGCATTGCTTTTGGCTTTTAAAACCTCCATATATTCCTTTACCAACAATACTTCAAGCAAACTACCATCTACTCTTATATATGTATATATGTATATTATTATTATTATTATTATTATTATTATTATTATTATTATTATTATTATTATAATTAGTAAAATAAATAAATCGATTAAAAGTATCACAAAATATAATAAAACTATATATATATGTTAAGTGAAACGATTCATAAGGAAAAACAAACAAAATCAACTCGATTGTACGATCGTTTCGGAAACGATGTTAATTTTATCGAAATTGACAATAAGTATTGACAATAATTTGACAAAAGTTTTTTCTTTTAAAACATTGTCTTGTCAGCAAAAATAAGGGAGGGTTGAGAAGTTAAAGGCACCAAAATAAAACTCGCATTTTAGTCGTGATATTGTAGTCCCAATATTAATATAGATCTATGATACCTATACCTATTGAGCTTATTATATATCTACTGTACAATGAGCACTGTTTTCTTTTAAAAGTATTAATACATTTACTTATACATTAAAATAAACTCTGCTTTTTAGACTCCAGGTCTAATTCCCCCCCCTCTCTCTCTCTCTCTCTCTCTCTATCTATCTATCTATCTATCTCTGTATATATATATATATGTATACAGATATATATATATAAAGATATATATATATATGTATATATATAAAATAAATTTGTTGTTTCATCAAATACTTTTGCATGCAAAATCCGATCCCGCATTTTGCTAATTCCTGCGCTCTGATGAGAAGGAAAGTATTTCTTCGAAACTCCGCAGATTAAGGACTATCCACTTATCTAGTGTTTCCTTTTCAGATTAAATATGTTTTTAACTCATTTCAAAGTGTTTTTTAACATGTTTTATTAACTGTTTGCTCGTATATATATATATATATATATATATATACACACACCCACACACACACACACACACACACACATATATATATATATATATATATATATATATATATATATATATATATATATATATATATTAAAGCACCGAGACGTAGCAATATTCAAGGTTAGTATCTGGAGATGCGTTTAATTTCCTTTAGGAGATGTATTTAGTCGCATCGGTCTTCTGCGAATGATTTTGAGCTTTCATGAGAAAGCGGGTATATGTGTACATTTACCATTCAGGCGTGTTTCGAAGCTTTTGGAAATATCTATAATATAATCGCACTATAATATTTTTCATACTATTAGTTATAGTAAGGATTACAGCAGATGAAATGTCTAAAATAATTTTGATTGTTCTGGTGATGTTAAGTTATTTTGGTTGGATGGAAACACCTGCTTATATGCGGCATGGTCACCTTGAAACATGAATTCTCGTTAGGTTATCTAAGTTAAACAAAGTAGAGCATGGCCAGTATCATAGGTTTTCTATCATCATTTTACTTTTTCTTTTCTTTTTTTTTACACAGTGATCACCACTTATCAAGGCCCGGAAGCCACTCAGGGATAAGGGTTATTGCAAGTACATTACGTTAGTATGGAGAATTGATGAAGTGTTTACTTAAGGGGGCGGTTCATTAGGAATTTGTTAACATTGGACTTGAAGACATCCAAGTTGTAGTCCGGTGGGAAGCAGGCAGACGGAACAGAGTTCCACAGGCGTGCAGTTCTAAGAAAGAAGCTTTGTTCATGGAATCCGCGTTTTGATTTCGGCACAGATATAGAGTTGGGGAAATTTTTCACAGTGGATTGAGCTAGACGGGTGTTTTTCGTGAAAGATTGGCGAGGGGGGACCAGAGATTGGAGTTCAGACGAGCACCTGCCATGGAAATAACGATAAAACAGGGATAGGCTCGCAACGTCTCTTCTGTGGGAGAGAGATTGCAGGGTAGAGAAAAGGGCATCCCCCACTAAGCCACGAAGTCTATTTTGTACTCTGTCAAGGCAGGATAGGCTGTTTTTAGCAGGTCCTGCCCAGATACGGCAACAGTATTCCATCCTTGGACGTACTTGGCTTTTATATAGATAGAGAATTGCTGCTGGTTGAACCACGTTTCCTCTATACTTCCGGTTATCCTTAACGTCACGACAGTTCTTCTCTACGATCCTATTCTCCACTTGCCAGCAGATACAAAAACACACACAAACAACACTCGAGTCTGAAACAACATTATAAGCGAAAGTTTGATTTACTTTACGACGGGGAAAAATTTTTTTACATAAAAGTAGGTTACAAAATATTAAATTATAAATGGTGAGATTTTTAAATCGACAAGTTTACAAGCGGCAATATCTATTTTGGCAAAATCACGATGTAAGTGCTTTTTTTAGGGGGGGTATTTTTATTTGTATTTAATAAAAACAAATGCATAAAATGTAATACTTGAATCGTGTGATATGGAAAAAGAGGAAAAAAAATAACCTCGATTAGTAAGAGTCGTGCGCGATAGGTATGCACAAATATTAATTTTATGTAACTTTCAATCCATAAACAGTTTATCCATTTGTGTGCGTATATATATATATATATATATATATATATATATATATATATATATATATATATATATTTATTTATTTATATATACATTTGTGTGTATATATATATATATGTATATATATATCCATTAGTATATATAATTATATATATATGGCTATATATATTTTGTTGTGTTGAAAGATTGAATTGTAGCACGTAATGAAATAAGCAATAAGTACATAAAGCGTAAAAAATATTGTAAACATCGAATATATATATATATATATATATATATATATATATATATATATATAATTTCAAGCGGGTTAGAACAGTAGTCTAAAGAGCTGAGTGTATTTTGATGTGATAGTAAAATTCCTAATTTAATTAAAATACAAGGAAAGAACAGTGCTCGTTGTAATTCAGATATATAATAAGCTCGATAGGCAAATATCCTAGAGCTACTTTAATATTTAATAATGTGATTGATAATTTGAAATTCAAATTCAAATTAAAAATTAAAAATCTGTTTCATAAGAAGAAACACAATAAAGTCAATAATTTGTACAATAGCCATCAACTCCCCGTATTTCCTCCGATAACAGACAACACGCATATCAAATACCTGTGCGTGATGTCGCCAAGCCAATCAAGAACCTTGATTCCAGTAAAGCAACTGGCCCTGACGGCATTTCAGTTATAGTGTTGAAAAAGCTTCAACCAGAACTTTCCCCCATACTTACAAAACTGTTTAAGCGTTACCTTAAGGAGAAGTGCTTTCACACACTCTGGAAAACCTCATCAGTATGCCCTGTATTTAAGAATTCAGGTGATAAGTTATATCCCTCTCTGTACAGGCCAATAAGTCTCCTGTGTGTTATGAGTAAGTTGCTGGAATCCATATTAAATAAAGAAGTAGTCAACCACCTAAACAGAAACAACCTTCTTAGTGACATGCAATATGGTTTCCGCTCTGCAAGATCTACAGCGGATGTACTAACAGTTATATCACATAGGATTAGTGAATCTCTTGACAAAGGCTTCCTTTCTAGGGCAATTGCTCTTGACATATCAAAGGCGTTCGATAAAGTATGGCATAAAGGCCTACTTCACAAGATTTCCAGTTACTGTATCACTGGAAATGTTTTCTCAATTATTAAATCGTTTCTCTCTGATAGGCTCATAAGAGTAGTGGTTGATGGGCAGAAATCAGAGGCCCACAGTATTAATGCTGGAGTCCCTCAGGGGTCCATCCTGGGCCCAGCTCTCTTCCTGATCTACATCAATGATCTTCCAAAACACATACTTAAATCATTCGTTGACATCTATGCTGATGACACCACCATCTATGGCAATA
The DNA here is from genome assembly GCF_053919585.1 of Euprymna scolopes. Classification (NCBI taxonomy): domain Eukaryota; kingdom Metazoa; phylum Mollusca; class Cephalopoda; order Sepiida; family Sepiolidae; genus Euprymna; species Euprymna scolopes. Next base: position 24,790,383 of record NC_136508.1, on the reverse strand, counting down.
CATCAAAGGCCGTAAATGACTGATTCTCTCTCTTCTGATCTTGAGCGCGTGGTACAGCGGGGGAAGAGGTGGCTGATTACTTTTAATGCATCTAAAACCAAGATCCTATCTTTACATCATCAACGCTCTGATCCCCATCTAGCATCAATTGAAATGGATGGCTCTCGTCTTGGGGAGGCTCCATGTTTTTACAAGCTTCTGGGTTTGACCTTTACTCCTGATCTGAAGTGAAACACGTACATCTAGTCTGTTGCCAAGGTCGCTGTGAAAATTGTGGGATTCTTCTACCGCTCCAGAAGATATCTCACTACTGATGCAATTCTCTATCTATATAAAAGCGAAGTACGTCAAAGGATGGAGTACTGCTGCCACATCTGGACAGGAGCTGCTAAAAACAGCATATCCTGTCTTGACAGAGTACAAAATAGACTTCGTAGCCTCGTGGGGGATGCCCGTTTCTCTTCCCTGAAACCTCTCTCCCACAGAAGATACATTGCGATCCTGTCTTTGTTTTATCGTTACTTCAATGGCAAGTGCTCGTCTGAGCTCCAATCTTTGGTCTCCCCGCGCCAATCTTTCACGAGAAACACCCGTCTATCTGAAACCACTGTCAATAATTTCCCTCATTTTTTTATCTGTGCCTAAATCAAAACGTAGATTCCCTGAACAAAGCTTCTTTCTTAAAAGTGCACGCCTATGGAACTCACTTCCGTTTGCCTGTTTCCCACCTGACTTCAACTTGGATGTCTTCAAGTCCAACATAAACAAATTCCTAATGAATCACCCCATAAGTAAGATACTATCAGCTCCTGTTACTCTCGCTTCTTCTTATTTGTCCCTCAGTCCTCATTTTTTTAAATAAGTGATTTTTCGGACAAAGGGAGAAGAAAAAGCTGTTTTCTAGGTTGGCAGTATTTTTGCGAACAGTTGGCTGAGATGGCGGAAATTTTCTGTTTCTATGTCCATCCTTGTAGCCATGTCACTAGTAAGGGTGCTGGAGGTAAACGTTTTGTCTGGGCTGACGTTATCCGCCTGATAGTCAGGGACCCGAACCTTGGATTAACCACTAAGGAGGCTGTCCTATCAGCAGGTGCAAAGTACTGGGGCTGCTGTATTGCCATTTGGTGAATGGATTCTGGACCATGCAGTAGCTTCTGGTGGGGCCTCTCGATGCCATACTAGTGGGTAATTGTTACGGCTTTACCTTATCATTAGCTACAAATAAAAAAAAAATTCTTCGTTTCTTTTTCTCTCTTAATTTCCCCTCTCTGTCCTGCTCTAAGTAAATCTGTCGACCTAGTCCACAAATTCCAAAATTTCATCATGACAAGTTTCAAGAAAAAATACACGATTAAACCCGGTTCTCCAACTTCCAACGTAGACCCCTACTACCATGTCTCCTTCTCCAACATCAGGGGTCTTCGTTCTAACCTTCCAGAGGTTGAAACCCAATTACAGGAGACTAAACCAGACCTTTTATTTTTAAGTGAAACTGGCATTGGACAGGCTATTTCCCTAGATGAGTTTGCAATTTCAGGATACTCTAACTTAACTTCTAAATCTGACCCCCAAGATCGCCATGGGCATGGAATATGTGCCTATATTAAAGATAGCTTTCCATGTGGGAGGGACATCTCCAGGGAAGATCCTAACTTACCCTATATGTGCTTCCGGGTTGCTTTAGCTCACACTACTGCATTTATATTTACTCTCTATCGCCCCCACAACAGCGGAGTTACTATCTTTCAAAGCATATCTGAGAAAATTGACCAAGTCCTTGATACTTATCCTTCAGCTAACGTTCACGTATGTGGAGACTTCAATGTTCACAACGTCGAATGGTTGACCCACTCAAACAAGACCGATGATGAGGGGAGGTTCTGTCATGATTTCTCCATTGCCTATGACCTCACTCAGATTGTTCAGGAACCTACCCGTGTGCCCGATAATGACGGCCAGTATGCGAGCCTACTAGACCTTTTTCTCACAACTTGCCCTGAACTATGTTCAGTTTCTGTTCTGTCGCCTCTTGGATCTTCCGACCACTCTGTTGTATCAATTAAGATAAAAATGAAATGTAATAAGTCCCCAGACGTACCTCTTCATCGTACAGTATATCGATACACTAAGGCTGACTGGGATAGCTTCCGTACATTTATATCTGATCTACCTCTGCATTCCATGTTTAAAAAGGATGTGTCCTCTATAGTATTAGACCTAACTGAATGGTTAATTGTAGGTATTGACCATTTCATACCCTCTAAAAAGTTTCAGCAAAAACCTAACAGCCAGCCATGGTTCTCTCCAGAATGTGCTGCTGCTATTGCGCACAGAAATCACTTTTTCCACTGCTTCAAACGTAATAGATGTATGGAAACTAAAGCCGTTTTCAGGACTGCCAGCAACCATTGTAAGAAAGTAATAAGGAACGCAAGAGTGTTGTATGCTCAATCTGTTAAGTCCAAAGTAGCTGAGCAGCGGCTTGGTTCCCACCAGTTTTGGCAAATAGCAAACAGAATCCTGAATAGAAGCGTGTGCTCTATCCCAACTATTATCAATGGACCTGAGGTAATCTCGTCAGCATCAGACAAAGCCAAACTCTTTGTCAAGAACTTTGCAGCTAATTCTACCCTTTGCGACCAAGACCGCCAACCTCCAATATTTCCTCCTGTATCAGAAAACACGCTATGTGATATACGTATATCTGTACGTGATGTTGCGAAGCTAATCAAAAACCTTGATTCGAGTAAAGCAACTGGCCCTGATGGTATTCCAATTATAGTACTCAAAAAACTTCAACTTGAATTAGCGCCCATACTTACAAAACTGTTTAAACGTTGTCTTAAGGAGAATAGTTTCCCATCTCCCTGGAAAATCTCATCAGTATGCCCTGTATTTAAGAATTCAGGTGATCGCTCATCCCCCTCTCAGTACAGGCCAATAAGTCTCCTCTGCGTCATGAGTAAGTTGCTAGAATCTGTGTTAAATACAGAAGTAATCAAACATCTCAACAAAAATAACCTTCTTAGTGACACTCAATATGGTTTCCGTTCTGCTAGATCTACAGCAGATGTCCTTACAGTTATATCGCATAGGATTAGCAAATCTCTCGACGGTGGCAATCTTTCTAGGGCAATTGCTCTTGACATATCTAAAGCCTTTGATAGGGTATGGCATAAAGGTTTACTTCATAAGATCGCTAGCTATGGTATAGCTGGAAAAGTCTTCTCAATTATTAAATTATTTCTTTCTGATAGGTTCATAAGAGTAGTAGTTGAGGGGCAAAAATCAGAAGCTCACAGTATTAATGCCGGTGTCCCTCAGGGATCCATCCTGGGCCCAACTCTTTTCCTGATCTACATTAATGATCTTCCAAATCATATCCTTACATCATTTGTAGACATTTATGCTGACGACACTACCATTTATGGTACCACATCTAAGACAGTAAACGACCAAGTTCTCTCCAATTCTCTCTCCTCTGATCTTGAGCACGTAGTACAATGGGGAAAGGAGTGGCTGGTTACTTTTAATGCATCTAAAACCAAGCTTCTCTCTTTACATCATCAACATTCTAATTCACATTTGTCATCAATTGAAATGAATGGCTCTCGTCTTCAGGAGGCCTCAAGTTTTGACAAGCTTCTGGGCTTGACCATTACTCCTGATCTTAAATGGAACACGTATATCAAATCTGTTGCCAAGGCCGCTGGAAAAATGGTGGGATCTTTCTATCGATCCAGTAGATATCTCACTGCTGATGCTATTCTCTACCTATATAAGAGCCAGGTACGTCCAAGGATGGAATACTGTTGCCACATCTGGGCAGGAGCTGCTAGAAAGGACTTGTCCTGCCTTGATAGAGTTCAAAATAGACTTCGTAGCCTCGTAGGAGATGTCCTTTTCTCCTCCTTGCAACCTCTATCTCACAGAAGAGATGTTGCGAGTTTGTCTCTGATGTATCGTTATTTTCATGGAAAGTGTTCAACTGAGCTTCATTCTATGGTCCCCCCTCGCCAAACTTTCACAAGAAACACTCGTCTAGCTGTAAACACTATCAATAATTTCCCCCACTCTTTATCTGTGCCTAAACCTAAACGTAGATTCCATGAACAAAGCTTCTTTCTTAGAACTGCACGCCTGTGGAATTGTCTTCCGTTTTCCTGCTTTCCGGCTGACTACAATATGGTTGTGTTCAAGTCTAAAGTAAATAAGTTCTTGATGAGCCGTTCCATATAAGTTATTAAATTTACCAAATTTTCATTACTAATGATTACTATATTGACCAATTTCTACTGTACACTCTTTAACCCTTATCCTTGAGTGGCCTCTGGGCCTTGATAATGTGGTGATGCCTTTGTAAAAAAAAAAAAAAAAATCTCCAATACTAACGATTACTACGATACTCTCCCATTGATTACTGTACGCGCAATAACCCTTATCCCCGAGTGGCTTCCGGGCCTTGATAAGTGGAGACCTCCATGTAAAAAATTCAAACGGAGACATTAGACAATCCATAGTGTTCAAACGATAGCAAGTCATGAACGTTGAATTAACACTAGTTAACTGCCTCTTAGTTAATGCTTCCAATACAGTGCCCATCCTTAAGTATTTTTGAAGGGGTTTATATTTATAATTAAATAATAATCATTATTTTATACTAACAGACACTAGTGTTTCATGCATACGCAATTATCAGTGTGTGAGGACAAATTCTGTCTGGACAAATTCTCATATATATATATATATATATATATATATATATATATAATATATATATAATATATATATATAATATATATATATATATATATATATATATATATATATATATATATATATATATCACAGTGTATAAGGATTATTTGATACCGAGATATTCATAATCGTACACTATTTTCAAAAGAGGGGAGATCTAACATATGAGGAATATTTAGAATCAAGTCGCCCCTTGCTGTTATTTCAAATCATTTGAAACCTTAGCAACAAGTTTTAGTCTCCCATCAAGGCCAGAGATTTGGGAATAATATATATACTAGCAGGTCATCTGGCATTGCCCGATCGTTAAATACCCTTAATTATGATATTTTGTTTAATGCAGATTTCGTATTTTTATCATAGTATATTAGACACAATATATAGTAATGATTTAAAAAGTTAAAAAAAAAAATAACTCGTGCACTCTCACCGAGAATCAAAATCAAAACATTTAGCTTATGATTTACTTTTTCCTTTGATGTAAATGCTTGAGATATGAAGACATGTTTTCTGCGAGGTTAAAAATTAAAGCATGAACCAATAGCTATTACGTTACGCATGCATAATCATAATGCTGCAGTTCGACCTCCACCTTCCATTTCTTTAATTTACACACTTTTGCATCGACTTTTCCCGGCTAAAACCAAAATATAAAGTTTCGCATGCGTTTGAATACTCTATGCATCAAGTATGTAGACCAAAGGTGACAGAATAGTTTGGTAAGAAATTCTTTTTTAACAAATATATGTACGCATACACAAATATATATAGAAAAGGTTTTGTGTTTACTATAACCTTTTTACGCGAATATTACGCAAGTATAAATCATGTAGAATACATGTATGAGTATAATTACACGTAATAGTTAACTAAAGATGATCATCCTATAAGAAAACCGAAAAAAAAACTAATAGAAAATTAATTAAAATGAATGTTTTAAAAAAAATACGCAAATTAGCTAGATCTTTTGCAGATGAATGCAATTCCACGACCCATATATAACAAAGTTGTATTTTCTTTTTAAATAAATAGAAAAAAAGAGTTTTTAATATGAATATCAATATACACAAAAATATTATATATATACGAGGGGCGTGCAATAGGTAATTCCCCTGACTTACTTTCCATAGCAGTAGAGCAACGAAACTTGGCACAGTTATTAGTCTTTCTCTACATAGGAAGCACCCAGAGTTATGCATTTCTCCCATCGTTTGATGCAGCTCTGCAGACCGTTTTTGTAGAACACTCCAGGTTGGTCTTCCAACCACGACGTGACTTCAGAAATCAAGGCTGCATCATCTGGGAAACAACTTCATGGTTGGGAAAAGGTGAAAGTCAGAGGGTGCAAGGTCAGGAGAGTAGGGAGGATGCGGATATTTTTCATAACCACACGCCCGTGCTTCTGATCTAGCGACACGCGAGTTGTGGACGGAGCGTTATCCTGCACGAGGAGGGTACCTTTGCTGATCTTGCCCCGCCTCTTGATTTTGATAGCTTCCCTTAATTTCCCCAAAAGATAAGCATAATAGGCTCCTGTAATTGTGGTACCCTTTGCCAGGAAATCTGTCATCACTACTTCGTCCTGGTCCCAGAAGACTGTGAGCATGACCTTGCCAGCGGAGGGCTGCACTTCTTGCCTTCTTTGGAAGTAGTGAGTCCAAGTGCTTCCACTGCATTGACTGGGCTTTGGTGTCTGGATCATAGTGATGGACCCAGGTTTCACGAGGTACAATTCATAACCCTTTTTAATTTCTGTGCAAGACTTAAAACGGTCCTTTAATGACATACGCTGCATTATTCGATCTTCTCTTGCCGATGTTTTGCGGGGTCTGGTTTTAAAAGCACTATTTTGCCAGTATCATTGTAGGATTTAACAACCCTGCCGACAACACTCTTGGAACGTTTCACCTTCTTTGAAATCTCTCTAATGGTGTGCTTTTCCTTGTGTAGCTTCACAATAGCTTGTATCACAGATTAATCAAGTTTTTGGCGTTTCACCATGATGCCGGCTGATGCAACGTCTACAAATGACTAAGTAAGACTAATTCTTTAGAGGAAATCAAAAAATTTGAATATAGCATACTGTTTACATCGTTTTTCTCAATTTTGTCCCTTACTTTTGGACGTTCCTATTTTGAAAATAAATAAATAATAATTGTTATAATTCTTTTTCTATCCTTTGCGAATGATTCAAATTTTAGTATGTTATTATGGATGATAACGACTCCCAGTTGTCAAAATTTCAGCTTCTCACACTTGTTATTGCTAACAAATATAAGGTTTTAAAATTTTGTCCCTTAGTTTTGAACGCTACTGTATATCTATCTATCTATCTATCTATCTATCTCCCTCTCTCTATATGTACGTATGCATATAGATTTAGATATACGTACGTATATGTACTGATATACATACTAGAATATATGCGCATGTATACATTAATATGTACATATGTGTAGATGTAATTAAGTACGTAATATATCAATACATATTTTTGCTGTGTATGTATAAATTCGTTGTTCCGGCTCATCAGACTATCTACTGATGAAAATTCAAAATGGCCGCTCTTGTTAAAAACCTTGAGTTATTTTTATTGATGCAGCTGAAAGGGGAGTAATGTAATTAGTTCCCTTTATTTATATATATCATCTAAAACCGCTTTGTTTCTAGATATAAACTTTTGAAAGAATTGCTGATGAATAGTTTTATTGCAAACAACTGTGAGTTATTTCTTATACATCGGATAGATGCCTGCTGTCCCTGTGTTGGGATCAGGGGTCAATTAAAGCTGACTCTTGTTGCCCCATGCACCAGGATAACTATGATAAAATAACAAATGTAAAATTTGATGTGCTCAAAAAAAAAAAAAATGAGCGCCATGATTGATAAGCAACGTTTTCATCCAAATCAATAGAATATATAACGTATAGCGGGAAGGGATGTGCTAATAAGTAAGATTAGATTAGAAATATAGCACAATTCAAATATACTGGTATTTTTTTACGCAGACATCACCACATTATCAAGGCCAAGTGGCCACTCGAGGATAAGGGTTAAAGAGTGTACAGTAGAAATTGGACAATATAGTAATCAATTGGGTAAATCTGTTAACTTATATGGAACAGCTCATCAAGAACTTGTTTACGTTAGACTTGAAACTTCATATATAATATATTTGAATCCATGCAAAACTTTATATTTCGGTTTTAACCCGGAAAAATCAGTGCAAAAGTTTGAAAATTAAAAAAAAAGAAATTTGCCAGGTGAAGGTCGAACGCCGGCATTGCAAATGCATAACGTCGTAACTATTGGTTCATGTTTTAATTTTAGCCTGGCATGTTTTAATTTTAGCCGGTTTTCAAAGCCCAGTCATTGACGGTAGAGGTAAAATAAATCATTAGCTGAACGTTTTGGTTTCGATTCTCGGTGGTGGAGCATGAGTCTTTTTTTTTAATACTTTTTAAATCATTACTATATATTGCATCCAATCTCTATCTATCTCTCTCTCTCTCTCTCTCTCTCTCTCTCTATATATATATATATATATATATATATATATATATATATATATATATATATATGAAAGTGAAACTGTTTGTCTGTCTTTTCTCTATGGTAGTTAAGGAAGACTATTATACAGAAAGGCATTACTTTACATATCCACACTTTTTAATATATACATATGCACATAATCTTATGGACAGTACATAGGGCCCGACCAAAGCCGGCCGGAACTGCTAGTATATATATATAAACGGTTTCGTTCAGTATTAACAGAATATAGATACCCACTGAAGGGTGCCTGTGCCTGAAATTTTGTGATGATCTTCGGCACTTCTAGTTGAAGGTCATGGCGACTGGAAACAATGCCAAGATAAGAACAGAGAATATACAGCGCCTAGTATTACCAAATAGTTATCATAACCTTTGTTTAAGAGAAGCCCTTTCATAGACTAGCAATAACATTAACCTTTGTGAGGGAATAACAAACTAGCTACATTAAACATCACGTGTATCTATAAAAACGGTAAAATATTTTCATGCATTTTTATTTTAGCCTGTCGATTCCCTATGAGGATTAAGCACAGAGGTATATTTTATATATATATATATATATATATATATATATATATATATATATATATATATGTATATATATATATGGTCATTCACATTCACAGTGCCGTTGTTTCTCTGTATTACAGCTCATCAGTGCGGCGAGACAAGCAACTGCCTCAAACCAGATTTGAAACTCAACCGCCTAGACGATAGTCGGTGTTGATACTATTCGGCTGCTGCTATGACGGACTTGTGAATTAACAATGTTCAAAGATTGTCCAAACGCCTAAGCTTCATTTTATGAAAAAAAGAGGACCGCTTAATACGCTAATGAGAGTCTGTTTATCACTTCTCAATATGCTCAACCCAAGATAGGGAGCATTATAGCCATCCACATACAGTACTGTTTCGCTGTATCATAGCTCGTCAGTGCGGCTTGACAAGCAACTACCTCAGACCAGGTTTGAAACTCGACCTCCTATATATATATATATATATATATATATATATATAGTGGTCTAAAACCAGAACATGAGAACAACAAGAGGGCATAATTACAAAGCTAACTATATAAAGTAGGGTAAATAAATTAGCTCAATAGGTGGGAGTTAGATAACCTAGAGCTAAAGTAAAATAAAAAGTAGGTAAATGAAATTAATAAATTAATATAAGATCATTTGCATATGTTAAAATTATAAAAACAATAGCAACCTAGAATAATGTACGATTGTTTCATAGACGATATTAAGTTTATTTAAATACAGTCTCCTCATAAACACATGTGGAGAGGGAAGGTTGCCAACAAATTAACGATCAATTAGCAGCATCAAAACAACTGGGATCTACATCAAATCGATGGATTACAATAAAATAACAAGAAAAAAAAACGTTTTTAATGACAATAAAAGATGTGCAAAACTCGCTTGATTGTATTCATCGACGATTCTGCCATGGGCGCGTGTGCGATAGCTTGCTAGCGAAAATATTACCAGCAGTAGTCGTTAAAACACTTCTGCAAATTAACAAGTGTGCACGAGCTTGCGTCACAAAAAAGAGAGAAAAATGCACCACGTGTTCGAAGGGAGAAGCAAAGTGTGACTGGATAAGATATTCACACGATTAAGAGGACAGGAAAGCGCTGGCACATCCCGGCGCAAGGTGCTGGGGTTAGAGACTTCTTAAAAGCACGTGTATAAGAAAAGACTTTTGCAAGATGATGAAATACGTTGTTTTGGAAGAACCACGAATAAATGAATTTCATTTGCACTTTACAAAATGTCTGGTCGTTTTTTTCTTTCGTATTGTTTTTTTTTTTTTTTGTGCGACGGTACCCACGTTACATTGTTATATTATTGTAATCCAAAATAATTGAATAGTTGAGGAGTGATTTCGTTTCCCCGGTTAGATCACTTTATAATTTAAGACAGTAACCTCAATGTATTTGTTCCAATTTATTTTGTCTGCAGAGCTGAGAAGTTTGAATAAGATCTCTCAGATACGATATTATTAGTCATGGCTATCGGTAGTTGAGAAGGTTTCTTGTAATTGTTACATTAAAGAATTTTTGTTTTAGTAGAATTGAATATTTCCATTCGTTTACAGCCAATTTAACTGCAGACTGGAGATCTTTCTCTAAGGTTGCTGACATTGTAACCCCCACTCTGTTTCTGTCTCTGTCTTTCTCTCTCTCTCTCTCTCTCTCTCTCTATATATATATATATATATATATATATATATATATATATATATATATCGCTCTATCTATCTATTTATCTCTCTATCTATCTATCTTTCTCTCTATCTATCTCTATCTATCTATCTCTCTTCTATCTCTCTCTCTATCTATCTATCGATCTATCGATCTATCTATCTATCTCTATCTATCTATCTCTATCTATCTATCTATTTATCTATCCTATTCCCCTTTTGTTTTTATCTAGCAACTGGCAACGAATTACTATCATACATAATCACACTTAAAATTCATTTTAAATGACCGAAGATGATCCCGTTTTTTATGTTTTTTGTGCGAACGACATCACTTTTATCCGCGAACGTGCTTACTTGACTCGGTATTTTATAATTTTTCTGCTGCGGCCGTTTAGAGATTATGTTTATAAAATAAATAAATAAATGTTATTATCTAAAATATAATCTTTAATGGCTTTCTGCGTTAGCTTTGTCTTTTCGCCCACGCAGTTGGTCAATACATATACAGTGTGTCTTTAGCGGCGAACTTTAAATAGACAACTCTATTTTTTAACTTGCAGATTTGGCAACTATCGCTATTTTGAGTTCAACTTGGTTTAGCAATTCATCATAAAAAGAGTGACATCCGAGCAGCACTTGCAAATTGTGCGAATTTATTTTAAAACACAATTTTTGAAACATTTGATGAACGAATAATTTCAACTAGCCACCTCGTCGTGCGATTTAACAGTGTTACATTATTTTATTTGGAGATATGTAAAGTCCTATAAATATAAATAAACTAAACACCATAGACTACTTGAGAAGATAACATTCGACGCGTTATTGCCGAAATGCAACCTAATTTAATGCGTAGAGTCTGTGAAAATTGGATCTCTAGATTACGCCAAATACACGTGAGCCACGGGGGGCACATATGCCCGAAATTCTAGTTAAACCATAAATGCCAAATAATAATATTTGCAATGAACCACACATTCGTATAAAAATACCTTTATGTGTATTATAATTTAACACATTCGTATAAAAATACCTTTATGTGTATTATAATTTAAAGTCGCCGCCTCTAAACACCCTTCATAAGATTAAAAACGTGCATATATAGAATACAGATACGATGTATCTTCAATAAGTTTAAAGACTGTTTTGTACCGGCATTTAAAGTTGCCGTAAACACTTGAAAAATCAGTATGCTATAGCTATACATCTTATGAGATGACTCATTTTTATGATTTCAGATTCAAATGAACAGCTACAGTAGGTATTGGAATACACCTTACTAAAGCCTGATTGTCACAGCTGGTGAATTTCAAAAATGCACCCTGGGCGTGAGGACACTTTCGAAGAAGAAGATGCAATAATTTTCTGTTTTACACTTGGGAAAAATTCCACAGAAACGTATGGAATGCTTCGGACTGATTTTGGACTATCTTGCATAAATCGAGCATCAGTTTTTAAATGGCATAAGAAATTAAGAAAGGCAGGAAGTCTGTGATGGATGATGAGAGGTGTGGGGGAGTAAGGAAGTCAGAACACCGGAATTGATTGGTCAAATAAAGAATTTCATGGATAAGAACCGTCGTGTGTCTATAGAGAAAATAAGTGCACAGTTTGATGTCAGTGTAAGAACTCTACACACAATTATTTGCGAAACAAATGAAGATGCAGAAGATTTTCGCGAATGCACCAGTTCACAACTCCATCCTTGTCACAGATTATTTGACCAAAATGGAGATCAAGACAGTTCCTCACTCTCCCTATAGTCCAGACCTTGCTCCCTGTGAATTTTGGTTATTCCCTATGCTCAAAGAAACCTTAAAGGATGTCGTTATTAGAAAACTGAGGAGCTGATAGAAGCTGTGACGAGGGTCATTGACACGCTAACTCAAGAGGGCTTCTATGATGTCTTCGAGAAGTTGTTAGAACGATATAACAAGTGCATTGCAGCCGGAGAAGATTACTTCGAAGGAGACTAGAGTTTCGTGTGTGTACTATCAATAAAAGTGCCTACATGAACAAGTCTGGAAACTTATTGAAGGCACCTCGTACATACAAATAAATTGGGACAGGTAGACAGTTGCAAAAGGTGAGTATAGGAGGTCATTTGGGTCGAATGATTGATTACAAATAAATCAGTGGAGACAGATCAGGAAAAGGAATCGAGTTAAAGAAATCAATATATTCAATTAGTCGATAGATCGAAGTGCCCTTTACTAGTATTTGATTAGATTTATAGTGTGTGTTTACACAAAAGATCCGAGACTTTCTGTTGCTGTTCGTTCATGTGGAGTTACCGTCACGCGTAGACGCACTCGGAACGTACGAAGGAAATCTTTTGCCCATGTTTTGTTGGAGCCGCCATTTTTTTTTTTTTTTTTTTTTTTTTTTTGCTCAGCAGACATTGTCTTCTTTTCCGTGGAAATTCATCTCTTGGTTTTCCACCCGCAAAAGAAATAACCATTAATGGCGATGAGGACTGCAACGCAACAACAGATAATCGAATAGTTTGATTAGTTACGCCAGTTCGAATTTCCCTCCGGCTGATTCGATTATGTCTCACATGGTGGCGATGTGACGGCTGATCATCGAATACAAAGTTAAAAAAAAAAAAAAGAAAAATTAGAAATAGATCATATATTTCGAATGTTTGGTTTGAGTTTTCTTCACTGATATTCTTTAGTTTCCCGCCCTTTTGACCAGAAACAGAAATCCATTTCCATAGCCGATCCCATCCATTTTGATTCCTTTTCTTTTTTGTTTATTTTTCTTCTTTAATTATATACTAGCAAGTTATTGCGAAAGGCTTACACACAATCTATACTCCTATGAATATGTTTTTTTTTGTATTGATATTCATATCAAAAACATTTTTTTTTTCTATTTATTTAAAACTTGCCTTGGTGCCCGACGTTGCCCAGGTGTTTGGAGGTGTGTGTTGAGCAAAAGAAAAAAAGTGGTAGTAGGCAGGCAAGCTCGGACCCGTACCTCTTTGCCGTTGTGCCCATTGCCAAACCGGAAGTGGCGAAGATTTAAATTAATGCTAGTCAATCCAAAAGAGAGCATGACTTTTGAAAATGTTGTCGAAAAAGGGACTCCCTCCTTGTAGAAAAGTACCCAATTGAGGGTGAAGAAATTTATGTTTTCAGCGAATGTTTCGATATTTGTCGTCCGAAGGATTGACCTTCAAAACGGTACTGATCTCGTGAAAATCCGTCGCCTATGTCGAAAGTTTTAGGCAGGCATACAAACTTACATACATACATCATTTAAACAGACAGGTGAGATTTATATTATAGAAAAAATACAACTTTGTTATATATGAGCTGTGGAATTTCATTCACTAGCAAAAGATCTAACTAACTTGCATATTTTTATAAACATTCATTTGAATTAATTTCCTAATAGTTTTTCCGGTTTTCTTATGGGATGATCATCTTTAGTTAACTATTACGTGTAATTATATTAATGAAGATATTTCACATGATTTATACTTGCGTAAATTTGCATAAAAACGTTATGGTAAACACAAAACTCTTTCCATATATATTTGTGCGTACGTATTTATTTTTGTTTAAAATTTTTGCCTTCCAAACTCCTTCTAGAGTGTTTGGTCTTTTTTTTTTTTACACAGTGATCACCACTTATCAAGGCCCGGAAGCCCCTCAGGGATAAGGGTGGTCTACAGACATGAAACTTCATATATAAGGTATTTGAACATATGCGAAACATTATATTTGGATTTTAGCCCGGGAAAATCGGTACAAAAGTATGAAAATTAAAAAAAATTTTAAATTGAAATTTGTATATTTACTTTTTTTCGGCTGCTGTTGCTAATATCTCCGCACGCACCTGCTGATATTTTCTAACGCGTTCTGTTACAACTATTCAAATAATTTCGAACGCTGCTAATAATGCACTTGCAGTTTTGATGGAACTAATCTATAGATTTTGGTGCTGTCGTGACTGAAGACTTTACTAATTTAAATGGACAGTTTATTGGCTTTAATTGAATGATGTTGTAGAGGTCAAAAGCCGCCGAAAATGGCCCGGGTATCACTATTGCTTAGTTTCATTTGTATTTTTAAACAAGGCATGTAAGTAGGCAAACTAATTTCAGAGGATTAAAATGTTCAAATGATGTCATAGATAACGGCACAAACTGTTTAACTTCTAACAAGACTTATTTAATTTGATTTCGACTTCATCCTGTGACGCATGCGGTAATCAAATTATACCATTGTTTTCAATGTGAAAATTTTGCAATTATCGATTGTTTAATATCGATTATGCTTGATGTCATGCTTTAAAAAATAACGTAAATCGTAAAACCTATGACGTCACGCCAAATCTATAATCATTTTAGAATAATGTTTTAAGCTCTATTTATAAAAACGTCCAAATAAGCAAATAGTAAAGCCTCACACTGAACATAACAGCGTTTTGATTTTCGTATGCAAGTCTAATGTGAACAAGTTCTTATTGAGCCCACCTCCTTATATGAGGAAATCCCACCAATTTTCACCATAGATGATTATCACTGTGTTGTCTCCCCGGCCACGTGATATTCATTAACCCTTATCCTCGAGTGACCTTTGGGCCTTCATAAGTGGTAAACTTTTGTAAAAGAAAAAATAGACAACCTCTAAACATGAATTTGTGCATTGCGAAAAAACAAAAATAAAACTCATTTCCCAATAAGCAAGTCAGGGCCATGCAAAGCCTCTAGGTGTCATGCGTCAGAGATTTACTTAATGGCAGATGTAATTTCGGCAGTTTCCTTCTCTAAAATTAGTTGGCCTACTCGAGAAGGATCGGAAAAGGAGATGTAGATAAGCGTGTGGGTCGATGTTGCGTTTGGAATACGACGGTGATTGTTTTGATAGGTTCAAGGACCCGTGGCGTAACGGTTAATGTAATAGATAAAATTCAGTTGTAGACGACACTTTTCTGGAGGTTGAAGGTTAAATTCTAAGTGGGGCGACACTCAAAATATAATTCCGAATTACTTAGCACTTCTATCCAGTCATAACGGGCGGAACGAGAGTACGCTACCTTCGTGCATTTAATAAGAGGTTCCATTCAAATTTACATGCGGATTCCAGAGTTTTGCAGAAATATTCCCGAGTTCGACAAGATATACCCGACAAAGATTCGTTTGAATGATACAAAGTTGTTTTCTTTATATATATAAAATATATATAAAAGTAGATAAAGCTTGTTGTCTTTATATATATATATATATATATATATATATATATATATATATATATATATATATATATATATATATATATATATGATTAGTTTTTTTTTGGAAAAAGAATTCCAGAAAAGTGCTCAATTAAAAGGAAAATCCAAATTTTAAGAGCGTACTTATATTTTGTGTACAGAACGTTGTTAGTTGAGACAGATCATTGGTACCGTCGGTTTCAAGCCCGATAATAAGGCCCGTTTAATGTATCCTTATCAAGCTCTCTTCAGCCAATATTCGAGACGAATATTGGCTGAAGAGAGCTTGATAAGGATACCTTAAACGGGCCTTATTATCGGGCTTGAAACCGACGGTACCAATGATCTGTCTCAACTAACAACTTTCTGTACACAAAATATATATATATATATATATATATATATATCCATTCTCTCACGTAGACTATCTGTCTGCCGACAGAAAGAATTTGTCAAACTACTAGAATTATTTAGAGATATATTTTAATTCTCCCCTTTGTCTTCACTTGTATATATATATTTTACATAATTGTAATTATTTTATTTTATTCGTACTCCCCCTCTTTTCTCCTTTTTTTTACCCTCGATAAAATTTACACGCACACCATATTAAGTCTCTGCTCTTACGTTATATTATTATTTATTGTTTTGCACAAACAAGCGATTAACTCCTGATGAGTTTGTTGGCGGAAGGGGCCCCTCGGGCTTTGCCGGCAATTTATAAGTTGTGTACCGTTAACAGCTATATATATATATATATATATATATATATATATATATATATATATATATATATATATATATATATATATTTGTGTGTGTGCGTGTGTGTGTGTTTCTTTTCTTTTCTTCTAAGAAAATCCCCCATATTTTATTTAGACGTAAACAAATGTTTTTGTTTATTTATTTATTATTTTTACTTTTCCTTTTAACACGGTAATCTAAGCTTGGCTCTTTCTATGAATTATCCTTTAAAAAAGGAACAAGAAATTCGCATAAGTTTAAAAACCATAGAAAAATAACACTAAAATTATCTAGAACTTTGTGGCGTAACGGATAACGCACCAGAGCGTAATATTAGGTTGGTGCAAAAATGATGTCGTTTTTTTACTTGAAGTTGAACGTCAAAAAACGACATTATTTTTGTCACAAACCTAATACATGTAGTCTAAGATTCACTGCCTTGAAATAGTCAAGTTACACTTAAAAGACATAGAATCTCGAAACATGCATGTCTGTAGATTACTGTTTTATAAGTAAAAGATATATATATGATGTTATTCAAATATGTATGAATTAAAAATCAATATGAAAAAATATAAATGTTTATATCTTTTCTGTATTTATTTCCTGTGTTGACGTGTAGGAATACAAAAAGTATTTTGAAAAAAAAAACGAGAATGTTTCCTTCAAAAGCATATAATTTTCGACCGATTCTTCGATATTCCTCAGTGTGAATGATAGAAAACATGAGTGTACGGGCAGGGTTAGCAACAGGAAGGGCACGGATATAGCCATTAAGGTAACGATCTATTTGAATATGACCCTTCCAGCATTTTTGACTTGGAATGGTCAGCAACTTGTGTGGTCTCTATTCAAAACTAAGTCTTTCATAAAACTTTGAATTGGACACCCACATGTCCCACGCACATACTCGCATATGTGAACATACATGCATATACACTCGCGCACTACCACATATGCTTCTTCACTTACCCATACATACACAGTATACCCACACACACGTTTATACACGTGTTTACATATACAGCTGGAGATTGATGAGCAGATGTAGATGATAAGCTAAGTGGATGCTAAGTGGAATCTTTTTTTTTTCCAAAAGCTTGGATTTATATATTTATTGCGGTTCTAGGTTTTAGACGGGGTCAAAGGCGCGCTGTTGTCTGGATTGTCTACACGTACGCACCCACCTACACACACGCGCGCGCACACACATGTTTATTTATTTTTTTAAAACGCTACTGTAGATTTCGTTAATTGATATATACAAACATATAATGTTAAAAAAAAAAAAAAAATAATATGAAATAAATGAACGGAAAATATTATTTTTTTATATTGATCATCATTTACTTAATTTCTGCCTATTTTTGTTCAAACATATTAAAATATTCGGATTGTTCTTTTTTTTCTTCTTCTCCCACACACATGTACCCTACTATATACTCATACATACATACATACATACATACATACATACATACATGATGATTGCAACGTCTTGTCAGACGAGTGCCACTCTTTCAGGCACTTAAAATCCATGAGCCCAAAAATGACTTCCATCGCCACAGGACGATTTAAATAGAAAAATGCCTGAGAGAGTATCTATACAAAGATGATGTTACAGAGTCTTAGCTTTGTACGACAGCTAAGTCTCTTTCTCGGATCTAAATGTTGAGATCCAGCAACAAGCAAAAGCAAGATAGCTAGCAATAAGTTAAACTGCAGACCAGCTTCATGTGAGTACTCGTCTCCCGATTTATGTTTTTTTTTTTAAATCGGAGATTTGCTTCTCCTAGAAAGGTTACCTTCACCACAGCTTACGGGAGCCCTCTCCACCCCAGCACATACATACATACATACATACATACATACATACAGTGCTAGGTATAGGATGTAAGCATTATTTTTAAATTAGAAGCCATCACAAAAATTGGAAGCTTGGTATGCCGGTTAGAGAAATCAGAGGTTAATAATATTTAATGTTGGAAATGAAACTGAAAGAGGCATTGCAATGCTTAAACGAGGAGTTGAATAATAGTAAAAACAACAACAACAACAACAATAACAATAACAATAATAATAATAATAATAATAATAATAATAATATGTACATATATATATTAGTGATAATAATAAGAATGATAGTGATAATAATAATGATAATAATCATAGTAATAATAGTAGTAATGATAATAACAATAGTACTAATAACAATGATATTATTATTAATAATAATAATAATAATAATAATAATAATAATAATAATAATAATAAATTCAATCCTGTATATCTTCATAGACGGGTACTATGGTATATAGGGTTTGTGAGGGGGAATTGGGGGGGGGGGCGCACCCGTGTCTACAACTGTGCATTTGTGCTCGGAAAATGGAATTAAATATATGTCGGAAATTAAAATATGTGGAAGCTTAAAAAGTAAAATAAAATGAAATAAAAAGCCTTACGGAAACAAAAAAACTAACTTCTAGTGGGGAATGCTAAACCGTTCTTCCACCGTGCATACTCACTCTGTCCTGTTCCTGTGGGGAAATGTCTTTGGTAGGTCTCTATTTTTTATGAAACGAGTACTCATTTAGCGGTCCCAAATCTTTATTGACACCGGAGATGTGTGTATTAAGTCTTAGAATGAGTTTCTTTTCATGTTGTCTTCTTTTTCGCTGTGTTCGAAAGTTGGAGGCTGCAAGTACGCATTCAGCTGTAATGTTCGAAAGTTGGAGGCTGCAAGTACGCATTCAGCTGTAATGTTCGAAAGTTGGAGGCTGCAAGTACGCATTCAGCTGTAATGTTCGAAAGTTGGAGGCTGCAAGTACGCATTCAGCTGTAATGTTCGAAAGTTGGAGGCTGCAAGTACGCATTCAGCTGTAATGTTCGAAAGTTGGAGGCTGCAAGTACGCATTCAGCTGTAATGTTCGAAAGTTGGAGGCTGCAAGTACGCATTCAGCTGTAATGTTCGAAAGTTGGAGGCTGCAAGTACGCATTCAGCTGTAATGTTCGAAAGTTGGAGGCTGCAAGTACGCATTCAGCTGTAATGTTCGAAAGTTGGAGGCTGCAAGTACGCATTCAGCTGTAATGTTCGAAAGTTGGAGGCTGCAAGTACGCATTGCATATTGTCTATGCTTTGGTCTGGGAGGGTGTCGTGCATTGCTATTGTGTGCTGTGTGGATGTGTCCCTAATTGTTTGTTTGTGGTTGTTGCATCGTAAGCGGAATTCTCGGCCTGTTTACTCCACGTAATTACCCTTTGTCCATCTGGGGCAATATATTATGTAAACTACATTGGGACTTACTATGGCAGGTGAGCGGAGGTGGTTTAAATTTAGTGTTTGTGCACGGGGATGTAAATGTGTCGCTAATATTAATGTGTTTTGCACCTGGGTCTGTTGCATGTTTTGTTTCTGTAGGGAAACGTGCGACTTACCTAACTAGCACGTGTGCATAATTTAATGGGTCGGTCGTGGAATGAAATGAATGAAGAAGAAAGAAACAAAAATGGTTGCCTTATCTCTTTATATGCCTGTAATGTGACAACCCGATATGCAAATGAGATGCTCCTCGTTGGAGATAAAAGAGGGTTGATTTTTTAGAGGGACGTTCATATTGAAGTTGGATTTCGAAGAAATAAGTTGAATTAGCAGAAGTTCGTTTGGAGTTGAGAGAAGGTGCGTTACGTATACAGAAGTTTGGAAGTTGGAAGTTTGGACAACAGTGTCAACCTTACCCAGGAAATTATTGGTGTGACGGGCGGAAGAAATAACACTCAAGTTATTAAATTATAGTTTCCTAGTGGTGCGAAAGTGTTGTGTATTTTTGTGGATGTTAGTAGTGACCGTAGATTTGGGGGCTGTCTTCTTGCACTGAGTGGAAGCGTGTTGTATATTGTGTTCAGGGTGGGGTCATGTTGCAGTTGTCTGAATACTTGTTTAAGGGGTTTGTGAAGTTTGTCTGTGTTATTGTTGTAATCAAATACCATTGGTATTTTTGGGGATTATGTGTTGCGTTTATATGTGAATAAATTTATCCTGCTTATAAGTTATGCTTTCCTAATTGATTCTTTAATTATTCTAAGGGGGTAATTCCTATGAAGGAAGTAGTTGGCCAGAATTTCTACTTGTTTTTCGTACTCGATCGAGTCTGAGTAGATTCGTTTGACACGTAGGCACTGGCTGTATATAATATATTTTTTTATATTGATAGAGTGGCAACTATTAAAATTAAGGTAACCGTGGCTATCGGTGGGTTTGGTGTAAAGTGATGTGGTGATGTGATTGTTTGTGATGTTTACTAAAACGTCTAAAAATTGGATGTGTGTGGTGGAGTGTTCTGTCGTTAATTTTATGCTGTTGTGACAGCTGTTTATGTGTTGAATGAAGTCCATCAATGCCTCTTCGCCATGTGATCAAATGAGAAAGATGTCATCTATGTACCTATAATAGTGTAGTGGTTTTAGGTGGTAAGTGTGAATGTATTTCTATTCAAATATGTGCATGTATATGTTGGCATAACTGGGAGCCATTTTGGTTCCCATGGCTGTGCCTTTAATTTGCAGGTAGTGTTGGTTGTTGAATATGAAGTCGTTGTGTGTTAAGATAAATTGTATAATGTCGCATATGTCGTTGATGTTTGTGTCTTGTAGATTTTGAGTGTGTAAGAAGTTCTTGCACGCAGATATTCCCTCCTCATGTGGGATGGTGGAATAGAGTGAGGACACATTCATAGTCACAAGAATTGCATTGTTTGGTATGGCCCCTATCCTATTTAAAATTTGTAGATAGTGTGTGGTGTCCTTAAGGTAACTGGGGATGTTTGACAACAGTGGGTTGAGAATGTTTTCTATATACCCCGAGATGTATTCTGTGAGGGTTTCAATACCCGAAAGATGGGTCGGCCGGGTGGTACTATTCTGAGGGCCTTAGCTATGCGGTATGTTTCTGAGGTTTCGTTAATTGGTACCTCAGTGTTTACTGTGTTACTGAGTGAGGGGTGTGTGAGTGTGTCGCTAACTATTTGGGGGAGTTTATGGAGTTTGGGGATAGTGTAGAAGACAACTGGGTTTGAATGGTCTGGCATTAATTTCTCAATCGTAATTCTAGTGCTATGGTCTAGATTGCTTATTAAGTTGCTAAGTTCGAATTTGAATGCGAGAGTGGAATCAGTGGGGAGTAATTTGTAAAATTCCTTGTTTGCTAGTTGTGTGTCTATTTCTGTTATGTAATCGTTAATGTTCATGATGGTGATTGCCCCCACTCTTGTCTGCTGGTTTTATGGTTATGAGGTGATTGTTTCGTAATGATTGTATTGCTCGTTGTTCGTCCTTTCTTACATTATAATTGGTGTTTTTGTGAAGGTCTTCTATCATGAATGTGTCTAGATGTTTTTTGACAGCGATGTTGTGTGCGTCTATGTTTAGGTTGCGTCCACTGCGGGGTGTCCAATGTGTGTTTTTTAAAGTCTAAAGTCCTTTCCTATTTGATTGAGACGGAGTTGGTGGCTGACAGATGGTTATTATGAAAGTATTCCTTCAGTATGATGTTTTATATATATATATATATATATATATATATATATATATATATATATATATATATATATATATATATATATATATAATCGCCGGTAGTCGAATAGAAAATGATAAGATAAGCTACCACGTGTAGGGACCTAGACGACCCATGTAAATTATGCCTTCATGAAAAATTTGCTATCCTGTACTTTAAAGAACCCCAACATCTATTAAACTGTAGAAGAGAAATAGCAAACAACTGTGTTCACAAGATAAAATTTACTCTAGGATAGCGATGCAAAATAGTTTTAAAACTAACCAAAACAATAGAAAATAAACAAATAAATAAATTAAATAAACATGAATATACATAAACGATCACACATATATGTATGTATATATATGCATATATATATGTGCATATATGTATGTACATATATATATTTATATATAAACTAACATTAATTTTTTTTTTTTAAACTCTAACCTAGATTTAAAACAGATCAAGAAACTAGATATCAAGGCTAAATAGAGCACACACAAAGGAACAGGTCAACCAGAGGTCAAATAGGCATTTGTCCGATAAGTGCATGCTCATTGGCTG
Source organism: Euprymna scolopes (assembly GCF_053919585.1). Classification (NCBI taxonomy): domain Eukaryota; kingdom Metazoa; phylum Mollusca; class Cephalopoda; order Sepiida; family Sepiolidae; genus Euprymna; species Euprymna scolopes. Next base: position 24,767,762 of record NC_136508.1, on the reverse strand, counting down.
AAAGGAAGGGCGCGGTGGATACTAGAAAGTTGATTGGCTGACTAAAATCTCAATAGAAACTGCATATATAAAAACGATAAACAACCTCTCTCTCTCTCTCTCTCTCTCTATCTCTCTCTCTCTATATATATATATATATATATATATATTTATATATATATATATATATATATATATATATATATATATATATATATTTGTTTCGTCGGTTGTTGTGAATTTTGTAACTTTCGTGTTGGATTATATATTATTGATTGCGTTTGTCAACCTTAGATTTATTACAGTTTAGTTTACATTGACATATTGAGGTTTCGATCTTTATGGTCTGTTCGGCCACAGGGGGGGGGGGCATGCTTTCGTTCCGTCAATCATGATCAGGTATAAGTATTAAGTAATTCGTAATTTTAGCTTATTTTTATCATTCACGGAGGTAGCATGATCTTGTTCCGTCAGCCTTAACCGTGTAAAACACTTAAGTAATTCACAATTGTATTCTTATTCGACGATATGCACTTGAAGAAGGTCGGAGTTTACATCGACCGAAACCTTGTGAAAATAATACGCAATATGAGAACAGTAGTCCGGAGAATCCAAATGATATAAAGTAAAAGTTTGTCTTTTTTTTTTTAAATATAATTTTACGTTTTACGTTTCTGAAATTTTGAAAAAGCCATAAAAATCTGCCGCCAGAAAACATTGAAATGTGTGTTGTGTTTCATCCTGCTTCTTTGTTCTTTCTTTGCTTCCTTTTGTTTTAAGTTAGAAGGAGAAGATTCATGGAACGAAAAGTATTACAAGAGAGGTTTGACGATGGGGGTATCAAGAGGAGGGGTTTTAAACAGGCTTCTATTAATTAGATAATATAAAATCGATTGGAACTACACGGAATTAAGATGGAAAATCATTAGAAAAAAAAACTAATAAAAATGTGGTGAGAAAATTAGATTTGAACAAGTAAAAGAAAATATTCTAAAATGTGCCAGAAGGGTCTACACTGTTCAAGGAGATGAAATACTTAATAAATGCAACACTTGAAGCGATTAGGAATAAGATTATAAGTGTTTTCTTGTTTGAGTTTTTTTTTTCTAATCATGTGATCCCCCCCTCCTTTTATATATTCTTATTTGCTATGTTCCTATCACGCAGAATATAAATCTTTGTCTAAATCTAAGTAAAAATGTCAAATAAAGAATTCCTGTCAAAATAAAGAAGAACGTTGAAATGATTATTACATGGCAGACAATAAAAAAGGTGGGGGATATTAGCCGCGAAATGGTACTTTCTTGAGGCACAAAAATGAGGCTTATTCAACTGTAGATTTTCCCTTCTCGATCTAATGTGTTGCTAAAGCCGCTGGTAAAAATGGCTGAATACATCCAGTCAACCGGGGTTTTTCTCTCAGCACCAAAGACGCCAGAGTCTATGCCATTATTAAGATATATTTTCCCCTGTTGACTGAGATAAGGGTTTTGTTCTGTGTCGTTATAGACTGTTCACTACACCCAGGTTTTGCCTCCCCCCTTTGATAAAGAGTTAGTTTAGTGCCAGTTTCCCCAGTGTGAGAGGGAGATAAATATTGAAGCATTCTACCAATTCCCCAAAAGTATCTGAATCATAATGCAGTCCATTCTCTATGCAATATAGCCGGCCAGCGGGGGTGGGTGCGTCTTTGCCCGGTCGTAAAATACGCTTAAATATAATATGTAACTTGTCTAGATTACATATATATTATTATAGAGTCGTGATTTCAAAAGTAAAAAAAAAATATTTGGGTGCCATCAGCTGGAATCGAAACAGAAAGCCAAACTGTAACATTCAAAGCTGTTGACGTTACCACTGTGTCAACATGGCATGCACATGAACTAATTAAAAATAAACTAAGATGAATGTACAAAATTTATAAGGATTTGTTTAAATTTTGACCCTTTGTTGACCCCTTAAAACAATTTTAATTGGCTAAAGACCTGTAAAAGAACGGCCCATAAAAATCGAATAATTTGAGGCCCCAGCGTCGCACTGCGACTTTAAGTTTTGGAAGAGATAGAGTTTGAAAATATGCAGACAGATGGACAGACATAGTGCTTTTAACATATTAGATGTGTGTATATAGAAGTATTATCAGTGTGTATATAACGAGTGTCTTTTAACTTATTAGATGTGTGTGTATATAGAAGTATATTCAGTGTGTAAATAACGAGTTGTTTTTTTAATTTATTAGATGTGTGTGTATATAGAGGTATTATCAGTGTGTAAATAACGAGTGTCTTTTAACTTATTAGATGTGTGTGTATATAGAAGTATTATCAGTGTGTATATAACGAGTGTCTTTTAACTTATTAGATGTGTGTGTATATAGAAGTATATTCAGTGTGTAAATAACGATTGTTTTTTAATTTATTAGATGTGTGTGTATATAGAAGTATTATCAGTGTGTAAATAACGAATGTCTTTTAACTTATTAGATGTGTGTGTATATAGAAGTATTATCAGTGTGTATATAACGAGTGTCTTTTAACTTATTAGATGTGTGTGTATATAGGAAGTATTATCAGTGTGTATATAACGAGTGTCTTTTAACTTATTAGATGTGTGTGTATATAGAAGTATTATCAGTGTGTAAATAACGAGTGTCTTTTAACTTATTAGATGTGTGTGTATATAGAAGTATTATCAGTGTGTATATAACGAGTGTCTTTTAACTTATTAGATGTGTGTGTATATAGAAGTATTATCAGTGTGTATATAACGAGTGTCTTTTAACTTATTAGATGTGTGTGTATATAGAAGTATTATCAGTGTGTAAATAACGAGTGTCTTTTAACTTATTAGATGTGTGTGTATATAGAAGTATTATCAGTGTGTATATAACGAGTGTCTTTTAACTTATTAGATGTGTGTGTATATAGAAGTATTATCAGTGTGTAAATAACGAGTGTCTTTTAACTTATTAGATGTGTGTGTATATAGAAGTATTATCAGTGTGTAAATAACGAGTGTCTTTTAACTTATTAGATGTGTGTGTATATAAAAGTATTATCAGTGTGTATATAACGAGTGTCTTTTAACTTATTAGATGTGTGTGTATATAGAAGTATTATCAGTGTGTATATAACGAGTGTCTTTTAACTTATTAGATGTGTGTGTATATAGAAGTATTATCAGTGTATATATAACGAGTGTCTTTTAACTTATTAGATGTGTGTGTATATAGAAGTATTATCAGTGTGTAAATAACGAGTGTATTTTAACTTATTAGATGTGTGTGTATATAAAAGTATTATCAGTGTGTATATAACGAGTGTCTTTTAACTTATTAGATGTGTGTGTATATAGAAGTATTATCAGTGTGTAAATAACGAGTGTCTTTTAACTTATTAGATGTGTGTGTATATAGAAGTATTATCAGTGTGTATATAACGAGTGTCTTTTAACTTATTAGATGTGTGTGTATATAGAAGTATTATCAGTGTGTATATAACGAGTGTCTTTTAACTTATTAGATGTGTGTGTATATAGAAGTATTATCAGTGTGTATATAACGAGTGTCTTTTAACTTATTAGATGTGTGTGTATATAGAAGTATTATCAGTGTGTAAATAACGAGTGTCTTTTAACTTATTAGATGTGTGTGTATATAAAAGTATTATCAGTGTGTATATAACGAGTGTCTTTTAACTTATTAGATGTGTGTGTATATAGACGTATTACCAGTGTGTAAATAACGAGTGTCTTTTAACTTATAATATGTGTGTGTATATAGAAGTATTACCAGCAAGTAAATAACGAGTGTCTTTTAACTTATTAGATGTGTGTATATAGAAGTATTATCAGTGTGTAAATAACGAGTGTCTTTTAACTTATTAGATGTGTGTATATAGAAGTATTATCAGTGTGTATATAACGAGTGTCTTTTAACTTATTAGATGTGTGTGTATATAGACGTATTACCAGTGTGTAAATAACGAGTGTCTTTTAACTTATTAGATGTGTGTGTATATAGACGTATTACCAGTGTGTAAATAACGAGTGTCTTTTAACTTATTAGATGTGTGTGTATATAGAAGTATTATCAGTGTGTAAATATCGAGTGTCTTTTAATTTATTAGATGTGTGTATATAGAAGTATTATCAGTGTGTAAATAACGAGTGTCTTTTAACTTATTAGATGTGTGTGTCTATAGAAGTATTATCAGTGTGTAAATAACGAGTGTCTTTTAACTTATTAGATGTGTGTGTATATAGAAGTATTATCAGTGTATATATAACGAGTGTCTTCTAACTTATTAGATGTGTGTGTATATAGAAGTATTATCAGTGTGTATATAAGGAGTATCTTTTAACTTATTAGATGTGTGTGTATATAGAAGTATTATCAGTGTGTAAATAACGAGTGTCTTTTAACTTATTAGATGTGTGTGTATATAGAAGTATTATCAGTGTGTATATAACGAGTGTCTTTTAACTTATTAGATGTGTGTGTATATAGACGTATTACCAGTGTGTAAATAACGAGTGTCTTTTAACTTATTAGATGTGTGTGTATATAGAAGTATTATCAGTGTGTAAATAACGAGTGTCTTTTAACTTATTAGATGTGTGTGTATATAGAAGTATTATCAGTGTGTAAATAACGAGTGTCTTTTAACTTATTAGATGTGTGTGTATATAGAGGTATTATCAGTGTGTATATAACGAGTGTCTTTTAACTGATGAGTGTTAAACTGGTTGTGATATGTGATTCGTCTAGTGTTCTCTATTGCTGTGTTGATGTGTGCATCAACAGTTTATCGAGAGAGTTTAAACAAGAGACGAACATCGTTGTCGGTGGGACCACCAGCAAGAGACACAGACCTCCAATCTCCCATTTCATACGTCCTTAAATCAAAAGTTCTTTTCTCCGAGAAGTGAAAACGCTGAGGACGGACTTATATATGGATATTTCATTTATTTCTGCTGGATCTCTTTTCAGAATTTTCGCGTTTTGTATACGACTACATCTTGCTAGCTCCCTCTTATCTGACTCCCATGGGTGTCATCGTGCCAAACCCTGGAGCATAAGATCCCCGCTTCGTTCACTAATGCGTTCTGTCTCGAACTCTTCTCTTTTGTTACAAAAAATTCTACGAGTGTCACAATCTGTTCTATGACGTCATCACCCACGTAACCAAAGATCCTTGTCTGGCTTTTGTCACGTATCTTTATTTATTATTATCGTTGGCTTAAATTTCATCCATCAAGTTAACATCAGTTTAACATCAAGTTAACATCAGTTTAACATCAAGTTAACATCAGTTTAACATCAAGTTAACATCAGTTTAACATCAAGTTAACATTCCTAGGAACTTTTAAATGTAAATATTTAAACTTAACATAACTTTTCGCATCGATAACATTTCTATACAGAAGCAATTACAATCATAATAATCGCCTATTTTACTTTCCGGTGTTTTCCGGTCGCCAAACAACAACACATCTATAAGTGTCAGCGAAATCTGTTGCAATATCTGGGGATGCACGGTTCAGGACATTCTTCATTATTAACTTACAGTTCAAAATAGACTGCGAAATCTAATGAGAGATGATCTCTTGTGTTACTCAAAACCCCCTTTTTTCGCGGAAGAAGCATTCCTATTTACCTACCCCACCACAAGGGAAAAGTGAGACACAAGATCGGTTTTTAATGAGGGTAAAAATCCACCTCCCCAAAAACGCACATATGCAAATTAGGAAGCTTGCGCGACCAGAAAAAGAAAAAAAGGTTACCACATGGTACGGAGAAAAAAAAATGCGGTTGAAAAAGATGGACGTGTAAAGTCGAAAACGAGACTGTCTATGGCCGGCGTGTAGTGGAGAAGAAAGAAAAATGCGACCTGGTAAGATGGACATGTGGCCCGCCAGTGGTAGCAAGAGACTTTTAAGCTGGTGTCGAGACGCGAAGAAAGAAAAACGGGAATAAACGGCTTATGTTAAAGCAGAAAGAAAAGCTAAGTCGGATATATGTATTTTTGTTTATTCCTTTTCGACGGTGCATGGTTAGGAATCCTATACTCCACCATAGACTTCATTTTCATATCAGTGCAGAATGCATGAATACGAAAATGAAGTTACATAACTAAAGAAATAATAGTACCATGAGACATTATTATTATTATTATTATTATTATTATTATTATTATTATTATTGTTGTTGTTGTTGTTGTTGTTATTATTATTATTATTATTGTTGTTGTTGTTGTTATTATTATTATTATTATTATTATTGTTGTTGTTGTTATTATTATTATTATTATTGTTGTTGTTGTTATTATTATTATTATTGTTATTATTATTATTATTGTTATTGTTGTTGTTATTATTTTTATTATTTCACTCACTACAAGTTGTCTCACAGGCCATCATCAGTGATCATCAGTGATCGCTCACCGGTAGTAACCTGTGGTGTTCCATGGAGACCGAGTGACAACAAGTATCCCCAGATTTCCAGTGTTCTCCATCTCTTGACCACTTGTACAGATGATTGCACGTCATTTCAACAGCCGTTTGCCATTGATTTCTCGTTGGCATCAGCCATTGGTTTTTCCTGGGGGTTTAGGTGACAAAATGCCCACCAGGTTCCATTTGAACTGCACACTTCCAGTGGAGATCTGATTAGTACTCTCCCACCTCAGTCTTTCCATCCTCCCTGACCCTTCACAACTTGTGTATGTGGCACCAGTCGATGTCATCTACGCCAGTTTTTTATTATCATTGTTATAATAATAATAATAATAATAATAATGATAACAATAATAATAATAATAATAAATGTGTTTGTGCGGTGTACGCACTGTGCTATATTTTAGATAGTATTTCCAAGTTAAATTAAATTTTTATATCTTTTTTTCATTAAATTGTTAGGTGAAAGTGCGGATTAGTTAGAAAGCCCCTCCCCCTGTTAAGAATGGCTTTCTAAATAATTTTATTATTTCAGCAGGGCGCGTACAACATTTACTCGTACTTTTCAGGGAACGTGGACCCTGCGTAAACGGTGTTTTTATTTGATGATTGCTCCCTGTAAGCGCGCACGAAAGGTTTTCTTTGGTTTATTTAATCACGAAAACTTTTTTGCAGGTACTAGTTGAGGCCAAAAGGAGAGGGAACATTATTTGAATATGTATGAAAAAATAATTTAACAAAAAAAATTGTTAGTGGAGAGAATAATAAAAAAATAACATGAAATAAAATAAAAACAAGCATGAAATAAATGTTTGAATCATATTTACCCAAAAAAACGAAATGAAATTCAAAAAAATAAATAAATACACGAATATTTAAAATAAAAAAGTCTGAGATACATACGAAGAAAGTGAAAGAAAACGCTTTCAGGGAGCAATCACTAAATAAAAACACCGTTTACGCAGGGTCCACGTTCCCCGTGAAGTACCCATTTATTTATAAGATAAAACACAAGAAAATATGTTAACTAAAATTTAATGTACTCTTTATTTTCTAGTTCATATCAAAACTTTAATTAAAACTGATTAGTTAATTAATTTTTATGGTGAGTTTGTGTTAGTATGTCTCAATAGAGAACATAGAATTTCCTATTTCGTTTCCCATTTTAGTCATGTAAATTATTTACAGTTGAAATGTTATAAAACAAGCTTTAAGTTTTAAATATATTTCAAAGAAATAAAATACGTCCTGTGCTAAAATATTGAATTCATCAATCATTTTTGTTAAATTAAAAAAAAACTGTTGTGAAAAGTGCTTCTAACTTTAAAATATTTGAAAATACTCAATAAATAGTTTTATTTATTACTAAAACAACGGACCGAAATATATTCTCATATAAAAATTGTTTGTTTTGCAGTTCGATTTTCTTCGATAGACATGTAAAATTTTTTCAAAAACAGGTACACTTGCTGTTAGATTAAAATTATTTCAATGTGCAATTATTGCAATTATATAATTATCCAAATGGAGAATTGTTATTTCTCTTTAAAAAAAAATACATAAAATTACTACAAAGGGCAACGAAAAATATCTTTATGACTATTTGCGTGTAATGGCCAACGAAAAATATTTTATGGCTATTAGCGTAGTCACGTGGTTGAACACAAGAAACTTTAGTCACCATATACCTACATGTTGATCTGGTAATGACATCACGCTGTCATATTCATCGGCCTTTACTCTCGGTAGCCTTGGTAAGATGGTCTCGTTAGAGCAGAACATGTATTCAATCCCTCGTCTTCCATGAGGTCAACATTGAAAGACACTGCCAAGTCTACTGCTAAGGAGGTTGGAATCGTTTACGAGGCTAGGAAACTTCTAACATCTACAAGTATCCAACAATCTCTAACAATTACGCTCCCTAAACCAAGATGGCGGAAATGGATACAGATTATGCAAATACGGACCGGAACCACCAAGCATGAAACGAAACACGAAATAATACAGAAAGAAATGTAAAAGAATAAAAGTTGATTTCTTTTATTGTTTTATCATAGCACACGAAGTGTTAAAACTAAAACGATTTATTGAAACAAAACACCTCTAAATAGTTTCGCAGTTCGCACATGAAACAATGAAAAAATAAATAATATGTTCATTTTGTTACATTTCTGTAAATGAAGACTTTTTGAAATATTCAATGTATTAACACAAGAAGTCTTGAAACTTGAATATTTTTTAATGGGTGTTTCTGTATGGTTTTATCTTTTGCTTAGTGTCTTCGGTTTTGTATTTGCATCAACTTTATCCATTTCTATCGTCTTGGTTTTGAGAGCACAATTGTTCCTATTTACGTGCCTCACCACGAGGGCAGAGTTAGACACAGTGTCGTTTTTTAATGTGAGGAATATCCAGCTCTCCCAAAAGGGATACTCTGGATAGGAACAAAAATAAAAATTGTCTTAGTCATAAAGGATTTCTCCTCCACTGATCGAGGACAGAAAAGGTGAACTGCAGTATCAAAACAGATACTACACTGTGTGCCAAGTTTCTTATATCTATTCAACGGCAACATTCACCCATGTATTAAGCATTTTTGTCACATCTGTATTGATACAACAACCACTAGTTTTTCCGTCTTGGGCAATCTCCAACAAAAAGACTTTAACTTAAAAGTTGCCACACTGTTACATATTTCCAGCATCGGTTAGTAACGGCCTTTAAATGGTTAACGACACGGAATGTCAACCTAGTTGTGCCAAGTTCGAATCCAGTTCGTTCCACAGAAATACAATTCACGTAGGGATGTTAACAATCTTCACGTGGTTCCGTTCATAAGTACTTAGTGTTTTTCTAGAAATAATTCTAACTAAAAATATACCCGAGATATGAATGCCAACAATAATCATCTGATTCATACGGAATAAATGAATAATCCTCAGCAGCAGCAGAAGCAACAACAACAACAACAACAACTCTAGCACCTGTCCCATTGCGGCAAAATTGCATCCATATGCTTGTTTTAGAAATATTTCCACGGAATGTGCTCCGACGAACTTGTTGATGCTATGTTTTTTTCGACGTAAATACCATCGACTCACCCCTACACCAATAATATTACACCTCTTTATTTTAGAGGTCCCCAGCTGTCGGGACGGTTTTTACTCTAATAGCTTCTTTCCTGTAAATGCTTCCCTTTGGAATCCCCCCCCTGTTCTTTTTCCACCTGGCTGAATCGACATGCGGAAACTTAAATATAATGTGCACAAGTATCTAGCTGCATAACTTCCCATTTAGGATGCCCTCATAAATTATAAGCTGATTTCACGTTTACGTCTAAGATGCAATGCGCCTTGTTTGGAATGAAGTAAAAACAATCGTACAATTATTACTAATGAGTCACCTTTTATGAAGGCCAGAGTTTACGCAAGTACAAAGTTTAATGGTTTTTGTCAGATGACTGATAAGAAAACACCAATTGTAGACTATGATTGGATTTGAGCAAAAATAGATTGTTTAACAAAACGGCCAATGACAATATGAATGCAATAATATAAACATTTTTTTTTTATATGATTAAATTGTAAATGAGGTTCATGGTCCATGTCTACAGAAAAAAAAACGGAATAGAACAGATTGGTTTGACGGAAAGATCGTAGGTAGAAGAAGCAGGGGACAATAGCGAGAAACATATGCTGACAGTCTGAATACCTTGGTAACATCAAAAATGATGAGCAACACTGAATTCCTGAATGCCTCGAGGGAAAGAGATACATGGAGAGCCATATCCGTCAATACCTATACCACGCAGGACATCACTTCAACGAATGAACAGAACGACTCAACAAAAATTTGTTATCATTGAACTTGAAAATGGCCATGCTGTAATTAACTGGGAAGCAGCCCGATGCATTAATAGCAGTAATTTTCAGCTTCATATAGACACAAACTAAATCTCCGTTAGCAAAAGATTTGTTCAAATCCACTCTTTCCATGTGTTTGACGAAATGTACCTTTACCAAAGTCTTTAGGATTTGCTAGCAGACGTTGCCCGGTCGTAAAGTACGCTTAAATATGTGGTTTTAATTCATGCAGATATCGTATTTATCATTATATATCCAATACCTTGTTGATTATTACATTGTACCCAATATATAGTAGTGATTTCAAAAGTTAAAAAATAAATAAAATCATGACCGAAGTGTCATCAGTTAGAATCGAAACCAAAGCATATAGCTCTCCATCATTATTTGTTACCACCTGGGCTATGACAGTTATAAAAACAACGTTGTTAAAGGTATAAATGTATATTTGCATATGCGTAGAAGAACACTTTAGTCGACTTAAAAGTTCCATTTTTTTTTCATTTTTGACCTCTTCGCAGTTATTTTTACTGGCTAAAATTTAAATCGAATTTGATCCACATGTCCCAAATTCCCTATGTTTCAAATCTGTAGACCGAAAATTGGCAGTGTAATTTGGTAGAGACTGTTCTGCACACAAATGAGTAAACAGACAAGGTCACTTATATACATAAATTATGTATATACATTTTTCAAACCAAAGTGGCACTGGTTATCAGCAGCAAAACAGAACGCGGAAACCTATTTCCAATTATGGAGTATTGATTTAAGAAAACACTTTGTACATTTAAAAGTTTCGTTTGAAATTAAATCAAGACTTGGTTGTAAAACTCGTGAATTGCTTGTAATTTATTGTCTCGTAAAATGTCTTTTGTGGATATTTTAAACATTTCCATAGTGTGTTTTATTTATCGAACGGGTTTTATTAGTGTTATTATTCGCGTTTGTTATTTTTCTGTGGTGAAGAGGAAGTGAGATAAAAGACGGCTGTTTGTAGAAAGAAAATGAACACATACTCGCCTGAAAAAAAAAAGGCATACATTATTCTACAAAGTTCGTCAAAAGACGACAACGGCTTCCTTTAACCGTCTCTACTATTATATAAAAGGGGATGTGTGTGTTTGTGTGCAAGAATCGTTCCTTACGGACTCCAAAACGACTGGGCCGATTTTTAAAAATTTCACACGAAGCTACTTGTTGTGTCTGGGAGTGTTCTTACGTAGGTTTTGTACCGGGATGCGTTTGATAAGTATGGAAAATTGATATTCGAAAGATCCAATTAAAAATGGAATCCGATTTTTACCAAGTTTACATTTCATGCAACCTAACATCACAAGTGCATTTAAAAAGTATTAACCCGCACAAGCAAGAGGGCTTGGCGTAAAAAATCAACAGTGTGGTCTTTGATAAGACAGGGGCGCGTTCGAAATGAACATTTCTGTTTAGAATATAATTGAACCATGATAGTTGATTTTTTTTTTTGCATTTTCAACTTTAATTCAAGCCATTATATAAAATAATTTTATAAAATTAACAATAGATTCTCTACAGCGCAATGTAGACTAGGCTGTATCATGGACTAAGTTATTGACAGAAGGCAAAGTTTCTTCCCGGTGCACCGCGATGATTCCCCAACTAGAGCAGACAACCAATCGATTTGATTGAATAATGGGCGATATATGTGGTGTGGATCAGTTGTAGATCTTCATTCAATCCCAGGTAACGTCGGATCTCCTTGCTAGGCTTTCACTATTAAAGAAATTTATATGAATTTAAATATAACTTTTTTTCTCTCCTCTCTAGGTCTTATTGTTGTATTGTCGGGAGTGTCCTCTACGACATTATGTCACCAACACGAAGGTTTAATATTTGTTCTGTATGACATGGGTGGGTGTATATATTATGTACGTCTGTTTAACTCGTGTAAAAACGATGATACATTTTAACAAGAGACATGTTGCAAAAGAGACAAATAACATCGAGTCAATCCGGTGTGTGCCATCAGTTATGTTTTCTTTGGCGGATCCTCGGGGAAAAGCTGCAAAAGAAGTTTCATCCAAGTGAATCAACAAATCTCGAATTAGCTTTACAGCGACTTTTATTTCCGATGTTTTCCCATTGGAAGGTGCCGCTGGTCCTAGACTAATGCATTCTGATCCCCTCTACTGGGAGCTATCACTGTCCAACTTGATCCGCTCTCTCTCTCCCACTCCTGATTCTTTACTTGATCCGCTCTCTCTCTCCCACTCCTGATTCTTTACTTGATCCACTCTCTCTGTCTCGATCCCTGACTCATCAAACCATCGTAAATCATCGCAAAACTCTACCTAAAGTCTAAAGTTCATATAAAACTTTACTTAAATTATAAACTTTATATAAAACTTTACCTAAAATATAAACTTTATATAAAACTGTACCTAAAAGGTAAACTTTATATAAAACTTTACCTAAAGTATAAACTTTATATAAAACTTTACCTAAAGTATAAACTTTATATAAAACTTTACCTAAAGTATAAACTTTATATAAAACTTATATAAAGTATATACTTTATATAAAACTTTATCTAAAGTATTAACTTTATATAAAACTTTATCTAAAGTATTAACTTTATATAAAACTTTATCTAAAGTATTAACTTTATATAAAACTTTATCTAAAGTCTACGTCACTTAAAAAATGATTTCCACGTAAAAATACGTCAAACTCTAGAGGTCAATCTGTTTTAAATCATTGTTTATGTTCTACCATTCTTTTCTATTAAAACATCTTAACATAAATAATTTTCTCTGTAAATATTTATTTTGCTATGATAACATTCTACTTTTACAAATATTACAACGATCATAACAATCGTCGAATACCAATAACTTCGATGTTGCTCTGCTATGTCTAACATTATTTCCTAGCACTTTTCACGTATCTCTCTAAGGCTTTTATGTTGCATTGGCAGTGACGTAATACTAAGAATTTGTGCCAAATATGCGTCGAAGGCATAATACAAGTAAACCGGTCAAAACACAGATGGAAAGACTGTGTTTGTGAACGGACGAACATTGGACCATACGAACAGCTTTATTCGAGATTGTATGGCTTCGATAACACCCAGTCATGTTAGTGCAGTTTTTGACTATTTAACTAATATATAAATAAAAAATAATCAACTCTATCTCTATTTCTACTATTAAATAAAAGTCACTTTGTGTATGAGTTCTTTCCTCATAGATACCGAAACGGCTGAGCCTCATTTGCAAATTTCACACAAAGCTATTTTATATGTCTTAGATATATTTTATACAATAATCCATCCGATAAGTATGGAAAATCGAAAAAATTCGATCTTAAAATTCGCTTTTCTCATTTTTTAGATAAAAAGAAGAATGTTTACAAGGGAATATTTTACCTTACACCTGCAAGGAAAATAATAAAATCTCAGCAAATCGTTTCTTCTTTAAAAATATTTATTATAATCTGAAAATATAGCTTAGTGGTAGAGTATTCGGCTACAAATCGAATGATCGCCTGTTCAAGTCCGGGTGTACTTCACTATTTTATTTTAATTTAATTTTTACTTACTAATGAGTTCAATTTACAATAAAAGAAGAGATACCATTTAAACTCGCCGCAAATCATTTCCTTGTTTGCATATTTTAAAATAAACAATAATCAGAGGTGACTTTTCCAGAGGATTCATCGTTATCCCAAATATCAGCTGACGTGATATTGTAAATAAACACAGACGACATTATCATTATTTTTTTTTTTTTCGAATTAGTTAACCGGGCAAGTTATTCCTCATAATATATAATAATCAATAGAGGATTGATTCTATAATAATGCATACGCAATCTGCTTAAATTAAAATATCATGTTTAAGCGTATTGTACAACCTGGCAACGCCAGGCTGTCAGCTATTCTAATATATATATATATATATATATATATATATATATATATATATATATATATATATATATATATATATATATATATATATATGGATGGATGGCATCCGTCAATCTAGAAGGCTATAGGGTTGCGTCTGTACAAGTGGTTGAACACCGTTTTCCGTGGCTGAATAAGCTTATTTTCGATCTACATTGTCGGTTGCAGACATCGCAGATGAAGATTGCTGCATTGAGCTGGTTGTCTGTTGAATTTTGTTGACTGGTCTTCCTAAATAGTCTTTTGGTCTCCGCCCGTTCTGCGATGATCCTTTCCTCAGTTGTCAGGCCTTTGATTCCCGTTTGTCTCCGGATGTTGCGAACTTTAGCTTTAGGTTCCCAGCTGGTATGGTCAATATCACATGCTTTCATGTCGCGTCTGTACACGTCGACAGAACGGAGGTGAGGACGACCACTTTTCCTTTTTCCAGTAGTGAATTCACTATTTATTTAACTTATATATATATATATATATATATATATATATATATATATATATATGAGTACATAATTGAAAAGAATAATACGTATAATAATATAATAATATGATTCAAACATTAATGTTAAGAACTATTCTAAATATATATATATATATATATATATATATATATATATATATATATATATATATATGCATACTAGCTAAAGTACCTGTCAACGTTTGATTTCACCAACTTTTTTCTGTATTTTAAAATGAAAAGAAAAGCTGTTTTGGGGGTGTATTTTAAATTACAATAAAATAATTAGAAAATATTATGCACGTGTATGGCAATGGTTATTTATTATACTTATGGAATAGTTATCTTCAGACACGTGTCTCGCTGTGTCTAAGACTCATCATTGTAGATGCCTATACTAGGGTTCGAACCCACAACCATAGGGACTAAGATCGGGTTCGCATACTGTTACAATATGGTGTTTCGGCTGAAATTATATGCTATTTTTATCGTTTTAAAGTTATGTCGATTTTTGCTAATTAAGTTTGGGATAATTAAATTCAGTATGGATTGTCTCCTCATCAAGTACAATTTTTATCTCTCTTGGCAATAAGTGAAACTTTCCAGAAAGATGAAATAGCACTGAATTGCGAGCATTTTACTTTATAACACCAAACAAACGCAAATATTTCATCTTTAAGCATAGATGTAATGTTTATGAATCCGGCGTATTAATCTCTCCGCAAACATCTGGGATTGACTTTCACTCCTGGCCTGAAATAGAAAACTTACATCAGACCATTTGACAAAATGTTGGAAAAATGGTTTGATCGTTGTACCAGACCAGAGAGTACCTTACTCCCGACACAATCCCCTAGCAATAAAAGAGCCAAATACACTCTAAGAAGAAGTACTGTTGCTACACTTGGGGAGGAGTGGCTAAGAGTACCACTTCCTGCCTCGACAGAGTACAAAACCGTCTTCGAAATCTAGTGGGCGAGGGTTTTTCGCCCCTCTACTTTATCTTTTTCATAGAAGAGACGTTGCGAGTTTATCTCTGCTGTAACGTTATTGTCATGGCAGGAGTTCGACTGAGTTTCAATCATTGGTCCTTTGTAAAATGTTTGCAACAAATATTCGTCCAGTTACAACAATCATCAACAATTTCGTTTACACTCTATCTATTATATTGCTAGGATTCTGTATAACATGGAGGTGTGTATAGCGAATGTATATAAAACATGTATATATAAACGAGGGGATCAAACCGTGTATCTGGTATATAGTTGTTTGCGTAATGTTCGTTGCGTGCGTGTATAACCATTTTAACATAAAATAAACAGATATATCTACTTTCAACAACAGTTCAACAAACAGGACATATAAAATTTTATCAACAAACATTTCCTTAACAGCAAATGGACGGAACATCCGGGGAATTATAGCTTGTCAAAGAGAAACACATCACCTGCATTCATCTGGAGATCTTGGTTGACGAAGTGGGCAAAGCTTAAATGATCATCCATCCAAAGAAACTACTAGAAGGTTTTGGTTATATTTTCAGACAACTTTTATTTCAAATACTTTCTTATTCGAAGATTGCACACAAATCCTTATCCTGCATTTTGAATATTTTCCTGCACCCGAAAGCTTCCACGGCTGAACGATTCCCAACCAATTAAGAACTGACCTGTCCTCTCTCTCTCTCTCTCTCTCTCTCTCTCTCTCTCTCTCTCTCTCTCTCTCTCTCTCTCTCTCTCTCTATCTCTCTCTCTCTCTCTATCTCTCTCTCTCTCTCTCTCTCTCTCTCTACTTCTGTCCCTCTGTTTGCATATCTTCAAACTAATCCTTGCGATGACGTAATTCAACTCACATCTTATAACATGTGAATTTTGAATCACGTATTCCTATATGTTATTTTAAACTTAATATTTTTATCCACCGAATTCTTTCCTTGGTTGTTTCTAAGTTAACCCAAATATTTTACTTAACATTATTTTCTTTCAAGTCATTTTCTCTGCATAACTTAACAAAACAATAATAATGTTCATATTTTAACTTTTTTATAATAATAGTCGATTTTCTAAATCGACTTTCAGCAAGGCAATCCGATGTCGCTCCGCATAATCTAACATATTTGTGCCTAAAACTAAACGAAAATTCTACGATCAAAGTTTCTTTCCTGGAACTGTCCGTGGGGCTGATTCCCAGCTGCCTATAACAGGGTCGTTTTCTAGTCTAATGCAAATAAATTTCTTGCTGAACCGTCCTCTTAGCTAATTAAACCTTACGTAAGTCGTTATATAACTTATCATCACGCTGTTATCTCACCGTTATCCTAAAGTTGTTTCTCGGCCTTGATAAGTAAAAAAAACAATGAGTTGAGTAAAAAAAAACAATATATACTTATTTTTAGATGTTTTAAAAAGTTCACATTCTTACACGGACTTTGTTCGGTCGACTCGCACGTTAAAATGACGAAATATTTGTTTCTAATGTAATTTAACGTATTATAATTTTGAATCATGGGTTTTTAAAAGAGACGGAAAAGTTCTGACATCGATAGGAACATCGGATCGAATATAACAATTTCAAATCTGCGATTAGTTTAGATCTGAATTAAACTATTCGTGACATGCATACACACGTACAGAAAGTGTGTACGGTAATGCTCTCTATATAATAGGCTTCCTTAACTACCATAGAGAAAAGTTAGTAGAGACCGCAGAGGTCGAATTTTTTAAACTTTGACCCCAATTCAATTTTGACCCCTTAACATTTATTGTTTTGGGTTCAAATTGAATTAAAATGTTTGATCCATATCCAAGTTATCTACATCTTAAATTTCAAGTGTTTTGACCCACAATTGGCGGAGGAGTTTGGTAGAGTCTGCAAAGGTCAAATCGTTGAACTTTGACATCTTGCCAGCCAAATTTTTGCCCAAAAACAGATTTAAAAGCTTGCTGCGTGTCTAAATACCCTTTATGTGAAATTTCAAATGTTTAGACTCAAAATTGGTTTAATAGTTTGCTATAGACCGCAAAGGTACAATCTTTCGAACTTTTACCCCTTCGAAGCAAAATTTTCTGCAAAAACTGATTAAAAACCTTGCCCTATGTCTGAATACACTTTATGTAAATTTTCAAATGTTTAGACTAAAAATTCGCTGAGTAATTTGGTAGAAACCGCAGAGGTCATTTTTTTTACTTTTACCCCAATTATGAACCCTTAACATGTATTGTTTTGGGCTCAAATCTAATTATAAATTAGATCTATGTCCAAGTAACCTATATCTAAAATTTCAAGTGTTTAGACCCAAAACTGGCGGAGGAGTTTGGTAAGTCAAATCGTTAAACGTTGACCCCTTAACAGCCAAATTGTTGGCCGAAAACCGATTAAAAAGATTTTCCAAATCTCAATACCCCTTATGTTAAATATCGAGTCTGTAGATCGAAAATTGACAGAGTTATTTGGTAGGAAAGTGTACACACACAGACATTTTCACTTTTATAGATATATAGATATATAGATTTAACAGAAAAGCAAATACAACAAATGAAGAGTGTGCGTATACGTCAGTCCGACTGCCACAAGTGTAAGACTCAAATATAACCTACGACAGCCTTTGTAGTAAGTGGACGAGTTTATCATTATTCGTGGGGTGGGCACAGTTCAGCTATGAGTAAGTTAATATTTGAGAATTACTGTTCGAAACGAATTACAAAAGTGGAAGCATTGTTTTCTTACGATGCTCGAAACTAAAGGCGTCATCACTAATAAGAATAACTCGAATCGACATTAATTTACCAGAAACGTGTTGATATTCCGTAAGAATAGAACGGCAAATCTCTTTATCTAATCGACGTGTTTGTTCTTTTATAAATATTTGATTAAAGAAAATGACGATAAAAGTGTTTTAAAGGAATCGATATGGAGACGGATCATGGTGTGATAAACACAAGTAATTTCAATTTTCAAAAAAAATTTTCGTCAATCAGATGAGATTTGAAAGATTATCGTGCTAAGATGAATCGAAAGAGAAAGAATTCTGTAAATTGGTTTTACACACACACACACACATACACACACACACACACACACACACACACACACACACACATATATATATATATATATATATATATATATATATATATATATATATATATATGTATATGTATATGTATATATATTTGCGGAAATGTGCTTTTTTTAATCTCTTTATATATACCCATCCTTAATTTATGAAATGGCGTAAGAAAAGTTAAAATAAAAGTTATTTGCAATGACTCTTCAGTTTTTCGGACTTGCAATCATGTTAGAGTGTTAGTCTACCCAAAAACACCGGAAACTATTAAAATGGTCGATTATTATGATGGAACTATAATAGTTGATTATTTTTATGAAATTACAATAGTTGATTATTTTGATGGAAGTATAATAGTTGATTATTATGGTGAAATTATAATAGTTGATTATTTTGATGGAATTATAATAGTTGATTATTATGGTGAAATTATAATAGTTTATTATTTTGATGAAATTATAATAGTTGATTATTATGGTGAAATTATAATACTTGATTATTTTGATGGAATTATAATAGTTGATTATTTTGATGACATTATAATAGTTGATTATTATGAAATTATAATAGTTGATTATTATGATGAAATTATAGTTGATTATTATGATGAAACTATAATAGTTGATTATTATGATGAAATTATAATAGTTGATTATTTTGATGAAATTATAATAGTTGATTATTTTGATGACATTATAATAGTTGATTATTATGAAATTATAATAGTTGATTATTATGATGAAATTATAATAGTTGATTAGTATGATGAAATTATAATAGTTGATTATTATGATGAAATTATAATAGTTGATTATTATGATGAAACTATAATAGTTGATTATTTTGATGAAACTATAATAGTTGATTATTATGATGAAATTATAATAGTTGATTAGTATGATGAAATTATAATAGTTGATTAGTATGATGAAATTATAATAGTTGATTATTATGATGAAATTATAATAGTTGATTATTATGATGAAACTATAATAGTTCATTATTATGATGAAATTATAATAGTTGATTATATTGATGAAATTATAATAGTTTATTACTATGATGAAATTATAATAGTTGATTATTATGATGAAATTATAATAGTTGATTATTATGATGAAATTATAATAGTTCATTATTATGATGAAATTATAATAGTTGATTATTTTGATGAAATTATAATAGTTTATTATTATGATGAAATTATAATAGTTCATTATTATGATGAAATTATAATAGTTGATTATTATGATGAAACTATAATAGTTCATTATTTTTATGAGTTATAATAGTTTATTATTTTGATGAAACTATAATAGTTGATTACTTTGATGAAATTATAATAGTTGATTATTTTGATGAAATTATAATAGTTGATTATTATGATGAAATTATAATAGTTGATTATTATGATGAAATTATATTAGTTGATTATTATGATGAAATTATAATAGTTTATTATTATGAAGAAATTATAATAGCTGATTATTTTGATGAAATTATAATAGTTGATTATTTTGATGAAATTATAATTGTTCATTATTATGATGAAATTATAATAGTTGAATATTATGATGAAATTATAATAGTTGATTATTATCATGAAATTATATTAGTTTATTATTTTGATGAAATTATAATAGTTGATTATTATGAAGAAATTATAATAGTTGATTATTATGAAGAAATTATAATAGTTTATAAGTATGATGAAATAATAATAGTTGATTATTTTGATGAAATTATAATTGTTGATTATTATGAAGAAATTATAATAGTTGATTATTATGAAGAAATTATAATAGTTTATTATTTCGATGAAATTATAATAGTTGATTATTATGATGAAATTATAATAGTTAATTATTATGATGAAATTATAATTGTTGATTATTATGAAGAAATTATAATAGTTTATTATTACGATGAAATTATAATAGTTGATTATTTTGATGAAATTATAATAGTTGATTATTATCATGAAATTATAATAGCTGATTATTTTGATGAAATTATGATAGTTGATTATTTTGATGAAATTATAATAGTTGATTATTTTGATGAAATTATAATTGTTGATTATTATGAAGAAATTATAATAGTTAATTATTATGAAGAAATTATAATAGTTTATTATTTCGATGAAATTATAATAGTTGATTATTATGATGAAATTATAATAGTAGATTATTATGATGAAATTATAATAGTTGAATATTATGATGAAATTATAATAGTTGATTATTATCATGAAATTATATTAGTTGATTATTATGATTGGCAAAAGTATATTTTTAGATAGAAATATTTCAAAGATGTTAAAATTTATTTGAAGTTTAAATATTTACATTTAAAATTTTCCAGGAATGTTCATTTATTGTGTATTTGACAGATAGAATTTAAGCTAACCATAATATAAGCAAATATACGTGACAAAAAAACGAGCAAAAATCTTTAGGCAACATGTATTGATGACGTAATAAAAATATAATTTTTGAGATGTTGAGTTGTAGTTATGTGGGAGATAATTTTCGATACTCAACACGTTAGAGACAGGCGTTTTTTTTTATAACGGAACGCCTTGTGAAGTCAGAAGTAAGCGTTTTTGAACTCAGTCAACGACGGGTACTTTTGCTAGTATATATATATATATATATATATATATATATATATATATATATATATATATATATATATATATATATATATATATATATAATAGCATTTCAGCCCGGCGTTGCCCGGGTGTTTGAAAGTGTATGTTGAATAAAAAAAAATAAAAGAGGTAGTAGGAAGGCAGGCTCGAACCCATACCGCAAAGGAGGAAAAGAACGGGACAAAAACGTGACGTCTTTGCTGTTACGACCTCCGCCAAACCGGAAGTGATGTAGGTTTAAATTAAGGCTAGACAATCGAAAAGAGGGATGACTTTCGAGAACATTGGCGAAAAAAAAGCGATCCCCTGTAGAAAAGTGCCCAGTTGAAGGTGAAGAAATTAATGTGTTTACCCAATTTTTCGATATATTATCATCTGAAAGGTCGGGCTTAAAAACGATACTGATCTGTCGAAATTTTTAGGCAGACATGCAAACAAACATACATACATACATACATTTATATATTGGTAGTTCAAATTTTCGAACCAAACCGATTAAAAAGCTTGCCCTATCTCTGAATACCCTTTATGTAAAATTTCAAATGTTTGGACCAGAAATTGTCTGAGTAATTTGGTAGAGACCGATGCGATAATTTTTTTAAAACTTTGACCCTTATTATGACCCCTTAACATTTATTGTTTTGGACTCAAATCAAGTTATTAAGTTAGATCCATATGCAAGGAACATATATCTTAAATTTCAATTGTTTAGACCCAAAATTGGTGGAGGAGTTTGGTAGAGTTCTCAAAGGTCAAATCGTTGAATTTTTATCCCTTAACAGCCAAATTTCTGACCGAAAATGGATTAGAAAGATTGTCCCAAATCTCAGTACCCTGTATATCAAATTTCGAGTTTGTAGATTGAAAATTGAAAGAGATTTTGTGTAGGGAAATGTACACAGACAGACAGACAGACAGACTAGCATTTTCACTTAGGCAGTATTTTTTTCATTCATGCAAATATTATTAAGTACAACGGAGATACTTTGCTTTTTGATTCTTTTTTTTTTTTTTTTCGATTTTCCGTATAATCTTTTTATACAAAAATCGAAAATATTAATGAAGGTTCCATAATTGTTACTGTCACGAGCGCTTTCGATTTGTCTACGAATCAACTTCAGGTCTTTATATATTTTAACACCATCGGTTTAATGTATATTTTACTTTTCACTTTTTAATTTCCATTTTCACTTCCTTCTCACTTTTACTTCCACAACACCTGAAGATGATTCGTGGACGAATCGAAAGCGCTCTATACAGTAACAATTATAGAAGGTTCATTGATATTTTCGATTTTGATATAAAAAAATATATATATACGGAAAATCGTTGCATTTGAGATTTGGGAAAATCTTTGTAATCCGTGTTGGCCAGAAATTTGCCTGTTTTTTTTCTATTCTCTTCTGCGCCATTTTTACTTTATTTTGAAACGCTTTTAATCTTCCCTTCATCATTGCGATATTTAAATTCTGCACACGCAAAGAATCATAATATATATATATATACTAGCAAAGATACCCGCGAATCGCACGGGACTTTTCTGCACGCTCAGTTACGCGATTTGTGGCCACCTTTCCAGTAAGTGGATATTGTAAGAGGGAAGTAAATTTCAACTCGATGCTTAAATCTTATCTAACACATTGAATACTGAAAACATACCACAATCAGATCATATCAGTTTTTCGTCATATCCTTTTGTAGAACTTTTCATTGAAGAGGTAAACTACATTTCTGCTCCTTTGATTTGGAGTCACAATGTAGAGTTTTTTCTGAACTTTCTCTCCTGATGGAGACGTAGAACATACCGTGACTGAAGCAGTCTGATGTCAGGTCTACGCCAATGGTTTTAAACGTCTGACCTTGTCTTTTATTTATGCTCATTGCAAAACACACCTTCACAGGAAACATTTCTAGATAGTACAATTACAACAACGCCCCAACATACACCTCGGGCGCCGCCGATATCCCCCCCCCCGCCCCAATATAAACATTTTTTTGGGGGGGGGGGTAAGCGTGTGGGTGCTCATGTTAGGTTAAATTATCATAGAAAAGTGATCCCCCACTTTATTGAAACTAGCATTTCTTCAAAAAGTCCTAGTGTCCAGGAGTTCATACCATGCAAACGGTAAATTTGCGACGGGTTTGATTATCAGATTTGGTGTCAGAAGAAAAAAATCGGTTTGTGTCAAAAAACGAAAATAAATGTCCTTTTTTATCATAAAAATAATTATTTGTCCAATCATGAGAAAGTGAAAGGAGGCCTGGGGTCATTTTTTTTTTTTTTTTTTGGCTCGTTTGGCTCTTTTTGGTGTTTTTTAATAAATGCACGAACGGCCATCTTGCTTGCCAAACTGTAGTGATTACGTTGGATACTAAATGTCTTCAAATATGAATAACTACTCGTTTGCGAAATAAATAAATGCAATATTCGTTCTCAGCGTCCCCCAAAACCTACAAAAGTCGATAATTCAAAGATGAATGCCGAGGGGTCGGTAAACTAAAAAATACCGATTTATGGTAATAATTATACCTTAGCGATGTATGTGATATCATATATGGTAAAAAAAATTATATTTTATATTAAATCTATATAATTATAAAACACAAATGACCTTGTAACGGGTATTGTAACCCAACACCCGCTTTACAACTTCCGGTTGCGTATGCGTACATAAACATAAATCCATAACAGTGTAAACAAATAAACATAAATCGCTACTTTTGCAGAGTTTGACCAGCGCACTAAAATAATAACGGTATTATTTAGAAATTATTATTTAACGTGTGAAGGATGGGGATGTTTTTCAACTATTCTGTATTACAACTATACTGTCACAATTTTCTTACGAATAAATCAACTTTAACCTGTTGACAACGTATTGTTTTACTGTGTACGTTTTCAGCGTCCCAATTGTTTTTGGGGGTTTTTTTCGCGTTTAAATTATCCAAATAAAAAAATGTTAATACTTTCTGCATTTTTTTTACATCGTTCATTTCCGTACTACGTTTAAGTTATTTTAACGCAATTTTCTTACAAATAAATCTACATGAACGCGTTGACAACCATAAGAGCATTTTACAACGTATTGTTTTACTGTGTACGTTTTCAGCGTCCAAATTTTTTTTGAGCGTTTAAATTAAAAGATACATAAAAAAATTGAATTTAACTTTAAGTATTATGCTATCTGTTCGGTGCACATTTACCTATAAGTATGGCAAAAAACACTTATAGTTCAATGGCTGTAATTTCTTTTATCAAAAATAAACAATTATAAACAGAACGATGAATTATATCGGCGTAAAACTACTAAATACAGTGAAAAAAAACCCCGGATAACTCAACAATAACAAATAAAATGGTGTGTACTCATGCAGAGAGTGATCCAGACGTAACTCAGCGCACGCCCGGCTTTCTCCGGAACATGACGTCACCAGCCGGAGTAAGCCGAGGATCGCCGAGAAAATTAAGCCGTCTGACGAAACATAAAGCTGAACTCATGACAATGTAGCGCGATGGTTTTCAACGCGACTACCGTTCGCGCGAGTTGAAAATTCAAAGCAGCAGACGACAATTTGGAAGAGGAAGAAAATAAAATAAATTAGTTTTAAAAAAGTACACCATTTCGTATTTTAACGTCGGAAAAAATAACAAAAAATACATTAATTTTACAGCCTCAAGTGAGCAGCTGGAAACACCAACTGGAGTCCTTCACTTTTGTCAAAAAAAAATTACTGGCACGGACGAAATCTTGTGCATCATGTGGACAAGGAAAGATAAGCGATGGCTATGCCTGGAGGTGTCAGGCTACCACGTGCCGATCATTTACATCATCCGGACTGGTACTATTTTTATTTTATTTTTTTTTTTTTTTGCCAAGTCTAGGCCTACAATTGCCATTGTGGGCGATTGAGTGAGCAACACAGAAAGACCTCCAGCGCGAATGCGGAATACGATTTACGCACACACACCATTAATAAAACAACGGTCTGAGGAAACAACAACAATATATGTTTTAATATGAAAAAAAACGAAAAGAAAATCTATCCCACCCAGTTTTCTTTAAATTTTTCTAGTTTTCAGGTATTTCCTTGAGAAAAAAATAAAAATAAATAAATAAATAAAAATAAAAAATAAATAAATAAATGAAAATAACACCTAAAAAAAAGATTTTTTTTTCAATTTTTCTTGAAAAAAAAACTTTACAAAAAAAATTGTTTATTTGACTTACTTTTGAACCTTTTCTCGAACAAAAAATCGGTCAATGTCAAGTTTCTTTCCAACTCCTCAAAAAACATTTTTAAAGGTTTTCGGTGGTGCTGAAAACGAATATCACATTTAAATTTGGGGCAGATTAGTAGTTGTAATGATATGAAGAATTTTTTTTCAAAAAGTGAGGGATCACTTTCCTATATAAATTTAACGTAAAATGTGCACCCACCTTCTGACCACGTAGTAATTTCTTCATATCAAAACAAATTTAACTGATATTCGTTTTTAGCATCTCCGAAAGCCGGAGCTGTTTTTTTTTGGTTTTGTTTTTTACCAAGATTCGTTCATTTTTTTTTCATCTCATAATTTAGGACGCTAATTATGCTGTCAGTAAGTTTACAAAAACATACCTTTTTTTTCATTATACAACTTGTATAGTTGTTAACAGGTCATTCAGCAGTTAAATATTTCGCAAAAATTCTGTTTACATTAGGGGGCTCCACAGCCCCCTAATGTAAACGGAATTTATATGAAATATTAAACGATTCTGCTTTAATGCTTTAATGGTTGATGTCGGCACGTTACTTACGGAAAAACGGTTAATTCAACTACAGAAGCACCTGTTAAAAATTATACAAGTTCTATAATTGAATACCCACCTAAAAAAAAAACGCTCATGTAAGCTTACTGACGGCATTATGAGCGTCATAACTTATAAAAAAATGAACGAATCTCTTAGTTAAAAAAAACAAAAAAAAACAGCGCCGGTTTTCGGGGGTGCTAAAAACGAAAATCACAGTTAAATTTGTTTTATTATATGAAGAATTTATTAGGTGGCCAGAGAGTGGGTGCTCATTTTGCGTCAAATTTATATAGGACAGTGATCCCCCACTTTTTGAAAAAGTAATTTCTTCATATCATGCCCCAAATTTAAATGTGATATTCGTTTTCAGCAAAACAGGGGAGACGTTGCGAGCCTTTGTTTTATCGTTACTTCCATGGAATGTGCTCGTCTGAGCTTCAATCCCTGGTCTCCCCCTCGCCGATCTTTCACGAAAAACACCCGTCTAGCTGAAACCACTGTCAAAATTTTTCCCCACTCTTTATTTGTGCCAAAACCAAAACATAGATGCCATGAACAAAGCTTCTTTCTTAGAAGTGCACACCTGCGGAACTCTGTTCCGTCTGTTATTTCTCACCAGACTACAACTTGGATGTCTTCAAGTCCAACATAAACAAATTCCTGATGGACCGTCCCTTTAAGTAGACACTTTATAAAATCTCAATATTAACGTACTGTACACGCAATAACTCTTATCCCCGAGTGGTTCTGGGCTTTGATAAGTGGTGACCACCGTGTAAAAAAAAAATGAATAATAAATAAAAAATTTTTAAAAAAACACCTATAAAAACCTATAAAAGTCGTCATTTTTAAGTTTTTTGAGGAGTTAGAAAGAAACTTGACATTGACCAAAAAATCTTTAACATTATTTATCTAAAAAAATATATGGTGCTTATGTAGAGAGTGGTCCGCGCTATTTTTTAAATCGTATGTCCACGTTTAATTAAAGTTTTATGATATGTTTTTTTTTATTCAGTTGTAAGGTTAAAGTACAGAATAGGTACAAAACACCCTCCCCTTCCCATGTTCAGAATGGCATTTTAAATAATAACGTTATTATTTCAGCACGGATCACTCTCTGCATGAGTACCAAATATATATATATATATATATATATAGCAAAAACAAAACAAAACAAAAAATATTATGATAAAATTTTTCTTTAGAGTTAATAAAATTTGAAATTTAAGATAGGTTTTCTTTTCTTGTTATGCTATACTCGGCTTAATTTCCTCAGCGACGCTCGGTTTACTCCAGCTGTTGACGTCATGTTCCGGAGAAAGCCGGGTGGACTCGTTATTTACTCTCTGCATGAGTACCAAAAGGTTACTTAAAAATTAAGAATAACCGAAAAAAATTACCTCCGAATTAAAAATAAAAATACTAATTCAACTTAGACGAATATTTCGAAATGAAAACAAATCTATTGTAGAAAATATTTAATAACGTGCTCAAAGAATTAAACTATCACAGTTATTCCCGCTTGGTTTTCTGGTTTGAAAATTAAAAGGTTTCAGATTTACGATAATAATAAGTAAATTTAAGTTATATAAAATATAAATTGAAATGAAAATAAACTAAATAATTAAATTTTAAAATATATTTTTAAATAGTACAGTATTAACGAGGCTTTTATGTCGAATAAGTAATATAATCGAGCTAATTATTTAAAATGATTTAATTTAATGTGATATGCTAATGACCATAACTCAGTCGATGTATATGTGATGTGAAGAATGCTATATCTAGAAGTTACACATAAAAATAAATTTCTCCTTTGACAGAAGTATCCTACAATGGGCATTAATATTTCTTGACCAGGAGAGGTGTACACAAAATATAGACACTTTATATTTCTTTGATCATAGAGAGGTGTACACACAGACAGACACACACACGAACGCTATTACTTTATATATATATATATATATATATATATATATATATACAGACAGAGAGAGAGAGAGAGATTTCCGCTATATAAGCTACATGTTGAAGACAATCATGTAAAAAAGCACATTTAAAAGAAGACGGTAATCTTCGACCACAAACGAGCTGTTCAGAACAGGAATTCTGATAAGAACTTCAAAGGAAACCCACTAAGTCGCATAAAATTTTAAAATCCAATTTAAAAATAATGCAACTGTCGTGAAAACGATGATTGTAGAGAATATCTTTTGGGAATAACGTTTCCATTCTATCGCGAATTTAGGCGATTGCATTCGCCATTGTTAACCATGTATCTTCATATGCTTGTTCGAAATAATTGGTTTACCTGCTTCATGGCATATCAATTCTCTTTGGTTATTTAATGTTGAAACTAATACCTGCATTACGAATATTTCATTAAGCATAATATAACATATATGATTTACCTATGTCAGAATAGGGGTACCTCTGGTAGAAATATCTTCTAAAATGATTATCTCCCTTTGTAAATTGTGACAATGAAATACCTCCCTTGTATTGCAAAATAGCTACATCTGATTGGCAAAACAATTCTTGACCAATGACTTAATTTGAACGATTAAGAGGTGAAAAAACTTTGTTCCTCTTCTTTGGAATGTTTTTCTGTTCTTTTATTGAATTAGACTTTACTAGAATCGTTTGCATTCAGGGAGCCGTCTTGTTCTAGATGGTAATTGAATATATTTTATTAAATAATTGATGTTTTAATAAATCCGCAGCACACTTACTTTTGCATTATAATTTAACTAGCAGGGGGACTCTAGGTTGTCCGGGATTGAATGACGATCAACAAATGTTCCACTCTCCCATACTTTCATTGTCATCGAAATCGATGAAGTAGTTGAACAGATAAACTGTGTCTCCTTAATCGAGAGTCGATGCATATTCTGATACCAGGCTCAGGAAGTTGTTCTTTGGGAGAGGAACACACATTCAGTTGGGCAGGAGATTGTGAGTTCGCAGAAGAGATGCTTTGATCGCAAAAGCTACGCCACAGATTCGGCGATCTGGAAAAAGGTTTTCCTTCGTCTGAGTTTGGACTCACTTAATGCCGCTACATCAATAATTGAAAAGCGAGCAAGCTTTTTGCAGTCGAGCGTCTTTCTCCTTTCAGATCGATCTCGATTTTGAAGATTCAGGAGGGTTCTAACATTTCATGTTCCAAAGCTCATGATCATTTGAATATTTTTGTTGCTCTAGTTTTGACTCCAGTACAGTGTGCACCCGCTTGTGGTAACCCAGTCAGATTTCTTTGTTGGCGTCCGATGTTTGGCCCAGCTTTCATGGGGTCCTTTTCCTAGTTGGAGTGGGCAGCAGTAGTCCAGACAAAAAACAGCGTAGTCGCAGATGCAGGACCTCATGTGAGAGTCGCCATATTTTCTGTTATGCAACCGTTTCACATTTCCCCCCTGCGTGAAAATTAGAGACAAAGAGCTAACAGCTCGTCAGGCCTGGCCCCGTCACCTTTGCCTTATCACTGCTAGACGTCATGAGGAAAAATATCTTGAGTTAGCGCGCACTTGAACTTTGACTTGAAGTTCTAGGTTTGAGCCAACCCTAGCTGTGAAGTGTTTCTGGTGATCCACGGGACAACCTTCGTGCCGCACACACTTCAGGCATCACCATCTTCTGTGGCAATCGTGTGCTTAACATGCAAGTTCATGAAGGCATCTTGCAGCGATTTGTTACTACACTATTACATGTGAAGGGTATCACCTTGTCGCCTATCTGCCAAGCGAGTTCAGGTTGTAACCTCGACTGGGATGCTACGTCTTGCCAAAGTGTGATCTGTGATTTTTTACCGTGACTACTTATTTAATACATACTTCGCTAACCTCTATATTTAGAGGTCGATTCCCCTATCCACAACCAGGAAATCCGGTGAATGATAGTTATCATCTCCACACCAATATATATATATAGTCTTTGAAGTTTTTAACCTTTAAAACTATACAAAAAATTACTTTTTATCATTCGTTAAAAAACCATCTAGTCAGTAAGTCATTTAATCACCTGCAATCACTGCATCAACTCTCTCGAATTTACTATAATACCAATTTTTTTTTATTTTTCAAGGGATCATCAGTTGTTTACCATGAAACACTGTTTTGGGGATTTAAAAAATAACAGTATATTACATCATGGCTCCCCAGCAGTGTTGATCAAACATCACCACCCTTAATCTTAGGAAGAAGACATGTTACAAACATTTGATCCAATTTCCTATACTTAATTGCAATTACTAACCTTTTCATAGTATAAAAATGAATTTCTTACCTGTGCGATTCATCAATTTCCACAGTTAAAATGGATTATATTTATTTGCTGTCCACTCAGCAAAATGTGGCACAAGGCCGGAAAGTGGTAACCCAGCAGGCTCCCCTAAAGGAGGGGCACTCCTGCAATTGTAAAAATTGCCTGAGTAACCCCGTTGGCATTCCCCGGTCGGGGCGCCTCAGGCAGCAAGCAATAAACTTGCCCCACCGGAAAGCCCGGTGGCAAGGCCTGGGAGGGTGGACCTCCTAGGTATTACCCAGGCGGTGTACCTCAGTCCAACAGGTGCTGGCCGGTCTCCGGCCCCTCACCTGTTGGGCTGAGTGTCAAGTGACGGATCCTTGACTGGTACTATCCATTTAAAATGGATTATATTTATTTGCTGTCCACTCAGCAAAATGTGGCACAAGGCCGGAAAGTGGTAACCCAGCAGGCTCCCCTAAAGGAGGGGCACTCCTGCAATTTTAAAAATTGCCTGAGTAACCCCGTCGGCATTCCCCGGTCGGGGCGCCTCAGGCAACAAGCAATAAACTTGCCCCACCGGAAAGCCCGGTGACAAGGCCTGGGAGGGTGGACCTCCTAGGTATTACCCAGGCGGTGTACCTCAGTCCAACAGGTGCTGGGCCGGTCCCCGGCCCCTCACCTGTTGGGCTGAGTGTCAAGTGACGGATCCTTGACTGGTACTATCCATTTGAAATGGATTATATTTATTTGCTGTCCACTCAGCAAAATGTGGCACAAGGCCGGAAAGTGGTAACCCAGCAGGCTCCCCTAAAGGAGGGGCACTCCTGCAATTGTAAAAATTGCCTGAGTAACCCCGTCGGCATTCCCCGGTCAGGGCGCCTCAGGCAGCAAGCAATAAACTTGCCCCACCGGAAAGCCCGGTGGCAAGGCCTGGGAGGGTGGACCTCCTAGGTATTACCCAGGCGGTGTACCTCAGTCCAACAAGTGCTGGGCCGGTCCCCGGCCCCTCACCTGTTGGTCTGAGTGTCAAGTGACGGATCCTTGACTGGTACTATCCATTTGAAATGGATTATATTTATTTGCTGTCCACTCAGCAAAATGTGGCACAAGGCCGGAAAGTGGTAACCCAGCAGGCTCCCCTAAAGGAGGGGCACTCCTGCAATTTTAAAAATTGCCTGAGTAACCCCGTCGGCATTCCCCGGTCGGGGCGCCTCAGGCAGCAAGCAATAAACTTGCCCCACCGGAAAGCCCAGTGGCAAGGCCTGGGAGGGTGGACCTCCTAGGTATTACCCAGGCGGTGTACCTCAGTCCAACAGGTGCTGGGCCGGTTCCCGGCCCCTCACCTGTTGAGCTGAGTGTCAAGTGACGGATCCTTGACTGGTACTATCCATTTGAAATGGATTATATTTATTTGCTGTCCACTCAGCAAAATGTGGCACAAGGCCGGAAAGTGGTAACCCAGCAGGCTCCCCTAAAGGAGGGGCACTCCTGCAATTTTAAAAATTGCCTGAGTAACCCCGTCGGCATTCCCCGGTCGGGGCGCCTCAGGCAGCAAGCAATAAACTTGCCCCACCGGAAAGCCCAGTGGCAAGGCCTGGGAGGGTGGACCTCCTAGGTATTACCCAGGCGGTGTACCTCAGTCCAACAGGTTCTGGGCCGGTTCCCGGCCCCTCACCTGTTGAGCTGAGTGTCAAGTGACGGATCCTTGACTGGTACTATCCATTTGAAATGGATTATATTTATTTGCTGTCCACTCAGCAAAATGTGGCACAAGGCCGGAAAGTAGTAACCTAGCAGGCTCCCCTAAAGGAGGGGCACTCCTGCAATTTTAAAAATTGCCTGAGTAACCCCGTCGGCATTCCCCGGTCGGGGCGCCTCAGGCAACAAGCAATAAACTTGCCCCACCGGAAAGCCCGGTGGCAAGGCCTGGGAGGGTGGACCTCCTAGGTATTACCCAGGCGGTGTACCTCAGTCCAACAGGTGCTGGGCCGGTCTCCGGCCCCTCACCTGTTGAGCTGAGTGTCAAGTGACGGATCCTTGACTGGTACTATCCATTTAAAATGGATGCATTTTTTAATTTATCAGTCTTGTATTTATAAGATTTGGATTAATCCATTTAACTACTTATCGCCCCCACTATAATTAGTAGTTTGTATATTTACATTCTTATTTATTTAAAATTAGATATATAAAGGTTAAAAATATTTTATTTTTACATATATACATTTTTTTTTATATATAAATTTATTATATGTAATTATAAATACATTTTATACATTGCTAATATAGTTTTGGATTTCCTTTATTAATATAGTCTGGTTTATCATAAACGATTCAAAAGCATTAGGATAACGAACAAATGCTTTATTTAACTGTTTAAATATTTTATTTTTATCCCCACCTTGTTTTATCATCCTTATTACTAAGCTAGAAACTGGTGGTATAAAATCTGTTAATTTTAAAGTAACGCGAGCTATTCTCAAAAACTCTGACATAATGGTTCCATAAAACACAAAAACAGGGCAGGTGCTATCCTTATGGGGCATACGTACTATTTTAAAGGGGAATGCGTTCTTTTATCAAATATTTTATAAAGAAAAATCCCATCCTCAATTTTTATATCTAAATCCAGAAATGTAGCCTGTTGTCCTCTATGTTCACAATTCAATTTTAGTTCGTTTGGATATATAAGATGTTTATTTTTTTCGAATTCATCATTATCGTTTATGCATATAAGGTCATCTATAAATCTCCTACACCCATGAAAGTTATATGTTTTAGATATATCTGTTTTTAATAATGATGATTATATATATATATATATATATATATATATATATATATATATATATATATATATATATATATATATATATATATATATATATATATATACTCGAGTCTATGTAAATACAAATTTGCCCAAAATGGTGCAGGATCCAATCCCATTGGGATACCTATCGTTTGGAGTAATATTTTATTTCCTATTTGAAAATAGCATTCTTTAATAAGATGACTTACAAGTATTTTTAAAATACCTTTAGAAACACTAGTTTTGCTATTTTTATTTTTACACCAGAAAGCTTTAGAGTTTGAAAAGTCTATATATTTACCTTTTCCACCTTGAAAAGCTAAATCTACAGTATCATTTAATTCTTTTATAAGTTTTTCGTGCGGAATTTTAGTATATAGCGTACTAAAATCATAAGTAGCTATAGATTTTGCTTTTATTCTGGAATTTATTTTATCTAATTTTTCTTTCACTGGTTTGGAATTATTTACTACCCAAAATAGATTTATATTACTATAGAATTTACTTTTCAGGTGAAAATTATTTATTTGATTTATAATTAATTTAAATATTTTAGATATAGCTTTACTTAGAGGTTTAGTGATGCACGTCTTTGAACCTACAATAAATCTAGCACCAACTGGATTTTTATGCATTTTAGGTATCCAATACATACATGGAAGATTTTTGTGTTTATCTTCTAACTTTAATCCTACTTTTTCATTAATAATACTATTATTCAAAATAATGCTATCTAAATTACTATTACTTACTTTATAAGTATCCGAATCGTTTCCTATAAGTCCTACTTCTATCAATAAACGTTGTATATAATATTTTTTACATATAAAAGCTATATTGTTTGCCGCTTTATCAATCGGAACTATTACAAACTTTTCTTGAAGTATTTTAAGTTCCTCCCGTATTTCTGAATTTTTTAACAGAGGATTGGTTTTTCTAGGGTGTTTAAATTGTTTTATATGTTTAACTTTTTTATTTACGCATTCAAGTATACTATTTTTCCATGCATCAAACGTAGACTGTGCTAATTTATATTTCTTTACCATAAACATAATAAAACCTTCTAGTGCTTTAGTTACTTCTTTAACGCATTTAGTGTAATTTAGGCATTTAGGTTCTCTATAATTTGGACCCTTACTAAGTAGTTTTCTTAATTTAGGATTATTTACTATATTTAAATCTCCTGTAATTACATGTTGTATCTCATTATTACAGAACGGAGAGGAATTACATTCACATTCTGGAATATTTATATTATTATCTTTTATATTTATATGTTCTACCGTTTTCTTATAATTAAATATCTTATTGCGTATTGTTGGCCCTAGTTTATATGTAACTATTGGTTTTTGATCTTTTTTCTGGAAATCATTTGGTAGTAATTGTATAGTTTTTTGTTTATTAAATATTTTAGGTAAATTTACATCATCAAAACCTTTATTTTCATACTAAACTACACAAACATTTTTAGGTTTCTTTTTTATATCGTTCCCTGGTGGCTTATATAATTTAGTGTCAATTATATCTAGAATATATTCATACCATTGAATGAAATAGTCCTTCTTATATATCATATCCGGTTGTAATAATATTTTAGATGCTATTTCCTTCAAAACTTTCTTTTTTGTTTTATTAATCAATTTTCTTATATAATTGAACGACTCATAAATTTTATTAATAATGATATCTTTAATTTTACTAAAAAAAAATCCTCGCATGAAATAACTGATTTCCTATTATTTCTATTAACATGAGTTCTATCTCTAACACCGTAGCGAGGCAAAGCTGGATATAATCTACCTATAATTTCAGAATATATATATATATATATATATATATATATATATATATATATACATATATATATATATATATATATATATATATATATATATTGGACAGAAAGATTCCAGAGTTCGATAATATACACCTGTAGAAGGTCAGGGGTTTATGTTGACCGAAACGTTATGAAAATAACATTCAAGATGAAAACAGTAATCCAAAGATTCTAAATAATTCCAAGTAAAACACGTAAATGTAATAAGGAATTATATTTGTCTGTCTGACTGTTTGTCTCGATATTTCCAAACTCTATTTCTTTCGAAACTAAAAGTCGAAACGCGGCGCTAGCGGCTTCAAATGATTAGATTTTTATGGACGGACATTATATGGGGTTTTAGCTAGGAAAAATAGTTTTTAAGGGGTCAAAAATGGGTCAGATTTGAAACCATCGTTATACATTTTGCACATTCATCTGAGTTTATTTTTTATCAGTTTATTTGCATATCACGTTGGTACAGTTGTGACGTCATCAGCTTTGAATCATATAGCTTTTCTTTCATTTTGATTCTAGCAAATGACACCCAAATACCTTTTTTTTTTACTTTTGTAATCACGAATTTATAATAATATATACGAAATCTGGACAAATTAAAATATCGAATTTAAGCATATTTTACAACCGGGCAAAGCCGGGCGCCCCCGCTACTGAATGTTATAAGAAAGCGGTCCATCTATTTAAACAGTAATAATAAAGCGACTACGTTATTTTCCTGGGACAAGCAGCGTTCGTATGATTGCTATGCACAATTAGATGCTAATAAAAGGATTGGATAAAAAGATTTGAGTAAAAATAGTCGTAACATTTTATTTGGAAATTTATTTGGGAGAAGCAGTTAATCCGGATTAAATGTAAGGGTTTTTGAATGAAGATTAAATGAAAACATAATTTCTAAGGAAATAGGCTAAATGGATGGGAGACAGATTAGCATATGAAAGTGTTAGTTATTAACCTATTATATCTGAATGCGAGAAGAGGAAATTGACTTTATTATATGCGCGATCCATATTTATTAGCCTTTGTGTTTCTCATTACTCTATACTTTTATTATTTTTTACATATTTTTTCACCACCAAACAAAGCATATTCCTACTTAGAACATAAGGGGCTACTATTTGGGATCGTGTCAAACAGGTGAACGTGAGGAGTTAAGCAATAACTGTCTGTTTATAAACATCAACAGGTTAGTACGGTCAGGAAGATAGGGAGCAGGGAGAGAATTCCAAAGTCTAGCAGACCGAAGAAATAAACTTGTTGGGACTGCCAGGTTAATCGGGGATATGTACATCGAGGGAGAGCAAGGTCATCAGAGCACATTCTATGAAAATACTTTAAAACAGGTACAGGGGTGCGACTTTCTGGCGATGAGACAAAGGGTGGAGCTTGGTTGATAGTGCGGAACCTGTTAGACTTCAGACATTTTTAGCCGCTGTCTAAGAGTGAGAAACTAGTGGTAGATGCACCAGTTCAGATGTGGCAACAATATTCCATGCATGGGTGAATTGTGGCTTTGTAAAGATATAGGATGTTCTCTGGTGTGAGTGGGCTATATTTCCCTTTTCACTTTCCTGTCTTCTTCTTTTCTTTTACACACACACACACACACACACACACACATATATATATATATATATATATATATATATATATATATATATATATATATATATATATAATTGAATTCATTCAAAACGTATCGCAAAAACAAAAACAAATAACATCTAAATAAATCGCGATATATTCAAGCCGTCGTGCGAGATGGACGAGCGAATAAAGAGTTTAGGCTCATTACCGTGGGGTCCCGATTTCCAATCTCGCTAGATTCAGCCACTCTAACGAGTCGTAGACGACGAAACACGTTTCAGTGGATAATTATATTTTAAAAATAATATATATATATATATATATATATATATATATATATATATATATATTACTATATCTCTTTTCTCTCTTTATTCTTATTCTCTACATTTCTTTTTCTTCCTCGCATTTATCTCTACAGAGTGGGAGAATAAATTTGTCGCCCTAAAAAACAACAACACTTAAGCTTTATTTATTTGTTAAATGTTTATCGAATAAATAAATTAAGGTAACCATGTAGAAGAGCAGCCGCCTTTAGCTTCAATCACCACCTCGATACCGGTTCCGAACTGGGAGCATTATTTTTCCACAAGCGCCGGCGGGAGCTCGGCGAATACTCGGCGGATGGCGACGTTTAGGCTGTCTTTGGTTTTGTAGGAGGTCATGTTAGTAATGCTCTCGACGTATTACAAAACAAAATTATCCAGCGTGGTCAGGTCGGGGGAGGAGGGGGCAGTGAAGGAAGTGTACAAAGTTGTACCAGTCCTCCTGAAGGTAAGCCTGGGTCTCTTTGGACTATTGGACCGGCGCCGTCCTGCGCCGAAACCTGCCACACCGAGGTTCTTCTAGCGGCCACCTGATTGCACCAGGGGATCACGACACGTTTCAGCACATCCAGGTATACTTTGGTGTTGACTTTCAAGCTGAGGTGGCATGGTGTGGCTCTCACTTGAAACCACACAAAAGACCATAACCGTGGCCGAAAACTTCGTTGAGTTGTGTCCTCAAGCGTTGAACAGTCCGGATTTGCATTTTAAGGTGCTGGCAATGGTCCTGTTGTCATAACCTGGATCGGTAGAGAGCATGAGTTTTACAGTAGCACATCTCCGATCTCGTTCGTTGTACCATCATGTCACTTTCAGATATTACAGAAGGTTCCTTGCTTTTCGGATTTGTACGCAGCTGGGAAACTAGTAGATGGTCTCGTTAAACATGGTGTCACTTTCAGACAGAAGGATACATGATAAAAGGCTCCTATTGCTCTTGGGATTTGTATCCAACTGACAAAATAATAGATGGTCTGCAACAAAACAAAAAAAAATAAAGTCAGTTTTTATGAAACGGAAATGGAATCATGTCGTCTCTTCTATGGCGACAATTTTATCGTTCTACTCTGTATTTTTATATCTATATTTCGCTCTTTTTCTTATTTCTTATTTCTATTTTTTTTCCAGTTGCGTCTCACTTTCTACCTCGATATGGTTTCTTCCATTTCTCTCTTTTTTCTCTTTCTATTTTTCTCTTTAATTTTTCTTTGTCTTTCTTTCTCGCTCTCTTCTGATTTAATTTTTCTTTATCTTTCTCGTTATTATTTTTCACTTTTTTATTTCCTCATTGCCTTTCTTTCTTTTTCTGTCTCAACTATCTGTGTATCTATTCGCATTCCTCATTCTCTCCCCTTCTTTATTTTAGTTCTTTCACCCCGTTTGTCTCTTTCGTTTTCATTTCCTATCTGTCCACAACCCTGTTTATGCCCTCCTCACATCCATACACCCGCACGCACGTATACCCATACTCACTAAGTACCCCGTAGGCTTCAATTAATTTTCTCAAATTAAAATAATTACTGCAATCTTTTTTTCTTTATAGATTTCTCTTTAAATTTGTATTCATTGTTTTTTCCCCTAATCAGTGTCACAATTAGCAAATCTTTAAGTGAAAAGGACAAGTTTTGAACATTGGTTTAATGCTGATCTCATTCCGGTAATTAAGAAAACAATATACGTCTTTTCTTATCGACAAAAATGGTTGTAAAACGTGTTAGGTTTTATCGTAATGGGTCACCCTTTAGCAAGGCCAAAGATCAGTTGAAGCTTAAAGGTTAGTGAGAGTTTCAGTTGAGTGATGGAGCAGTATTATGAAAGGATTAACAGCTATGATCAATTCACAGGATGACTTAACGAATATGTGTATACATTTGACTTGAAAATTGTTGTGTTATAATCTTTAAGGAAACATATTAATGCGATACTATTGACGTTGTCTCATCACAAAATGTAAGCAAGTAAAAAAAAGGAAAAATAATAGAACAAAAGAGAAGAAATACGTTTATCGCCAGGAAAAAAGTTGTTTAACAAGACACACGAAAGCAAGTAAAATAGGATTGTTAATCATAGTGTTCAGGTAATTGAGGCAATGAAGGTCAATATGTTTAGAGTAATTTTCGTCTAGTTTTAGGAGTGGCAATCAGTTATACATCCAACTGTTTGCTTCAGTTAGATACATTTTGTGGACAGTCTTACGTTTGCGGCCGGAACGTGTTCAGTTTGGGACAGTTCGTGGCTCAGAGGTTCCTTGAGAGAGATCGGAGAGATTGAAGTCAAAGCTGGGCGCGAGTAGATCGGGTCGAGAAGAAAACTGTCGATCCCTCGCATCTAAACATAATATATAAAAACTTCATCTGCCTCTTCATGGAAGTTCTGTTTGATTTTAGATAAATTTAAACACTCGCTTTACCCCTCATGCTATTTATACATATATTTTATTCAGTTGTACATAATTGTTTACTCGAATCCCATTCGTAATTTTCCCACTCGATAGAATTTGCTTAACCAGTTACCTGATATTGTTCTATTTTTTTGTATTTTTATTTTATTTTTATCTTTTTATTTATTTTATTTTTTATTTCATTTTCATTTTTCTTCATTTTATTTAATTTTATTTTTATTTTATTTCTTATTATATTTTTATTTTTTTGCATTTTTATTTATTCTTTTATTTCCTATTTTATTTTTATTTTATTTTTATTTTATTTTTATTTTATTTTTATTATCTGCATTTTCATTTTTATTTGATTTAGTTTTAGTTTTAGTTTTATCTTATTTTTCTTTTATTTTTGTTTTTGTTTCATTTTTATTTTTTATTTTTATTTTTTGTATTTTTATTTTAATTTTTCAAATTTAAAAAAGAAATTTACATTTTATATTTTATTTTTATTTTTTCATTTTATTTTATTTTACTGTGATTATTATTTTATTTTTTTGTATTGCTATTTTTATTTTATTTTTTATTTATTTATTTATTTATTTATTTATTTCACTGGTACCAATAATTTACTCCTAGTCAGTTGTTGGTGAATAGGACTCCTCGGGATGAAAGGTGATATTCTCCGGGAATTTAAAGGTTTAATCCTCAGTGTGGGCGACCGAAAATACTATTACGAATTATTTAAAATTTCTATCCAGTCATGGCTGACAGAACAAGAGCACGCTACTCCGTAAAGTAAATTAAGGGTTCTGCTCTACATCGACCGAAACGATTATGAAAACCACACTCAAGATGAGAACAGTAGATCGACCATCCAAATAATACAAAAATAACAGCGTTTCGACGTTGTTAATATCGCTAAAAAAACACCAAATATAAAGCTAATATATATATATATATATATATATATATATATATATATATATATATATATATAAAGAGAGAGGGATTAAATTGAAACACGTATGTAAAATATGTTTATAAAGCCATCCAACGCAAAGAATAAACTATATATATATATATATATATATATATATATATATATA
>NC_136508.1:24607254-24722254 GCF_053919585.1 Euprymna scolopes | reverse complement strand
TATATAAATACAAGATAGATTTCCGCCTATTTTAATTCCAAGAATACGCTAATAAACAAATGCACAAAATTCTTTTTCGTCATTTATCTTTTTTTTAATATTTTCTAATTAGTCTAGCTGATTGATGGAAGCACACAGACACATACACACACACACACACACACACACACACACACACACACATGCAGGCACACACGCACACGTACACTAACACACACACACACACACACAAGTATACATAAAAGACAGGGACCATGAAAACATTTTTAAAAAATAAAAACAATCTTCATAAATTCTGTATAGATAAAAAAAACTTTATAACATTTGTGGCCCTTATAGGATCGCTAAGGGAAACACGGACACAGAGATGAGTTAAAAAAAACGTAAAATATATTGAAACAAAAAAAAACAGTATATATTGGGTTGGCAATAAAGTTCTTGCCGTTATTTAAATCTATTATGTTTTGAAAATGCATTAAATGATCCTAATTATGATATAATAAAACTATTAATTTTTATGTAAATTATAAAATTATTAATTCCATCTACTAACTAACTAACTAATGAATTAATTTTATTCAAACAATTTTCACTACATAAATATATGCAAATAATAGGGGGGAAATAAGTTCAATCCAGCGACTGACACCCTTTCTAACTCAACAATAAACAACATCATATGCAAATAATAAATTTTTTTTTCTTTCATTTCTTCTACTAAAATAAAATAAAAACTAAACCTTTTATTTTATCCATTTTTTTCTGGCTTCTTCTGATTGTCTCTGCCACTCTCACTAGTATTTTCTTCTTTTTAGTCGTTTAAGTTCATATGTATTATTCGACTTATTTACTTCCGAAACTAGGAAAGCAGGTTCACTGCTGCGGATGATAATATGGACAAAACACGATCTCACAGCAGCAGCAGCAGCAGCAGCAGCAGCTCTAAGAGTAGTAGTTATAATAATAACTTGGAACCGGCGAATTATTAGCATATTAATAGTTCGATTTTCATCGGTTTTTAATTTAAAAAAAAAAACATTACACGGGATTGAACCTAAAATCTTTTCACCAATCCCGGCTCTATACCCGTTACGGTAACATATAACATTTTCAATTTAATTTCGAATCACAGTAGTTGTTATGAAATGACTACATTTTTCATCAAATGTGATAACGAAAAATTTGAGTTAATTCAAAGAATATGTATATAATAGAATTCACTAATATTTTTAATCGATAAATTCACCATTTTTTTTCTATAAAATCATAAGGAGAGTTAAAAAAATAGTTATTAAAAAAATGTTCGGTTTTTTAATTATAAAAAAAAACGATACACGGGATTGAACCTAAAATCTTTCCACCAACCCCCGGTACTCTAACCGTTACGCTAACATGTCATATTGGCAAAATCGCAGTAAAAAATATTTATATACACAAAAAAGTTATGCAAAATAAAAAAAAAGCGTTAGTCACTTATGTATGTACTTATTCTCCTGTTTATGAACCCACATATTTTGTTGTAACTTTTTTTCTACTGAACCAATTTTCGAATATTTTTTTTTCAAAATGTAGCTAATGAGGTGTTCTATCTAACCTGTTTGAAATTTGGTTGCGAACGGAATTAGTGGTGGGGGTTTGAATGTGTCTCGATTCATTCAATTTCGGACTTAAGCATATATTCAACCACCACTGTGGTTGAATGATATATATATATATATATATATATATATATATATATATATATATTCTTGGAATTTTTTAACCTTTAAAACTATACAAAAAGAAATTATTTTTTATCATTCGTTAGAAAAACATTTAGTCAGTAAGTCATTCAATCACCCGCAATCACTGCATCAACTTTCTCTCTGGAATTCACTATAGTACCAGTAATATTTTATTTTCTTAAGGGATCATCAGTTAATAATATTGTGCGCAGTACCGTTATCATTAATTGTTGAGGTATTTTGTATTTTTTGTATATATTATTTAAAAAAAAAAGAAAAAATGCGATAACAAACAGAAATGAAAATACACTTCTGAAATATTAATAATTAATTAATAATATTTTAATTTCTGGTTTGTTATCACATTTTTCTTCATAAATGATATATGTGGAAATTATAAAGAAAAATGCTTCAATAATTTATAACTGCACTGCGCTCAGTATTATTCAAATGTTTTATATATATATATATATATGTATAAATATATATATATATATATATACTAGCAAAAGTACCCGTCCTAGACTGGGTTAAAAAAAGCAGCCTACAGAAAATGGACTCTGATTTATGAAAGTATGATAGGTTATGAAAAGGAAGGGTTGTAAAGAGATAGCTTCGAATTTGGGGATATCAAAACCAAAGCAAAATATGATGAAAGTAAAAATAAAATAGATAAAACCCATAATTTATTATACCATACCTGTTCACACTGAAACACTTATCACAATATTCTGTGAATATATATTAAAAAAAACTTGTTAAACTTTGTGACATATTTCCATTCTATGGAGATCAATTGCGAACGAACACCCCATAATTTTATTATACCATATTTCTTCAAACTGAAACATAATTATCAAAGTATAGTTACGCAGATAAATATGAAAAGTCTTTATTAAAGTTTGTGCCTATTTCCATTTTATGGAGGCCAGGTGCGAATGCAGACCTCACAATTTTATTATACCATCCCTATTTAAGTTAAAACATACTTATCAAAGTATTATTATGTCTATCTATATAAAAAAAAACACTTGTAAACGTTTTTTTTTTATTTTTTATTTCCATACTTTATGGACCAGGCGCGAACGCAGACCTCACAATTTTAATGAACCACTGTTCTGCCAGATCAAACATACCCATTCCTGTGTCTCGATACATCTATCATTATATGGAATCATTTTTTTAAAATAGTCAACCATATAAGAGCCTATTCGTGACCAGACACACACACACACACATTCAGTTTTATATTATAATAAGATATATATATATATATATATATATATATATATATATATATATAAGTTGGGGGAGCAAAATTTACTGTGAATTTTACGTGTCTTTTCTCAGTAAGAATTGATTCACTCGTTTTCAAAAACTTACATATATTCATGCCATAGCCATATTTACTATTATTATTCATATCTTTTCAGAAATGTTTACCCAGATGAGCAATCAGGAGGTCAAACGTCAAAGAGTGTGATTTGATGAATGCACACGTCTCATCGAAGAAGATATCAGGAATAGTGGGAGTGTCCGAAAAAACAGTTTACAATGTAAAGAAGAAAATGACTATGAGCAAAAATATCAGTAGAAAGACTTGAAGTTAAGGAAGCAAGAAAAATCGTACCAAAACATTTATCAGAACTCTCGAATCTAAGATTCAAAAAGATCCAACGAAATACAGGCGAAAATGGCAAGTGAACGTAAGATGGAGAGCAAGACCGTAAGAAATACAGTAAAATATGATTTGAACTTAAGATCATATACAAGAACGCTGAAACAATTGTTGACAAATGCTCTAAAAGAAAAAAGACTTGAAATGTGCAAGAAAATTACTACATGGCTAAAAAAAAATCCTTCCATTGTAATGATATTTTCCGATGAAAAGATCTTCACTATCGATGCTGTTCTTAACCATAGAAATGGCAGATACATCGCAGCATCAATAGTTGAAGCTAAAGGGACATTTAGGACAAAACATCCTGCTCAAATTATGGCTTTTGGTGTTTTAGCTTCTGATGGAAAGAAGATGCCTATAAAATTCTACAAACCTGATGAGAAAATCAACGTTGACACTTACTATAAAACTTGGAGATAGCAGATATTGCCATGGCTCAAAACAAACTATCTAAATGGAAATTATGTATGGACAAAGGCTGGTGCTCCGGCTCA
Organism: Euprymna scolopes; assembly: GCF_053919585.1. Lineage (NCBI taxonomy): Eukaryota > Metazoa > Mollusca > Cephalopoda > Sepiida > Sepiolidae > Euprymna > Euprymna scolopes. Next base: position 24,718,355 of record NC_136508.1, on the reverse strand, counting down.
CCAAGCTAGAAAAATACAAGATTTCTGCAAATCAAATTCCAGTAATTTTTGGGAGTCATGTTTATGGCCCAGACTTAAACCCTCTGGATTATTCTATTTGGAACATGTTACCAGTAGAAAATCACACATCAATGTCGAGTTTCTCAAAAAGACTATTACACATGAATGGAATAAGTTGTCTCCCGAGTATTTGAAGAAGACGTGCGAAAGTTTCAGGTGAAATGTGATAGCAGTCATGGAGAAAGAAGGGGGACACATTAAATAAAGACATTTTCTCATGCATTTTTGTGTGGCGAATAAATTGTCGTAACTATCTAAAAAGCGTAATTAGTCATACGTTGTTGTTAAAGTCTTGTCATAAAATATAATGTAAATTTTGGTTTTCCCACCATATATATATATGTGTGTGTGTGTGTGTGTGTGTGTGTGTGTGTGTGTGCGTGTGTGTGTGTGTGTGCACGTAATAAGATTTCATAATAAAATTAATAATTAAAAATACATCACATAAAAATAAGGGCGACTCATTCACACACACACACATATATATATATGTATATATATGAATGAGTCGCCCTTATATATATATAAACTAGTAAAGTTACCCACACTTCGCGCAGAATTTAGCTGTACATTCTGGTATCCGTTTGCAATAAGTGAATATGGTAAGAGCAATAATTTTATGAGGTGTTTAGAAGAGACGAAATTATTTGAAGTTGCGAAACAAATAAAACACAAAAAATAATAAATTAAATTAATAAACTAAAAATCTCATTAATTAAGAATCAAGGTAGTTCAAGTTTAACAATTTTTATCGTAATTTAAAGCAAAAATACGAAAATAGGGGCCCAAAAGATTTCATAAACACCGGAAGAGAATTTATCAAAACGCGATGAGACGGATCACACTGCGGGATACCATTAATAACAGTAGGAAAACATGTACAAATACGTATTAATCTTGTATTTCTTTCAATAGGTCTGATGAGATGCCAACCTCGAATTTTTTTTACTAATATAAAGTTTAAAATTGTCTAGTTGATGTCGACATAACTGTAACATTCAAAAAATGCAAACGGCACTAAAATTGTTTTGTTTTTTTTTAATATTTTGGTAGTTAACATTTCCATACCTCCAGTGTCTTTGAATTTTAGAAATACTATCTCTCTATCTATCTATCTATCTATCTATCTATTTATATATATATATGTATATATTTATAATAGACCAATACATATATATATATATATATATATATATATATATATATATATATATATATATATTACATTTTCACCCCAAACAAGGCATATTGCCACTTTGGTGTAGGGGGCTACTATCAGGGGAAACATCTACTGGGGTGCTATGTAGGGATTAGGGCAGCGAGATGTTGGTTCACGTTGCACTTGAACTTATGCATGTCAGTACAGTTGGGGAAGCAGTGACCTGGAATGGAATTCCAAAGTCTAGCAGTTCTGGGGAAGAAACTACTGGAGTAGAAAGATCTTTTACATCTAGAAATCTCTACAGTGTGGGGTGGGATTTTGCAGCTTGTCGGGTCTGTCAAGGGTGTTCACGTCGTGGGGGCACAAGTGCTTGCAGTTCTTCAGAGCATTCACCATTATAATACTTGTAGAACAGGCAGAGGGATGCAACGTTTCGACGATGGGACAGAGGCTGAAGCTTAGATGCCAGTTTAGGGCCTATCAGATTTGCGACTCTCTTTTGAACCCTGTCAAGGAGCGAGAGACTAGTAGCCGATGCACCGGCCCAAATATGACAGCAATACTCCATACATGGGCGAATAGTGGCCTTATAGAGGTACAGGATACTTTCGGGTGTTAGAAGTTTTCTAGCACGGTAGAGAGAGCCCACCTTCCTTGCAGCGGCCCTGGCAATGCCCTCGATGTAATTGTTCCAACTCATGTTTCCTGTGAACGTTAGGCCAAGGAGCTTGAGAGACGTACTCTCAGATAAAGAGTCGTTGGCCATTGCTATAGGTGGTAGAGAAGGTTTCTTGTAATTATTGAATGAAACCAGTTTTGTCTTGGTGGCATTGAACGTTGTTAAAAAAAAAAAATTTCGGTGCCGAATTTTATATTTTCGAAAATAGAAATATTTCACTCGTTATTCGACTTTACTACGTGGATTGGACATTTTTGTTTTTTGTTTTTTCCTCCGTTGTTGGTAGTTGACGGCAAACTACAACTGAAAGATTTCCGAGTTCGACGGAAAGATTCCCGAGTTCGACCAAATTCACCTGAAGAAGGTCGAATGTTGAAATAAGATAAACTTTATTTTTCATTGCAACCTCTAATTACTTTGATTATGCGATGATTAATTTATTTCATTCTAAATTATATCGTGGCCCCATTTTTGTCTTGCACAAATAGAATTCTCTAAAATCGACTTATGGAATCAAATATGATCTCTTTAACATCAATCAACATAAATAGAGATTATTTTAATTATTCAGATTGCTATTCTCATCTTGGGTGTTATTCTTGCAGCGTTTCGCTCGATGGAACGGCCGATTTCTCCTTCAGGGTCTTGTCGAACTCAGAAATGCAAACGTCTAAATTGGAAATTTTTATGAAATTTGGAATGAGATTTTTTATTAAATCTATGAGAGTAGCTTGTTCTTGTTCTGTGATGTTGCTAGTCTCAGTCTTTTTTTATAAATACTGTTATGGGTGTCTTCTTTAGGATTGTCTTATCTATTTGCTGCTTTCTTTGTTCCAGCTCGTTTGACATGTTGGTCTAGTGGTCTTCATCAATTCGTTAATTTGATACCTCATTAGTTTGCCAAAACGTGGCGAGACGACAACTATGGAAGGCAGTAATTACTGAAGATACAGTTAAGAAGTCCAGCATTCCTACCCCGTCGCGGTTAACTACCTGACGAAGGCCAGACGAATAGGTGACCGAAACGCCAGCTTCCTACAATATGGTTGTCTTCACGTCTAATGTAAACAAGTTCTTGATGAGCCGTTCCCCTTAAGTAATCGAATTTACCAAATGTACACTTCTAATGATCACTATGATATTGTCCTTTTGATCACTGTACATTTTTAACCCTTATCCTCGAGTGGCCTCTGGACCTTGATATGTGGTGATTCCCTTGTATAAAAAAAATTAAAAAAACAGCAGCTATAAAGATGAGAATAATAATCCGCAAATAAATTTAAAAAAAAATAATTGTAATACTGCTTTCTATTGGTTTCTTTCCAAGAACTGCAAATTTTTCTTCCTGCTAACTGTTTTCTTTCCTGTCTTTTTTTTATATAATCTTCTTTCATTCGTGTTAGCTTCTTGCATCAAGTGGTTTCATGTCTTGTCTGGGGCAATTTCTATTTTCAAAATTTGTATCTTAGTACTGCATTCAACACCAAGAATGCTGTCAGTTAAAACTAATAAAACGTAGCACTTATATCCACTGTTCCTTGCGAGATAAGAGAGGTGTTTTTTTCCGTGAAGGAATCAGAAGGGGTTGCAAATTGCATTGTTATGATGATTAAACTTATGCATTCATTACCTGAAAGCTTCATCCATCTGTTGCAGATATTGACAGTGTGATACTCGAAGAAAACAGTGACGTGCGTCAGAAGAAAAGATTGAATTTCTGACAAACGTGCATTAAGAATGGTGGTGACTATGTAGAAAAATAAGTTCTGAAGCACAAAAGGTCGCTGATTTTAATAGTACTACTCCTGTCTTCGTAGGTCTTCAACTTTTTAGTTAAAAAATAGGAAGCTTTACTTTTGGAACGTCCCTAGTATAAGGTATCCATGTTTATTGTAATTTTTTGTGGAAACGACGTGTATAAAATGGCTTAGCCTTGAATAAGCAAATTATTAAACAGATTGATTTTTTTTCTTTCAAGTTAGGAGAAACAGTGAAACGTATCCGATGAAAAGATATTAGAAGTAATAAAAAGAAAAATAACAGGTTGGCATTTACATGGGAATCTATACGTGTTTTTTCTATCTGTGTTTCCCATTGAACCCACTTAAATCACAGTGTTTCTGTTTAATAATGCGAGACCATAAAACATGTCGTGCGTGAGCAACTTAATGGCAGCAGCTGGTTTCTGAAGTTGGGGCATGCGCACTGCCACGATTAGCTGCATGGAATGCGATCAATTGGGAACAATACTAAGGAATGGAAACACTTCTTTTTATTTGGTGTAGTTTTAGTTCTAAGATTTTGATCAAGTTTTTTTTTTGCCTAGATAAAGTATTTTATTTAGCTTGTTGCTCGTCTTGCTCTCCGTACTCTTCTTCTTCTTCTTCTTCTTCTTATTATTATTATTATTATTATTATTATTATTATTTATTTATTTACCTTTTTCTTGTTTGCTATCTCGCCTACTGACCCCCCTTTTTTTGTCTTTCCTCCTCTTCTTTCTCTGACATTTTCTTCTTCACGTTTTCATTATTTTGTGTTTCGCTGAGTTTTGCTCTTCTCGTTTTTATTTTTTTTTTTTTTTTTTGCCTTTTCTTCATTTTCCTTTTTTCTTTTTCTTCCTTTAATTTTCTTCTTCACAGTTTTTAACATTTCCATCTAAACCTTTTTCATCATTCCCCTTCTTTATAGCGTTTTTTTCTTTAGTATTTTATATTACGTATTTGATTTTTCTTATTAATATGTTTTCTTCTTAATTAAATTTTTATTTTTACATCCCTTTTGTGCACGTGATCATTAATGAATATGAAATTAAAATTATACATGTTTTGTTTTCTTATTTGTGTGAATTAAAAAATTATAATTATACATGTTTTCCTTTCTTATTTGTGTGAATTAAAAAATTATAATTATACATGTTTTCCTTTCTTATTTGTGTGAATTAAAAAATTATAATTATACATGTTTTCTTTTATTATTTGTGTGAATTAAAAAATAATAACTATACATGTTTTGTTTTCTTATTTGTGTGAATTAAAAAATAATAATGATACATGTTTTCTTTTCTTATTTGTATGAATTAAAAAATAATAATTATATATGTTTCTTTTCTTATTTGTGTGAATTAAAAAATAATAATTATACATGTTTTCTTTTCTTATTTGTGTGAATTAAAAAATAATAATTATACATGTTTCTTTTCTTATTTGTATGAATTAAAAAATAATAATTATAAATGTTTTCTTTTCTTATTTATGTGAATTAAAAAATAATAATGATACATGTTTTCTTTTCTTATTTGTGTGAATTAAAAAATAATAATTATACATGTTTTCCTTTCTTATTTGTGTGAATTAAAAAATAATAACGATACATGTTTTCTTTTCTTATTTGTGTGAATTAAAAAATAATAAGTATACATGTTTTGTTTTCTTATTTGTGTGAATTAAAAAATAATAATTATACATGTTTTCTTTTCTTATTTGTGTGAATTAAAAAATAATAATTATACATGTTTTCTTTTCTTATCTGTGTGAATTAAAAAATAATAATTATACATGTTTTCTTTTGTTATTTGTGTGAATTAAAAAATAATAAGTATACATGTTTTGTTTTCTTATTTGTGTGAATTAAAAAATAATAAGTATACATGTTTTGTTTTCTTATTTGTGTGAATTAAAAAATAATAATTATACATGTTTTCTTTTCTTATTTGTGTGAATTAAAAAATAATAATTATACATGTTTTGTTTTCTTATTTGTGTTATTAAAAATAATAATGATACATGTGTTCTTTTCTTATTTGTGCTAATTTAAAAATAATAATTATACATGTTTTCTTTTCTTATTTGTGTGAATTACAAAATAATAATTATACATGTTATCTTTTCTTTTTTTTGTGAATAAAAAAATTATTATACATGTTTTCTTTTCTTATTTGTATGAATAAAAAAATAATTATACATGTTTTCTTTTCTTATTTGTGTTAATCACACAATAATAATTATACATGTTATCTTTTCTTTTTTTTGTGAATAAAAAAATTATTATACATGTTTTCTCTTCTTATTTGTATGAATTAAAAAATAATAATGATACATGTGTTCTTTTCTTATTTGTGCTAATTTAAAAATAATAATTATACATGTTTTCTTTTCTTATTTGTATGAATAAAAAAATAATTATACATGTTTTCTTTTCTTATTTTTACGAATTAAAAAATAATAATTATACATGTTTTCTTTTCTTATTTGTGTGAATTACAAAATAATAATAATACATGTTTTCTTTTCTTATTAGTATGATCCAAAAAATTATACATGTTTTCTTTTCTTTTTTGTGTGAATTAAAAAATAATAATTATACATGTGTTCTTTTCTTATTTGAATGCATTAAAAAATAATAATTATACATGTTTTCTTTTCTTATTTGTATAAATTAAAAAATAATATCATTTATTTGTGTGAATTAAAAATCTTATACATGTCTTCTTTTATTTTTTGTGTGAATTAAAAAATAATAATGATTCATGTTTTGTTTTCTTATTTTTGTTAATATAAAAAAATAATTATACATGTTTCTTTTTTATTTGTATGAATAAAAAATAATAATTATACATGTTTTGTTTTCTTATTTTTGTTAATATAAAATAATAATTATACATGTTTTCTTTTTTTATTTGTATGAATTACAAAATAATAATTATAAATGTTTTCTTTTCGTATTTGTGTAAATTAAAATATAATAATTATACATGTTTTCATTTCTTGTTTGTATGAATAAAAAAAATAATAACTATACATGTTTTTTTCTTATTTGTGTGAATTAAAAAATAATAATTATACATGTTTTATTTTCTTATTTGTGTGAATTATAAATAATAATTATACATGTTTTCTTTTCTTATTTGTGTGAATTAAAAAATAATAATAATACATGTTTTCTTTTCTTATTAGTATGATTAAAAAAAATTATACATGTTTTCTTTTCTTATTTGTGTGAATTAAAAAATAATTATTATTCATGTGTTCTTTTCTTATTTGAATGAAGTAAAAAATAATAATTATACATTTTTTCTTGTCTTATTGGTGTAATTTAAAAATAATAATTGTACATGTTTTCTTTTCTTATTTGTGTGAATTAAAAAAGAAATAATTATACATATTTTCTTTTCTTATTTGTGTGAATTAAAAAATAAGAATTATATATATTGTCTTTTCTTATTTGTGTGATTTAAAAAATAATCATTATACATGTTTTCTTTTCTGTTTTGTATGAATTAAAAAATAATAATGATACATGTTTTCTTTTCTTAATTCTGTGAATTAAAAAACAATAATTATACATGTTTTTTTTTATTATTTGTGTAAATTAAACATAATAATTATATATGTTTTCTTTTCTTGTTTGCATAAAATAAAAGAATAATTATACATGTTTTCTTTTCTTATTTGCATGAATTAAAAAATAATAATAATACATGTTTTCTTTTCTTATTTGTATGAATTAAATCATAATAATTATACATGTTTTCTTGTCTTATTGGTGTGAATGAAAAAATAATAATTATACATTGTTTCATTTCTTATTTGTGTGAATTAAAACATAATAATTATGCATGTTTTCTTTTCTTATTTGTGTGAATAACACAAAAAAAATAATACATGTTTTCTTTTCTTATTTGTATGAATTAAATCATAATAATTATACATGTTTTCTTGTCTTATTGGTGTGAATGAAAAAATAATAATTATACATTGTTTCATTTCTTATTTGTGTGAATTAAAACATAATAATTATACATGTTTTCTTTTCTTATTTGTGTAAATCAAAAAATAAAAATGATACATGTTTTCGTTGATATTTGTGTTAATTAAAAAATAAAAATTATACATGATTTCGTTTCTTATTTGTGTAAATAAAAACATAATAATTATACATGTGTTCTTTACTTATTTCTGTGAATTAAAAATAATAATTATACATGTTTTCTTTTCTTATTTGTGTGAATTAAAAAATTATAATTATATATTTTTTCTTTTTTTATTTCTGTGAATTAAAAATTATTATGATACATGTTTTCTTTTCTGATTTGTCTGAATTCAAAAATAATTATTATACATGTTTTCTTTTCTTATTTTTGTCAATTAAAAAATAATAATGATACATGTTTTCATTTCTTATTTGTTTGTAATTAAAAAATAATAATTATACATTTGTTCATTTCTTATTTTTATGAATTAAAAAATAATAATTATACATTTTTTTTTTTACACAGTGATCACCACTTATCAAGGCCCGGAAGCCACTCAGGGATAAGGGTTATTGCAAGTACATTACGTTAGTGAGGAGATTTGCTGAAATGTTTACTTAAGGGGTCGGTTCATTAGGAATTTGTTAACATTGGACTTGCAGACATCCAAGTTGTAGTCCGGAGGGAAGCAGGCAGACGGAACAGAGTTCCACAGGCGTGCAGTTCTAAGAGAGAAGCTTTGTTCATGGAATCTGCGTTTTGATTTAGGCACAGATATAGAGTGGGGGAAACTTTTCACAGTGGATTCAGCTAGACGAGTGTTTTTCGTGAAAGATTGGCGAGGGGGGACCAGAGATTGGAGTTCAGACGAGCATCTGCTATGGAAATAACGATAAAACAAGGACAGGCTCGCAACGTCTCTTCTGTGGGAGAGAGGTTGCAGGGTAGAGAAAAGGGCATCCCCCACTAAGCCACGAAGTCTATTTTGTACTCTGTCAAGGCAGGATAGGCTATTTTTAGCAGCTCCTGCCCAGATATGGCAACAGTATTCCATCCTTGGACGTACTTGGTTTTTATATAGATAGAGAATGGCATCCGTAGTGAGATATCTTCTGGAGCGGTAGAAGGATCCCACCATCTTTCCAGCGATCTTGGCAACAGACTTGATGTACGTGTTCCATTTCAGATCAGGAGTAAAGGTCAAACCCAGAAGCTTGTCAAAACACGGGGCCTCACCCAGACGAGAGCCATCCATCACAATTGATGCCAGATGGGGATAAGAGCGTTGATGATGATGTTTTCTTTTCTTATTTGTATCAATTAAAAAAAATAATTGTACATGTTTCATTTCTTATTTGTATGACGTAAAACATAATAATTGTACATGCTTAGTTTTTACATTTGTACGAATTAAAAAATAATAAGTATTCATGTTTTCTTTTCTTATTTGTGTGAATTAAAAAATAATAAATATACATGTTTTCTTTTCTTATTTGTGTGAATTAAAATATAATAATTATACATGTTTTCTTTTCTTATTTGTGTGAATTAAAAAATAATAAGTATACATGTTTTCTTTTCTTATTTGTGTGAATTAAAAAATAATAATTATACATGTTTTCTTTTCTTATTTGTGTGAATTAAAATATAAGAATTATACATGTTTTCTTTTCGTATTTGTATGAATTAAAAAACAATAATTATACATGTTTTCTTTTCTTATTTGTGTGAATTAAAAAATAATAAATATACATGTTTTCTTTTCTTATTTGTGTAAATCAAAAAATAATAATTATACATGTTTTCTTTTGTATTTGTTTGAATTAACATATAATAATTATACATTTTTTCTTTTCTTATTTTTGTGAATTAAAAAAATAATAAATATACATGTTTTCTTTTCTTATTTGTATGAATTAAAAAATAATAATTATACATGTTTTCTTTTCTTATTTGTATGAATTAAAAAATAATAATGATACATGTTTTCTTTTCTTATTTGTGTGAATTAAAAAATAATAATTATACATGTTTTCTTTTCTTTTTTGTGTGAATAAAAAAAATAATAATTATACATGTTTTCTTTTGTTATTTGTGTTAATTAAAAAATAATAATTATACATGTTTTCTTTTGTTATTTGTGTGAATTAAAACATAATAATTATACATGTTTTCTTTTGTTATTTGTGTTAATTAAAAAATAATAATTATACATGTTTTCTTTTCTTATTTGTGTGAATTAAAACATAATAATTATACATGTTTTCTTTTGTTATTTGTGTAAATTAAAAAATAAAAATTATACATGTTTTATTTTGTTATTTGTGTAAATTAAAAAATAATAATTATACATGTTTTCTTTTCTTATTTGTGTGAATTAAAACATAATAATTATACATGTTTTCTTTTCTTATTTGTGTTAATTAAAAAATAAAAATTATACATGTTTTCTTTTCTTATTTGTGTAAATTAAAAAATAATAATTATACATGTGTGCTTTTTTTATTTGTGGGAATTAAAAAATAATAATTATACATGTTTTCTTTTCTTATGAATGTATGAATACAAAAATAATAATTATACATGTTTGCTTTTCTTATTTGTATCAATTAAAAAATAATAATTACACATGTTTTGTGTTCTTATTTGTGTTAATTAAAAAATAAAAATTATACATGTTTTCTTTTCTTATTTGTGTGAATTAAAAAATAATAATTATACATGTTTTCTTTTCTTATTTGTGTGAATTAAAAAATTATAATTATACATGTTTTCTTTTCTTATTTGTATGAATTAAAACTATATAATTATACATATTTTCTTTTCTTATTTGTATGAATTAAAACACAATAATTATACATGTTTTCTTTTCTTATTTATGTGAATTAAAAAACAATAATTATACATGTTTTCTTTTCTTATTTGTATTAATTAAAAAATAATAATTATACATGTTTTAGTTTATTTATTTGTATGAAATTAAAAATAATAAATATACATGTTTTCTTTTCTTTTTTGTGTGAATTAAAAAATAATAATTATACATGTTTTGTTTTCTGATTTGTATGAATTAAAAAATAATAATTATACATGTTGTTTTTATTATTTGTGTGAATTTAAAAATAATAATGTAACATGTTTTCTTGTCTTATTTGTGTGAATTAAAACATAATAATTATACATGTTTTGTTTTGTAATTTGTGTGAATTAATAAAATAATAAATATACATGTTTTCTTTTGTTATTTGTGTGAATTTAAAAATAATAATTATACATGTTTTCTTTTCTTATTTGTATTAAATAAAACATAATAATTATACAGGTTTTGTTTCTTATTTGTGTGAAATAAAAATAATTATACATGTTTTCTTTTCTTATTAGTGTGAATTAAAACATAATAATTATACATGTTTTCTTATTTGTGTGAATTAAAATATAAAAATGATACATGTTTTCTTTTCTTATTTGTATTAATTAAAACATAATAATTATACAGGTTTTGTTTTTTTATTTGTGTGAAATAAAAATAATAATAATTCATGTTTTCTTTTCTTGTTAGTGTGAATTAAAACATAATAATTATACATGTTTTCTTTTCTTTTTTGTATGAATTAAAAAATAATAATTATACATGTTTTCTTTTCTTATTAGTGTGAATTAAAACATAATAATTATACATGTTTTCTTTTCTTATTAGTGTGAATTAAAAAATAATAATTATACATGTTTTCTTTTCTTATTAGTGTGAATTAAAACATAATAATTATACATGTTTTCTTTTCTTTTTTGTGTGAATTAAAAAAATAAGAATTATACATGTGTTCGTATTTGTGTGATCTAATAAAAATAATATCTATACGGGGTTTCTTTTTCATTTGTGTGAATCTATAAAGTATAATACCTATTGTAAGAAATTCTGCAGAAATAAGCAGGCCCTTTATAGGACGATTTGTCCGCCCACGGATTTGTTTAAACCAATCAGATTGCATGTTATTACTAACTGCTAATTATTTTCTTGGGGCCAAAATTTTCTTTTCAGATCACCATAATTCAACAAGACGCAGGCTTTAATGGACATCGAGTTGTCCCTTACGGCTTGAATCCTCGAGATTACTTTGTCACAATGAGACGTTTATATGCCCAAATGTGGTGCAAAATGTTATTTTCATTTGTAAACACTAATGCCTTTATGTTGGGCGAGTTATATTTTTGCACTACGTTGTGCTCTGTGAATCAATTGACTTCCTTCATTACTATGTAATGTCTGCCAAAGATGTAATTAAGGTCTACTGTTTGACCTGCCGTGTCCACCATTGGATTGGATCTACAAAGGACTCCTAGAGGTTATCTGATTTGCAGTATCCATCATGAAAGATTTCGTTCCACTCTTCAACCTGCGCAGTTCTTTTTCAGCGGAAGTTTTGTACCCAGCTTTTATCGAAGATGAACTATTCTCCCTTCGGGGATGTTACCAGCTTATCGTGGCAAATAGCTGAAGATGGCGCATCTTTTGCAATAGGGATCTTTTTGCGTTGATAAAATTTACGTTGAAGTTTAAAGAGGTGATCCTGTTGTAATTTTGTTTGGTTTTCTTCCATTCTGCCAAGGGGCAAAAACCTATGCGAGGATTTTCTCACACTATACGTGTTTTCTTTTCTTATTTGTATGAACTGACAAGAATAATAACTTTACATGTTTTACTCGGAAAATAAGTATACTCAGCTCTTTACTGTAACAGAGGTCCATACAAGATATCAGCTAGATTGCCCATTAGTTTCTAATAAACCTTGTTTGTGGCAAAATATCGTATTGTGGCGACTAATCGCTACAAATGGCTGTTAAACTCTAACTGTGGATCGAACAGATGCCACAATTCTTAGTTCGCTGCACCTTGTCATAACAAAGGTCAACACACAAAAAAATGAGCCACAGAAAGCATGTGACGGACAGGCAGACAAACAGACTAAGATAAATGCAATATAGATTACACTGTTTTGAATTAAAAGTCATGGACAGATCTTGGTTTATAACTTTTGAAACACTCCTGTGTGAGAGTTTTTCGGCTGTATGTATATGCGTGTACGATTTGAAAGTGTTCTTCCACCGGAAATTGCCTTTGATTTATTACACGCGTAATTACTGAGCTTGTTCTGTTCAACCCCCGTTATAAATGCTTGCTATAGTTTGGCTTTGATTATTAAAACTGTCATTTTCATCTCGCAAATCGATATTTCTCATCAAAAAGGTTAACTCGATCAATCGAGGATCGCAATTTCCAATTATGTAATCTATCGACTTGAATCAGCGAGGCTGAAAAGTCCACGGTATATTAAACCAAGAGAATACAACGAATACACAAGGGAGATAATTCAACATTCTTCAGTGAATTGGATTTTTTATTCGTTTTTTTTTTTTTTTTTTTACTTTCTTAAAGCAGTTATGAGTGCATTTTTAAAAAATGGCAATAATATTTGTCATGCTAATAACGTTAGTAAAAGCTTACAAAATGTATATAATTTAATAGATTCCATACTGTTTGCAAAGCCACTGTCTCTGCCACATCGCCGGAATGTTGCATCACTGTATACGTTTAACAAGTAATTCAATGGAACGTGCCCAGATGAACTTACTGTAATTGTACTCTTTTCAACGTAAATATTTTACAGCCATCCTGATTAGCAACAAAATTCCACTCATTCACTGCATAAACCTCAAATGCTTTCTACGCTAATAGATTCTTCCCTCTGACTGCTTGCCTTTGGAATTCCCGCCCCGTTTTCCTTTTTCTTTGTATGTGCCAACGTGCAGGAATTTAAATGCAATGTGAACAATCAGCTCACCGCACCTTCGCATGTTCGAAATCCTTTGAATCTGGCTCCTAATTCACACTAACCTTTTACTGCTCAGTGGCAATGGGCCTTATTTAAAGCGAATATAAATTTAAAAAAAAAAAGAAAGATACGCTGTGTTTCTAATTATATATATTATAGCTGGACACCAAACTTTGCCCGGTCGCACAATACGCTTAAACATGATATTTTAATTTTTGCAGATTGCGTTATTTTTTACCCTAGCGACATCAGATCATTTGATTATCATTTTTATATGTCGCAAAGGTGATAATGTACGTTATAGCGTATTTTTATGTAGATAAACTTCGATTCAGTCGGTGAATAAAAAAAAATATTATTGTCATATTTAGTGTCTGTTTGTTTTATTTATAAAACAGCCTGTGGCGTATACAACGTGCGGCATAAAGGTTTCTAACATTTGAGGTGTTTCTCTTTTTCTCAGAAAGCAGGCAGCCTCATCTTGGTACAAGCATTTAATTTCTATATGTCATACATACGTAATCGAGTGTTCCAGTAAGTGTTGAGATAATTAAAAAAAAGCGTAGAGCATTAATTTACATCTAATTAAATGGCCAGTTAACTATGTTTATAGTATACTAGCAGGGAGACCAGACGTTGCCCAGGATCGAATGAAATGTTCCACTCTCCCAGATTTTATTGTCATTGAAATCAGCGAAATCGACCATTTTTCAATCAAATCGATTGATCGTCTGCTTTAGTTAGAGACGCCCCCCCCCGCAAGATAGTGAGAGGAAGCTTCATATGCCTCCCCGCAGTGAATAAGTGCACAATACTCTTTAGTCTATATTGCACTGTAGAGAATCTACTGTTGATTTTATAAAATTATATGTAATTAGTGGCTTCACTTAAAATCTAAACATGCAAAAGTCAAGTATCATGGTACAATTGTGCTCTAAACAAAAACATTCCTTTCGAATGCGGCCCTATCTAATCCAAGGGCCAGCTGTTGATTTTCTGAAATTATTTTTACATAATCACTTGAATTAAAGTTAAACATACAATTGTGCTCTAAAAAGAAATATTCAGTTAAAAACAAACTAAAACAGCATAAGATGAATAGTAAATAGTTAAAAGTGCGAAACTGTGGCCAAACAATAAAATTATCGCCCTAAAGAAAACAACACTACAGCTTTATTTTAAATCTTTTATTGAAAAAATCGATTCAGATAACTTGATTATGTAGTAGAGCTGACCTCTATTCAATGTAGCACCTTCAATCTCAATCACCGCTTCGATACAGGTCCGGAACTGAGATTTTTCCACAAGCGCCGGTGGGAGCTCGGCGAATACTCGGAGGATGACACGATCAAGCTAGCTTTGGTGTTGTGGGAGGTCATGTGTGTGATGTTCTCGACGTATGACCAAATGAAGTAGTCCAATGTGTTCAGGTTGATGCAGGAGGTGTTGTATACTGAGTGTTATTTTTGAAGTGCCAAATATAAGTGTATGTTTCGTTGTTCTTATTTAAATGACAGCTTATATATTTGTTGTTGTTGTTGTTGTTGTTGTTGTTGTTGTTGTTGTTGTTATGTTCGTCTTAGTAGTGTCTTAGAGGTTCATGTTGTGTGATCATGTTGTGAGATGCTAGATATTATATATATTCATTGTGAGTGTTCATATTGTCTTAGGATGTTCATGTTTGTGGAGATAGCATATTGGAGACATAAACAGGGTACATATAAAGAGAGAGAGAGAGAGAGAGAGAGAGAGAGAGAAAGTTCTGTAGATATATATATATATAATATACAGTGTAAATGTTACTACAAGAGAGTCTAGCCTGTAATTCAACTAGAAGAGATTTTTTAATATCTTGATACATAGACCGAGAGTGCGTTTGAAATTTACGTTTGACAATTGTACATATAATATAAACACGTTACCTTTCTCGTTGTAATGATAAACACAGAAAGACAGCAGTTATAAAAAACATGATGATCATTTATTCTTCGACCGGTCGGAAATGATTCTGTATTTCAGGGATTCAAAGTTTTACATGGTTATCTCTAAAAACCTCTTGCTTCCTAGAGGGTGCCTTGACTCTAACGGAGTATCGGTCTGATCTCCTCTCGTTTCTTCTAATATGACTCCCTTCTCTGGCTTCTGCTAACTGACTGATCCTGATCTATCTAACTAACTTCATAACTCATGACGTCACAGCATTACGAAGCACGTATCTCTCAGAACATCTTCATAGTTAAGGTCATAACGTCAAAGGAAAAAGTAAATAGTAAGCTAACCGTTTCGGTTTCGATTCTCGGTAGTGGCGCACAAGTTATTTTTTTTTAACTTTCTAAATCATTACTATATATGGGGTTAAATATAATACAATAATAAATACGAAGCCTGCATTAATCAAAATATCGTATGTAAGCGTATTTTACAACCGACAATTCCGGGCGGCCTGCTAGTATATATATATATATATATATATATATATATATATATATATATATATATATATATATATATATATACATATATATATATATATATATATATAGTGAATTAATGACAAAAGTCTATATTCCAATTGCTCACATTATTGCTCTGTAATTACATTGAGCTTCTTAAATAAGGATTGGCATATATTATGAGGAAATAAATATTTTTCTAAAACATTCAAGATTCAAAGAATCTTTATTTATGAAAAATAATATTTTTCTAAAACATTCAAGATTCAAAGAATCTTTATTTATGAAAAATAATATTTTTCTAAAACATTCAAGATTCAAAGAATCTTTATTTATGAAAAATAATATTTTTCTAAAACATTCAAGATTCAAAGAATCTTTATTTATGAAAAATAATATTTTTCTAAAACATTCAAGATTCAAAGAATCTTTATTTATGAAAAATAATATTTTTTAAATGTTGCCCATTTTCAGCTTCGCATATTTGCGCTCTTTCCAAAACATTATTCATAACAGATTGCAAAATCTCTGGATTGCAATTTAACTCCTTTGTTTCATTCCTGATGTTTTCCTTCAACTCTTGCAGAGTTTGGAGTTTGTTAACATAGACTCAGTCTTTAAGATATACCCACATAAAAAAAGTCGGGGCTAGTCAAGTCTGGGGGAATCGATAATGCCGTCGATAAGCTTTTCGAATTAAAACAATTGACACCTGATTTTGGTGAAACAATTTCACAACTTGCATACGTTGTTCAATGTTATAGTTAGCCATCATTAATGTCCAAAATATTATCTGTAAAATATCTGAAATAGAGAAAGAAGATCATTACTGGCAAAATGACAAAGATATTCAATCCTTCAGTGTTTTTTTTTTTTTTTTGTATTTAAATGTTTTCTCCAGTATTTTGCTTGGGTAGCGTTCTTATTCTTTGATAATTTGCAATGCTCAACAAAAGCCGGCGGTTGACATCAATTTCCGAACAAAATCGAGCAACCAGTTAGTTACGTCTGGTTCAAATTCTGCGCAAGTACCAGAAATCGTTTAGCAACGCATAAACGCACGTGGTGGAGACAGGTTATAAAGTGAATTAGACTCGAATACTGATCACTTAGAAAGGAAAACCAGGAAATATGACGTTTGGAATTGAAGCGCATTCTTTTTATATGCATTGCTAGAAAAATACTCGTTCCAGGATGGGTAAAATTAATTCACAGTTTTAATTAAAACAGTTTCGATCCAATTTTATGCCTGTTTACGCTCAAGGTAAAAATGATACTAAACCTTAAATCCATTACATTTTTTGGATTGTAGTAAATGTCAAAAATTTAAGGCTTAAGCTTAAGAGATCTTAAGAATAAATTGAAATTCAGGAAATCTTGCTTGATTGTTAGCTAATAACTATAAAATATATTTAATGCAAATCTGAAATATTTGACATTTTAAATGAGAGGGTATTAACATTGCACACTCAAGAATTTATTATATAATGTTATAAATTGAATTTTTTAATAACATTTAATGCTGCAATATTTTAACTTATAATTTTTTTATATTTTACTAGAATTTCTTGTCCTTTTCTTTTCCAGTTTTAATAACTAGTCCTTTACTTTTCTATGTTTAAACTTAAACATATTACTTTCCATGCTCGCATTTTTCTGTTGTAATCCATGATTTTTTTCAGGCTTCCAATAAATTCACTTGTTTTTCTACTTCACTATTTGTTACCAAGTAAGATCTATGACTTACTTGCAGTTTCACCAAATACTTTTGCAAGCAAAATCCGAAATCCGATCCCGCATTTTGTTAAATCCTACCTTCTGATGAGAAGGAAAGTATTTCTTCGAAACTCCGCGGATTAAGGATTATCCACTAATTTTATTCTTCCTTTTTAAAATTAAATGTTTTTAATTTTTTTCAAAGTGATTTTAACATGTTTTATTAACTACTTGTCCTTATATATACTCGCGAGTGGTACCCGGCGTTGCCCGGATGTTTGGAGGTGTCTGTGGAAACTCCGGGGGTGAGGGTGGGGTTAAAAAAAAGTAAGTATGAGGATCGAACCCGAACCGTTGAGGCAAAGTTGTAAATTAAAGTGTGAAAAAAAACGTGCGACGTTAACCATTGCCCCACCGCGACATGCTAACGGAAGCACGTTTGAATTTATTTAATAGCTTGGATTTAGCAGGTGCCCGTTTTAATGAATTAATGAGGTCAAGTTTGACTGTGGGATTTCATTTACTGCTGAACGCTCCCCCCCCCAAGATGTTATAGGAAAAAGACTAACCTACATGCGGCGAGCGACAAATGTTGAATATTTATCTTCCCGAAATCGAGCAAATAAAATAGACAGGCGAGCGAGCTTCGTTGTTAACTGTGAGATATTACGATTTATATGTGATATAAAAAGTTTAAAAAAGTTGTGAAGCGAGCGACCGCTTCTCTGAAAAAAGCCTTTTGTTGACATACAGAAAAAGCGAACACACATACATACATGATGATTGCAACGTCTTGTCAGACGAGTGCCACTCCCTCAGACATTTAAAATCCATGAGCCCAAATGTCTGAGGGAGTATCTATACAAGTATGATGTTACAGAGTCTTAGCTTTGTACGATAGCTAAGTCTCTCTCTCGGTTCAAAATGTTGAGATCCAGCAACAAGCAAGAGCAAGATAGCCAGCAACAAATTAAACTGCAGACCAGCTTAATGCGGGTACAGGTCTTCCGCTTTATGGTTTTTTAAATCAGAGATCTGCTTCTCCTAGAAAGGTTGCCTTCGCCACGGCTTACGGGAGCCCTCTCTACCCCAATACACATACACAGATATATACACGGTGCTAGTTGGCCGTTGACCCAGAAAAAGAGTTTATTCGCCCTACATACATACATACATTCGCCATACATACATACATACATACATTTTCGCTTATATATATATATATATATATATATATATATATATATATATATATATATATATATATATATTATCTGCTATTATATAAAAGAACTTTGTTTGGTGTCTGTGTGTGAGAGTTCGTTCCTATGGACTTGAAAACGGCTAGGCCGATTTTTATGAAATTTCACACGAAAGTTCTAAATTTTTCTGGTAATGTTCTTAGATGGAATGTATTCGATAAGTGTCGATAATCAATAATCGATAATCGAAATAATACAATGAAGGAATGAGCGATTTTGACCAAATTGACCAAAGGTAACACATTACACAACCTTATATCAAAAGTGCATTTGAGAAGTTTTGTTACCACACAAGCCGAATGGCTCGACATATAAAATCAACAGTAGTTTCTTTGATATGACAGGAGCGCGTTTGAAATGAATGTTTCTCTCTAAAAATCAATTGCACCATGATACTTAACTTTTTCAATTTAAACTTAAATTCAAGCCATTATCACCGTACAAGCAAAAAGGCCAGGCTTATAAATTCAACAGCAGATTCTTTGAGATGAAAGAGGTGCGTTTGAAATGAATGTTTCTATTTTGAGCACAATTAAAGCATGATACTTGATTTTTACATTTTAAACTTTAATGCAAGGCATTATATATAAAAAAATAATTTTATAAAAAAAACAGTAGCTTCTCTAAGATATTATGAACTAAGTCACTGCGGGGGAACATATGAAGCTTTCTTCCAGTGCCCCGCGATCGATGCCCAACTAGAGCAATCAATCGACCCGATTAAAAATGTTCGATTTCATCGATTTCGACGACAATAAAAGGAAATGTGAGACGTTCGTTGATCATCATTTAATTCCGGGCAATTTCGAATCTCTCTGCTAGTATATATATATATATATATATATATATATATATATATATATATATATATATATATATATATATATATAGGCTTGAGATGTTCAAAAGTAGGGACTAATAAATACAACGAGGTTGTTAGATAGTGCTCGATAACAAGAGCAAAATATTTTTATTATTTATTCGAAGGTAAACAGTTACATTTGGTCGCTACAAACAGCCATCTGTTTCAGTCAATGAGATTTCGTCAGGCGACCCTGAACCATTCGGCGTTATAGTAAAAAAGAAAAAAAAAGAAAAAAGAAAACAGAAAATATTTTTTTCTTCTTTTCTATAGCGTCGAATGGTTCAGGGTCGCCTGACGAAGTCTCATTGACTGAAACAAATGGCTATTTGTAGCGACCAAATGTAATTGTTTACTTTCGAATAAATAATAAAAAAATATATATATGAGTGTGTGTGTGTGCGCGCGCGTGTGTGTGTGTGATTAGTCAGCATTCCAAAACCAGATTTATTTAATTATCATATATAATATTTTATTCATATTTTTTATGAAATATGTCTTACACGTGCTCCGTTGAGTATTGAAAGCCCACTAAATATTAACAGTCTTTTGTCGCCATTTTTTCTACAGAAATTTCTATAGCGCTATTCCTTAAATTTCGTATTTAGGTTGTATTTAAAACAATGAAGTTAAGATGTGAGATATTATTTCTAAAATATTTATAATAATAAAAGAAATCAACCTAATATTTCATTAGATTTCCCAGCTTGTTGAGTGCTTTAGAAAATTTAAACTCACATAAAAGACAAATTAACTTTAAATAAAGATACGTAATTGCTTATATATTACTTATATGAATTAACAATTATTCAACCCTCTGTGGTGAGATTTCCTCTCTAATTTTTAAGTATCTTTTATTTACTAGTACAAGCCAATTTGAATTATTAAATCCTATTTCCAAAATGTTCGTCAAAATTTATTCATCCAAAACAATACAATTTAGTAGAATATGTCTAATCATAAAATCTATAGGAGTTTCCACAGAGAGAGATATCGAAATTTGCATCTCAAAAGTATGGGCTGCATTGACTAAGCTGCAGTTAGTATGAACTTCAAGGCTAACTGACAAACTGAAAAGGCAGTTCTTCAAAGCAGTGGTGGAATCTTCCTTGTTTACGGTGTTTTAACCTGGACACTCGACAAATGAGTGGAAAGAAAGTTAGACGACATCCGTATGCTACGAACAGTGTTAAATATATCTTGGTAAGATCGTCCCACGAAGCAGTAACTTTATGGCAACCTACCTGCCATATCTACTACTATCAGGGACGACGTCTACGATTTACCGGTCATTTACAGAGGAGCAAGCAAGAGCTGGAGAGCAATGTATTGCTGTCGATTCCATGGAACGGCCACATGAGCTTAGAACCCCTAGATCCTCGTACATCTAGCAAATTGCACATGACGCCAGCTGTGGTCGTGAAGATTTGAGGAAGCTGATGGAAGACATGGAAATCTGGAGAGAAAGAGAAAGAGGGAAAGAGAGAGAAAGAAAGAGAAAGAGAGAGAGAGGGTCATATTGGTCCGGGCAAGGAGCCCGACCAGATATATATATATATATATATATATATATATATATATATATATATATAGATAGATAGATAGATAGATAGATAGGAATTAGCTCTTTTGCATTATTTAACTTTGTTTTTTTATTATTATTATTATTTAGTAAGCTAGTATATAACTTATCAATATTAACGTGTATATTATTTTAACCTGTCTTCCCCAAACCATCCCATAAAACTTAAATCATATAATGCGGAACGATACAATTTTTGCCCTACAAAAGACCACATGATTCCATTTCCGTTTGTTGTTGTTGTTGTTGCAGCAGCAGCAGACCATGTACTAATTGGCCAGTTGTGTACAAACCCCAACAGCGATAGGAGCCTTCTATCATATCTGAAAGTGACACAATGTTCAACGAGCGAAATCATAGGTGCACTGCTGTACAACTCGTGCTATCTACTATTAAAGTTATGACAACAGGACCATTGCCAGTACCCTCAAAATGCACCGTTGAATAATAATAAAAATAACAGGAGCGTGCTCAAAATGATGAAAACAAAGTATCCGGTCATGGTTATGGTCTTTGGTGTGGTTTCAAGTAAGGGCCACATCATGCCACCTCACATCTTCAAAGTCGACTTGAAAGTCAAAACCAAAATGTACTTGGATGTGCTGAATAGTGTGGTGATCCTCTGGTGCAATCAGGTGGCCGCTGGCAAACTTTGGATGTGGCAGCAGGATTCGACGCCAGCCCACAAATTCAAAGAGACCCAGGCTTGGCTTCAGAAGCAGTGCTACGACTTTGTGCCCTTCTCTCACTGCCCCTCCCACTCCGACCTGAATCCGCTGGACTACTTAAATTGGTCATACGTCGAGAACATCACCGACATGACCTCCCACAACAACAAAGCAAGCCTGATCTCCGCCATTCGCCGAGTATTTGCCGAGCTCCCGCCGGCGCTGTGGAAAAGGCATGCTTCCAGTTCCAGACATGTATGGGGGCGGTGATTGAGGCTAAAGGCGGCTACATTAAATAAATGCCAGCTCTACTACATAATCAAGTTACCCGAATTGTCTTTTTTAAAGAAAAGATTTAAAATAAAGCTGTAGTGTTGTATTCTTTAAGGCGACATTTTTATTGTATCTGTATAACCATTCATTTTCAAAACTGAGTCTGCGTTTTTAAATACCAGTGGCAAGCAAATGTCCAGGACGAATGGAAACAATGCCATGATAAGTAAAGAGCATATACAGCGCCTGGAATCACCAAATGGCCACCCATCTGGTATTAGCAAAGCTCAACATTGCTTAACTTTGATCTGACGGGAACATGGATATGCACATGCATATATAGATGTACTTACATACATGCATGCATATTTTTGTTTAATTATTTATTCTTTCTAAACTTTATTCGTCTATATTTTTGTCTAACTATCCATCTATAGGTATATATATATATATATATATATATATATATATATATATATATATATATATATATATTCGTAGAGATGGATAGCTAAACAAAACTATACATACATAGACAAATACATGCACATATATATAAATATATATATGTTTATTTATTTATTTTTCTATTATTTATATATATATATATATATATATATATATGCATATTTTCAATTTAAAAACCTATGTTATAAAAGTTTGCTTCGAAATCTCTAGAAAGCACCAAAAGAACATACTATTCTCAGATTATCTTTAAAAACTAGAACCGCAGTTACCAATATTTATCATATAACTGCATGCGTATAAATATTAAACTAAAGTTTCATTTATAATTAACTCAAATTCCTAGAAGTCTACAACTAATTAATCATAAGAATTCACATCTTCAAGTCATTTTTTCTCTAATAATTTAACTATATGCTTCAGTACGCGCCTAAATTATAATTATCCTGTTATTAACGAAAAAAGAATAAGCAAGATTGTACAAACCCGAAATGTTCTTATATCTACTTATTAAGTTAACTTAAAATTAACTGTATAGTTGATCATGTTATGATTCGCGTATTACATAATTCATAGCAAACTTAACATTAATATTAATTTCAGCTAAGGCTTAGCAAAAACAAATCTGACTTGACTCTAAAAAAATAACTTTAATATAATCACTTAAATACTAAAAAAAATTATAATATATATTTCCATTTAACAGCCTACAATATTTATGATAGTTCTATTTTGCATTGTTCCACTACTATTTATATGAGTTTAAAATAGGCCAGCATATAGTTTAATCTATGGAGACAATTTTGTATGATTTCTTCATTTATTAAGCAATTTTTCATTAAACGTTAATATTTGGAAATGATTTCGTAGCATATAAATGACATTTTTTATATTGATAGGTATATATTTATTAGCTTTACCTAATATTGACCACTATAATTAAAAATGAATATACTTTTTAACTAATTCCCCAAGAAATTTAGCTACATAAGTTGGAGCTTTTATAGATCCAGAATTTGACTCTGTTTCTACACGTCATTTGGGAAAGGACTTATCTATGTCTCTCATGTACCTGCTAATGTTGAAGAACACAAACAGAGAATCATGGCTGCACCGGAGAATGTTATCAAAACATGTTGCAGCGTGTTTGTGCATATTAAACATTTGTGAAAATTATGAAATCGGTAATAGAAACTACAAATCTTTGTTTGTTTCTTTTTTTTTAAATGTTAACTAATAAAACTTACGTTCAACATAAAGCTTGTGTAGTTTCATTAAGATTCACTGAGTTGTTTCCGAGATATTAACATTTATAATAACGCCAAAGTTTTTACACACCCTGTATATCTTTCCTTCAAATTAGTGCTCCCAGAAACAACATCCTTACATCATCAATGCTCTGATCCCCAGCTGGCATCAATTGTGATGGATGGCTCTCGTCTGGGTGAGGCCCCGTGTTTTGAAAAGCTTCTGGGTTTGACCTTTACTCCTGATCTGAAATGGAACACGTACATCAAGTCTGTTGTCAAGGTCGCAGGAAAGATGGTGGGATCCTTCTACCGCTCCAGAAGATATCTCACTACTGATGCAATTCTCTATCTATATAAAAGCCAAGTACGTCCAAGGATGGAATACTGTTGCCATATCTGGGCAGGAGCTGCCAAAAACAGCCTATCATGCCTTGACAGAGTACAAAATAGACTTCGTGGTTTAGTGGGGGATGCCCTTTTCTCTACCCTGCAACCTCTCTCCCACAGAAGAGACGTTGCGAGCCTATCCTTGTTTTATCGTTATTTTCATGGCAGGTGCTCGTCTGAACTCCAATCCCTGGTCCCCCCTCGCCAATCTTTCACGAAAAACACCCGTCTAGCTGAATCCACTGTGAAAAATTTCCCCCACTCTATATCTGCGCCTAAATCAAAACGCGGATTTCA
Organism: Euprymna scolopes; assembly: GCF_053919585.1. Lineage (NCBI taxonomy): Eukaryota > Metazoa > Mollusca > Cephalopoda > Sepiida > Sepiolidae > Euprymna > Euprymna scolopes. The sequence continues at coordinate 24,693,656 of NC_136508.1, read as the reverse complement.
TGAGCAAAGCTTCTTTCTTAGAACTGCACGCCTGTGGAACTCGGTTCCGTCTGCCTGCTTCCCTCCGGACTACAACTTGGATGTCTTCAAGTCTAATGTTAACAAATTCCTAATGAACCGCCCCCCCTAATTAAACACTTCATAAAATCTCCTCACTAACGTGATGTACTTGCAATAACCCTTATCCCTGAGTGGCTTCCGGGCCTTGATAAGTGGTGATCACTGTGTAAAAAAAAAAAAAAAAAAAGACATAATTTTTGTATTATTTTCAGTAATCACACTACATTGGTTGGTATACAACACTTGAAGTTAAAATTTTCACTTAATGTACAGTTTATGTTATTTCTATAATTACAGTTGTTTTTTGTTATATAGTAGTATTAATAAATTCATGGCTATCATTTATAAGATGTACACGTTATATCTTAGTACTATTATAGCCTATTATAGATGCGGCTAGGATTTGGGGCGTAAAAACAGATAGTTTAATTGTATTTTATTAAAGAGTTTACCCAATTTGCTATCACAAGAACAATTACTATCAATGATACTATAAAATATTTTTTGAAATGTCGGCGTGTTTAGTGTATCACAGATTAAACGATATGGCAGGTCGCCTTCTATTTCTCTTTTTTATTATTTGTGTTTAGTGGATTCAATCCTCTACATTAATTTTTATTGTTAGATTAGTTAGTTATACTTTTGCATATGAAACTATAGATCTTTAAACAGAAGTCGAATCGTTAAAACCATTGTCTATGTATATAGTCTGGTTCGATTTATGATAGAGTTCATGCGTTGTTCACCAAATTCGATGTTATTTCTATAACATTGACTACACTCTCAATGTTGATAGATATTTTAAGATTTATTTTGCTAAAAATATCACGCAATTATTTTTATCTCCTCCAAGTTCTTAAGATTAGAATACACAAAAAATAAGACATCATCTGTAAACAGGATTGCCTTTGTAGCATTCATTCAAATGAGTAACTGTGCTGCGTCTGCATAACCCATTATGATATCAAAATTGTTCTTTCCATTCTTTCTAGTGCATAGCTTATTATTATATGCAATTAGTCATTCTGGCTAGTTTAATTATATCAATTTCTAAGTAAGTAATACCAGTTTCAACCTTCACCATATCGATGAGCTTACCTAACAGAGTAGGGGATACTGGAGGCTAATATGAGTCTATATCTAACATTATAAATCTACTTTTGTCAGTAATCATTAGACTCTTAAACCAAGAGGTGACTTCATTTAAGGAACTCCATAATTTATGAATAGTTTGAAATTTGTTTACGTGTATTATTCTATCTAATATTATATTACTGATTATACTTATATCTAACAAACATGAAAATATTCTAATGATACTTTGCTGTGTTTTCTAAGATATTAATCCAATGAAATTCAAGTGTGTATGAAATAGTCCTCAGTAAAAAGTAGAGCTATATTATCGTATAATGTTCTTTATTTATATAACTATTATTTGCTACATATGTGCATACATGTTTCAGCTATGATTGCATTCGAAATCTAGCGTCATCATACCTCTAGTCTCAGCTCAAAGATTAGAGGCCTGATGACGCTGGATTTCGAGAGAAATTACAATTGAAACATGTACGCATATATGTAGCCAATAAAGTTTGTATACATGAAGAACATTCTAATATATGTACGTACCAAATTAAAACATGGAAATCATGGTTTATTGATGCTATGACAGAAATATGTTTAAAATATGTAGTCAAATTATGTTTTTATAAACACTCTTTTTATTGCATTAAGCAGATGTTTCTTTTTCACTTATTAATATCTTTGCCTTTGAAAAAATACTCAAACAGTTTCGATTTTACAATTCTCTCCCTCCTAAAATCAAAACCAATAATTCCTCAGAAAAGAAACAACAATGCAGATATAGGTATGTGAAATTGCATGTACAAACAGTAATGCTTTGAATATTGAATGCACAAATGCGATTCATTTTGCAATTCGGATGTCAAGTATATCGATTAAACGGATGGAACAGCTGGGCCTCATTCCCTTGACAATATATTTGAGTTACAAAGTACGTCGAAATATTCCCTGATGTCTGCAGTTTGAAAGATGTACGATCACAAATTTCACTTTATAGGATATGGAACCGTTTTTTATGCAACACACACACACACACACACACACATACACATACATATATATATATATATATATATATATATATATATATATATATATATATATATATATATATATATATATACTTCAGAATAATGACATGAAATATATCTACTGGTATGCAAATCCAGTGATTTTCGGCCCTACAAAATATTATTAGATGTAATATTTTATATAAGACAACCCCAGCCAAATAAAATTGCTCAATGTACAAGGTAGAGCAAATGAAAGCTTTTAGCAAATAAGGTGCAAACCAGTAAAAACATTAGCTCATATCTTTCCTCTGAGGAGATGAATAAGCATCGAAAACTCATGGGTTAAGTAAATAGATTTATTCAATTGTATTCTTTGTTTCAAACAAGAAAGAATTCTGTATTTGAAGATTAACTTTTTCAAATCATAATATTTAAATACCTAAATTTGGAGATGCCCCCCCATCTAGAGAAAGTGCACACCATTTTTAAAAGTAGCGGTCAAAAGTCATAGCTTATGTATATATACTCTCTTAATACCCACATCAGTGGACCAATAATGACCAAACCTCGCATAATGATGGTCCCCCACCTAGGGATGGTGCACACCATTTTCCAGGGTAATTGTTAAGGTCATAGCCAATGTATATATACTCTCTTACAGCTCATAGCACTGGAGCGATCATGACCAAACATGACATGATGATGGTCTCCGACCTAGTAACCGTGCACACTATTTTTCAAGGTCATGGTCAAAAGGTAAATCGGGAATTTGCTGTACTCGTGTGAACAGCAAAGTTCCGCGCGAAGCTCGTGTATATTTGCTAGAATATATATATATATATATATATATATATATATATATATATACTAGTAGTAGTATGATAGTCCGGCGTTGCCCGGGTGTTTGGAGGTGTGTGTTGAGCAAAAAAAAAAAGTGGTAGTAAAAAGGCAGGCTCGAACCCATACTGCGAAGGAGGAGAAGAAAGTGAAAAAACCGTAACGTCTTTGCTGTTACGACTACCCACAAACGCGAAGTGACGCAGGTTTAAATTAAGGCTAGTCAATCGGAAAGAGGTTGTGACTTCCAAACATATCGGCGAAAAAAGCGACCCCTTCCTGTTGAAAAGTGGGCAGTTGAGAGTGAAGAAATTAGTGTTTTTAGTCAAGTTTTCGGTATTTGTCGTCTAAAGGGTCGCGCCTCAAAACGATACTGATCTTGTGAAAATCCGTCGCCTCGGTCGAAAGTTTTAGGTAGACATGCAAACATACATACATTTGGTAGAGACCGCAGAGGTAAAAAATTTTTTAATTTGACCCCTATTATGATCCCTTAGCAGTTATTGTTTTGGGCTCAAATCAAGTAATTAAGTTGGATCCATGTCCAAGGAACCTATACCTAAATTTTCACGTGTTTAGACCAAAAATTGTAGGAGTAGTTTTGTAGAGTTGTCAACGGTCAAATCGTTGAATGTTGCCCCCTTAACAGCCAAATTTCTGGCCGAAAACGGATTACTAAGATCTTCCCAAATCTCGGTACTCTGTATATCAAATTTCGAGTCTGTAGACTTAAAATTGACAGAGTTATTGCGTAGGGAATGTACACAGACACACAGACACACAGACAGACAGAGTCACACACAGACAGACACTTTCATTTTTATAGATATACTAGCATGGGTTCCCGTCGTTGCCCGGGTGTTTGGAGGTGTATGCTGAGCAAAAAAAAAAAAAACGTTCATTTTTTTTTTTAATTTGACCCCTATTATGACCCCTTAACTGTTATTGTTTTGGGCTCAAATCAAGTAATTAAGTTAGATTTATATCCAAGGAACCTATATCTAAAATTTCAAGTGTGAAGACCCAAAATTGTCGGAGGAGTTTGGTAGAGTTCTCAAAGGTCAAATCGTTGAATGTTGATCCCTTAACAGCCAAATTTCTGGCCGAAAACCGATCACAAAGATTTTCCCAAATCTAAGTACCCTGTATCAAATTTCGAGTCTGTAGACTAAAAATTGACAGAGTTATTGCGTAGGGAAATGTAGACAGACACACAGACAGGCACACAGACACGTTCACTTTTATATATTCAGCCCGGCGTTGCCATGGTGCTTGGATGTGTATGTTGAGCAAAAAAAAAAGTGGTAGTAGGAAGGCAGGCTCGAACCCGTAACGCAAAGGTGGGAAAAGAACGGGGTAAAACCTAACGTTTATGCTGTTACGACCACCGCCAAACCGGAAGCGCCTTTTTTTTAAATTAAAGCTAGACAATCTAAAGGAGAGGATAACTTTTTAAAATATCGGCGAAAAAAGTGACCCCCCCCCTGTAGAAAAGTGCCTAGTTGAAGGGGAAGATATTAATGTTTTTAGCTAATTTTTCGATATGTGTCGTATGAAAGGTCAAACTTTAAAACGATACTGATCTTGGTAAAATTCGTCGCCTCTATTGAAAGTTTAAGGCAGACATGCAAACAGACATACATACATTTAGATATTGGTAACTAAAAATTTTCGATCCAAACTGATGAAAATGCTTGCCCCGATCTCTGAATACCCTTTACCTAAAATTTTAAATATTTAGACCAGAAATTGTCTGAGTAATTTGGAAGAGACCGCAGAGGTCAATTTTTTAAAAACTTTGACTCCTATCATGACCCCTTAAAATGTATTGTTTGGGCTCAAATAAAGTTATTAAGTTAGATCCATGTCCAATGAACCTATATCTAAAATTTCAAGTGCGTATACCTAAAATTGTCGGAGGAGTTTGGTAGAGTTCTCAAAGGTTAAATCATTGAACTTTAATCCCTTAATCGACAAATTTCTGGCCGAAACCGATCACATCGATTTTCCCAAATCTCAGTGCCCTGTATATCAAATTTCGAGTCTGTAGACTAAAAATTGACATAGTTATTGCGTAGGGAAATGTACACAGACACACAGACAGACTCACACGCAGACACGTTCACTTTTACATATATATATATATATATATATATATATATATATATATATATATATATATACGTGTGATCACATTGACACGCCAGTTCCCGTTGGATCCTAGAAGTTAAGCAACGTTGAGCCTGGTCAGTAATAAAATGGTGTTGTCATGTGATATGCGCTCTTCTTATCTCGGCATTGTTTCCAGTTGTCCTGGACTTCTGCTTGACAGTGCCGTTTCAGAAGTGTCGTTGGGTATTGCCCTTGCCTTGCACACGTGCAACCAGCCTTATATGGAGGTATCCAACGATTTTCGAGACTAAACGGGGGTGGCGGCATATATACGTATGTATGCGTCTGTGGGGGGGTGATTGAGAGAGACCATTGCGTGTGATGTATAGGTGTACGCGAAATATTTATTGGGGTTGACAGAACAATAGAAACAGAAGGATAAAATCTAGTGTAAGCGAATGTAAGCGTAAGTGTACGTGTAATTGCGCGCATATATATGTACGTGTAGGTGCGTGCGTTCATCTTTTGTTAAAATATTTCGAGGAAATGTGTGTTTTTTTCAATATTGATTAACGTTTCACCAAGTAGAAGAGTAAACAAAGATAAAAGTCTGGCTTTCGAATGAAATAAGCTTAAGAATGTTTGTTGTTTTTTACAAGGAAAACTGAAATATTAAAGAAACACTAAAAAGAAATATCGGCGCGCCATCAAAGGATTAACTAGAAGTAGAAATGCTAAAATAAATAAAGCGATGCTAATACACACACACACACACACACACACACACACACACACACACACACACACATATATATATATATATATATATATATATATATATTAGATTAGATTATAGTTATCAACGGACAGGTGTTTCGCCGTATCTACGGTTCATCAGCGCGTTTGACTATATGAGGCCTCGAACGCCCAATCAATAGAGACCATGATTGGGGGCGTATAAGGTTACGCTATAGAGCCCCGGTTAAAATTACGTGTCATTGTATGTAAGTGTGTGTATGTGTGTGTGTGTGTGTGTGTGTGTATGTGTGTGTATGTTTGTGTGTATGTGTGCGTGTGGTTTTTGTTTAAATTTCATTCAGAAAAACATAATTTCAACACAAATTTCAAATTCCTCATATCTACTTTTTCTATTCCCATCATATAACTAGGAAAAAATTACTCAAAACATATCGTATATGATAGATTTCATAATTTTACCTTATTATATTTTGGACGCTATCTTATTACATCTTTATTTTAAGTCCACCCATAAAATATCTGGTTTGAAAAATTTCCAGCTGTCTTGAGTTTTTATCAAAAATATTACAGAGGTTTTTAATATATAATTTTAATCTACAAAAGAAAATATCTTCCAGTCGACACTTCATACAGGGACTATACCAACTAAAAATGAGGCGGAATAAACCTCGCACTTTCCATACTCAAAGGATTATTACTAAGGACCAAAAATGCCTTATAATAAATTGGCATCTATCTATATTGGTAGATTTATTCAATAAAACTCTGACCACATTATACCACTCTATACAAGGATTACCATGACATCCAGATACCATAAATTCATATCCTTTCATTGTATCTACTCTTATTTCATCTATTTTCTTTATCTGTGCCCTCTGAAAAGATGTAATTATTTTTTTAATATATTTTCTTTGTACGTGCTAAATAACAATATTATTTCGAATTAGATCTAATATTTGCAAATGACTTTTCTTCGAAGAAGATGAGCCTACATGGAAAATCCATGGATTAATGAAAAAAAAATTATGTAAAACCCGAGGTCTACTATTTGCTTTGTCCGTGGTAATCATTGGCACCAACTAAGATTAGCAGTAGTTCCAAAATGTGTGAATGGTTCTACATAAAGACTTCATCACTATAAAGAAATTATTAGTGTGCATTTCGGACAACTGACTTACCTGAACCTTATTCGTCGAAATCCACGCGAGAATCCAGTTTTATGGTAAGTTATTGTTGTAGCAGACTACCTGTGTCACCTTCGAATAAACTGATCCATGCACAAGAAATACCGTAGGGCGAGAGTGGAAATCCGGTGGACCAACCAAGGATGATCGTCTCGCCGACGAACAACCTTTTGTATGTTCTTGCCGGATTAGGGTTAGGGTTAGGGTTAGGGTTCTTGCCATACATTTAGTTACTCTATTTCCGTGTTCTTCTTTCCTTGTTACCTCTTAAACAGGGTCATAACAATGGCGACGGAAGTATTTGAACAAATTTCGAAGCAAACTCGAATTTAAACATCCTGGAGTTTGCATAATATTAGCGAAACGAGAATTCATCGCTATTCAATATTTCAATAGCAAACTTGTGCTGTACACTTTTTCTTCTATGAAAAAAAAAAGACTTCTGCCTTTGGAGGAAATATGGACTTTAAACAGAAGATTAAAACTGTAACACAACTCTCTGGGTGCAAAACGGGAGGAAAATAAATTACTGATTCCACCCGCCTCAGATTCTTAAAAGCCTAAACACTGTGTTAAACCGACCACGATTTCAATAAATAAAAAAAGAAACGATCAAGAATATTTACTTCGGGAAGAAGTAGAGGCATGTGATATTAAGCCTTATCAAATAAAACCAGAACTAAGACATTCTGACAGAAAAAGAAAAATCACGGATCTGCTTATGGTTTACACAATTGTTTTCGGAGTAATCAGCTTGGGATTGGAGGCGTACTACCTGTGTTGCCCACAAATGAACTGATTTAATCACAATAAATACAGGAAGACAAAGCCGTAAGTCGGGGGTCGATATCACCTGGACCCATCGAAGTCGTTCCTCGGCAAGACAAACAACCCTCAATTTTAAACGAAGTCATAACAGTTGAGCTGCCAGAATTTTCCGTGTTTCATCTTCGTAACGACTCGTCAGACTAATGCATGGAATTGATGTTACCGCGTTTTTTATACGTAAATGTAAAATTAAGTTTATTAGCTAACCAACCAGATTCTTTGTTATTCTCGCCCTGTTTTTATTTAGCCAACGGACGGACTTTTATTAGACATAGATTCGCCTGCCTTCTATTTCACCTCGCTTCGTTTAATTTTTGAGAGAGGTGAGTAATCCTACTTTCTGTATTTTCTTATTTTTTTAGTTTTACGGGTTATATTTAGTTAGTCTTTTATTTATTAAATATTGTTATTAATTATTATTAACATCATCGTCATTTTATATATATATATATATATATATATATATGTGTGTGTGTGTGTGTGTGTTATCATATATATTTGTTAGAAAAATTGATAAGTAGTTAAATATTTAATCTGAATTCAATTGTTTAAATGAGAAAAATATTAGTTTACAAAGGCAATAAAATATAAAAATTAAACAGACTAAATCCAAAATGAGACACTGCTCGTAATCTCCCTCTCACTCCCTCCCTCTCTATCTTCTCTTTCTTTCTCTCTCTCTCTCTCTCTCTCTCTCTCTCTCTCTATATATATATATATATATATATATATATATATATATATATATATATATATATATATACATACATACATAGAGATGTCCATGTCTTTGACGGCAATCAAGCTGGCTTTGGTGTTATGGAAGGTCATGTTGGTGATGTTTTCGAAGTATGACCAAACGAAGTAGGCCAGTAAGAGAAGGGTGCACAGTCGTAGCACTCCTTCTGAAAACAAGCCTGGGTTTTTTTTTTTTTTTGACTTCTGGGCCGGCGCTTGGTCCTGCTGCTACATATAGAGTTTGCCAGCGACCACCGTATTGCACCAGGGGATCACCATACTCTTCAGCACATCCAGGTACACTTTGGTGTTGAATTTCAAGCCGACTTCGAAGATCTGAGGTGGTATATGATCATCACTTGAAACTACACAAAAGACCATAACCGTGGCCGGAAACTTTGTTTTCATCACACTGGACACGTGTCTGTTATTCGAAGCAATCCAGTGGTGCATTGGTCCTGTTGTCATGATTTGACACGGTAGAGAGCATGAGTTGTACAGCGGTGCATCTCCGATCACGTTCGTTGAACATTGTGTCACTTTCATACATAATTAAAGGCTCCTATCGCTCTTGGGAATTGTACACAACTGGCCCACTTGTAGATAGCATGCTACAAAAAAAGAAAACCGATTTCATTAAAAGGAAATGGAATCATGTCGTCTTTTCTAGAGTGATACTTTTTTCGTTCCACCTATAAAGAGCAATAATGACAATACCAGGATCTTGCCGCAGTGATGGGTCAAATAGGCATTCAACACGAGTGGTGCATCATCGGCCACGATAGTATTACATATTGAAAAACAATAACACTCGTGTTTCTCCGACTTTTCGTGTCAGAGTTATAAGATTTAAAAGTCCCCGCGTATCAAGGACTAAGAGCCATTAATGAGTTTCTAAGGTGATACAACATCGGTAGAATTTATCATTCTTCCGATGGTTGTTATTGGCCACAGTTTGGTTATTTAAGAGGGCTTCTTCGGAGCAAGAAAATGGATAATGGTAGGCTTTTAGTACTAAGTACAAACCAGTACAAGTCGGTGCAAGCGCGGATTTCTTTTGACTTCTATTTGATATAGATGATATATATTGCCCATTGACTCAACGTTAATTTTCTCCAACGAGACGAACTGTACATTTCTATTTTTTCTTGAATACTGGTTGTGTATTATCTGGCTGGCATTGCGAATCTAGTTTACAAGTTTGTGAATTTTCTCAGCCCCAATCACTGTTCTGGCTGTTTTGTAAACTTTAGCATAGGAAGTTTATTGAATCTTTTCCATATATGAAGCTTTACGATTTTATTTAATATTTTCACTAACACATATTTCAGCACAAATATGATTGGAAATCGTCAGCACTTAGTTTAGTTTAAAATTTTCGCAATGTTTTTGCCTATTGATGCATATGTTAAATAGTCCTTGTCATCTTTCGTAGTTAAATTCAGCCGTTTTATCTTTTATGAAATAACGACGTTTTCGGGCTAAAAAGTTCTGTAAAGATTTTTATGGTTTCAGAAAAAAGTTAAGTCACACGTTTTCGCGGTAAAATGTAATTCATGAATTTTTGTGTTCTGTAGATCCCAGTTTTCGAATGGACTTTTTTAGCGTCCGCTCTATCTGAACAAACAATTTTATACAGGTCATCATACCTTCTAAAATTCTTGTCTTCGTTCTGAGCGCAAGTGAAATTGTCAATAGTGGTTCAAGCTGCGTTTTGTGAGAATGCTATGTTACTTTTCGTGACTTGGTATTTATTTGTAAAAGTCTGTAATAATAAGTCTATTTTCTCTTGTTCCAGTAGCAATTTTTGAAATATTTCTTTCATTTTCTGTTGTTGTTCCAATTGGTATTTCCACAGTTGTACAAATGTTGATTTTAATGAAAACAAAATGAATATAGTTTTGAACGTAAAAAATAATTGACGATTTTACACGTAACCTTTTCTTTTTTAACGACAAATACAATCTATATTTTGAAGTCGAACGAAAAAATCACATCGCTCTCACTCAATTAAACTTCACTTTTTTCCATTGCAAAAAAAAAGAATAAAATCAAGTTCTTGTTGTCAAAACACTTTATTTTCTCTTTGAGAAAAAACAAAGGAATAAAAATGTAAAGTGAAGTCACTTTAAACAAAAAAAAATTAACTCATGGATTTTCCATTGATAACTTTTTACCCGTTTAAAAATCTTATCTTTGTTTTGTTTTTTAGAGGTCTTTAAAAAAATCTTATTATCTTTTAGAGGTCGTTAGAAGAATAATTTTATTACTTTTGTTTTTAGAGGCTTTTAGAAAAATAATCTTCTTATTTTTGTTTGTTTTTTAGAGGTCTTTAGAAAAATAATCTTATTATTTTTGTTTGTTTTTTAGAGGTCTTTTGAAAAATAATCTTATTATTTTTGTTTGTTTTTTAGAGGTCTTTAGAAAAATAATCTTATTATTTTTGTTTGTTTTTAGAGGTCTTTTGCAAAATAAGTTTATTATTTTTGTTTGTTTTTAGAGGTCTTTAGAAAAATAATATTATTTTTGTTTGTTTTTTAGAGGTCTTTTGAAAAATAATCTTATTATTTTTGTTTGTTTTTCAAAGGTCTTTAGAAAAATAATCTTGCAGTGCAATTTTCAGACTTTCTCTTTGATCCTTAAAACGTTTAGTCGTCCGGTTCTACGGCATCTACTCTCTGACTGGATCAGTGTTAGCGCTTCTTGAAACGCTATCTTGCTCGTTCAAATACTTCGTCGATTTTGAATACCACGTTGTTAGTTCGAATACTTTGTCACAAATTGTTTTTTTACCCTAAAAAAGGGCATAAAGAAAGACTAGAACAACGGTTTTAGGTAGAAAAGAATATAGTGTATAAGAAAGTGATTACAAAGAAAGGTTATCTGTATTTATCGACTGTTGAGTTGAACAGTCTGTAGTCTCGCGTTATCGCCATAATTCCCCACAAGAGCATTAGACTCGGTTTATTATAATGATTAGAAGAGTCCAGTACGAGTGAATGGGTAAGTCCCCACAATATGTATTTAACACTTTTTTGTAATTTGAATTCGATCACATCGGGAATCATTTCATATTATATATCTCTTTCGAAATTCAACATCATCAGGCCAGAGTTAAGACTATTGTTCTGATGACGATATATTGAATTGCGAACGAATTCAGGTGAGCGGTCATCTCCCTCTCAATACAGACCAATCAGTCTCCTGCGCGTCATATGTAAGTTGCTGGTACCTATGTTAAATAGAGAAGTAGTCAACTACCACAGCAAAAATAACCTCCTCAGTGACATGCAATATGGTTTCCGTATTGCTAGATCTACAGAATATGTGATAACAGTTATATCTCATAGGATTACCGAATCTCTCGATGGAGGCTTCTTTCTAGGGCAATTGCTCTTGACATATCTATAACCTTTGATAGAGTATGGCATAAAGGTCTATTCCACAAAATCTTTTTTTCAATTATTAAATAATTTCGCTCTGATATGTCCATAAGGGTAGTTGATGAGCAGAAACCAGAAGCGTAGTGCAATAGGGAAAGAGGTGGCTGGTTAATTTTAATACATCTAAAACCAAGCTTCTATCTTTACATCATCAACGCTTTGATCCCTGTCAGGCATCAATTGAAATGAATGGCTCTCGTCTTGGCGAGGCTCCATGTTTTAACAAGTTTTTGTGTCTGACCTTTACTCCTTATCTGAAATGAAACACGTACATCAAATCCGTTGCCAAGGTCGCTGAAAAATGGTGGGGTCGTTCTACCGCTCCAGTAGATATCTCACCCCGGATGCAATTCTCTACCTGTATAAGAGTCAAGTACGTCCAAGGATAGAGTATTCTTGCTAAATCTGGACAGGAGTTGCTCGAAACAGCTTATCCTGCGTTGACAGAGTTCAAAATAAACTTCGTAGGCTAGTAGGGGATGCCCTTTTCTCTTCCCTGCAAGCCTTTTCATTTTCACAAAAGAGACGTTGCAAACCTGTCTCTGCTTTATCGTTATTTCCATGGCAAGTACTTGGCTGAGCTCCAATCTATGCTCCTCTTGCCAAACTTACACGAAAAACACTCGTCTATCTGAAACCACTATCAATAATTTGCCTTACTCTTTATCTGTGCCTACACGTAGATTCCATGAACAAAGCTTTCTTCTCTAAAGCCTGTGAAACTCTCTTCCGTTTTCCTGCTTTTCAACTGATTACAATATGATCGTCTTCAAGTCTAATGTGAATAAGTTCTTGATGAGCCGTCTCCTTAATTAATCCAATAAACCAAATTTCTATTACTAAGGATTACTACGTATTTGTCCCATTGACTAATGTACACTTATCCTCGAGTGGACTTCGAGCCTTAATAAGTAATGACTCTTTTGTAATATATATATATATATATATATATATATATATATATATATATATACTACTTCATACTCAGCGTCAAACACTCAGTTGATGAGTTAACATTTGCAGTAAAGTCTGATTTTGTTGAAAGTCAAATCGAAAAGTAAACGTCGAAATAAAGTCACGATTTTAACGAGGCGTTTACAAATTTTTCTACCAAGCGAACACGTCAACTTAAGTTAATGTTTACTGCGAATAAATTGTGTCGTGCTGCGGCGAATGCTAAAAAAAGAATACTCGAAGCCACTTTTATCCTGGAGGCTATATTTCGGTTTGATTAAATATTTTTTTAGAAGTAAATTGTGTTCATCTACACGTGCGTTGCTTGCATGCGTCTATACTTCTTAACAAATATATAGTGGCACATAGTCAGCGTCGTTAACATGTAGGCATAAATAATCGACTTTATACGTATGAATTACGTAACAAGAACAAACGCTAGTTGGTAATAACTGGATTGTTTTAGCTACTGTTCTTGTTTTCAGTGCTATTTTCACAACGTTTTGGCTGATGTAACGTCCGATCTGCTACGGTTGTATCTTGTTGAACTCGGGAATCTTTCTATAGGATTTGGGAATCAGCACGGAATTTAAAACAGAACTTTTTATTCAATACAGGAGGTAGCATGCGGGCAATTTTAGTATGAATTTTTGGAATCTTCAACCGATTCCTGTTTTAGATGTACAATCATATTACTAATCATAATTGATAAGTACTTATATATACATATGCATGTACATATACATACACACGCGCGCGCGCACACACACACACATATATATATATATATGTAATATATAAATACATAATTCACTGCCCGCACAGCAGCTGCTAATTGCCGTAATGGTTCAAAGCCTTGACTGTCGTACGGGTGGGCGTGTTTCGATCCTGGCTTGAGGTAGTTGCCTGTCTAGCCGTACTGATGAGCTGTGATACAGCGAAACAGTACTGTATGTGTATGACTATACGAGAGGCGAGCAATAAGTAATGCCCAGTCCCACTTCCAGTTGTCTGATTTAGCTGAAATTTTGCATGTGCAATGATTTATACCTCTATGGGTTATATGGCAAATTACAGCTCTGAACTAATTGTGGTTTCTGTTTTACCGCTGTTTGAACTGAGTCAGGTGTGAAATGGAGCCTGTTGAATGTCGAGCAGTGATCCGGTTTTTGTATTTGAAAGGACGCACACCACAGGAGACTTTTGATGAAATGAAAGAAACTTATGGTGATAATGCCCCATCATATGCTGGCATCATGAATTCAAACATGGCCGGAAGTCTGTGGAAACAGCTCCCAGACCTGATCGCCCCCCCCCTTCTGCCATTGATGAGGCATCTGTTTGTCAAGTTGAGGCTGCCATTTTGGAAGATCGGCCATTACTATTCGCCAAATAATCCAAGATGTCAATATTAGTACAGGGTCTGTGGAAACTATCATTTATGACCATTTGCATATGCATAAGGTGTCTGCCAGATGGATTCCCAGGTTGCTCACACCATTTGGACTTACCACCTCCAAAGTAGGCAAGGATGCAGCTCTCCGCTGGCAAGGTCATGCTCACAATCTTCTGGGACAAGGACGGAGGAGTGATGACAGATTTCCTGGCAAAAGGTACCACAATTACAGGAGTCTATTATGCTTCACTTTTGAGGAAATTAAGGGAAGCTATCAAAATCAAGAGGCTGAGCAAGATCAGCAAAGGTACCCTCTTCCTGCAGTACAATGCTCCAGTTCACAACACGCATGTCGCCAGACCAGAAGCACGGGCGTGTGGTTATGAAATCCCTACCCCATCCTCCCTACTCTCCTGACCTTGCACCCTCTGACTTTCACCTCTTCCCAGCTATGAAATTGTTTTTGAAAGGAATGCGTTTCTCAAATGATACGGCTTTGATTTCTGAAGTCACGTCGTGGTTGGAGGACCAACCTGGGGTGTTCTACAAAAACGGTCTCCAGAACTGCATCAAACGATGGGAGAAATGCATAACTCTGGGTGGTTCCTATGTAGAGAAAGACTAATAACTGTGCCAAGTTTATATATATATATATATATATATATATATATATATATATATATATATTCAGACAGATATTGCTAAATAGCACAGAGTGGATTTTTTTCCTAATGATCATTTTTTGTAATTTTTCGATTTTTCGAATGGTGTAATTCTTATGTCTTGGTCGAATTTGTGTAGGAAAGGTCTGCAGTCGTTTTCGTCAATTTTTTTTTCTGTTTTTGCAAGTACTTTCGACTGATTTTCCTCAGTCGTCTTCAGGCAGTTTTTGATTACTGTTTCGTTAAAAATCTGGATGCTTTTATATGCTTAAGTTTAAATTACATTTAAATTACTTGAAATATATGGTTACTTGGTTAAAATATAGATCACTTTTTTTAATTATGGTATATATCTAGGTCAAAGTTCATGATACAAGTCCTACTTTTAGCGATAAATTCGATAGTGTCCATCGTAAAGACTCGCTATTGGTCCATGAAATCCAGCATGTTGTATGGTCATGACTGTGGAAATATTAACGAAATTTCAAATTCCAATTTTTGTTCCAAATTAGATGTACAGCTTTGATGCGGTTTCTTAACAATAATCAGCATGCAAAATTCCAACCTGGTAAGATAAATAGTTTTTGATCAACGTTTGCATGACATATCTTTGGAAATATATTATAGTATATTATGATGTTGGATTTAAAAAGAAATCACAGCATAAATATGTATGAACATATGTAGCCAATAATGTTTCATAAATAAAAAGATATATACAATAACACGGCTCTACATATTACTGAACACTTTTATATTTCGTTTTTTATTTCGTTCGATTAACAGTTGTGAAACGCAGCAATACAATCATTAGGCTTAAGTAGATGTTAGTTAGGGACGAAAAAACCTTGTTTTTTTACATGGTAGTCACCACTTATCAAGGCCCAGAAGCCACTCGGGGATAAGGGTTATTGCTGGACCAGGGATTGTGCTCAGACGAGCACTTGCCATGGAAGTAACGATAAAACAAAGACAGGCTCGCAACGTCTCTTCTGTGGGAGAGAGGTTGCAGGAAAGAGAAAAGGGCATCCCCCACTAGGCTACGAAGTCTATTTTATACTCTTTCAAGGCAGGATAAGCTATTTTTAGCAGCTCCTGCCCAGATGTAGCAGCAGTACTCCATCCTTGAACGTACTTGGCTTTTATATAAATAGAGAATTGCATCAGCAGTGAGATATCTTCTGGAGCAGTAGAAGGATTCTACCATTTTTCCAGCGATCTTGGCAAGAGACTTGATGTAAGTGTTCCATTTCAGGTCAGGAGTAAAGGTCAATCCCAGAAGCTAATCAAAACATGGAGCCTCCCCTAGACGAGAGCCATCCATTTCAATTGATGCCAGATGGGGATCAGAGCGTTGGTGATGTAAAGATAGGAGCTTGGTTTTAGATGCATTAAAAGTAACCAGCCACCTCTTCCCAAACTATACCACGCGCTCAAGATCAGAGGAGGGAGAATCAGAGAGAACTTTGTCATTTACGGCCTTTGGTGTGTTGCCATAGATGGTCGTGTCATCAGCATAGATGTCAACGAATGATTTAAGTATGTGTTTAGGAAGATCATTTATGTAGATCAGGAAGAGAGTTGGGCCGAGGATGGACCCCTGAGGGACTCCAGCATTAATACTGTGGGCGTCTGATTTCTGCTTATTAACTACTACTCTTATGAGCCTATCAGAGAGAAATGATTTAATGAGTGAGAAAACATTTCCAATTATACCGTAGCTGGAAATCTTGTGAAGTAGCCACTGACTAACCACGACCTAAGCCTAATCTAAAATAATCTTACACCCATCATAAAATGAGAAATTCTCAAAAATCCAATACTTGTAAATCCCTATATTCACCTTATTCTCTTTGTCTATATGAAAAAAAATTATCATTAACTTTAAAGATAGAGACAAATTACTAAATATTAGAAGTGAACTGTCAATTGTTCGCAAACATTACAAATCCCACTTCCTTAGCAACTTCACACCATACGTAACCATTTTCATTTAACACCATCTTACTGAAGAAAATTACCTTAATTTATTCCATTGGTATTAATAATAATAATAATAATAATAATAACAATAACAATAATAATAATAATAATAATAATAATAATAATAATAGTCTATTTGTCTTTTATCATATTGATAATAATTATAAAATAATAGTTATTTACCTTTTATTCCATTAATAATAATAATTAATAATAGTTATTTTTCTTTATTCCATTAGTAATAATTATAAAATAAAATAAAATAAAAATATACATATATTTTTCTCCACTAGTAATATTTCGTATTAATGATAATAATGGTTACTTATCTTTTATTCTATTAGTGATTATTATGAAATAATATTATCTATCTTTCTGTTATTCCATCAGCAATAATAATAGTTAATTATCGTTTATTCTATGAAATAATAGTTGTTTCCCTTATTCCATTAATAATAATAATGATAATAGTTATTCATGTTTTATCCCATTAATAATAAATATAAAATAATAGCTATTTATCGTTTACTATACTAGTAATAATAATAATAATAATAATAATAATAATAATAATATTTTGTATCCTTTACTAAAGTATAATAGTTATATATTTTATATTTTTTTATTTTT
Source organism: Euprymna scolopes (assembly GCF_053919585.1). Taxonomy (NCBI): domain Eukaryota; kingdom Metazoa; phylum Mollusca; class Cephalopoda; order Sepiida; family Sepiolidae; genus Euprymna; species Euprymna scolopes. The sequence goes on along the minus strand of NC_136508.1, from coordinate 24,675,971 downwards.
TATTCCATTAGTAGTAGTAATAATAATAATAATAATAATAATAATAATAATAATAATAATAATAAAAATTATTATTATTATTATTATTATTATCATCATTATTATTATTATTATTTATCTTTTATTCGGTTAGTAATGATAGTAAATATAATAATTATCTATACTATCAACTTTTACTAATTATTTACTAATTATAAATCTATAATCATTACCTCTTTCATTTATATAAAAGATCTTATCTTAAATTTATTGGTCGTATGTATCCACCTTCTTTTAAACTGGGCGTATCTTTGCTCTATCTTCCATCAGAGTAGCTTTACACAACAGAACAATAGCACGTGCAATTTAGTTTACTGCTGCCCTCTATTGACACTTGGTTGACAACTCCTGTTCGTTATTTATCCCTTTCGGTCTCTCTGTCGAACTCCGTAATATTTTCCCTTTATTTATTTTTTATTTCATCTTTTCTTGTCTTTTCTTTGTGTGAGAGAGATGGTTTCCTATGAATTCCGAAACTGCTTGGCCGGTTTTTATGAAATTACGAACAAATATATTTTATGTGTCTGGCAGTTTTTTTCTTTTTAGATAGTTTTGTAACGGAATTACTTGTTTTTAGATAGGTTTGTAAAAGAATGGCTTATTTTTTTAGAAAGGTTTGTAACAGAATAGCGAAATTCGTTAATCGATAATCAAAAAGTCCTATTTAAAAAGGAACAGTTCGATTTTGACCAAAGTTGACACTTCTGTAATGCCTTATATAACCAGTGCATTTGAGAAGTTTAATCCCCGCACAAGCAGAAGGGTCCGGCGTATAAAATCAACAATAAGTTCTTTTGAAAAGATAGAAATGTGTTCAAATTGAATGTTTCTGTGTACAACACAATTGAACCATGATACTTGCTGTTTGCACTTTAAACTTTAATCCAAGCAATTATATACAAATAAATAAAATCAACAGTAGCTTCTCTATAGTGCAATATAGACTACAATATATTGTTGACTAAATCACTTAGGAGAGGCATGTGAAGCTTCCTCCCGGTGCTTCGCGGTGGGTCTCTGACTAGGACATGCAATCAATTCATTTGATCGAAAAGATAGGGAATTTCACCGATTTCGATGACAATAAAAATATTCGAAGTATGGGAAATTTGCTGTTCCTCATTCACTCCCGGGCAACGTCGGGTTTTTTTGTTAGTTCTATTTAAAATTAATCCTGCACACAAAAACAAAGAGTCATCTATACCTGCAGGTTATATATTATCGGAGAATGTCGACAAATTGGTCACGCAGACAATGCTGGGTAACAATTCTAACAACGATATAATCAAATATATTAATCAATCGCTTGCAAGATGCGCACAGCGCGGTTTATGAACGACACATTTGAAAATGTTGCCTAGCAAAGCTGATTACAAATAGTCAACGGATAATACTTGAATCTCATTTATTTGTTGCATCGAAGGAAGATTTTGTTTTTTATCAAGACAATCTCTCGAGGGACTAAAATAATGTATTCTAAATCGAATTCCTAGACATTCTCTGTCTCTGAAAATACAAGAGATCTATTAGCTGATCTCATCTGTGTAAAATCCTCCATTTTAAAGTAAAGCCCAATTTGTGTGTGCGTGTGTGCGGCATAATCACGTGGACACACCAGTTCCTGTCAGATCACCGAAGTTAAGCAACGTTTAGCCTGGCTAGTACTAGGTGGGTTACTATTTGGGGAAATCTAAGCGCTTTATGTACTATCCGCTTATTTTGGCATTGTTTCAATTTGTCCTGAATTTCCACCTGCCACTGGTATTTAACAACGCTGAAAAGACGTGTGGTTGAAATTGCGCAACTCTTGCCACAAATGTTCCACGCGCAGGTACCCTTACAGTGGGTATGCATTGTCTGTCAAAACTGATAGGGGCTACCATATGTATTCCGATATCAACAGTGCTTACTATGAACACTGGACTTTCTATTATTTAACACACACGGACTGGACTGGCCCCTACTACGGTATCGGGCATCTAAACCTTATATTTCACCAACATCTGAAGGCGGACGTGCCAAGCCGTACGATCGTCATGGCACGTAAAAACCCGTGGATTTTCCTGGGGAGGAGTCTGTTGTGAAATGAAATATCGAATTTAATTATGATAAACAAACATGTTTGTTTATTGAAAGAGATTCTGCACTCATTTGGTCTTAAAACCGTAAAATTTTTAAATTTTGGATTCCAATATCAGCATATTAAAATATAAACTATAAATAGTGGACTTTCTATAATTCAATATATATATATATATATATATGTATATATATATATATATATGTATATATATTTATATATATATATATATATATATATATATATATATATATATATATATATATATATATATATATATATATATACAGTGATGATCATATTTATTGGCACGGTAAAATAAAAGTTAAATTTTGTCTAATAAATTCTAAAAAAGGGATTAAATTAAAGAAAATAACAAAGTATATTATGTATTTTTAACTGGCCTTTCCGATGCAGCAATCGGATTTTAGAAAAAATAAATAACAAAGGAACAACAAACATAATTGCAAAAAACCCTTGTTCAAAATTATTGGCACGGCTTTGTTTTTCGTTTAGTATCAGTATAATATCAATCAATTTCCGGTTTACGTGCTTTCTGAACTTTTTTATAGCCATATTATGCTTGTTTAACGCTAATTCAGTGAATAATTTTTTTCAGATAATTTTTAGATAGCGATTTATTTAAACTATTATAAGTGACTAAATTATAATTTTCAATCGCCATGGTTAAAACTAAGGAACACAGCGAAGACGTCAGACGTATAGTATCAGATCTGACCGAATGGTTAATTGTAGGCATAGACCAATTCATACCATCTAAAAAATTCCAACAAAAACCTAACAGCCAGCCATGGTTCTCCCCAGAATGTGCTGCTGCTATCGCGCACAGAAATCACTTTTTCCATAACTACCAACGTAATAGATGCACTGAGACTAAAGCTGCTTTCAGGACTGCCAGCAACCACTGTAAAAGAGTAATAAAAAATGCAAGAGAGCTATATGCCCAGTCTGTAAAATCCAAGGTAGCTTATCAGCGGCTTGGTTCCCACCAGTTTTGGCAAATAACAAATAGGATCCTGAACAGAAGTGTGCGTTCTATCCCAACCATTATCAATGGACCAGAGGTTATCTCGTCAGCGTCAGACATGGCCAAACTATTTGCAAAGAACTTTGCAGCTAATTCTACCCTATGCGACGAAGGCCATCAACTCCCCATATTTCCTCCTATAACACAGAACAAGCTAGGTAACATACAAATATCCGTGCATGAGGTCGCCAAGCTAATAAAAAACCTAGATTCCAGTAAAGCAACTGGCCCTGATGGCATCCCAATTATAGTGTTAAAAAAGCTTCAACCAGAACTTGCTCCCATACTTACGAAACTATTTAAGCGCTGCCTTAAGAAGTGCTTTCCGACCCCCTGGAAGACCTCATCAGTTTGCCCTGTATTTAAGAATTCAGGTGATAAGTCATCTCCCTCTTAATACAGACCAATAAGTCTTCTCTGTGTTATGAGTAAGTTACTGGAATCAATATTAAATAGAGAAATAGTCAACCACCTCAGCAGGAATAACCTTCTTAGTGACACACAATATGGTTTCCGGTCTGCAAGATCTACCGCAGATGTGCTGACGGTTATATCCCACAGGATTAGTGAATCTCTTGACAAAGGCTTCCTTTCTAGGGCAATTGCTCTTGACATATCAAAGGCCTTTGACAAAGTATGGCATAAGGGTCTACTTCACAAGATTTCCAGCTACGGTATAACTGAAAATGTTTTCTCAATCATTAAATCATTTCTCTCCGATAGGCTCATAAGAGTAGTGGTAGATGGACAAAAATCAGAGGCCTGCAATATAAATGCTGGAGTCCCTCAGGGGTCGATCCTGGGCCCAACTCTCTTCCTGATCTACATCAATGACCTCCCTAAACACATACTTAAATCATTCGTTGACATCTATGCTGATGACACGACCATCTACGGCAACACATCAAAGGCTGTAAATGACAAAGTTCTCTCGGATTCTCTCTCCTCTGATCTCGAGCGCGTGGTTCAGTGGGGGAAGATGTGGCTAGTTACCTTTAATGCATCTAAAACCAAACTCCTATCCTTACATCATCAACGCTCTGATTCCCAGCTGGCATCAATTGTGATGGATTGCTCTCGTCTGGGTGAGGCCCCGTGTTTTGACAAGCTTCTGGGTTTGACCTTTACTCCTGATCTGAAATGGTACACGTACATCAAGTCTGTTGCCAAGGTCGCAGGAAAGATGGTGGGATCCTTCTACCGCTCCAGAAGATATCTCACTACTGATGCAATTCTCTATCTATATAAAAGCCAAGTACGGCCAAGGATGGAATACTGTTGCCATATCTGGGCAGGAGCTGCCAAAAACAGCCTATCATGCCTTGACAGAGTACAAAATATAATTCGTGGTTTAGTGGGGGATGCCCTTTTCTCTACCCTGCAACCCCTCTCCCATAGAAGAGACGTTGCGAGCCTATCCTTGTTTTATCGTTATTTTCATGGCAGGTGCTCGTCTGAACTCCAATCCCTGGTCCCCCCTCGCCAAACTTTCACGAAAAACACCCGTCTAGCTGAATCCACTGTGAAAAATTTCCCCCACTCTATATCTGTGCCTAAATCAAAACGCGGATTTCATGAGCAAAGCTTCTTTCTTAGAAGTGCACGCCTGTGGAACTCTGTTCCGTCTGCCTGCTTCCCTACGGACTACAACTTGGATGTCTTCAAGTCTAATGTTAACAAATTCCTAATGAACCGCCCCCCTAATTAAACACTTCATAAAATCTCCTCACTAACGTGATGTACTTGCAATAACCCTTATCCCTGAGTGGCTTCCGGGCCTTGATAAGTGGTGATCACTGTGTAAAAAAAAAAAAAAAAAAAGGAAGCTTGTTGTAGCATGCCATACCAATGGGGAGGGCTATGATAAGATTTCAAAGAAGCTAAACCTTCCCAAATCCACTGTTAGAGCCATAATAAACAAGTTCAAATCGCAAGGCCACGTTATGAGTTTAGAGGGTAGAGGGAGAAAAAGGATTCTTTCCCCAAGAGATGAACGGAAAATTGTTCGACAAGTAAAACAAAACCCAAGGATCTCTGTTGGGGAGATTGTTGATGAACAGAGCACCTCTGGAGTGAATGTATCTCGACATACAGTTGGTAGAGTTTTGAAGAGAGCTGGTTTAAAAGCATGTCGTCCGAGAAAGACTCCCTTATTGAAGCCTATGCACCTGAAAGCAAGGCTAGCCTTTGCAAAACGTCATATTAATAAAGATGTTGCATTCTGGAAACATGTTCTATGGACTGACGAAACGAAAATAGAGTTATTTGGCCATAATAAAGTGTCTTATATTTACAGAAAATCTGGCGAAGCTTTCCTGCCTAAGAACACCATACCCACAGTGAAGCACGGTGGAGGCAGTTTGATGTTTTGGGGATCCTTTGCTGCCTCTGGACCAGGGCGACTTGTTAAGGTCAAAGGTAGCATAAAAAAGGAAGATTATGTTAAAATATTGGATGAAAACCTGAAAGACTCTGCTAAAGAGCTCTCACTTGGTCGTCGTTGGTGGTTCATGCAAGATAATGACCCAAAGCATTCGGCTAAACTGACTAAGAAATGGCTTGAGGACAATCATATTAATGTTTTGGAGTGGCCATCACAAAGCCCAGACCTTAATCCAATTGAAAATTTATGGAGAACATTAAAATTGAGGGTAATGCAAAGGAAGCCTAAGAATCTTATTCAATTGGAGGATTATTGTCAGGAAGAGTGGGCTAAAATTACTACTGAAGAGTGCAACAACTTGGTTGTAAACTATGAAAAGCGACTGAGGAAGGTAATCAAGGCCAAAGGCTATACAATTGATTATTAAATAAATCGTGCCAATAATTTTGAACAAGGGTTTTTTGCAATTATGTTTGTTGTTCCTTTGTTATTTATTTTTTCTAAAATCCGATTGCTGCATCGGAAAGGCCAGTTAAAAATACATAATATACTTTGTTATTTTCTTTAATTTAATCCCTTTTTTAGAATTTATTAGACAAAATTTAACTTTTATTTTACCGTGCCAATAAATATGATCATCACTGTATATATATATATATATATATATATATATATATATATATATATATATATATATATATATATATATGAGACGTAATCCTCCAACGCGGGTGATTACAGAAACATGTATGCACATATTTAGCCATTAATGTTTGTAGAAATAAATTTTATATATATATATATATATATATACATATATATATACTAGCAAATGTACCCGTCGTTGACTGAGTTCAAAAATAGCGTACAGAAAATGGACTTTGATTTATGAAAGTATGATGGGTTATGAAAAGGAAGGGTTGTAAAGAGATAGCTTCGAATTTAGGGGTATCAAAACCAAAGCAAAATATGATGAAAGTAAAAATAAAATAGATAAACCCCATAATTTATTATACCATACCTGTTCACACTGAAACACTTATCACCATATTCTGTGGATCTATATTAAGAAACCTTGTTAAACTTTGTGACATATTTCCATTCTATGGAGGTCAGGCGCGAACGAACACCCCATAATTTTATTATACCATATTTCTTCAAACTGAAACATAATTATCAACGTATACTTACGCAGATAGATATGAAAAGTCTTTATTAAAGTTTGTGCCTATTTCCATTCTATGGGGGCCAGGCGCGAACGCAGATCCCACAATTTTATTATACCATCCCTATTTAAGTTAAAACATACTTATCAAAGTATTCTTATGTACATCTATATCAAAAACACATGTAAACGTTTTTTTTTTCTAATTTTTAATTTTTTTTATTTCCATACTTTGTGGACCAGGCGCGTACGCAGACCCACAATTTTAATGAACCATCATTATGCCAGATCAAACATACCCATTCCTGTGTCTTCTATCATTATATGTGATCAGTTTTCTATAATAGTCAACCATATAGGAGCCTATTCGTGATCAGACACACACACAGACGTTCAGCCTTATATTATATATATATGTATGTGTGTGTGTATGTGTGTGTGTAATCTTCCAGGTTTTTCAACATTTACAACAACATGGTAAAATATTTTAGTTTGTCCTACATATAAATATGTATATATGTATATACATGTACATATATGTGTGCATATGTATGTGTGTGTGCGTGTGTATATGAGGGTGGGTGTCGATGTAGTTAAAGAACAAACGAGAACAAATACAATTTTTCGAACAAATATGACATTACTTTTCCACAAAAACCACCAATGGATCACAATTAAATTCCCTGTTGCGATCAAACATTAGTGTTTGTTGTTCTTTTCATTTTGCAAAAATAGCAAATCTGAACCGATCGATGAACTAAGTGAACATTAAAAATAAATAAGCACCGTCAGAATAAAATTGGTCAGAACTTTTTATCGATTACAAACCAGACTAAAATTACGAAAGTTTGCCGTATTGCATTAACAGTTTAGTAAATCGTTTTCATCGATAGTCAAACATTCTTTGATCCTGTATTTTTTCACTCCAAGATTTTATTTTTATATAGGAATCACCACATATCAAGTCCTGGAGGCCACTCGAGGATAAGAGTTACAGAGTGTATATATATATATATATATATATATATATATATATATATATATATATATATATATATATATGGTTCATCCACGCTAGGATTCATCAGGCTTATGCATAAGCCTGATAAATCCTAACGTGGATGAAACACCGAATATTCTGTGTAGATTAATTGCCATATGTATTTTATAACTTACTATATATATATATATATATATATATATATATATATATATATATATATATATATATGTGTGTGTGTGTGTGTGTGCGTGTGTGTGTGCGTGTGTATGCATATGTACACTCTTTAAATCTTATCCTCGAGTGGCCTCCGGGACTTGATACGTGATGATGCCTATATAAATTACTACCTAGCTCTATCTACGTATTGAGCACTGTTGAAGTAAATACTTAAAGTTTACGCATAAATTTATACTTTCGTATATTAATTTATGTGATTAAATGAAGTAGTCATATATATATATATATATATATATATATATATATATATATATATATATATATAATGCGGTTTTGAAAAGAGATTTACCATCAGTTTGGATGTTTGGATAAAAAGAAAAGTGGACAACGTGATTAAATATAAGTTAAAGAAAATCAAATTTGCTAAACTGAAAAAAAACCGGTTGGTTGCGCCCGTCTAAGGTGACACTCGTGATTGGTCAATAACCATAGCAATTAAAAATAAATACCCTTACATTAATTTTACGTTGAAAATAATTATTGCATTTATATATTGCGTACACTATATAAATCCATATACACTGCGTGTCAAATTATAAACGAGATTACATTTTTTTTACCAGTTGCAGAAACTTATCGGTAGTTTCGTATCAAAAGCTTCGGAAACGTTGGCAATGCTGAGATGCGCGTTCTGTGAAATTTTCATATTGTTCTGCGCAATGTAATCAATTTGCCATCGGAATTGCTGAATCCACGGTATTTGAGGTTCTAATCTAAAAAAAAAAAAAAGAAACCTGGACCGGATTCTCAGCGACACTCTCCGCTCCAACCAGGTTCAATCCGGTTCTCGAGAACTTAACGGCTCGACTCTCTCAAACATCTTTACTCCCGGCCTTATATTATCTCATTTATGCAAATTAATGCGCAATCGAACCTGCTGATTCGTCGCCTTCTCGTGTCCCATCGCTCTGGTTTCGTGTTAGCACATGCAGCCCACCTCCGTGACTGCAGTCACACTCAATTTTCACTACAGAGGTGTGTCAAATTATTAACAAGGCAGTTTGTTTCGTCAATAAAATGGATCGTAAAGGTGGTTTGAGTAGTTCTGAAAAGAGTAATATTACAGAACAGTAAAAGGTAAAACTACCCTCGAAATATCGAAAATGATAGGAAGGTACAATCAAACTGTAAAGAATTTTCAAGGACCCTACAAAGGTACGTAGGGGAGCTGATAAAGGTAAATCTAGAGTATTTAACGCCGTTTGCTACTCCAAATTAAACGTGAAGTTGTTAAGAAGCCTGGAGAGACAAGTTGAGAAGTCTTTAACCAAGCTGGATTGAAGAATGTCTAAAAAAATTACTCGATGTCGCCTTCTGAAAGAAATGGCAAAGTCTGTTAAGCCTGTGACAAAGCCTCCATTAAAACAACATCACATACAAAACCGATTGACATGGGAAGAGGACACCATGAAAACGGATTTTTCCGAAGTTTTGTCCACGAATGAAGTGCGTGTCACTCTTGATGGCTTTGATAGCTGGAACAAGAGATGGGTCCTAGATGGACGACATCTTCATCAGCGTTTAAGGCGCCAACAAGGTTGTGGTTGGATAATGATCTGGGCTAGGATTATCGGAAATACTATAGTTGGCCCATGGAGAGTTCCAGAAGGCGTAAAAATGACGTCAGATGCTTACATAGCTTTTCTGAAAGAAACACTTTGAATCATGGCTTAAGAAGCAAAGGTTGGCGTACAGAAGAACCATTATTTTTATGCAGGATAATACTCCCTCGAATGCAGCAAGCAAAAGCAAAAGTATTTGCAACAACTGGGGTTCTCTGGGCCACGGAAGATGGAGTAGTATGGGAATTCACCAGATTTGAACCCAATTGAGAACCTTTGAAGTATCATTAAACGACGCCTCTATGCAAGTGGACGCCAATTTAAGAGCAGAGATGAGTTGCGTGATGCTCTCCGAGGTATCGCGAGGAATAACTGGTGACGAAATCACAAATTTGACTAATTCTGTGGACCAACATCTTTTACAAGTTATTCATAAAAAAGGGTCGCATATCCCCTACCAATTATGTCAACGTCAAAATTTTTATGTAGTTATTGTGTTCTAAGCATGTTTCCTAGTTCATTTAATGTTTGAAAATCATTTCAATAAACAAGTTATAGGTATATTGTGTTTTTTCTCAACTTCGTTAATAACTTGACACACTGAAATCAACAGATATTCCTATCTTCTGCCATAGTATCGTTAATATTGCTTTAAATATTTTTATTTTTCTGACTGGTGTACCTGACTAGTATTGTAAGCACTTTCTCAAAGTTTCATGGACTTTTATTCACTAGTTCCTAAATATTTAAAAAAAATGTAACCTCGTTAATAATCTGATACGCAGTGTGTATATATATATATGATTTTCAGAATGTGAGAGATTGTATAATAAATTCCACAGCCAAACAACGCCGCAGCTCACAAGAGCCATGACAGTCAACGAACCGGAAGTCCAAGACTCGAGTTTTGCCCTCATTTGGGTTCATCAGTTAGATACATCCGAACTCAGGATTCGAAACCTGAGCCTCTTGCATGCGAGGCAACCACTCTACCAACTGAGCAAACGCCCCGCACACAAGGTTTTCTATTAACCAACACAGATCAAGCAAACCGCGTCGAAATCCAACTGTGAAATGAACCCACTTTGTCTCGACAAGGGACGCGGCGACCAACCAATCAATAACCCTTGCCGATGTCTGACAAATAGGATTTTAACTCGAAGGGACGACGCCGTCCAGCAATGCTAACCCAACGAGCAACTTATAATAGGATTTTCAGAATGTGAGAGATTGTATAATAAATTCCACAGCCAAACAACGCCGCAGCTCACAAGAGCCATGACAGTCAACGAAGCGGAAGTCCAAGACTCGAGTTTCGCTCTCATTTGGTCTCATCAGTTAGACACATCCGAACTCAGGATTCGAAACCGAAACGTTGGGTTAGCATTGTGTGCGGGGCGTTTGCTCAGTTGGTAGAGTGCTTGCCTCGCATGCAAGAGGCTCGGGTTTCGAATCCTGAGTTCGGATGTGTCTAACTGATGAGCCCAAATGAGGGCGAAACTCGAGTCTTGGACTTCCGGTTCGTTGACTGTCATGGATCTTGTGAGCTGCGGCGTTGTTTGGCTGTGGAATTTATTATATATATATATATATATATATATATATATATATATATATATATATATATATATATACTAGCAAAAATACCCACCGTTGACTGGGTTCAAAAACAGCCTACAGAAAATGGACTCTGATTTATGAAAGTATGATAGGTTATGAAAAGGAAGGGTTGTAAAGAGATAGTTTCGATTTCGGGGGTATCAAAACCAAAGCAAAATATGATGAAAGTAAAAATAAAATAGATAAACCCCATAATTTATTATACCATACCTGTTCACACTGAAACACTTATCACAATATTCTGTGGATTTATATTAAAAAACCTTATTAAACTTTATGACATATTTCCATTCTATGGAGGTCAGGCGCGAACGAACACCCCATAATTTTATTATACCATATTTCTTCAAACTGAAACATAATTATCAAAGTATAATTACGCAGATAGATATGAAAAGTCTTTATTAAATTAAATTATTTCCATTCTATGGAGGCCAGGCGCGAACGCAGATCCCACAATTTTATTATACCATCCCTATTTAAGTTAAAACATACTTATCAAAATATTATTATGTACATCTATATCAAAAACACTTGTAAACGTTTTTTTTTTTAAATTTTTTATTTCCATACTTTGTGGACCAGGCGCTTACGCAGACTCCACAATTTTAATAATCATCATTATGCCAGATTAAACATACCCATTCCTGTGTCTAGATACATCTTCTATCATTATATGTGATCAGTTTTCTATAATAGTCAACCATATAGGAGCCTATTCGTGACCAGACACACACACAAACGTTCATATATATATATATATATATATATATATATATATATATATATATTAGCAGGTCTCCCGACGTTATCCGCTGGTAAAATATGCATAAATATTATATTTTAATTCCTGCAGAAACTGAGACATGCGCATGCGAGTATTATGTTTTTTTCTAAACAGTTCACTTGTAAGTAAAAAGAAAGTACTCTGTAAAGTGGGCTTACTTTTTCTCGACCTGTCTCATTGGTCGTTGCCATTATCTACATGCCCCCCACCTTATGATTGCAACATCGATGTTTTGTGGTCACTTGTTGCGGCAATTCTGTGTAGCTGTGAGTTGGTTATCGCATTTGTGGAGACGATGGTTTCAGAGGGTGTGTTACTCGCATGCTGCGTTATGGGATCGGACTCGTTGGTTTGTGCTTCAGTTATCCATCTCCATATCTGCGTCAGACGTGTTGTCTGCCATGACTACATCATCATCTGTCTTTCCCATGTCCATTCCTTCGTCCATTTCTTCGTGTATGTCACTCGGGAATACGCTGTCCTTCATTCTTGGCCTTTGAAGAGGTGGTTGTATAAGCGAATAATCTGGCGTATCCATGACAGGTTGGCTTTTTCGGATAAAGTAACGATTGCATAGTGTGAACCTGCCGCTTCCATCCAACCGTATCCGGTATTGTCTATTATCCATGGTCTCGATAACTCCTCCCGTTTTTCCCCATCTTCACGGATAGAGGACCTCCTGATTCTGCGCATGAACGGATTCGCCAAACGGAAGCTGTTAGAGTGGACGGCTACGCATGTTGTACTGTTCTTTGTTTAGCACATACCTTTTTGGCATTCTCTTAATTCTTTAGCTTCTGTCCACCGATCATGAACCCGATGCTTCTCGTGAAGTATAGGGAGATGATCCCTTATTTTTCGACCATATAACATTTCGGCTGGTGATAATCCGATGTCCTGGTGGGGCGTGTTCCTATGAGCTTTCATCGCCTGTGCTGCTCGATCGTGACGTAGGTGGCCGTAGTCATCAATCCAGTCCATCAGCATTCTTTTGGCTGTTTTTACAGCCAGTTCGGTTTGGCATTACTTTCGTATTACATCATGTCGGTTTGTAAAGACACACACACACAAACATACATATAGAAGCTTTTACGAGGAATGGGCTAGCTTCTCCAATTGATGTTACCTCAAGAATAGAGATTAAACGTAAAATTCAACTGAATTACCTGAAGTTGAGAAACAAAGAGGTCTCTCCTAAGATCTTTATTATTCTTGATATTCATAAATGACCTCCCTGATAACATTGTTTCTGAGATGGGTATATTTGCTGATGACACCACTCTCTATCACAGGCACGAGGGGAGAACAAATGAACACATATCTAAGGAAATGGCAGAAACACTAGAGGATGACCTCCAATCTGTAGTGGAATGGGAACAAAAATAGAAGGTCACTTTAAATGCTGCCAAGACTAAGCTGGTTTCCTTCAATAATTACAAGAAACCTTCTCTACCACCAATAGCAATGGCCAAAGACTCTTTATCTAAAAGTACTTCTTTTAAACTCCTAGGCCTAACGTTTACAGGAAACATGAACTGGAATAGATACATTGAGAGCATTGCCAAGGCTGCTACAAAGGAAGTGGGCTCTCCCTTTGCATAGGTTGACATTATTAGAGAGAGTCGGATGGGGACATTCATATTTACTAGAGACGGCGGACATGTATATTGATGAGGGGGAGAAGAGAGAGGAGTGAGAGAGACATTTATATCCTTTACCGTCTGCGGTTCTTATAACATATATTTAGAGAGGAGGATTATCAGTTCTTATGACACAGGACGGGACAGTCATTACTTAGATGGAGAGGGGGACAAATTATTTAGATGGGTTATACACAAACTTCATTATTAACGATGAGTGAACACAATGTTAATATAAAGGATGTTTCACATTACCTTTAATTGTTGAAGAATGACACAACACGAAGACGCAGTTACAAAATTATGAGATGTTCTTTTATTACATTCGACCGGTCGCAATGATGTTGACATCCAGGAATTCAAAAGTCGACTACATGATTAAAACTTCCTCCCTGCTCTGATTCGATCTGGATTCGATCTGGACTCGACTCTGGACTCCGTCTCTCTCTCTCTCTCTCTCTCTCTCTCTCTCTCTCTCTCTCTTTCTCTTTCTCTCTCTCTCACTCTCTCTCTCTCTCTACCCGTCTCCTATAACTAGCAAATTATATTGAGAATTCATTTTCTGCTATGACGTCATGTATGGCTTCAAACACGTGCCACACACACGTGGGAAACTCACCTGGGTTAAACATGCATGGTTCGCAAACCATTTCTGCAGACAAAGAATTCTTCTAACCTATTTTTGGACCTAACTTATTTTTCAACATATTTAATTTTCGATCTTCTCACTGACCCTATTTTAATTCAATTTTCATAAAAAAGAATTGAACAATCGAAATTCCTTTTACTCAAACATATCTACTATTTTATATTAAATTGAACAATGCGAAATTCTACATTCCATTTCTGAAATTGTTTCCGAACCTTGCTTACAAGGTTCGAATCTCGGTCTATCTAATCTCATTTTTACTCATTTAATGTTTTTCTTACTTACAAGAAAAGGGAACCTTTCTTGTAACATTTCTAACGTGCTGGAAAACTACTTACGCCTGAAAGTATCCTGTATCTCTATAAGGCCATCATTCGCCCATGTATTGAATACTGTTGTCATATTTCGGCTGGTGCATCTGCTACTTGTCTCTCACTCCTTGACAGGGTTCAAAAGAGCCTGAACAGTCATATAGGCTTCAGCCTCTGTCCCCTCGACGAAATGTTGCGTCCCTCTGTCTGTTCTACGAGTACTTTGATGGTAATGCTCTAACGGACTACAAGCACTTATATCCCCTCGACGTGAAACCACCGACAACCCCGACTAGCAGCTATGTTCCACCCCTTCACAGTAGAGATCCCTAGGTATCAGAAAGCTTTCTACTCCAATAGTTTCTTCCCCAGAACTGCTAGATTTTTTAACTCGCTTCCAGGATTCTTCTTTCTCAACTGTACTGACATGCAGAAGTTCAAGTGTAATGTGAACAGACATCTTGCTACTCATCTTCCTTCATAATACCCCTGAAACTTGTGTCCCCGGTAGTAGCCCCTTACTTCAAGTGGCACTGTGCCTCGTTTGGGGTAAAAATCTTAATAAAAAAAGCAGTTTTAACCGTAATTTAAAACAGAAATACGAAAATAAGGACCCTAAAACATTTCATAAACACCGGAGGAGGATTTATCAAAACATGATGAGACGGGTAACACACATTGATACCGTTAATAACAGGATGGAAACATGTTCAGTACCTTGTATTTTTCTCAATAAGTTTAATCAAATTCCAACCTCGATAATTTTTAAACAATAAAAGTTCAAAATTTTCTACTTGATGACGAAACAATTACAACATTCGAAAAAATACAAATATTATGTAATCTTTTTCCTTGTTGTTTTGGGTTTTGCAAGTATATATATATACTTATATATATATATATATATATATATACATATATATATATATATATATATATATATATATATATATATATATATATATATATATATATATACAATATTTGCTACGGCACTATATATAAATATTTAAAGGTCGTACCATTGGTTTCATTACGCCGAATCAACCATAAGAGGTTGGAAAGAGTCAGCGTAAATTCATCAGCGTGTTTCAGTTTTCAATGTCGCTGATGAATTTGCGCTATTTCCAACTTCTTATGAAATATGTATATATAGTGTCGTAATAAATATTGTGTATATATATACATATATATATTATAGTGTCGTAATAAATATTGTGTATATATATACATATATATATTATAGTGTCGTAATAAATATTGTATCTTCAGCTCTCACATCCACGATCGAGCACTTTATTGGATTTTTTTCATCACCTCCTGACACGATATATATATATATATATATATATATATATATATATATATATATATATATATATATATCATAGTATTGGGATGATTAATTTGAATATGAAATCGGAATAATTGCGACTTTTGTTGTATCAGAATTGGTATCGGAATCGGACAAAATTCAATTCCAATTTCGAAAACATTGTTTTTAAACTTAAGTTTATAATTCTAGTACTAAT
This sequence comes from Euprymna scolopes, assembly GCF_053919585.1. Classification (NCBI taxonomy): domain Eukaryota; kingdom Metazoa; phylum Mollusca; class Cephalopoda; order Sepiida; family Sepiolidae; genus Euprymna; species Euprymna scolopes. The sequence continues at coordinate 24,659,915 of NC_136508.1, read as the reverse complement.
GATAAAATGACTAATATTTATTGATTTTTAAACTTTCAGTTAAATTAAAATTTATCGATAACTTGAAGATATACTCGGCGTTTCCCAGTATTAACCGTAACGTTAAATTCCTTAAAAAAATGAAGTAAAGAACGGAAAGAAACTGAGACATGTGCATGCGAGTATTGTGTTTTTGTCTAACCAGTTCACTTCTTGTCAATAAAAAAACATACGCGTGCTGAGATCGAAGCGAAAACTTTAATACAGTGGGTCAAACACGATAACTAATAGACCGGCTTGATACGATCATTAAAGAGTGCTTTCAAACCTATTTATTCTTAACATAATGCAAACGATTCGCGCGGGTGCAGTCGTGAAACAGTTGACAGATAAAAATCCGATGACACCACCCCCAAGCACCATTTTTTTTTTTTCAATTTTGGCCTTTATCAGACATTTTTGGGGATAAAAACCGATTAAAACGTTTTCCACTAGTCTGAATATCATGTATACCGAATTTCAAGTCTGCAAATCAAAAATTCGTCAAGTTTATAGGTTGAGAAATCTCCTCACACACATTCTCACTTCTATAGATTAATTTATAGCAACGAATTGAGATTTTTAAAAAATGGAAACAATCAAAAATGGTACACGTGACTAAATATATGTGAGAATATATTCACAATGAATTTATCAAAATGTTGGATACATAAAGGGGGAAAAAAAGATAAATTACATTTAAATGTAGATGTTGACTCTCCATTACCCTCCTTCCACCTCCGTCCAAATGTTGACTCAACGCAATCACTTTCTCGACCATCACCACCCTCGCCCAATAAAAAGAAATGAAGTTCTACTATTTGGTCCATTAGACGATCTTAGAATCGGAATAGACGTTAGAAATTGTATCTGACTCCAAATTTTTAACGGAATCGGTAGCTGTATCGGAATCGAGAAATCATTCATTCATTTTCGAGAAAAAATGTAATCGAGAAAATATGTAATCGTCTCATAACTAATATATATATGGGTAGATCTGTTAAAACTAACAGAAGTAAAATATAATACAAATAACAAAAAAATAAATAAACACTGAATTACAGAAGAGGCAGTAAAATATGATGTTAAGTGCATACTGTAAATTGCCCTCACTCTATCCCGAGCAACCTCGTATTTTCCTGTAAGTAAAAATACATTAACTTGTAAAACAGTTAAAGGCTAGACTTATATACGTACGCATACACACGAAAAGTAACCGACTTTCATAAAGTCATAAAATTCTTCTCGGAAAATGTTATAGGACATATCGAAATGTGGGATTTCTAATATTTTAATGTGACATTAAATGTTTAAATTTTCTTCTTTCTTTTTTCGATAACTTTGAACTTTTCGTACATAACAAATTCAGTTTTGCAATAAATTAGATTTTAATTTATTACATCATGTTTTATTGAAGCGAATTTATTGCTTTGTTCCGGGGAAAGTTTGAGACATTCTGATTTAAGCTAATGTGATTTTCATATAACCAACTTCACAGAATTGTGTATGACATTCTGATTTAAGCTAATGTGATTTTCATATAAGCAACTTCACAGAATTGTGTATGACATTCTGATTTAAGCTAATGTGATTTTCATATAACCAACTTCACAGAATTGTGTATGACAATTCTGATTTAAGCTAATGTGATTTTCATATAACCAACTTCACAAAATTGTGTATGACAATTCTGATTTAAGCTAATGTGATTTTCATATAACCAACTTCACAGAATTGTGTATGACATTCTGATTTAAGCTAATGTGATTTTCATATAAGCAACTTCACAGAATTGTGTATGACATTCTGATTTAAGCTAATGTGATTTTCATATAAGCAACTTCACAGAATTGTGTATGACAATTCTGATTTAAGCTAATGTGATTTTTCATATAACCAACTTCACAAAATTGTGTATGACAATTCTGATTTAAGCTAATGTGATTTTCATATAACCAACTTCACAGAATTGTGTATGACATTCTGATTTAAGCTAATGTGATTTTCATATAAGCAACTTCACAGAATTGTGTATGACATTCTGATTTAAGCTAATGTGATTTTCATATAAGCAACTTCACAGAATTGTGTATGACAATTCTGATTTAAGCTAATGTGATTTTCATATAACCAACTTCACAGAATTGTGTATGACATTCTGATTTAAGCTAATGTGATTTTCATATAACCAACTTCACAGAATTGTGTATGACAATTCTGATTTAAGCTAATGTGATTTTCATATAACCAACTTCACAAAATTGTGTATGACAATTCTGATTTAAGCTAATGTGATTTTCATATAAGCAACTTCACAGAATTGTGTATGACATTCTGATTTAAGCTAATGTGATTTTCATATAACCTAACTTCACAGAATTGTGTATGACATTCTGATTTAAGCTAATGTGATTTTCATATAACCAACTTCACAGAATTGTGTATGACAATTCTGATTAAAGCTAATGTGATTTTCATATAACCAACTTCACAAAATTGTGTATGACATTCTGATTTAAGCTAATGTGATTTTCATATAACCAACTTCACAGAATTGTGTATGACATTCTGATTTAAGCTAATGTGATTTTCATATAACCAACTTCACAAAATTGTGTATGACAATTCTGATTTAAGCTAATGTGATTTTCATATAACCAACTTCACAGAATTGTGTATGACATTCTGATTTAAGCTAATGTGATTTTCATATAACCAACTTCACAGAATTGTGTATGACATTCTGATTTAAGCTAATGTGATTTTCATATAACCAACTTCACAGAATTGTGTATGACAATTCTGATTTAAGCTAATGTGATTATCATATAAGCAACTTCACAGAATTGTGTATGACATTCTGATTTAAGCTAATGTGATTTTCATATAACCAACTTCACAGAATTGTGTATGACAATTCTGATTTAAGCTAATGTGATTTTCATATAACCAACTTCACAAAATTGTGTATGACAATTCTGATTTAAGCTAATGTGATTTTCATATAACCAACTTCACAGAATTGTGTATGACATTCTGATTTAAGCTAATGTGATTTTCATATAAGCAACTTCACAGAATTGTGTATGACATTCTGATTTAAGCTAATGTGATTTTCATATAACCAACTTCACAGAATTGTGTATGACAATTCTGATTTAAGCTAATGTGATTTTCATATAAGCAACTTCACAGAATTGTGTATGACATTCTGATTTAAGCTAATGTGATTTTCATATAACCAACTTCACAGAATTGTGTATGACAATTCTGATTTAAGCTAATGTGATTTTCATATAACCAACTTCACAAAATTGTGTATGACAATTCTGATTTAAGCTAATGTGATTTTCATATAACCAACTTCACAGAATTGTGTATGACAATTCTGATTTAAGCTAATGTGATTTTCATATAAGCAACTTCACAGAATTGTGTATGACATTCTGATTTAAGCTAATGTGATTTTCATATAACCAACTTCACAGAATTGTGTATGACAATTCTGATTTAAGCTAATGTGATTTTCATATAACCAACTTCACAGAATTGTGTATGACATTCTGATTTAAGCTAATGTGATTTTCATATAACCAACTTCACAGAATTGTGTATGACAATTCTGATTTAAGCTAATGTGATTTTCATATAACCAACTTCACAAAATTGTGTATGACAATTCTGATTTAAGCTAATGTGATTTTCATATAACCAACTTCACAGAATTGTGTATGACAATTCTGATTTAAGCTAATGTGATTTTCATATAACCAACTTCACAGAATTGTGTATGACATTCTGATTTAAGCTAATGTGATTTTCATATAAGCAACTTCACAGAATTGTGTATGACATTCTGATTTAAGCTAATGTGATTTTCATATAACCAACTTCACAGAATTGTGTATGACAATTCTGATTTAAGCTAATGTGATTTTCATATAAGCAACTTCACAGAATTGTGTATGACATTCTGATTTAAGCTAATGTGATTTTCATATAAGCAACTTCACAGAATTGTGTATGACAATTCTGATTTAAGCTAATGTGATTTTCATATAACCAACTTCACAAAATTGTGTATGACAATTCTGATTTAAGCTAATGTGATTTTCATATAACCAACTTCACAGAATTGTGTATGACATTCTGATTTAAGCTAATGTGATTTTCATATAAGCAACTTCACAGAATTGTGTATGACATTCTGATTTAAGCTAATGTGATTTTCATATAACCAACTTCACAGAATTGTGTATGACAATTCTGATTTAAGCTAATGTGATTTTCATATAACCAACTTCACAGAATTGTGTATGACATTCTGATTTAAGCTAATGTGATTTTCATATAACCAACTTCACAGAATTGTGTATGACAATTCTGATTTAAGCTAATGTGATTTTCATATAACCAACTTCACAAAATTGTGTATGACAATTCTGATTTAAGCTAATGTGATTTTCATATAACCAACTTCACAAAATTGTGTATGACAATTCTAATTTAAGCTAATGTGATTTTCATATAACCAACTTCACAGAATTGTGTATGACATTCTGATTTAAGCTAATGTGATTTTCATATAACCAACTTCACAAAATTGTGTATGACAATTCTGATTTAAGCTAATGTGATTTTCATATAACCAACTTCACAAAATTGTGTATGACAATTCTGATTGAAGCTAATGTGATTTTCATATAACCAACTTCACAAAATTGTGTATGACAATTCTGATTTAAGCTAATGTGATTTTCATATAACCAACTTCACAAAATTGTGTATGACAATTCTGATTTAAGCTAATGTGATTTTCATATAACCAACTTCACAAAATTGTGTATGACATTCTGATTTAAGCTAATGTGATTTTCATATAACCAACTTCACAGAATTGTGTATGACATTCTGATTTAAGCTAATGTGATTTTCATATAAGCAACTTCACAGAATTGTGTATGACATTCTGATTTAAGCTAATGTGATTTTCATATAACCAACTTCACAGAATTGTGTATGACAATTCTGATTTAAGCTAATGTGATTTTCATATAAGCAGCTTCACAGAATTGTGTATGACATTCTGATTTAAGCTAATGTGATTTTCATATAACCAACTTCACAGAATTGTGTATGACAATTCTGATTTAAGCTAATGTGATTTTCATATAACCAACTTCACAAAATTGTGTATGACAATTCTGATTTAAGCTAATGTGATTTTCATATAACCAACTTCACAGAATTGTGTATGACATTCTGATTTAAGCTGATGTGATTTTCATATAAGCAACTTCACAGAATTGTGTATGACATTCTGATTTAAGCTAATGTGATTTTCATATAAAACAACTTCACAGAATTGTGTATGACATTCTGATTTAAGCTAATGTGATTTTCATATAACCAACTTCACAGAATTGTGTATGACATTCTGATTTTAGCTAATGTGATTTTCATATAACCAACTTCACAAAATTGTGTATGACATTCTGATTTAAGCTAATGTGATTTTCATATAACCAACTTCACAAAATTGTGTATGACAATTCTGATTTAAGCTAATGTGATTTTCATATAACCAACTTCACAGAATTGTGTATGACATTCTGATTTAAGCTAATGTGATTTTCATATAAGCAACTTCACAGAATTGTGTATGACATTCTGATTTAAGCTAATGTGATTTTCATATAACCAACCTCACAGAATTGTGTATGACAATTCTGATTTAAGCTAATGTGATTTTCATATAACCAACTTCACAGAATTGTGTATGACATTCTGATTTTAGCTAATGTGATTTTCCATATAACCAACTTCACAAAATTGTGTATGACAATTCTGATTTAAGCTAATGTGATTTTCATATAACCAACTTCACAAAATTGTGTATGACAATTCTGATTTAAGCTAATGTGATTTTCATATAACCAACTTCACAGAATTGTGTATGATATTCTGATTTTAGCTTATGTGATTTTCATATAACCAACTTCACAGAATTGTGTATGACATTCTGATTTAAGCTAATGTGATTTTCATATAACCAACTTCACAGAATTGTGTATGACAATTCTGATTTAAGCTAATGTGATTTTCATATAACCAACTTCACAAAATTGTGTATGACATTCTGATTTAAGCTAATGTGATTTTCATATAACCAACTTCACAGAATTGTGTATGACATTCTGATTTAAGCTAATGTGATTTTCATATAACCAACTTCACAGAATTGTGTATGACATTCTGATTTAAGCTAATGTGATTTTCATATAACCAACTTCACAGAATTGTGTATGACATTCTGATTTAAGCTAATGTGATTTTCATATAAGCAACTTCACAAAATTGTGTATGACATTCTGATTTAAGCTAATGTGATTTTCATATAACCAACTTCACAGAATTGTGTATGACAATTCTGATTTAAGCTAATGTGATTTTCATATAACCAACTACACAGAATTGTGTATGACATTCTGATTTAAGCTAATGTGATTTTCATATAACCAACTTCACAAAATTGTGTATGATATTCTGATTTAAGCTAATGTGATTTTCATATAACCAACTTCACAGAATTGTGTATGACAATTCTGATTTAAGCTAATGTGATTTTCATATAACCAACTTCACAGAATTGTGTATGACATTCTGATTTAAGCTTATGTGATTTTCATATAACCAACTTCACAAAATTGTGTATGACATTCTGATTTAAGCTAATGTGATTTTCATATAAGCAACTTCACAGAATTGTGTATGACATTCTGATTTAAGCTAATGTGATTTTCATATAACCAACTTCACAGAATTGTGTATGACAATTCTGATTTAAGCTAATGTGATTTTCATATAACCAACTTCACAAAATTGTGTATGACAATTCTGATTTAAGCTAATGTGATTTTCATATAACCAACTTCACAGAATTGTGTATGACATTCTGATTTAAGCTAATGTGATTTTCATATAAGCAACTTCACAGAATTGTGTATGACATTCTGATTTAAGCTAATGTGATTTTCATATAACCAACTTCACAGAATTGTGTATGACAATTCTGATTTAAGCTTATGTGATTTTCATATAACCAACTTCACAGAATTGTGTATGACATTCTGATTTTAGCTAATGTGATTTTCATATAACCAACTTCACAAAATTGTGTATGACAATTCTGATTTAAGCTAATGTGATTTTCATATAACCAACTTCACAAAATTGTGTATGACAATTCTGATTTAAGCTAATGTGATTTTCATATAACCAACTTCACAGAATTGTGTATGACATTCTGATTTAAGCTAATGTGATTTTCATATAAGCAACTTCACAGAATTGTGTATGACATTCTGATTTAAGCTAATGTGATTTTCATATAACCAACTTCACAGAATTGTGTATGACAATTCTGATTTAAGCTAATGTGATTTTCATATAACCAACTTCACAGAATTGTGTATGACATTCTGATTTTAGCTAATGTGATTTTCATATAACCAACTTCACAAAATTGTGTATGACAATTCTGATTTAAGCTAATGTGATTTTCATATAACCAACTTCACAAAATTGTGTATGACAATTCTGATTTAAGCTAATGTGATTTTCATATAACCAACTTCACAGAATTGTGTATGACATTCTGATTTTAGCTAATGTGATTTTCATATAAGCAACTTCACAGAATTGTGTATGACATTCTGATTTAAGCTAATGTGATTTTCATATAACCAACTTCACAGAATTGTGTATGACAATTCTGATTTAAGCTAATGTGATTTTCATATAACCAACTTCACAAAATTGTGTATGACAATTCTGATTTAAGCTAATGTGATTTTCATATAACCAACTTCACAGAATTGTGTATGACATTCTGATTTAAGCTAATGTGATTTTCATATAACCAACTTCACAGAATTGTGTATGACATTCTGATTTAAGCTAATGTGATTTTCATATAACCAACTTCACAGAATTGTGTATGACATTCTGATTTAAGCTAATGTGATTTTCATATAACCAATTTCACAAAATTCTGTATGACATTCTGATTTAAGCTAATGTGATTTTCATATAACCAACTTCACAGAATTGTGTATGACAATTCTGATTTAAGCTAATGTGATTTTCATATAACCAACTTCACAAAATTGTGTATGACATTCTGATTTAAGCTAATGTGATTTTCATATAAGCAACTTCACAGAATTGTGTATGACATTCTGATTTAAGCTAATGTGATTTTCATATAACCAACTTCACAAAATTGTATATGACATTCTGATTTAAGCTAATGTGATTTTCATATAACCAACTTCACAGAATTGTGTATGACATTCTGATTTAAGCTAATGTGATTTTCATATAACCAACTTCACAAAATTGTGTATGACATTCTGATTTAAGCTAATGTGATTTTCATATAACCAACTTCACAGAATTGTGTATGACAATTCGCAAGTACTAAACAACTGCACATCCCGGTTTCACAAAACTTTCGAATATCAAACCAGAGTTGATATCAAGTTAATAGCTTTTTTTCCATTTTCCTGTCGCGAGAATTGAACAATTACTCAAATTCAACTTATAATACATTGGGACCCTATGCCAATAAGTGAAGATTATGTTAACAAATGTGAATTTCAGAGAGAATTACATTAGTACATGGTATAATAATCAGGAGGCAAAGGAAAATAGACCTGCAACTGGTGTAATTAAAGGGTGTCAAGGATTACCTCCCTAGTCAAAAGGCTCTATCCCTACTATTATATGAAAGTCACTGTGTGTGTGTGTGTGTGTGTGTGTGTGTGTGTGTGTGTGTGTGTGTGTGTGTGTGTGTGTGTGTGTGTGTGTGTGTGTGTGTGTGTGTGTGTGTGTGAATTCTTTCCTCATAGATTCCAAAAACGGTTGAGCCTATATTTTGCAAATTTCACACAAAGGTAATTTATATGTCTGGCAACGTTCTTAGAAAGGTTTTGTACAGAAATTCATCCGATACATGTCGAAAATCGAAAAAATTCGATCTTAAAAATAGTTATTCTCTTATAGATAAGAAAGAAGAATTTTTACAGGAAATAGTTTACGTTACACCGGCAGAAGTAAGACTATGATTAAGATCGTAAAACCCAAATACCAGCTGACATGATATTGCAAATAAACACAGACAGAATTTGATGACCGACATTATCATTATTATTATTATTATTATTATTATTATTATTATTATTATCATTATTATTATCATTATCATTATTATTATTATTATTGTCATTATCATTATTATTATTATTATTATTATTATTATTATTATTATTATCATTATCATCATTATTATTATTATCATTATCATTATTATTATTATCATTATCATTATTATTATTATCATTATCATTATCATTATTATTATTATTATCATTATTATTATTATTATAATTATTATTATTATCATTATCATTATCATTATTATTATTATTATTATTATCATTATTATTATCATTATCATTTATTTATTTATTTATTTATTCATTGTGAATTAGTCCACCGAGTACATTATTTCTCGCAATATATAATAATCAATAGAGGACTGGTTTTATAATAATACATACGCAATTTGCATAAATTAAATTATCATATTTAAGCGTTTTGTACGACCGGCAATGCCGTGCGGCCAGATGTATATATTTTTTTCTAAACAGTTCACTTTTTGTAAGTAACAAAAAATACTAGAGCTGAGATCGAAACCAAAACATAAAAATAATGAATCAAGTAAGATAGCCATTACACCAACTTGACACAACATCTACAAAGTGTTTAAAAAAATCTTATTCTTAACATAAAGAAGCTGTCATATTTCTCGACCGCACATGATGATCAAGAGATAAAAATCCGATCACCACCCCCCCACGTACCTATTTGCTAATTTTGCCCCTTATTAAAGTTTTCCACATGTTTGAATACCATATATACAAAATTTTAAGTGTGTCGATCAAAAACTCGTTGAGTATATAGGCTGAAAAATGTCCTTACACATGCTCAATTTATATATATATATATATATATATAATAAATTCCACAGCCAAACAACGTCGCAGCCCACAAGAGCTATGACAGTCAAAGAACCGGAAGTCCAAGACTCGAGGTTCGCCCTCATTTGGGCTCATCAGTTAGACACATCCAAACTCAGGATTCGAAACCCGAGCCTCGGTTTCGAATTCTGAGTTCGGATGTGTCTAACTGATGAGCCCAAATGAGGGCGAACCTCGAGTCTTGGACTTCCGGTTCTTTGACTGTCATAGCTCTTGTGGGCTGCGACGTTGTTTGGCTGTGGAATTTTTTATATACAATCTCTCACATTCTGAATATATATATATATATATATATATATATATATATATATATTGCCAAACTTTGTTGAAATTCGCTTACATATTTTCTTTTATATAACTCTTCTTTATTTCATTTTTGATCTCTTCATTACAGCCGTTTTGTTAATTTTATGATTTTATGTTTTCATAAAATTTTCTTTCTCACCAACTAGTCAGATATGATTTCCATCCGATGTTACCATGTTAAAAAAACAAAAAAAGATAACAGTTCTTCAGTGAGCTGAACCTAGATATAACAATAGACCCAAACCATGAATGTGTAACTTTCTTAGACATAACCTTGAATCTAGATAACAACACTTATGAACCCTACCATAAGCTTAACCAAACGTTATTCTGCATAGATCACAAGTCCAACCACCCGAATAGTATGAAAAAAGCAATTATACCTAACATTTCATAAAGAATATCTAAAATATCGTAAAATTAAGGATTATTTAATAAAAATAAAGAATATTTTAACAAATTCCTAGCTATATCAGGATATAAAGAACAAATTAATTTTTTTAAGGAGATTCGAAATAATAATACAAGTATAGAAAGAACAACAAACAACGCATATGTAATATCTTACAACATGCCTATGAAAAAATATAAAATGCAAAAAAAGCAAAAACCAACGAAAAAAAACATACATAATCACTAAAAAGAAAAAGAAAATACTAGACCATGATAAAACCGAAGGGATGTAAAAAAGAAAAATAGAAGGAAGAGCCAAACGTGGTATAATCCACCGTTCAGCAACCACCTAAAAAATAACATTCCGAGGGAATTTTACCAAATTATAGACAAAAATTTCCCGAAAGGTAGTAAACTAAGTAAGATAATTAATAAAAACACTGTCAAGCTATCCTTCTCAACATCCGCTAAGTTAACAAATACAATAATTGGCTCCAATAACACGAAATTTAAAAAGAAATATGAAAAATAGAATCTAACAACGAAAAAGAATGTAATTGCCGGAACCCTACTGAATGTCCACTGGGGAGGAACTATTTAAGCTCAAACATAGTATGCAAATGTGAAGTTATAACAATTAATGAAACTAAAGCATATCTTAGGAGCACCGGTACTTGCTTTAAGGACATATATTGTAATCACCTAATATCATTTAAACAAGACACTGAGAAAAAAATAACACTACAAGTAACGAAAACAACAACAATGTAGTTTTTTTTTAAATTACATTTTCACCCCAAACAAGGCAAATTGCCACTTTGGTGTAGGGGGCTACTATCAGGGGCAACAACTACTGGGGTACTATGTAGGGATTTGGGAAGCAAGATGTCGGTTCACGTTACACTTGAACTTCTGCACGTCAGTACTGTTGGGGAAGCAGGGACCTGGAATGGAATTCCAGAGTCTAGCGGTTCTGGGGAAGAAACTATTGGAGTAAAAAGATCTTTTACATCTAGGGATCTCTACAGTGTGGGGGTAGGATTTAGCAGCCTGTCGGGTTTGTCGAGGGTGCTCACGTCGTGGGGGCACAAGTGATTGCAATTCGTCAGAGCATTCACCACTAAAATACTTGTAAAAAAGGCAGAGGGATGCAACGTTTCGTCGATGGGACAGAGGCTGAAGCTTAGATACCAGTTAAGAGCCTATTAGGTTTGCGACTCTCTTGTCAAGGAGCGAGAGACTAGTAGTAGATGCACCAGCCCAAATGTGACAGCAATACTCCATACATGGGCGAATGGTGGCCTTATAGAGGTACAGAATACTTTCGGGTGTTAGTAGTTGTCTAGCACGGTAGAGAGAGTCCGCCTTTTTTTGCAGCGGCCCTGGTAATGCCTTCAATGTAATTGTTCCAACTCATGTTTCCTGTGAACGCTGTACTCTCAGATAAAGAGTCGTTGGCCATTGCTATAGGTGGCAGAGAGGGTTTCTTGTAATTATTGAATGAAACTAGTTTAGTCTTGGCAGCATTGAACGCGACCAACCACTTTTGTCTCCATTCCACCACAGATTGGAGGTCTTCCTCTAGTGTTTCTGCCATTTCTTTAGAAATGTGTTCATTGGTCTTCCTGTCGTGCCTGCCATAGAGTGTAGTGTCATCAGCATATATATCCATCTCAGAGGCAATTTTGTCGGGGAGGTCATTTATGAATATCAGGAACAATAGAGGTCCAAGGATAGAACCCTGAGGCACTCCCGCATTTATATCATATTGTTTAGATGTACAACCGTTGAGGACAACCTGGATTTTTCTCTTATCTAAGAAGGATTTAATTATGTTAAGTATTCTACCAGTGATACCGTATGATTTAATTTTCCTGAGGAGACCCTCATGCCATACCCTGTCAAAAGCCTTAGATATATCTAGAGCTACTGCTCTGCCCTCCCCCGCTTTGTTCAGTGAATGGTATATACGTTCAGAGATGTCTGCTGTGGAACAGGCTTGTCTAAATCCATATTGTTGGTCAGTCAGAAGTTTAGCATCTGTAAGGTGCTGGACTAAAGCATGGTTAATTAAGGTCTCAAATATTTTGGCAAAAAGTGGGAGGAGGCTAATGGGGCGATAATTTGATGGGTCAGTCCTTTCGCCAGAATTCTTGAATACTGGTACAACAGAAGCAGTTTTCCAACAGCCCGGAAAGCAAGCTTCATTAAGGCATTTGTTGTAGAGTTTGGAGAGAACTGAAGCTACTTCTGAGCACTTATTTAATAGTACAGTTGGGATGAGATCGGGTCCACATGCTTTTAACGTGTCAACGTTTTTTATGATGGTATGTACCTGAGCAGGGGTGATTTTCAGATCGTCTAGCGTGGCGTTTGTCCGCATAGGAAAGTCAGGTAGGGGTGGTTGGAAGGGTCCAGTGTGGAGTTTGGGGCAAACCGACTGGCAAGCATGTTAGCCTTGTCGGTTGCTGAGGAGACAACCTCGTGTTTGTTGGGTATTGGGGGAATTGTTGATTGCCCATTATTTACTACACTGTTGTAGATTTTCCAGAAGTCTCGAGTTCCTAGTTTTTGTGCTTCGATGCGCTTTTTAGTGGTTTCCGTAAATTCTCTCTTAGCTGTCGCTATTTCTTTCTTAACGTTATTTCTAGCTTCAGTCTGTTTGAACTGAACTTATGTGTGTTAAATCTACGGTATGCATGCTGCTTTTGAGCAATGGCAGTTGCGCAAGTCGACGTAAACCATTGGAGAGAGTGGGGCTTACTATGAAATTTCCGCATGGGAACATGCGCTTCGATTGCAGTTTTGAACCAGTCAGTGGTCTCGTTTGCACACTGTTCAGCAGGGAGAGAAAAAATATTTCTCCATGGGGCATCTCTGATTAGTTCCCTGATGGCTTCCCAGTCAGTCTTTTTATAATATCTCGTTGTTTTGAGCACTGGCTCTTCAGTTTGGGCTCTAGAGTTTAGGGCGATTTCAACCATTATCACTGCATGATCAGCGTTCCCGAGTGGGCTGTGGGCCTTCGTTATGCAGTCATCGGGAACTGTGGTCAAAAACAGATCTAGAAGTGATGCGTGTTGTTCTTCCTGGTCAGGGAAACGGGTTGGAAACGTAACAATTTGTGATAGGGAGTTAGATATAGTGAAGCTATGAGCTGTGCTGCCCGCTGCGTCTGTGTAAGTAGAGAATCCAAGCCAGTTTTTGTGGTGGACATTAAAGTCACCAAATATATGTATTTGTGCGCTAGTGTCGAGGGACAGTGCCGTGTCTATGCTGTCAGAGTAGCTAATATTGTGTTGCATGTTTAGTCTAAAGCAAATAAAGGCTTGATCATCTGTTTCTAGGTTTGTTTCTCTAGTCAGGGGGAGGGTATTACGAATGTAAACTCGTGCATGTGTCTGTCAGAGTCCTTACGGCAGAGTGGGAGATATCCAGGCATATCAAAGTGGTTAGAGGGGATGGAGGAGTGTAGGTTAGTCTCACTTAGTGCTAAGATATCCGGGGTATTTCTTAAGAGAAATGCTTCAACATCAGCTAAATTAGTTCTAAGCCCACGGATATTTGTGAATGCAAGCCTCAAGGGAGGAGGCAAGTGGAATTTGTTTGACCCTAAGCCTGGTTTAAGCTAATTTTTAGATTGTACTGATGTCATATTTTTAAAGAGTTTCGGTTTAGGTAAGGGGGGGCTAAACAAGAGGTTATGCAGAGCATCAGACATGCATCACTAGTAGACCATCAGCTGACCTCTCTCCAATTAGGATTGTGGCCTAAGGAAAGCCCACCGGGGATGAGTGCAGGGTCCCTTTCCATGCACGTCATGGCACTACAAACAACCCTATATTATTCAACTGTTGATGGAGCAGCCGCTCTAAGCGCTACCAAAGAGTTAGGGCTCCTGTACTACCAGTCGGGAACAGCAACCCGGAACTGTCAATCCGGTACCCTCAACCCATTAGAAGAAGATCAACCCAATCTAATTGCTCAGGCATATATCGTACTCAAGCACTTCCAAATGTCCAGTTTTAGGGGTGGGGTGTGCTGGGAATGGGGAAAAGCGGCGTTCGTTGCCCTAGCCAAGAAACAAGATCTCCCGCTGGGTGTTTCTGTCGAATCACTGAGATAGTGTCTCTGCGCTTGACTAATAGGCAAAGAAGGAGTATGGAAGCCGGGCGATAGACAGAGCCTATCTACTCCTTAAGCAGTTTAGGTTTGCAAACCAGTGAATTTGTTTGAGTCACCAGCTCTAGGAAGGTTGTCATCCAAGACTGAAGAGGCCTCCATCCCCTTTGGTTTAGTTTCAGAGTTTTCCTTCTCCTAGACGAATGATCTGGGAAGACCTACTTGGTCCGTCAGCACTGAGAGGGTTTTCTCCGCGCCTAGATTCTAATCCAGGTATTTCTGCGACCCCGCGTGGTTAGTTAGTGTTACTGGGTTAGTTTGTGGAGGTTATATCTCTGCTGATTAGATACACTCCTTAAAGTGATTTAGGGACATTGCTATTTAATTGTTACTGGATAAAGGGGGTGAGTGGAGCTCATGCAGTGTAAGCGTCTATGATTGTAAGAAGGCTTGTTAGGGAGGATATAATGTGGTTTGAGTCTTACCCTTTTTATTTATTTTATTTATGTTAGCTTAGGTCTAGGATAATGGTACAGTATGAGTTGGTATTAAGAATTGAGCTACGAGTTGTGCCCAAACTATTTTAGATGATAGGAGGGTTAAGATGTAAGTGCAATATAGTATGGATAAAACAGCAAGTTTTGAGTCATGCGTAATTAGGTGAATAGATATATGGGCAGGTTTTCAGTAGGTGCGAATAGAGTTGAAGTTGTAGGTATTTTCAAGTAAGAGTCATGGGACATTTTGCATAACAAGGAGTGTCGGATGAAAACAATAATAGAAACCATCACAATAATGAAGATTGCAACAGAACCAATAGCAATAACGAAAATAACAAGATAAATCTAAGAAAAACTCAACCAAACTAGCAGTACAGGTTAAGGAATTAAAGGAAAATAAAATTGAATATAAATTAAGATGGCCCATAGTAGGTAGAGCGAAAAAATATAAACCAAGCAAAGTAAAAAGATTCAACCTTTGCATACTAGAAGCATACAATATAATAATATCAGAAGAACAAATATTGAATAGACAACAAGATGTAATTCATGGATGTCTGCACATAAATCGATACTTAATTTCACGTATACGACCAGACTAAAAACAACAACATAAACAGAAATGTAGAGCGAGTAACATAAAAAATGAAGAACATAGATCAATCGAACAACACAATGGAACGTAAGAGTATAATAAAAAAAAACTGGATAAATGTTATTAAAATAAATAAAATGAAAAAGAAAGAAACAATTAAATGAGAAAATGACCAAAAACGCAAAGTATAATATAGGTAACGAAAAGGATGTAAGGGAAGTAACTCTAGTATTAAAATATATTCCATGAGAGTGACCTCCCTTTGAAACAAAGGTCTTAACTAATAAATAATAATTCGGAACCAAACAAAATGAATATTCGAATAAATATGCATAAATATAGTAATAAAATTATAAAATATAGGAAAGAATAAATAATAGTTTTAAAAAATGTGAAATTAAGACTAAAACAAAAATTTAAAAATACGAAAATAAGGTTTTTAAAATCTTATTTTCGTATTTTTAAGAATTTTGGTTTGCACGGTACCCAAGATGGCCGACCACAAACGACATTAGGATGGAATTTCTTTTCTCCAAACAAAGGCACCAGGTTTATCATGTACAAAATTAAATTTTTGTGATAAACATCGTGTAAAAATCATGTCTGACGAGTTGGTGAAAAAGAAAAATTTTATGAAAACATAAAACCATAAAATAGTCATCCCATTAACGAAGCGGTTGTAATGAAGAGATCCAAGCTGAAATAAATAAGAGTTATATAAAAAAAATACAAGTCTTTGAATTTCAACAAAGTTTTGTACTATATATGCTCTGCATCTATAAAATAGATACATTGAGCTTTACTCGAAATTAACGGTGATTCAGTTTTTATCATAACAGTCTCAACCCGGTAAATGGAAACAGTACACATTGAAATTAACAATATTTCAAAAATAAAAATTTAATTCATTACCCACACAGCAGCAGACGTATAGCACAATGATGAGAAGCCTGGACTGTCATTTGGGCGTCGGGTTTCGATCCTTGCTTGAGGTAGTTGCCTGTCTAGCACCGATTAGCTGTGAAACAGCGAACCAGTACTGTATGTGGATGACTATAATGCTCTCTATCTTGGATTGAGCATATTGGGAAGTGATATACAAACTGCCATTAGCGTATTAAGTGATGCTCTTTGTGTAAACAAATCGAGCGGAGTCATTTGGAAGATGTCAAAACATCGTTAATTCATTACCTAAACAGCAGCAGCCGTATAAGCCCAATAGTGATCAGCCTTGACTGTCATTTGGGCGATCTTGTTTCGATCCTGGTTTGAGGCAGTTGCCTGTCTAGCCGCACTGATGAGCTGCGAAACAGTAGTGTATATGGGCGACTATATATATATATATATATATATATATATATATATATATATATATATATATATATATATACTAGTAGTTCAACTCAGCTTTGCTCGGGCCCTATGTACTGTTCATAACTTGCCCTTTCAACTTTGACCTTTTGGCAGTCAAATTTTCGCCCCAAAACTAAATAAAATGCTTGTCTGAATAACCGTTATGTAAAATTTCGAATGTTTAAACCCAAAATTGGCTGAGTAGTTTGCTAAAGACCGCAAAGGACAAAGATTTTGAACTTTGACCCTTTCGCAGCTCAAATTTTCGACCCAAACCGATTAAAAAGCAAGCCCTGTCTCTGAATACCCTTTATGTAAAATTTCGAATCTTTAAACCAGTAATTGGCTGAGTAATTTAGTAGAGACCGCAGAGGTCTAATTTTTTAAAATTCTAACCACAATTTTGATCCCTTAGCAATTATTTTTTGGGGCTCAAATCAAATTAAAAAGTTTGACTCATGTCCACGTAACCCGCATTTAAAAGTTTAAGTGTTTAGATCAAAAATTGGCGGAGGAGTTTGGTAGATTTTTCAAGTGGCAAATCGTTTAATTTTGACCCCTTAACAGCCAAATTTATGGCCGAAAACCGATTAAGAAGATTTTCCTAAATCTCAATACCCCTTATGTCAAATCTCGAGTCTGTAGACTGAAAATTGACAGAGTAATTTGGTAGGGAAATGTACATACACAAGCGGCCCACCCTTTGGGTTGAGCACTTTGTAAATATATTTTCACCCGACGCGTATTAAGCGAAGCCCACCATTCGTTTGTAAAGAAACTGATAGTTTGCCCCACTATAGACATATAAACCTTTTCCCAGCCGTGGATCGAACCTACAACCGTCGTGTTGACATCGGACTATGAATCAGTGACACGAAATATTTCTTCTCAAATGTATATGAAATAAATATTTGCCCGTCGCACAGTGCTCAAACTATCAGTTTGTTTACAAACAAATGGTGGGATTTGCTTAATCGCTTAAAATACGCGTCGGGTGAAAATATATTTAAATAGTATGTAGATCAGTTATGCTGTGATTATGTGTGATAAAAACGTTGTTTGTTGATAGCAGTCTGTCACAAGGCTGATCAGGCCATTTCTTCATTTGCTAAAGTTCTGTTCGATCTGCTCTGTCAATTGCTATAAACTAACTCTAAATATATTGACTGAAATATCCATATCTTTTCTCTTACTCATCGATTCCGAGCTGACTACCAATGCTACTTCCGAGTAATTATCCAACTGCTTCTGAGAGCCTTTGTGAATCATATCTAACCTATCATGACGTTTTTTTATTTCCGGTAACCTTATCCGTTATATATATATATATATATATATATATATATATATATATATATATATATATATATAAATCACTTCCTAACACTCCCTATAGATGGGAAGACATCCATATTATAACACCATTACAAACTTAGCCCAAAATCATGTACTTTTACAATAAGACAATGTTTCTAAGAGAAATAATGTAAATATATAAACTGGTTATTTGTTTATATTCGAAACGTACCTGTTTTCTATGATTTTGATGATTTTAATATAGTTTTTGTTATATTTGCTTTCAAATATTCCGCAGCGATAGGTGGCTCGAGTGTTCCAGCGTTCATTCAAACATAACACCGTTCTATTTATTCCAATAATTTTTCTTACTGTTTTCCAATTTTCAATTTGCAACCAAATTGATGCCATTATAACATCCATTATAAGCGAGCACCAGAGAGAAATATGATTGGTCGAACAGTTAATGCAAAATTGTATACAGTTTTACATCAACATGACATGCAGCGAGTTTTCAAACATTTCAAACGGCTTATAAAATAAAGCAGAAAATGGTTTCTTTCTGAAAATGGTTACACACACGCATAGACAAATTTATATATATATATATATATATATATATATATATATATATATATATATATATATATATATACTAAAATAATTAAATACCTACAGACACTAGTGTTTCATCCTTTCGGGAATCTTCAGTGCAGGGTGTCACGATTAACACCAGTCGATAGATTCGAACCCGGCAACACAAGCCATCTCTGGTTTGATTAGCAAAGACGGTATTCACAACCATTAACCGCGTGTAATGAAGCTGAATTTAAGCATTTTATTTTAAAATGTTTTTTTTTTTATTTCAGTCACAGTGATTTAATCATTATACGATGATCTATATACACAACACACTAACACACACACACACACACACATATATATATATATATATATATATATATATATATATATATATATATATATATATATATATATATATTAGTGATGAGACGATTCCAATATTTTTCACGATTCCGATACAATTACCGATTCCGACTCCGATTCTTTATAAATCTCTAAATATATAGCCACATTAGCGCTATTTTGCCCGATTTCGTAAAAACAAAGGTTAAATATGAATATAGTTTCCTAAATGTAAAAAAAAAAATACTTGTGGTGGATAATCTATCGATTTTAGCTTACTGGTATTTTAAAATCAATATATATTTATAATTATATTATTATTACCAGCAATGGAAGATTTTTCCTTAAACAAAATCAAATAAAGGCAATCAAAAGAATCGTTTTGGCATCGGAAAATAGGCACCAAAGTGCTGGAGCGATAAATTGGAATTGGAACCGAGAATCAAAAATATCGAAACTTTTGAAGTATCGGAATCGGTCTCTGAATCAGTATTGGAATCGGAAAGACCAGTGCCTATTTTCCGATGCCAAAAAACGAATTTTTTAATTGATTGTTTTATTTTTATCAGAACTTAATTTTCTCCGGCTCGGTCTAATGATGAAATGAATAAATTGATTTTAAAGTATCAGTAAAACTAAAATTTATAGATTAATCGCACAAGTGTGTTTTTTATGTTTGCATAAAATATGCGCACATACAGGGTGGCCCGAAAAAAAACAAAAGCTAAATGGAGGGCATCTAGAACATATGCTGTAGAACGGAGAAAAAAAGGCCAAAGACCATAGGGTTTTGATGTGATGTTTTGAATATAATAGATTAGTTATGACCAAAGTTTAATTTCATTCGGACAAAACACTAAAAAATGGGGCCTAATTATAGTTGGGGCCCGATTTTTGAGGGGTCACCCTGTATTATATGGGGTTTTACAGTAATCCAACCCCCAACCAACAAAAAACGATTCTATATATAGACATTTTAAAAGAATCGGAATCAAAATCTGCAAATTATCGGAATCGGGAATTTAGTATTAGAAAATGTTGGAATCGACCTACCACCAACGCTGATGAGAGATAGGATCTCAAAACATGCATGTCCGTAGATAATCGTTTTATAAGTAAAATAAAAATTATATATATATATATATATATATATATATATATATGTATAACTAGGGGAAGTCCGGCTTTGCTCGGACGTAAAATACGCTTAAATATAATTTTTGTAATTTGTCCTAATTCCGTATATATTATTATAGTCGTGATTTCAAAAGTAAAAAAACAAAATATTTAGGTCCCATCAGCTAGAATCCAAACCGAAGCATTCAAAGCTGGTGACGTTACCACTGTACCAACGTGACACATATAAAGAGATTAAAAATTAAAAATTAAAAATAAACTAACGTTTTCTCAATTTGGACCCATCTTTGACCCCTAAAAAAACAATTTTAACCGGCTCAACCCCCATAAAAGACTGACCCATAAAAAATCCAATTATTTGAGTTTTTAGTTTCGGATGAGACAGAGTTTGAAAATATGGAGACTGAAAAACAGACAGGTCTACACACTGAGCGACAGACATATAGCCATTTATATATTAGATTATTTTATCACTGCAAATCTTAATGTTTTTAGATTGGTGCTTAATAACAAGTAGGGGTGTATTATTGTATAATTTTCTTTATACAAACATTATTGGCTACATATGTTCTTACTTGTTTCAGCTGTGGTTTCTTTGGAAATCCAGCATCATCATGTCACTTGTCTCAATTGGGTTAAAATGCAAATGAATGGATTGTTTTGTTTTTACATAATTATCTGTTTATTAAGGAAGGAAATCTGGGGAGGGGGCAGAAGCGGAAAGATCCTATTTTGTCGAAGTATTCAATAAATTTTTATTATCCTACTATCATAATAGTAAAATATTTATACAGATTTTTTACTTAATGTTGTGGTGGCACCCACTCATTTACATATGTGGATAATATTACACATAAATAGCAAGACTCGGTTAGTCTGAGTGTGTGTTAACCAGAAGCCACCGAAGGCCGAGCCGAGAGCAGATATGTTCTTCAGCCAAGACTCTCTTACTTGACAACCATTATGTGAATATACTGTAAATATACTTTTTCTAATACACTTCTTATTAATCTACCTTTTTTTGTTGAGTCTTCATTTGTATTGCCTTATGTGTTATTTGGTTCAACCTGCAAACATAACAGTTGGCAACGAAGATGAACGCCAAACATAACACTTAATAATACATTCTTTAAAGCTGGGGATAAATGTATTAAAATTTAATACTTTAACAACCATTCATATTGCCTGTAAATGTACATCTGCTAAACATATGTATACACTGAATTTATTTTTATATTTATTTTTTATTTCCTTATCATTATATATATATTACATACAGTATATAATGATAAATAAATAAAATAAATATGAAAAATATAAAGTACTTCGGAGCTTATCTCACCTAATATCAGGGGACTTTCTTTAAATGTACTGGGCCCAAGATGATGCATCGCTTGGCGGACTTGTTGCAGACTGCTTGGCATGATTGTTTTTCACAGGATTAGCGGGATGCATTGATGATGGTGCTATACAAGGGAAAGGGCGCCAAAGATGAATGTGGAAACTATCGGGACATCTCATTGCTGTCAGTAATCTATAAGGTACTCTGTAGGGTCATGCTTGACAGAATGCCCGAGCACATTGCTGACGATGTTTTCTTCTGAGTTGCAGTGTGGTTTGAGAAGTGGTCGAGGTACAGGAAATATGATTTTTACAGCCAGGCAACTACAGGAGAAATATATAGAACAGCGAAAGGGTCTGTATCAAGTGTTCATCAATTTAACCAAGGCTTTTGACACAGTCAATATGGATGCTTTTTGGGAGATTCGGGAAAAGCTTGGCTATCCTGACAAGTTTGTAACCATCTTAAAGCTCTTCCATGATGATATGAAAGCTGTGATTCACGTTGGGGGAAAACTGGCCGATCGTATTTCAGTAGAAAATGGTGTTAAGCAGAGAGACATTTCAGCACTCACACTCTTTGCTTTGTATTTCACCATGGTCTTTCGGATGGCATTCAGGGGTTGCTCTGATAGTGTCTATATTCGCTACCGAACTACTGGGGGTGTTCAACATTAGGTGCTTCAATCAAGTACAAAAGTGATCAACATGATTCGTGACTTGCTCTATGGAAATGACTGTGATCTGGTGTCTCGTACGGGGTCTGTGAACGCATTTGCGGTTGTCTGCAGTGCGTTGGGGCTGACTATCGGTCTGAAAAAGACTCATAATGTATCAGCCTGTTCCAGGCATGCTATACTATGAACCATCAATTAATGCCTAATTAAGCTCGAAGATAGCGGTTGTCACTAAGTTTGAATGCCTGTGTAGCACGCTAAGCATGACCAGTGCCATGGATGACGAGGTATCGTTACGGATCGGCAATGCAAGCGATGCTTTTGGAAAGTTGAACAAGTGTTTGTGTAGCTGTGGTGGAATCTCGCTACCAGCAAAGATCAAGGTCTCTTCTCTATGCCTGTAAGACTTGGACAACATACAGGAAGCATTTGAGACGTCTCGAGCGGTTTCACCAGATGTGCTTACGGCGAATCCTAAGTGTGTGCTGGAAAATGTATGTCAGTGATGTTGAGATTCTTGGACGGGCCCAATGCCTAAGCATTGAAGCTCTTATCAAACATAGACTGAGATGGAGTGGCCATGTGGTAAGGATGTCAGACAGTCGACTTCCCAAACAACTCCTTTATAGCGAGCTTGCCGAGGGAAGGCGTCTGGCTCCAAAGCTTAAAATGAGGTTCAAGAATTATTTAAGGTCCATCTTGAAAAAATGTGAGATGGATGAGAAAACCTGGGAGAGTCTTGCTTTGGATCATGGAGAGTGGAGAATGGCCCTGCGGGGAGGTGAGGGCAAGTTTCAGGCTGATCGAACCCAGTATGAACGACTGAAGCGTGATATTCGGAAAGGGAATGTGCAAGAAGTTGATGAGCTGGGGCGCCAACTTGGTCTGGAGTATAAGACGTTCGGAAGACTATGTCTGAGCAGGGCTGGGCTGATAAGCCACCAGACTGCTCATCAGCGCAATGGGCCACAAAACAGTCTTGTGTTACAAAATCTAACGTGTCAACTACAGGCAGACGTGCAAAACAGCAGGCGGTTGGAAACAGCATATGAATGCTCATAGAAGTGACCATCAAGCACGTGTTGCTAGTGATGCTCGTGTCTGCACCATGTGTGCCAAAGAATGCCAGAGTTTGGCCGGGCTTAAAAGCTACTTTCGTTCCCTCACCACTGATCTATCTTCATGTTTCAACTTTCTAACGCTATATCAAGTAATGGAAATATTCAAGAACGAATTTGTTGCCATTATCTCACCTAATACACAGTTAAATAGGAAACCCTTTCCGAAATTCCACAACCAATACATCTCTCCAGAAAATTTTATACGTCAGTATATTATTATCTCCACTCCTAATGCCAACAATCAAATCGTTACTTTTACCTTTCCGAAAACTTACACCTATATAGAAGCTTCGTCTTTCCCAGTCAAAGTACCGTGTAGAACGATAAATTTATCGCCCTAAAGAAAACAATACTACAGCTTTATTTTAAAACTTTTATTGAAAATAATCAATTAAGTAACTTGATTATGTAGTAGAGCTGAGATATATTCAATGTAACCGCTTTCAGTCTCAATAACCGCCTCGATACGAGTCCGGAGCTGAGAGCATGCCTTTTCCACAAGCGCGGACGGGAGCTTTTCGACGTATGACTAAACGAAGTAGTCGGGCAAGGAGGAGGAGCTAATGAGAGAAGGTGATAAAGTCATAGTGCTCTTATGAAGCCAAGCCTGCGTCTCTTTGGACTTATAAGCCGGTTCTGAGTCCTGCTGCCATACTCAGGGTCTGCCAATAGCTATCTGATTGCACCATTGATGTTGACCCTAACCCTAACTCTAACCCTAACCCTAACCCTCACCCTAACTCTAACCCTAACCCTAACCCTAATTCTAACCCTAACCCTAACACTTACCCTAACTCTTACCCTAACTCTAACTCTAACCCTAGCCGGAAATTTCGTTGAGCTGTGTCTTCAAGCGTTGAACCGTCTGAATCTACATTTTGAGGGTGCTGGAAATAGTTTTATTGTCATAATCTGGATCGGTAGCTAATATATGCTATACAGCGGTGCATCTCCGATCTCGCTCGTTGAATATTGTGTCACTTTCAGACATGGTAGAAGGCTCCTATCGCTCTTGGGATTTGTACACAACTGGCCAACTAGTAGATGGTCTGCAATAAAAAAGAAAACTGGTTTTCATCAAACGAAAATGGAATCTTGACGTCTTTTCTAAGGCGACAATTTTATCGTTTCACCCTGTAAGCAGTTCCTCTCACTAATATTCATTAAAAAAGGGCAATAATAGCAAAGACAATGGAATTTCTTTGACTACACTAATTAAGAACTCTAATTTCAACAATATACTTTTATCTTTAAGATGGTATATTTTGAAAATATCTTAATCATATACTCTCGGTTCAAAATTGCATTTAATTTTTTTTTTTTGTCTAAAGATAAAAACGTTATAAATTTCATAAACAAAGCTATCTACCATTGTAAACATAAGAGAAAGTTTAATACACCTAATTCTTGTTCTCAGCAGATACGCTATGTCAAGCTTCTTTTTTCTTAATATGAGATGTATTTAATAAGTTTCAGACTTTTTGTACAAGCATTCATAATTATCTCATACTTGAAAATTCAGTATATTATTGCTATGCACCTGATGAGATGACTAATTTTTATTATTTCAACTTACTTCGAATGAACAGCTACAGCAGGAATTGTAATACACCCTACTAAAGCCTGATTTTAACAGCTAGTGAATTTTAAAAAGGAAATCTAAACGTGAGGACACTTTAGCAGAACGATATAAAATTAAAATTTGGAATAAATGTCACGGAAACGTATGGGATGCTTCAGACTCCTTTTGGACCATCTTACATGAATCGAGCATCGGTTTTGTCAGTGGCATAAGAGCTTCAAGGAAGGCAGAGAGTATGTGATGGTGAGTGAGATGTGTGGGAGGAGTAAGGAAATCAGAACACTAGTTTATTGACCAAATAAAGAATTTCATGGATAAAGGATATCATGTATCTATAGAGACCATAAGTGCACAGTTTGATGTCAGTGTGGGAACTGTATACACAATTATTCGCGAGGAACTGAAGATGTGAAAGATTTCATCGAATTTTGTCCTAAGGTTGCTCAAATAAGATCAAAAATAAAGACGTTGTTATGACAGCAGGGAGATGATTGAGCTGATCAATCCAGATCCTGCTGTTCTTGATGCGCTGATGACCTGCAATGAAAACTTGATCTACTGCTATAACTCGGACATCAAGAGACAGAGTCCTATAGGAAGTATGCTAGCTCTCTCAGACCCAAGAAGACCAGACAGAGTTAATCCACCCAGAAAATTATGATGATTCCTTTTTTTTTTTTTTTTTTTTTTTTTTTGACAGCACAGACATGATCTATATGAACTGATTTTCAACTGGACAGACAATCAACAAAAATTACTATGTTGAATTTTTAACGGAGTTCAGGAAGAGATTCCGTCAGCCGAGGTCAGCAGTCTTCAAATCGGGTCAGTGGCATTTCCACCAGGACAATGCACCAGTTCAAAACTCCATGTGTCACAAACTGTTTGGCCAAGATGAGCATCAAGACAGTTCGTCACTCTCCCTATAATCCAGACCTTGCTCCTTATGACTTTCGATTATTCCCTAATATCAAGAGAAAACCTTAGAGGCTGTCGGTATGAAACAATTGAAAAGATGACATTGACACGCTCACACAATAGAGAACTTCCATGAGGGTCTTCCAGAAGTTGTTGGAACGGCATAAGTGCATTGCAGCCAGAGGAGATTACTTCGAAGGAGACTAAAATTACATGTGTGTACTATCAATAAAAGTTTCCATACGAAAAGTCTGGAAACTTATATAAGGTGTGTGTGTGTGTGCGCGCGCGCGTGTGTGCACGCGCGTGTGTGTGTATATGTGTGTGTTGAGTTTACTCTAGAAATGATTAATATATAATTATGATCTTTGGAACACGTGCTACGCATAAGGGTCAATGATATTAGCTATATTATAGTTTTATGCCTTTGCACAATTTCAAATGCCTTACATTTTGATGAGATTGTAAACAATTATTAAATTTTCAGTTTTTAATTATTTTAAAAGTTGAAAATGAAAACATTTCTAGTTTGCATGATATTTATTCTTAAAACTTGTTCATTTTTTTTTTTTTTAGAATCGGTTATAGATTTTAATTCTAATAAAAATGAGGTGTACGTAGTACCATGAAACAAGTGTTTATATGCATAAAAAATAAATAACATTTGTCGAAAAAAGTATTATAGTTCTAAACTCTTTTAACTAAAATTGATACATGTGCAGTAATTTGAAACCGATGTAACTAACCGTCCGCTCGGCTTTGCTCGGAACTTGGCGCTCGGGTTTGACTGCAACTCGACGTAAGACGCCGATCAGCCAATCAATGCGAGGCAAAGGAGCAGACAATGTTTGGGGAAAATATTGGAAGAAAAATACCAATCAATAAGTAAACAACACAGCCTCAAACGGCCATTCCTAATAAGTTTATACAAGATAAATATCTCCACCTTTGAACAACAGAGGTCGGAAGATGTCATTTCATAATCCCAAACAAAAAAAAATAATAATACTACAAAAACAAAAAAATATGAAAAGCACAAAAAAATATTAATTTTGTTCAATTTTGTTTGACAAAAACAATGGGTGAAAACATACAACTTTATTTCTTTTACTTTAAAAAACGTTATAAAAAAATTGTTCCAATAATAAAAGAGAAATTGTGACGGTCGTTGTTTCTTTTTTATATTCGTTATATTTGTTTTTCTGTTGATTTTATTATATTTAAATGATTTCTTTAGTGTTTTCCTTGAGTAACGTTGTTACGCTTTGATAATTGGCGATGCTCAGCGAAATCCGGCGGTTGACGTCACGTTCTTAGCAATGCTGAGCGATCAGTTAGTAACGTCCGGTTAAAATTCTGCACACGTACCGTAAAATTAAAGTTGATCCCCATTTATGATTTGGGAATAAGAGTGCAAATTGACTGCCTCTATTATTGACAAATTTTATGTCAGTTTAAATACTCTTATCGCGAGCATGAAAAGTCCGTTTAAATGGCTTGATAAGTAACTTAATTCATTTCCAGTTTAATGTTAATTCTTGATGGACGATTGGAAGAACGCCAGCCCGTAAAGTCAAGGTTGGTTTTGTTGATTGGGTTCGAGCCCCACGATCAGCAGTAATTATCCCTTTCTGCACTTATTATTGCGTAAGCAAGACATACTAGTGCCTGTAGGTATAAAATTATTAATATTTATTGAAAAACTATTATATATATATATATATATATATAGTCATCGACATACAGTTCTGTTTCGTTGTATCACAACTCATCAGTGCCGCTAGACTAGCATCTCTCCCAAGCCAAGGATTGAACCTAGAACCGTCGTGTCGATAGTCGGCAGTTCTCCCACTCGACCATAGAATCGACACCCGTAAATAACTCGTCGGAATGTCTATTTAAATAGACCCCCGCCACCATTTTTATAGTGCTCAAATCGCCTGTTCGTAAACAAACAAACAACGAGCTTCGCATTTTCAGCCAATTAAGTAGCGGGTGAGATTATTTACGACAGTGCTCTACTCAAAGAGGGGGGCTTAAAATATATTTGTAGTCATCGACATACAGTCCTGTTTCGTTGTATCACAACTCATCAGTGCCGCTAGACTAATATCTCTCCCAAACCAAGGATTGAACCTAGAACCGTCGTGTTGATATATATATATATATATATATATATATATATACTAGCAAAAGTACCAGTCGTTGACTGGGTTCAAAAGCAGCCTACAGAAAATGGACTCTGATTTATGAAAGTATGATAGGTTATGAAAAGGAAGGGTTGTAAATTTGGGGGTATCAAAACCAAAGCAAAATATGATGAAAGTAAAAATAAAATAGATAAACTCCATAATTTATTATACCATACCTGTTCACACTGAAACACTTATCACAATATTCTGATGATCTATATTAAAAAACCTTGTTAAACTTTGTGACATATTTCCATTCTATGGAGGTCAGGCGCGAACGAACACCCCATAATTTTATTATACTATATTTTTTCAAACTGAAACATAATTATCAAAGTATACTTATGCAGATAGATATGAAAAGTCTTTATTAAAGTCTGTGCCTATTTCCATTCTATGGAGGCCAGGCGCGAACGCAGACCCCACAATTGTATTATACCATCCCTATTTAAGTTAAAAATACTTATCAAAGTATTCTTATGTACATCTATATCAAAAACTCTTGTAAACGTTTTTTTTTTAATTTTTTATTTCCATACTTTGTGGACCAGGCGCGAACGCAGACCCTACAATTTTAATGAACCACCATTCTGCCAGATCAAATATACCCATTCCTGTGTCTCGATACATCTTCTATCATTATATGCAATCAGTTTTTTAAAATAGTCAACCATATAGGAGCCTATTCGTGACCAGACACACACATACACACACATTCAGCTTTATATTATAGATGTGCGTGTGTGTTTGTGATTGTGAATATATAAAATTAGGTATGAGAGATATAAGAGCGAATAAAGTAAAATAATATAAAATTGATTAGCGATAATTGCAAACGGATAGAAAATTAGCCATGAAAAAAAATGTCAAATGAAAAGCAGACAGATTTGAATAGAGTTGGTGGGGGCATGGCCACTTATGGGAAAAGATTGCTTAGTGATCATAGTGAATGAAACATAATAAAATTAAATTAAAAATAAGTATATATGCATACAGATATGCACGCATATATACATACGCGCACAGACATGCATATATATATATATAATAAATATAAATATATATATATATATAGTGAATGAATGAAAAAATGCCTATATTCCAAAGTTTATGCTGTTGACCATCTTATAATTTATTCCTTTAATTCAGTTGACATTTACAATTCTTGACAGTATCTGTTTCGTAGCGCAAAATTAATCACTTAATTATTATATCAATTAGTGAATCTATTTTGCCCTTAACTCATCAGAAGAAATATCAGTCAATCCGTCAAAAGGAAATTAAAATCCGACAATTGAAAGAGAAGCTGTAAATACTTTTATAATTTGTATCCATTACGCCATTTTGAATTTTAGAAATAAAATCACTAAACCCATCTAATCGTACTGACATGTTCTATTAATTTAGGAATATTCTGCCAAAATGTTCTATTTAATAATTAGTATATTTATTAATTCTTATTATCTATCTATATATATATATATATATATATATATATTCCTATAAATTCGTTTTTCTTTTGGGTGTATTGATATTCATATTAAAAACCGCCTTTTCTACTTATTTAAAAAGAAAATACAATTTTCATATATATGGGTTGTGGAATTGCATCCATCTGCAAAAGATCTAGCTAATTTGCATATTCTTTTAAACATTCATTTTAATTAATTTCCTATTAGTTTTTTTCGGTTTTCTTATGGGGTGATCATCTTTATTTAACTATTACGTGTAATTATATTCATGCAGATATTCTACATGATTTATACTTGCGTAATATTTGCGTAAAACGTTTACAGGAAACACAAAATTGTTTCCATATATGTTTATATATACGTATATATTTTTGTTGCACAGATTTTGCCTACCAAATTCCTCCTAGAGTGTTTGGTCTACGGACATAAAATTTCATATATAAGATGTTTGAATCCATGCAGAACTTTATATTTGGGTTTTAGCCTGGAAAAATCCGTGCAAAATTGTGAAATTAAAAAGAAAAATGAAATTTGCCAGGTGAAGGTCGAATGCCGCCATTACGAATGCATAATGTAGTTAATATTGGTTCATGTTTTAATTTTTAGCCTTGCAGTAAACATGTTTTCATAGCCCAGTCATTTATGGCAGAGGCAAAATAAATCGTGAGCTGAACGTTTTGGTTTCGATTCTCAATGGTGGCGCATGAGTCTTTTTTTTTTTTAATCATTATTATATATTGCATCCAATCTATCTATCTATCTATCTATCTACATCTATAAAAGTGTAAATGTCTGTCTGTCTTTTCTCTATGGTAATTAAGGAAGACTATTATACAGAAATACATTACTTTACATATTCACACTTTTTAATATATACATATGCACATAACCTTATGGACAGTATATAGGGCCCGAGCAAAGCCGGGCGGAACTGCTAGTATATCTATAAAAGTGAACGTGTCTGTCTGTCTGTCTGTGTGTCTGTGTGTCTGTGTACATTTCCCTACGCAATAACTCTGTCAATTTTTAGTCTATAGACTCGAAATTTGAAATACCGGGTACTGAGATTTGGGAAAATCGATGTGACGAGTGTCAGCCAGAAATTTGGCTGTTAAGGGGTCAAATTTTAACGATTTGACCTTTAAGAACTCTACCAAACTCCTCCGATAATTTTGGGTCTAGACACTTGAAATTTTAGATATAGGTTCCTTGAACCTGGATCTAACTTAATAAAGTTATTTGAGCCCGAAACTATAAATTTTAAGGGGTCATAATAGGGGTCAAATTAAAAAAAAATTTACTCTTTTTTTTTTTTGGCTCAGCATACACCTCCAAACACCCGGGCAACGCCGGGCTGAAATGCTAGTATATATATAAGGAGAGCACTTCGGAAGACGATCACATGAGAGAATGAGGAAATAAAAGTCGTTGTTATACGAAAAAGTGTCTTGTCTCTACCGCCCCAGTAGACATCTTACTGCCGAAGCAATTATATATCTGTATTAGAGCCAACTACGTCCTAGGATGGTATAATGTTGTCACATCTGGGCAGGAGCTGCTTGAATAACCCTATCCTGCTTTGACAGAGTTCAAAATAGACTTCGTAGCTTAATAAGGAATGCATTTTTCTCTTCCCTGCCATCTCTTTCCCACAGAAGAGATGTAGCAAGCCTGTCTCATTATTATTTTCATGGAAAGTGCGGTCCCCCCTTCGGCCCTTCCCCTTCGCCAAACTTTCACGAAAAACACTCGTCTAGTTGAAACCACTATCAATAATTTCCCCCACTTTTTATCTGTGTCTAAACCTAAACGTAGATTACATGAACAAAGTTTCTTTCTTATAACTGCACACCTGTGACACTCTTCCGTTAGCTTTCTTTCCAGCTGACTACAATATGGTCGCCTTCAAGTCCAACATAAACAAATGCTTGACGAGCCGTTCACCTTAAGTAATCCAATTTACCAAATTTCCACTACTAACGATTACTACGATATTGTCCCATTGACTACTGTATACTCATTAACCATTATCCTCGAGTGGCCTCCGGGCTTTCATAAGTGGTGACCATTTGTAAAAAAGGGGACTTTATGATGTGTTAGCATATTAAGGAGAACATAACAGAAAATGGATATAAAAAGGAGAATGGACAAAGTAGATAATAAAATTTACATACAGTGTGCGATGTTTTATATTCTGTTTTTATTATCAAAAGACTTCTTCAGAAATAAGTTACCTATGGATTATTTACATTTTTTTTTTACAAAAATGATTTTAAATATAAATAGAACAAGCAAATCTTTGTTTACGAATTTACGAGATTACATGGGAGAAGGAAATAGATGAAAAAAAAACACAAAAAGTCAGATTAATGTAATAAAAATAAGAATCTTATACGCTGACTCCTCTTGTGTCTATGTTATTTTTTGGTACTCTTGCATAATTTGACCCGGATTCTCGGGAATTCCCATCAAGCATGGATCGGACGAGACCGGCAATCATCGGTTTAAGCCAAACGTTGTAACAAACGCAGACTAATTTAAAAAAAAAAATTTTAACGAAAAATAATACAAATGCAAATAATCAAAAATAACAAAAGGGACTGAAAATTTTTTAATTTATTTTTATTTATTTATTTTTTTTGCAAAATATTTATCAACAAAAAGTTTCTCTCTCTCTCTCTCTCTCTCTCTCTCTCTCTCTCTCTCTCTCTCTCTCTCTCTCTCTCTCTTCAACAGTCGGATATACGACTGTAGTCCTCGGCAGAATATATTTGTTTATTATTGGAAGGAGGGTTTCGGCGTTGCGATTTGGTACGGTCACTAAAAAAAACTCCTTGTCAGTGATGTAGACAGAGTTAGACACCAGGGTCGTTTTTTAACGTGGAGAAAAGGTACAAAAATAAAAATTGTCTCAGTCGTGAAGGATTTCTCCTCCACCGAAAGAGAACAAGAAAATGAAGTGCAGCATCTGAAGAACAGATGCTACACTTTGATCTTGACCAAAAGGCCAAGCGCAAATATATTCGTCAGTGATGTAAATAAAAAAATAAAAAGTCTATTTATTGTTTCAACATTTGAACAACGCTTAGCTGAAACCGATGATTGCCGGTGTCACCCGATCCATGTTTGACGAGAATTCCCGAGAATCCAGGTCAAATTATGCAAGAGTGCATATTTTTTTATCATAATTTGATCATAACATTTTCGTTCCGTTCTGGAATGGTTATTATCAAAGTCAGATGTCAAAAACTCCATATAAGTATTGCTGTGGTGTGTCCACCTTACGGATAATAATAAACTCTTCCACTTAATAGAAAACCCGTATAACCACACTTTTTATGTGTTGTATTTACTTTTCTGTTCAATATATTTTGTTTTAATTAAATATCGAGTTGTAACACAAGAAAGGCAATAAAAAAGGGTAATAAAAAGGACAAGACAGTTGATCACACGCAACAACCGTCGCCAAGGATTCTCGTAACCGATCGTCCCCGTTCTCTCTGCGGTCTTCTTTTTATGTAGCCGACCGGCGAGATTTTGAAAACAAGCCGCGAGACTTTCCATTACTTTGCGAGACCGCACACTTATAACACCTATGGGCGCCGCTATCTTGATTCTTTCCAACCTCCCCCACCCGACAGCTCCACTCCACATGACGCACATACGCATGTATGCTTTTAACGGTAAACCAGAATTTTTTCCACATTTTCCTTTCAGGCCCTTACGGACCCACAACAATAACTAATCGAATTTTGTTTTCTAAATAAATAACGATTAATAATTTTAATAAATTGTCAAATCGGATAATTAACATCGTAGAACATTTCTTAAAGAGAAACTGTATGAATTCTGCGTTTGAATCTTTCTACTACCGTAACATGTTCAACAATAAATAACCTCGTTCTAGATGATAGCCGATACATCTAAAACAAATAAAATCTACAATAAATAACTTTTACCAAATAAAATTAAAAATAGCCTATCCTGCCTTGACAGAGTACAAAATAGACTTCGTGGCTTAGTGGGGATGCCCTTTTCTCTTCCCTGCAACCTCTCTCCCACAGAAGAGACGTTGCGAGCCTGTCTTTGCTTTATCGTTATTTCCATGGCAAGTGCTCGTCCGAGCTCCAATCTCTGGTCCCCCTCGCTAATCTTTCACGAAAAATACCCGTCTAGCTGAAACCACTGTCAATAATTTTCCCCACTCTTTATCTGTGCCTAAATGAAATCGTAGATTCCATGAACAAAGCTTCTTTCTTAGAAGTGCACGCCTGTGGAACTCTCTTCCGTTTACCTGTTTCCCACCTGACTACAACTTGGATGTCTTCAAGTCCAACATAAACAAATTCCTGATGAATCGCCCCCTTAAGTAAGACATATTATCAAATCTCCAATAATAACGATTACTACGATACTATCCCATTGATTACTGTACACGCAATAACCCTTATCCCCGAGTGGCTTCCGGGTCTTGATAAGTGGTGACCTCTATGTAAAAAAAATAATAAATAAAATTTAATTCCTACCGACCTGTATAATTTTAAAGTGTGGAAATTCACTGTAAGATATATTATCGCTGGATTTGTTAGCGTCACTTTCACTTAGCCAAACACAAGTAAATACAAACGTAATTCAATAATTCAAGGCTTAAAATATAATTTAAAACAAAACGCTTTAAAATATTCAATCATTTGGACCACAGTTATCATATCGCATATTATCTATACTACGTTTCGGTCGATGTAACATCCGATGAGGTGTTTATACATGTTTATGTGATGCTGGCACTTTTTTTCCTAAGTGGCCCTCGATCATCTCGTCTGCTGAGCTAAGACAACACACTTTTCATAGGTCCAGATGTCACAAGGAGATATTCGTTGAAAGTTTTAATTTTTATACAAGATGCCTTCAATAAGTTTCCAGACTTTTTGGCATTTAAATATTCGTAGACTCTTGAAATTTAGTATGTTATTTATTATGAGATGGCTGATCAATTTTTATTATTTCAGCTTCAAATGAACAGCTACAACAGGAATTGGAATGCACCCAACTAAAGCCTGATTTCAACAGATAGTGAATTTCAAAAATGCAATCTGAGTGTGAATACACTTTTGGAAAAAAGGATAAGTAATAAAATTCTGTTTTAGACTTGGAAAAACGCCACAGAAACGTATGGAATGCTTCAGATTGCTTTTGGACCATTTTGCATGAATCTAACATAAGTTGCGTAGTGGCATAAGAGATCCAAAGAAGACGGAGAGTCTGTACGTGATGAAGAGAGGTGTTGGATGAGCAAGAAAGTTAGAACATCGGAATTGATTGGCCAAATAAAGAATTTCATGGATAAGAACCGTTGTGTGTCTATAGAGATAAGTGCACAATTTCATGTCAGTGTGTGAACTGTAGACACAATTATTTGCGAGGAACTGAAGATGCCGAAGATTTTCTCAAATTCAACAGTCCACAACTCTACTATTGTCACAGACTGTTTGATCGAGATGGGCATCAAGACAGTTCTTTATCCTCCCTATAGTCCAGACCTTGCTCCTTGTGATTTTTGATTATTCCCTAAGCTCAAGGGAAACCTTGGAGGCTGTCGTTATGAGACAATTGGGGAGATGAAAGAGGCTGTTACGAGGGTCATTGACACGCTCACGCAAGAGGACTTTCATGGTGCCTTCCAGAAGTTATTCAGACGGTACAACAAATGCATTGCGACCGGAGGAGATTACTTTGAAAAAGGTTAAAGTTTCATATATATATATATATATATATATATGTATATATATATATATATATATATATGTATATATATATATATATATATATATATATATATATATATATATATATATATACTATCATTGAAAGTGCCTACTCGATAAAAGTCTGGAAACTTTTGGAAACATCCCTTATGGTTTTATTTGGAGAGAATTTACCCAGGAGAAAAAGGGACTGTTAGCGTAATTACTTTTTAAACTTAACTTTTAACTTACTGAAATAAGTGACGCAGATGGACAGATATCAAAGTACAGTTATCATATCGCATATTATCTATACTACGTTTCGACCACAGTTATCATATCGCATATTATCTATACTACGTTTCGGTCGATGTAACCTCCGATGAGGTGTTTATACATGTTTATGTGATGCTGGCACTAGATTGCATTATAAGTGTCCCGTTCGGACGGCTTCCCACGAAACGTCTGCTGTCTGGTCTATCCAAAATAAAAGAAGCCGACCTCTCACTTCTTGCTGTTGACGTCATGTCCAAACGAAATTTAATCTTTGTTTCAACCTCAATATACAACATCATTACTGTTGTTTGTAAACAATCATTTAGTTTTCAAGTGGAGTTAATTAAAAAGTTGTAAGATTTTAGATCTGCGCCCTAGAGCATTCTGGCTTGCAAAAAATGCCCGGGAAGCTTCTTTCGCCTTAGCAATAAACTAATCCACTCCTTCACAAAGTGACAAGTAAACTCTAGGAGGATGGATCTCCTAGAACTGCACAAGACCACAGACATACCTCAGTCTACAGGAAACAAGGCTTGACTTTGTTGGCTTTTGTGCTGAGAAACAAAACCCCGGCGTATGGATGAGCTCAACTGATATAAGTAGGTTGAGTAGTGGAACAACAATACTCCCTCAATTTCTTTTAGGCGGCACGGCTATACTGTTGCGTTTATAGAGTTAGGGAAACTTTTGTAAAAACAGGTCAATATTTTGCGGTGCTCGGCCTTAAGATGATATCGTAAACAGTTTTGTCACAGAGAATCAACTCTGAAAATAACCAATGATAAACTTGGTTCGTATCACCTTAAATGAAGGAGAAGATAAACTCTATCAATTAGATAATAGACACATGCTGGTCTCTTTCGTTGCCATAATGCAATCTCGTTCGCCTTGGCTGAGATTTCTATATGAACTCGCTATCCAATTTAAAACACTGTCGGAATCGATATAAACTTCATAACTGTATATCTATATATAAGGTTGGTGTAAAAATAATGTCGTCTTTTTACATGAGGCTTAACGTATATATATATATATATATATATATATATATATACGTATATATATATATATATATATACGACATACACACACATACGTATATATATATATATATATATATATATATATATATATATATATATATATATAGGTGAAATTTTTCTGTGTGTCTGTCCGTCTGTCTGTGTGCATTCCCCTCCCAAACTACCCTCGAGATTTTACCTAAGGGGTATTGAGATTTGGGAAAAAAATTTTAATCGGATTTCGGCCAAAAATTTAGATGTCTAGGGGTCAAACGATTTGATCTTTGAAAACTCTACTAAACTCCTCCGCCAATTTTGGGTCTGAAGGCATGACATTTTAGATGTAGGTTATTGGACATGGATTAAACGTTTTAACTTGATTTGAGCCCAAAACAGTAAATGTTAAGGGTTTAAAATTGGGGTCAAAGTTTTTAAAAAATTTACCCTCTGCGGTCTCTACCAAATTACTCATCCAATGTTTTATCTAAACATTTGAAATTTTACATAAAGTGTGTTCAGAAATAGCGCAAGCTTTTTAATCGGTTATGGAATTTGGCTAGCAATGGGTCAAAGTTCAAAAGATTTGACCTTAGCGGTCACTACAAAACTATTAAGTCAATTTTAGGTCTAAACATTTGAAATTTTACATAAAGGGTATTCAAACATGCATCAAGCTTTTTAATCAGTTTTTAGGCGAAAATTTGTCTGCCAAGAGGTCAAAGTTGAAAGAGTTAACCTTTGCAGACTCTAACAAACTCTTTCGCCAATTTTGGGTCTAAACACTTGAAATTTTAGATGTAGGTGCCTGGACATGAGTCAATCTTTTTAATATATGTATATGTATATATGAATCCCCCGAAACAGTATTTCATAGTAAACAACTGATGACCTCTTAAAAAATAAATTATTTCTGGTACTATAGTGTATTCGAGAGAGGAAGTTGATGCAGTGATTGCAGGTGGTTGAATGACTTACTGACTAAATGGTTTTCTAACGAATGATAAAAAATAATTTTTTATGGTTTTAAAGGTTAAAAAGTTTCAAGACTATATATATATATATATATATATATATATATATATATATACACACATACATACATGCATACATATGCACATAAAGTTATAAAAATACATAAGGCCCGAGCAAAGAAACAAAATACATGGAACGAAAATGTTCATTGCGACTTGGAAGGTAAGAACACTCCAAGATAAAAAAAAGAACCCTGAACGAAAAACCGCTACAATAGCATGTGTGTTAAGTCATCATAGAATTTCTGTTGCAGCTCTTTCTGAAACTAGGTTTGTTGATACAGAACAGCTAGAGGAAGTTGAAGGTGGATGCACTTTTTATTGCATTGGAAAACAACGTTCTGAGAAACGTGAATCTGGTGTTGGTTTTGCCGTCAAGAATGATATTGCCAAAAGTCAAATGACAGACTTATGTCCTTGCGCGTTGTCAAATGACAGACTTATGTCCTTACGCGTTGTAGTAGGAAAGGGCAAATATGCCACATTTTTAGTTGCTATGCACCTACACTTAATTCATCTGATGAGCTAAAAGTGATTTTACTCCTCTTTACGTGAACAGATCAACAAGGTCTGTATACAGGATAAGCTGTTTGTCTTGGGTGACTTCAATGCTCGTGTCGGTAACGATACACAATTAGGAGAAATGTCATTGGTTCACATGGAATTGGTAAATTCAACTCAAACGGTATTCTCTTATTGTCTCTTTGCAGTGAATTTAATTTTTTGCTCACTAATACAGTGTTTCAACTGCCTAATTGCAGGAAAGCCAGTTGGAAACATCCCTGGACTAATCATTAATGTCTCATTGACGATGCCACTGTACGTCGTTCCGATAGACAAGATATAAATCTTACACGCTCTTACAGCATCGGGAAATGTTGGTCAGACCATAAATTAGTCTGCTCCACAGTCAGGATTAAAATCAAGCGCCCTATTCGAAATCAAAGTAATTTTTCCATCAAGAGAATTGATGTAGGTAAGTTAAAGGTTAAAGAGAAACGCACTCGTTTCAAAACACTGCTGATGAAAAGCTGTCCACCATTGTATGTGGGAATGACATTGAGGCATCGTGGAGAGAGTTTAAAACTGCAGTGTATAACTTCGCCAAAGAGCAATTAGGATATGTTCGGAGGAAACCCCAAGATTCATTTGATGAAAATGATCAAACTATCCTCTCTCTCTGCTCAATAACATGCATCAAACCCATCAAGTATGGATTACTGACAAAAATTCTTCAATCAAACACAAGATTTTTAGAATGGCCGAAAAGGTTGGCACAATTTCGGTCCCAGAAAATGAAACAAAACTGGTGGGTGCTGAAAACTAATGCCTTACAAGATGCGGCGGATAGGTGTGGCTTTAAATCATTCTACTAAAACCTCAAAGAGGTGTTTGGTTCCATTTACAGGGGGAAATCTCTAATAGTTTCGTCAGATGGCATTCACCTCACTGATGAGAAAGGAATTACTAAGCGCTGGGTTGAACACTTTCAAATATTTTAAACAGAGAATCGACAGTGCATCGAGGGTTGATTGATGATATTCCCAGAGGCCAACTACGGTTTGCATTTTGGAGACTGAAGTGTTTTTTCGAGATAAGTGACTTCTATATTAATCCTACTTTTTATCTTTAGATTCAAATATTAATAACTACATTTTATTTCAGTATTTAATTTATGTATTTCTGGTTTATTAAATGCTAGCGTTTTTCTCGTCCATAAATGTTTCCCACCCCTCAATCCTGCTTTCATTTTATCTCGCAATTACTTATAACGTCACCAGCTGACTTTCGGACCCCCCTCCGCTTTTCTTTTATATCGCAAGTTTCTTAAAACGTAACTATCTAAAGTCCAGAATGAGATCACGCTTTTCTTTTAACGGTTAATTAAAAAAAAAAGTCTTTTGAACGCTGATATTATTAAAACTAAAATTCTTTTCTGCAGTTTGCATTTTGGAGACGGAAGTGTTTTTTCGAGATAAGTGACTTCTATATTAATCGTACTTTTTATTTTTAGATTCAAATATTAATAACTACATTTTATTTCAATTTTTAATTTATGTATTTCTGTTTTATCAAATGCTAGCGTTTTTCTCGTCCATAAATGTTTATTATTCTACCAAGTGGATTGCAAAAAATAGATTAGGTAATTGTATTCGTTTTTAGTTCACCATACTTTCCCTTAAACACGTTTGTTGGACTTTTATTAAGTATAATACTTAATAATTTTTTTAATGGAGAGTAGAAAACGCATTGTGGATGCGTTATCGGCAGCTCCCGTTACTCTCGCTTCTCCTTATTTGTCCCCTTGTCCTCATTTTTAATGAGTGATTTTCTGACAAAGGGAGACGAAAAAGCTGTTTCCTAGGTTGGCAGTATTTTGCGCGAACAGTTGGCAGAGATGGTGGAAATTTTCTGTTTCTATGTCTATCCTTGTAGCCATGTCACTAGTAAGGGTGCTAGAGGTAAACGTTTTATCTGAGCTGACGTTATCCGCCTGGTAGTCAGGAACCCGAACCTTGGATTAACCACTAAGGAGGCTGTCCTATCAGCAGGTGCAAAGTACTGGGGCTGCTGTATTGCGAATTGGTGAATGGATTCTGGAGCATGCAATAGCTTCTGGTGGGGCTTCTCAACTTCGGAGTTATCCATTCTCACAAGATGACCCGACCACCGCATTTGTATCCTGATCAAAAATGATCCAATACCAGTGATTTCATATCTCCTCAGTAATTCACTATTTGAAACACGCTTCTACCATCCAATATTGCAAATAGAGCGCAGACATCTCATATGGAAGGAATCAAGCTGGTGTATATGCTTGCGGTATAAGGCCCACGTTTCGGTAGCATACATCGTGGCTGTTCCAGATTCTGTGTCGCAACCTACCAAATGCCCCACTAACTTTACTAATTCTATTTTGGATGTCCTTTTCAAATTTAGCATCATCAGATATAACAGATCCGAGGTATGTAAAAGAACATACTGTTTGCAAAGCTTCACCATCAACATATACCACTGGTTGTGAAGAGGGTGTAGCGTTTGATTCTGGCTGGTGAATAATTTCAGTCTTTTTATGCTAATTGTAGGATCGAAGGCCTTACATGCACCAGAAAAGTTATAGAGGAAGTTTTGCATGTTATCAAGATTATGGGTGACAAGAGCACAGACATCAGCATAAAGGAGATCAAGAACAGTCTGCATAGAAGTCTTGGTTTTGGCCTTGAACCGTTGCTGGTTATATTATCCTCAACTTGATCGATACTCAACACCTCCACCTCCTGAGTTGTTCTTGAAAGCTGTCTCAAGCATCACTGGAAAGAAAGGAGCAAATAGGATAGGGGCAAGGACACATCCTTGCTTAGTTCCATTTGACAATTCAAATGGTTCACTTTGTCCACAGCTAGATCATACTGTCGCCAGGAATCCCCAGTGAAAGGAGACAATTACATTCAACATATTGTATGGAATACCGAACCTCCTCAAAACAGTCGACAGGGCATCCCTAGAGACGGTATCAAATGCCTTTGTGAAATCAACGAATGTAAAAAAAACAAGTCCTTATTCTACTCCCGTCGTTTTCTCCTGTAGTTGCCGAAGACTGAAGATCATGTCCACAGTACCTCTTCCTGGTCTAAATCCACACTGGGTTTCTAGGAACAGTTTTACAGATTGAACCATTGAGTCTGTTTAAGATTACACGAGTTAGAATCTTACCAGCAACAGATAAAAGAGAAATTCCTCTATGGTTATCACACTCAAATTTATTTCCTTTGTGCTTAAATAGGTGAAAAATTGATGTGTCATTGAAATATTGTGGCACGGTATCAAGTTTCCATATTAATGAAAACAGGGCACTTAGTTTCCTGATTAGCAGTTGTATACTTCTGCAGGTATGCCGTCATCACCTGGAACCTTACCATTTGAAAGTTGCTTTACAGCCCATTCAATCTCCGACATGGATGGACTATCAGCAAGCGCCTCGATGTTTTTTTGTTTTTGTTTTTTTTTACACAGGAGTCACCACTTATCAAGACCCAGAGGTCACTCGAGGATAAGGGTTAGTACATTAGCCAACGTGATTATAGCGTAGTAAACATAAGTAGTGGAAATTTCGTCAAATTAAGTATAAAACTATTTTTTAAATGTTCCCAGGTTTAAGTTTTAGAGATGATTGGTCGGATTATGTGACTTTTTTTTACACATGCATCAACACATTATCAAGGACAAGAGGCCACTCAAGGATAAGGGTTAAAGAATATACAGGAGAAATTGGACAATATAGTAATCAATTCGGTAAATTTGCTTATATATAAATTAACTTATATGGAACGGCTCATCAAGAACTTGTTTACGTTAGACTTGAAGACAACCATATTGTAGTCAGCCGGAAAGCAGGAAAACGAAAGAAAATTCCACATGCGTGCAGTTCTAAGAAAGAAGCTTTGTTCATGGGATCTACGTTTAGGTTTAGGCACATGTAAAGAGTGGGGGGAGGAAATATTGATAGTGTTTTCAGCTAGACGAGTGTTTCTTGTGAAAGTTTGGCGGGGGGACCTTATATTGAAGCTCAGTCGAACACTTTCCATGAAAATAACGATAAAGCAGAGACAAACTCGCAACATCTCTTCTGTTAGATAGAGGTTGCAGGGAAGAGAAAAGGACATCTCCTACGAGGCTACGAAGTCTATTTTCAACTCTATCAAGGTAGGCCAAGTCCTTTCTAGCAGCT
The DNA here is from genome assembly GCF_053919585.1 of Euprymna scolopes. Taxonomy (NCBI): domain Eukaryota; kingdom Metazoa; phylum Mollusca; class Cephalopoda; order Sepiida; family Sepiolidae; genus Euprymna; species Euprymna scolopes. The sequence goes on along the minus strand of NC_136508.1, from coordinate 24,617,060 downwards.
CCTGCCCAGATGTGGCAACAGTATTCCAGCCTTGGATGTACCTGGCTCTTATATAGATAGAGAATTGCATCAGCAGGGAGATATCTACTGGATCGATAGAAAGATTCCACCATTTTTCCAGCGGCATTGGCAACAGATTTGATGTACGTGTTCCATTTAAGATCAGGAGTAACGGTCAAGCCCAGAAACTTTTCTGTGGATCAGAGTGTTGATGATGTAAAGAGAGAAGCTTGGTTTTAGATGCATTAAAAGTAACCAACCATCCTTTCCCCATTGTGCCACGTGCTCGAGATCAGAGGAGAGAATCGGAGAGAACTTGGTCGTTTACGATCTTAGATGTGCTACTATAAATGGTAGTGTCATCAGCATAAATGCCTACAAATGATGTAAGGATGTGATTTGGAAGATCATTAATGTAGATCAGGAATAGAGTTGGGCCCAGGATGGACCCCTGAGGGACTCCAACATTAATACTGTGAGCTTCTGATTTTTGCCCCTCAACTACTACTCTTATGAACCTATCAGAAAGAAATGATTTAATAATTGAGAAGACATTTCCAGCTACACCATAGCTAGAGATCTTGTGAAGTAAACCTTTATGCCATACCCTATCAAAGGCCTTAGATATGTCAAGAGCAATTGCCCTAGAAAGGTTGCCTCCGTCGAGAGAATTGCTAATCCTATGAGATATAACTGTAAGCACATCTCTCCCACAGAAGAGACGTTGCGGGTCTGTCTTTGTTTTATCGTTATTTCCATGGCAAGTGTTCGTCTGAGCTCCAATCTCTGGTCCCCCCTCGCCAATCTTTCACGAAAAACACCCATCTGGCTGAAACTACTGACATTAATTTTCCCCACTCTTTATCTGTGCCTAAATCCAAACGTAGATTCCATGAGCAGAGCTTCTTTCTCAGAAGTGCACGACTGTGGAACTCTCTTCGGTTTGCCTGTTTCCTACCTGACTACAACTTGGATGTCTTCAAGTCCAACATAAACAAATTCCTGACAAACCGCCCCCTTAAGTAAGACACTCTATCAAATCTACAATACTAATGATTACTACGATACTATCCCATTGATTACTGTACACGCAATAACCCTTATTCCCAAGTGACTTCCGGTCCTTGATAAGTGGTGACCTCAATGTAAAAGATATATATATAATATTCAAATGTTTACTGACAACGTATAGTTGTCACCAAATTAATGAATTAAATTATATTATACGAATAAAGAGAAAGATCAAATCTTTTAAACTTTCTGTCAGAATTGTACTTTATTGCCTTTAATAAGATGTGGCTTTCTCTCTATAGTTTTAAGTGCATTGCAGCGTCTAAAGTCTGGCCTAGTTTATCTATTGGAGGTGCCTTCGTCCGTTAAGATATTAATAAAATAACCAAAGAGGCATTTTTTTCTTAATATATATTATTATTACTCGACATCGTCTTTGATCTATAGTCAAAGTTTCTCGTATTTTTTTTTACTTTCATTTATGCAAGTATTTGTCTTCGTTGAAGACTTTGCCGATCAATACGGTCTCATTAAATATGAAAAACAACTTTCCCTTTTTTAACCGAATATATAGTTATGATTCTATTGTGGTGTGTCCATACTATGGAAAATAATGAACTGTTCCACTTCTTATAAATACTGGGTGAATATATCTCTCGGCAATGTCATGCTTGTTATGCACGTCATGCACACTTGACAGTCGGACTGACGTATACCCTCACCCTTAATTTGTTATATTTTTTCTGTTCAATGTATTTGTTTTCACTAAATATCAAGTTGTGTCTTTCTTTTTGACCATTATGGAATCACAACATTGGCGACGAGGAAAATAATGGATCTCGAAACTTTGTCGCTCACAACAGATTTAGTGAGAGATGAGCGCCGCCAGGCTAATCTTGTCTAAGACACGTTGCATGATATAATACAGCGCACCCACGATGGCGGAGAGTTAAGGAGCTTGTCTAACAGATTCGAATATGGAAGCAATCGCATATTTAATTATTCGTACAGCATATTTAAAACGATAGAAATGAATATCGTGTCCAAATGGTTAGATTTTTGTATCGCTCTACTGATCTAAACAAATAGGATGAACCTCGCTCTCTTTGGGGATATCTTTTATCAGATCCCACATTAAGATTGCATTAGTTGCATCAAATCAAATCAAGGATTATTTGACCTTCACCATGAAAAGTGAAAATGATAATTGTCTCCCTGTCTTGGGCGTCATTGTTGAACATTCACTAAGCGGCTTCTACACATGAATCTAGAAGATCGTCTAACCCAAAGGACATGACAGAGGCCGAGGCCAGCTTTTTTCTTTCATTGAGAACGCTACATTTGATAAAATGTTGGATATTGACCGGGCTACGCCGAAGGTGTGCTGGTCGAGGATTATTTTAATTATTCAAGCCAAAAAGCTTTTTTACCTAAAATATGTTTTAGAATAATCAAACTATTTAAAATAAATGTTTAATCACATTAATTTATGAATGTTAACTTAAAAATGTTATCATAACAATTTAGTTGACAACGTAATGATAGTCAGGTGATTATCTTAGTGAAGTATACTAATGACGTCATTTAGAGGAGGAGATGGCCTTTTTGAGATATGTGGAAATTAGTTAGAGTTAGTCGGGAGAGAAAGAAAGACGGTCGACAGATAGCAATGGCTTCGAGTATAGGATGTCAGAATTTTATTGTGAATAACATGTTGCAACAATATCAGATGAAAATTGGCAATTCAAAAGTAGTGTTTGATTTGCCAACATAAAATTCTCAAAGTTATTTGGGTTTTATTTTGAAAATCCAACAAGATAACTTTATATGTTACATTATTCTTATAAAGTAACTCAAAGAATAGTGATATTAATTCTTTGAACAAAACTGTTTATGTCCCGTTAGCGAATATTCAAATTAAGATATAACGTTGCTAAATCTTATGTCTAAAATTTTATTATAATTTTGATCTACATCCATTAATTTATTTTTGTTCTAGTCTAAACTAAGGCTTAAGTTTAGGAGATTTTAAGACGAAAATAAATTTAGAATATTTCGCTTAATTGGTATCAAATGACTCTAGAATAAGTTCAATACAAATCTGAACTATTCGAATTTTCAAATGGAAGGTGTTTCCCATATTTTGTCAACTATGACCCTTTAAAATACCTTTGGAAAACTGAAAATTTAGGATTACTTATTAATTTATGCTTGGTTAAAATTTCACAAGGATCGATGATCTCTGAATTTTCATGAAAGACTTTCATCTCCAATTTTCTTCTTTTCTATTATATAGGTGACTGTGGCTATGTGTTTTACGACACGGACTGAAAACCTCGGTTAGTCAAGTTCGAATCCAGCTCGGCACACAAAAGCATTTTCACAGAGACGTGGGCAACCCTCACATGATTCATACTGTAACAACTTACGTTCAAAAAGTCATAATGGTCAGTTATTTAGTGTAAGAGTGAATCTACACATAAAAAGTATATATAAATATATACATATACCACGTTTCTGAACCTCCCGCCGTCTTCAAGTGCATTTTGTCAAACTCGGGAATCTGCACAGAAATTTTAACGGAACCCTTTTTTAATCCACAGAGGTAGCATGCTTTCTCTCAGTAGGCCATGACTGGGTAGAAGTCCTAAGTAATTCGTGATTGTATTTTGAGTGTCGTCCTCACTAAGAATTGAACCTTTAATCTCTAAAAGAGTGTAACTTTTACACATTAGTTTTACCAAGTAGTTTATCCACTGCGACACGGGTCCTTGCAGACAAAAAAAAAACAGAACCTCTATCTCTTTCTCTTCTTTTCCAATGTAATTTACACGCGAATTTTACAAAGTCCTTCATCTCCTACGCAAAGAGTCCTTGCGGCCAGTTCTTGTTAGAAAAAAAAAGGTTTAATGTCTGTAAAATTCATACTAAAAGAGAGACTGACGAACAGAATCTCTTATTTAGATAGAAGGTTGCGACTAAAACAATTAAAATTTCGCTCCTATTATTATAATGTATCGATTGATTTTTCTTTCTTTGAAGAATTTGTTTTAGACTTTGTTTAAGAAGTTGTCCAAATTTTTCCGGCTATTTCTTTGTTTCAATTTCACACGTTTTAATTGGGAGATTGAAGTGTGTATTGATTGAAAACGTCGTGGCTTGAATAACAAAAGGAAACAATAAGAACCGAGAAAAGATAATGCGAAACAATGAAAAATATACTTTTTTCGGTGTTTATTATATGTTATTGTTCTTGGTGAAACTATTTTAAAAGAAATGCGTTAATGAATGACTGAAATATGACTTAACAGAATAATCTTCTTTTTCGAATTACGGCTTATATAATGTAAAAGCAAAACACTTCTCGGTTAAGCAACGTTAGGCATGGGCAGTATTATGCCATTTTAACTCATGCTTAAGGTTCGTTGTAATGTTCTGTGATTAGTTGATAGAATCGGCAGCTGATTATCTCTATAATTTGGATTCTTTGAACAACTGTTCTCATCACGTTTCGGTTTATGTAACTGTAATCAAATCAAACTGGATTCTTGTCAGCATTCGACCGCCGTTATAATCCCCGATCCGTTCTATCCGGTTCTCCAAACTCGACTCGACTCTCATGCTTTAGAATTCGTCCCATTTAACAGTTACCAATTAATGGCATACCATGTTCACCAATGAACGACCTACAAAAGTATGCTTGTTTTTTCTATTCTACATTTTCTGCTGGCATTTTACTTTCTTGCGAGAGTGATGATTTCTATTACAGTAACCTCCGATCTTCTTCAGGTGTATCTTGTCGAACTCGTGAATCATTGTGTCAAACTCGGAAATCTACACAGAGTTTCGAACGGAAATTTTGTTTAATCAACAGCGGTGGTATGCTCTCTTTCCGTCAGCCACTGAAAAATAAGAAACAAGAAATCGTCAGCCATTGAAAAAAAAAAGAAACAAGAAATCATGGAACGTAATTTGGGCGGGGTAACCAAATTAGCTGACATTGTTTATTTACAATAATGTGCCACAAAATAATGGTTTGAGTACATTAATATGCATCTTGTTAAATAACACATAGAAAAAATTCGTTTCTAAATTTTTTTAGATGAGATGAACATCGGATTTAATGTTCTTATCTTGAATGTTATTTTCACATTTCAGCCGATGTAACTTCCGACCTTTTTCATCTTGTCGAACTTGTGCATCCTTTTGTCGAACTCAGAAATGTACACAGAATTTAGAACGTAACCTTTTATTAATTCACGCCGATGGCAAGCTCTTTTCCGTCAGTCCTAATTCAAAATTGTTTTTAGGCGTCACCCACACTGAGGATTAAACCTTCAACTTCTTGGAGAGTGTAACTTTTACAACTAAATTTTACCAAGTACTCTATCCACTGCACCACGGGTTCTTGCAAACAAAAAAATGTGAAACGCTAGAAATTTCCGTTGACTCGTTGCAAATATTGGATCAATGGATAGTGACGTCTCTTTTTTTATTTCTTATCTTTTCCGTTGTTCTTAACAGGATTCGTCATAGTCGAAGTAAAAGATATTAGATTCATCCACGAATTCTGGCAACTTAGGATTGGACTTTAACCATCAAGTTCTCATTTGTAGGACTGAGATATCGTTCGAACCTAGTGTTGGATAACAATCGTTCGAACCTAGTGTTAGATAACAATCGTTCGAACCTAGTGTTAGATAACAAACGAGGATGTGAGAATAAAATTGTATAGTTGTGTTTTTATCGATAAATGACAAGTTCGGTTTTATGAAAACAATGCCGTTTATTTGACACTTAGAGCGTGTTATTGTGACAGGGAGAGGCGACTAGCTATCGTCTCGACTCGTTTCTCAAACTCTGTTCTCCGTTTTTGTTTATATTGATTGCATATCTCTTTTCCTTTGGTTAGCGTTTGACGTCATTCATTCAAAATGTGGAACGCATTTTCCTCAGAGGCCGTTCCTTTTGTTCCGCCTGCTAAAATTCGAAAACCTGGCATTGCCCTGACTCGTTATTATTCACATCCCTCCATCACACATTTTCCAAAAATGTCTTTACAATTTTAACTCCACGTCCCATCTCCATCACACCCACATTGTTCTTGGTGCAAAAACAGAAAAATAAACAACAACAAAAAAATATCAGTCATTTGGAAAAAAAAATGCATTTCAGTCTTTTTTTTTCAGTTCCATGAACATATTTTGTTTCCAGCTAAAACAGCACAACAAAACAAAATACAAAAACCCTAATCTGTCCTCATCTTCTGTATAAATAGAACAGTAGACGTATGTGTGCTTGTAAATATCTAACAGGTAAACTCTTAAACCTGCTGAGTTATGGTCCAGAAATTATATCATTTCACTTAAAATGATGCTGTTAGTAGTAGGGAGGAAAAGTAATGTGAAATTTTGTAGTGAAGCATGGGTTGCCTAATCACAAAGCTTCTCAACATATTTGTTTATTTGTTTGTAAAGCCTGCTGAGTAATCTTCCAAAAATGACGTCTTTTTTCCAAAAGATTTTGTTGTCGATAGTGGGGAAAAAATGAAAAAGAGTAATGTTGTCGGTAATGGTGAAAATGAAACAGTATAATGTAGAAATTTGATAATGAAGCAAGGGATGTTTAATCACTTTACTGTGTCAATGTATTTATGCATTAATTTTAAAATCCTGCTGAGACATTTTCCAAAAATGACATAATTTTTCTTACAATAATTGTGCCGATAGTGAAGAAGGAAAGAAACGCAGTAATGTTGAAATTTATGGTGAAGCAAGGGTTGCGAACTCATTAACCAACACTGCAATCACTTGTGCCCCCACGACGTGAGCACCCTCGACAAACCCGACAGGCTGCTAAATCCCACCCCCACACTGTAGAGATCCCTAGATGTAAAAGATCTTTTTACTCCAATAGTTTCTTCCCCAGAACCGCTAGACTCTGGAATTCCATTCCAGGTCCCTGCTTCCCCAACAGTACTGACGTGCAGAAGTTCAAGTGTAACGTGAACCGACACCTTGCTGCCCAAATCCCTACATAGTACCCCAGTAGTTGTTGCCCCTGATAGTAGCCCCCTACACCAAAGTGGCAATTTGCCTTGTTTGGGGTGAAAATGTAATAAAAAAAATGTATTTATATATTAATTTGGAAATTCTAATGATCCATCTTCTAAAAATTATTTCAATTTTCTTAAAATTATCGTAGTCTTGGTGGGAAGAGAAATTATTTCATATATGTTGTACAATACCTATCGTGAGTATGTTAAATCTTTTCATATATGTATATAAATTACCCGTCCGAAGGTAGGTAAAAATATTTTAAATATGTGTTGTAATTACCCGTCCCAAAAAGGTAAAATTATTTCATATACATTCTGTAAATTACCTTCCTAGGGAAGGTACAATCATTTCATACATGTGTAATAGCCGTCATAGGGTAGGTAAAATATTCTTTTGCTCGAAATAGCAAATGATACATAGACATTAAAAATTAAGCATTTCCCTTTCCTTTGTTCTTAGTTCATTTGCTGGGGCTCAGTGCTATATTAATTTACCTCAGTGTCGAGACCCTACTTTTATCTACAAGACATGAATGTGTCCCAACTATGTGACTATACGCGTCTATGCTATTAACGCCTCCAGACGTCATACCACGTGTTACGATATTAACGGTACATCCGATCATCATCTCACATTGGTGCCGGTTATTTCTGCATCTGATAAGGGTTACCGTTTTTAAAACTGATACAGAAAAAGGTAAAAGGCTTAGCTATAAGGTAGAAAACTCTTATTATACTTGTTAATTATAAATAGTTATTTCCCTTGCTTATTTAGAGTTTTATTTAAAAATTCTGGGTAAGGAAATAGACAACTTGGTGGCGGCTATTCCAAATCTATAACCGTAAGCTACTACCACTGTCTAGTACCGAAAAGTCATGAACAATGATTTAATTTAATTTAGACGGTTTTTAACATATATACATGCTTTTACAGTAGACCGCTTGTTACACGATAGGTAAACGTTTGTACATTTTATATCAGTGTATACATTTAGTGCCGGAACGCGATTATAAAAGTAAATAGATAGATATCTAAACGTACTTCACTGAGTTAGAAAATGTGTTATGTATAGGCGACCCTACGTTGATAGCGCTTAAGTTGGCTAGTATGACTTTTAACAAGGGTTACATTTAGTAGATGTTAGGATAACCTAGTTGCAAACGTAATTGTACTCAGAGACGGTCGATGTGAAGTTGAAATGAGTAAGAGAGGTCAAAACACGGTAGACAAAACAAAGTCGAACGGTATTGAATGGCGAATGACGTCACGGTTTTTGAGCGAGTGTTGCTCATTCATTAAGTTAGTAAATTAAGATATAGATGACTAGAAGATAACTCTCTCTCTCTCTCTTTCTCTTTCTCTTTCTCTCTCTCTTTCTCTCTCTCTCTCTCTCTCTCTCTCTCCGATAAATCATTAAGAAAATTCAGCAAAACTCTCCTTTCGTCTTGAACAGACGAAACGATCACGGCCACTCATGAAACGCGGCGATGAAAGGATAAAAAAACAGCACGTATGTATAAAGACTTTTGTTTCATGATTACATTATCAAACCTAAACACTTGTTACTATGGCGAGTTACTAAAGAAAAAAACAATCGTTCGAGACTAAACAATTATTTACGTTGTTTATTAATTTACATGATCCTCTTATTGTTCTCTTACTCTTAGCTGCTACGAAATATTTCTTATAATATCCTGTAACCAGCATACCTTCCTCTTCCTATCCCCCCTCCTTTTACTATATAGTCACGATTGCACTTGTTCATACTAGCTAAAGATGTAATATACAAACAGGCAAACAAGTTTATCAAAGTTTTGGTATTATTCAACCTTTATTTTTAGATTCTGTAATAAAAGATGTGTTAAATTATAGACATTATTCGAATTTTTATTTTACTTTTTTATCATGTGTGAAGTTCAATATTTCAACCCGCGTCTGGAAGACTAATTTCATCGATCACAATACCACACGGCAAAGAATATTGCTTTGTGGCTATTTTTGTGCGTATTGTTTCTTTTCAATTTTACTGTTTGTTAAATCATATCTATTCGTTTGTCTATCCGTTGTGTTTCTTCTTTATTGTTATTTGACGTTCTATTTTAAGCAAGTACAATCTGGTGGATTTAATACATTGGGAAATTAGATTGAAAAAAAGCAATGTTATATATATATACATATATATATATATATATATATATATATATATATATATATATATATATATATATATATGTATATAAATATATATATATATATTTATATAATTCATCATTTAAATATTTATTTAAATAATTTTACGAGAATAAAAGTAAGTTATCCATAGACATACATGTTTCGAAAATCACGTCTCCTCAGTATGACTAAACTTGATAGGGATCGAACTCGTCATCGCTCGAAAAGTAGCTGGTGTTTTACCACAATACCACGGGACCTTATCAATTTTGTGCACGATTCTTTATCGCTTTAACTGCAAGATTATTTATTTATTCATTTTTTATTATCGATTTTGTGGTAGTTTTTCTTCTTTTTTATCGCTCCCGGAGAACTTTTTAAGAGAGAATGTATCTGCTCTTTGTTTACATCCTAGTCATTCCACATTAAGACATATTATTTGTCATTATTAATTCCTTATTTAAATATTTTTACGTGCATAAAACTAAATTATCCAACGACATGCATGCTTCTAAGTACCAATTCCCTTTTTTTTTTTTTTCATTTTTCTTAAACTTTTTCTTC
>NC_136508.1:24439754-24602254 GCF_053919585.1 Euprymna scolopes | reverse complement strand
AACATTGTCCAAACGCCTAAGCTTTATTTGTTTACACAAAGAGCATTATTTTGTGCGCTAGCGGCATATATATATATATATATATATATATATATATATATATATATATATATAATATATATATATATATATATATATATATATATATTATATTCGTATATGTTTAATATATTCGTATATTTTCCGATACCAATTCGATCGGTTAAATTGGAGTCCTGACGGAACGTGAAAATGTTGAAACGTTGATCGATCCACATAGACTCCTTTCAATGTTTCTATAAATTTAATTGTATAAAATATCCACACACGTGTTGAGCACTTTTGAAAAATATTAGTTTTTAGTTGATGTTAACAACATACCTGAGCGCTTGCCGACTATCAACGCGATGGTTGTAAGTTTAATCGACGTCTATGGGGAAGGCGCTAGTTTAGCTGCACTGATGTTGTGATACAGTACTGTATGTTGATGACTATAGATTTTAAGACCCCCCCTTTGGGTAGAGCACCGTCGTAAATGTAACCCTAACCCTTCTTCTTAATTGCCTTTAAAACGAGGCCCGTTTTTTTATTTTTGTTTTTGTTTGTAAATAAACAAATAGCTCGAGCAGTGTAAAAGCGGTGGGTGAATGTTGTTGAACATTTGAAAAGATCATTTGCGAGCATCGAACCAATGGACCAGTGGTTAAAACTGCTGACTATAAACGCGATAGTTGTAGGTTCAATCCCCGGCTAAGAAAAGATGCTAGTCTAGTCGCACTGATGAGTTGTGATACAAAGAAACAGTACTGTATGTGGTTGACTATATATATATATATATATATATATATATATATATATATACAATAGTATCAGACAAGAAAAGACAAAGCATTAGTACGCATAGATTTATTTGTCGATATAAGAGGGAAAAGCTTAAATTGGTGGGGGGAGCTATGAAGACAAAACTGAAGGTTAAAAATTAAAACATGAGCTAATAGCTATTACGTTAGGCGTGCATATTCGTAATGCTGTCATTCACCTTGCAAGTTCCATTTCATTAATTTTCACACTTTTGCACCGATTTTTCCCGGCTAAAACCAAAATATAAAGTTTCGCATGTGTTCGAATACCCTGTGTATTAAGTTTCGTGTCTGTAGACAAAAACTGAGAGAGGAGTTTGGTAAGCAAAATTTTTAAACAAATATATATGCGCATATATATATATAGATAGATAGATAGATAGATAGATAGATAGATAGATAGAGAGAGAGAAAGAGGGAGTGAAATAGGTTTGGGCTAACTATAAACTTTTTACGCAAATATTACGCAAGTATAAATCATATAGAATATCTGCATGAATATATTTACACGTAATCTCCTATAATGTAAATCTCACCTGTCTGTTTAAATGTATGTATGTATGTATGTATGTATGTATGTATGTATGCCTAAAACTTTGGACAGAGGCGAAGGGTTTTCAAGAGATCACAAGAATGTTTTGAAGCCGACCCTTCGGACAAAAATATCGAAAAATTGGCCAAAAACATTAATTCCTTCACCCTCAACTGAGCACTTTTCTACAAGAAGGGGTCACTTTTTTCGCCGATATTTTCGAAAGTTATCCCCACTTTTCGATCGACTAGCCTTAATTTAAACCTTCGTCACATATGGGTTGGCAATGGACGCAACGGCAAAGAGGTTACGTTTTTTGTTTTGTTTTATTCACGTTCTTTACCTCCTTTGCGGTATGGGTTCGAACTTACCTGCATACTATCATTTTTTATGCTAAACACACACTTCCAAATACTCGGGCAACGCCGGGCACACGGGTCAGTCGTTAACTAAAGACGATCATCCCATAAGAAAACCCAAAGAACTAATAGGGAATTAATTAAAATGAATGTTTAAAAGAATAGGCAAATTAGCTATATTATAAATTTATAGACGTGTATATATATATATATATATATATATATATATATATATATATATATATATATATATATATATTTGTGCGTGCGTGTATATTCTATGTGAGTTTAGTGGAAGATAACCTCGTCTAAGTGTTCGATTATTAAGAAAATATCCAACATGAGAACGCAATATGTTTTATATATGTATCACAGAATATCGGAACAATATCCGTGCCGTCTGTTTCAAATCCAAATTGAAGTATTGCTTATATAGATGATAAAGAATTAAAAAAAAAAAAAACAGTGTAAAAATATGTAAGAAAAAATATATGTTAATGCAGATAAATTTAATCGTTTATTCAGTATGGTGATTGCATCAATTAGAGGTGTACAATCAGTAAACTCTTTATACCTAGGTGTTTAGAAGTTTCATGATTTTCATCAGGAGAGGGAAGAAGATGCTAGGTAGCATATTAGAGATGCGGTGTCTTGCGATAACTCCATTAGGAGCAAAATAATGGGGAGTGGGAGGAGAAGGATAATACATTGAATATGTGGAGGGAGGGAGATAGGAGAACTATCGTAATTAATACGATAGGGAAAGAAAACTGTCGTTCTTTTATTTTTTATCCCCCCTCCTCTCTCTCTCTCTCTCTCTCTCTCTCTCTCTCTCTCTCTCTCTCTCTCTCTCTCTCTCTCTGTATATATATATATATATATAATGAATAAATGACAGAAAACTATATTCTAAAATTCATGATGTTGACCATCTTATTATTTATTCCTTTTATTCAGTAGACATTTATAATTCTTGACAGTACCTGTTTTGTAGCGCAAAATCAATCAATTAGTTATTATATCAATTAGTGAATCTAATATATCCTTAACTCATCAGAAGAAATAGCAACAATCAATCCGTCAAACGGAAATAAAGTGTGATTTGACATGAATAAAATCCGAAAATTGGAAGAGACGCTGCAAATACCTTTAATATGTTTTCATTACGCCATTTTCTTATATATATATATATATATATATATATATATATATATATATATATACACACATATATATATACATATATATATATGTATACATACATATATATATGTATACATACATATATATATGTATGTATACATACATATATATATGTATACATACATATATATGCATACATATATGTATACATACATATATATATGTATACATACATATATATATATGTATACATACATACATATATATATATATATATGTGTGTGTGTGTGTGTGTGTGTGTGTGTGTGTGTGTGTGTGTGTGTGTGTGTGTGTGTGTGTGTGTGTGTGCCTACAATAAGTTTCCAGACGTTTTTCATATGGGAACTTGCATTGATAGTACACACATGAAACTCTAGTCGCCTTCGAAGTAATCTCCTCCGGCTGCAATCCACTTGTACTGTTCAAACAACTTCTGGAAGGCAGCATGGCAGTCCTCTTGTGTGAGCGTGTTAATGACCCACGTCACAGCCTCTTTTATCTCTTCGGTTGTCTCATAATGACATCTTCTAAGGTTTTCTTTGGGCTCAGAGAACAACCAAAAGTCATAGGCAACAAGGTCTGGACTATACAGAGGGTGAGGGACTGTCTTTGATGTATATCTTGATCAAACAAATATGGAGTTGTGGACTAGTGCATTGGCGTAAATCTTCCGCATTTCAGTTCCTCGCGAATAATTGTGTACAGTTCTCATATTGACATCAAACTGTGCACTTATTGTCTCTATAGACACACGACGGTCTTTATCCATGAAAGTCTTTATTTGGCCAATCAACTCCAATGTTCTGACTTCCTTACTCCTCTCACAGCTCTCACCATCCATCAAAAATACCTTGCATCCTTCAAATCATTTATGCCATACAAAAACTGATGCTTGATTCATGCAAGATTATCCAAAAGCAGTCTGTAGCATTCCATGCATCTCAGTGGTATTTTTTCTAAGTTTAAAACAGAATTTTATTGCATATCGTTCTTCAAAAGTGTCTTTAAGTCCAGATTGTATTTTTGAAATTCACCAGCTGTGACAATCAGGCTTTAGTAGGGTGCATTCCAATTCCTGCTGTAGCTGTTCATTTGAAGCTAAAATCATAAAAATTGGTCAGTCATCTTATAAGATGTATAGCAGTAATATACTCCATTTTCAAGAGTCTACGACAATTTTAAATGCCTTTTTTTAAATAGTCTGGAAATTTATTGAATGCACCACAAACTCAGAAACAACGTGAGATTTTTGTCAAGAGAAGATAAGGGGAAGTAAGGGAGAAATAATTAAATAAGGTAGAAAACAACTAAAAGCTGAGGAAAAGAAAGAAAAACGTGTTGTTAAAGAAAAGAAGAAAGAAGCAAATGCACGAGTGAAAGAAAATAGAAAAAAGAAAAAGAAAGCAAAAAAGAAGGAAAGAAAGAAAAAAGGAAAGAAAGAAAAAGAAAATAGAAGGAAAGAAAGAAAAAGAAAAAAGCAGATAAACTTAGTTTTAAAAAAGGGGAGGGGATAAAAATGAAAATGAAAAAGGCAAACGTTATCGCTCTATCAGTCCACTCTCGCTTTCCGTTCAAAAACTTTGAATCATCAATCAATCTAGCGATAGTCCGCCACCTCATTAATGCTAAACTGCTCTCTGGCCATTAGTATGTATTAAGGCAACAGCGTTCTATGGTATCTCTGAACGCACATACTTGATATATCTGAAGCCTTTGATAAGATCTAGCATGAAAGTCTTCTCATAAAAAATACTCGTACGTTATTACTGGACAAATATTTAACATAATCCGAACCATTCCTATCCAAAAGTAAGATTTAGATTGTCTTCGATGGCCGTTCATAAAAGCAACGTAATATGAATGCGCATGTATCCCAGGGATCTACTTAGATTTTCATTGTATCCGACTTTCATACAACGACCTCCCTGATAAAATTATATGCGAGATGGGTATATTTGCTGATGACACCACACACAACTTTCACCATGTGGGCAAAACCGCCGCGCATATATCCAAAGCAATAGTTGAATGGTCTTTTCCTTTAACAGATACAAGAAACCTTTTCAACCGCTGATTATGATGGATCATGGCACCCTATAATGTTTAAACTCATCGAGAAACATTTGCAGGAAGTATGAATTCGAAATAATGCTTAGAATTCATTACCTGCTGCTAGGAAAGTTGACACTTTCTACCGTGGTAGAAAACATTCGCACGAAGTATGAATTGGAATAAATACATAGAATGTATTACACAGGGTGTTGCTAGGAAACCGAACTCAGTACACACACACACACACTCTCTCTCTCTCTCTCTCTCTCTCTCTCTCTCTCTCTCTCTCTCTCTCTCTCTCTCTCTCGCTATCTCTCTCTCTATCTATCTATCTATCTCTCTTTCTCTCTCTCTCTATCTATCTATCTCTATCTCTTTCTCTCTATATATATCTATCTATTTATCTATCTATCTATCTCTTTCTCTCTCTCTTTCTCTCTCTCTCTCTCTCTCTCTCTCTCTCTCTGCTGATTTGATTGATAGAAAAAAATATCTCCTCTGACCATTCGTCATGTTAGACAGGTGGCTTTTATTCTATGTGACGTCATTGGCGTGATATAAAGCCTAAATCGATTTTAAATTAGAAAAATTCAGTTTACTTGTTAATGCTCTGTTTAAATTTACTATTGTAACCGTTAGATACCAGCGTCAAAATAGTGTTATAAAAGCGGGATAAAATAGAATAAGGAACAACTGATTAAAAGAACAAAAAAAAGATGGGATGAAAGAAAAAAAAAGATGAGATGAAAGAAAAAAAAGATGGGATGAAAGAAAAAAAAAGATGGGATGAAAGAAAAAAAAAGATGGGATGAAAGAAAAAAAAAGATGGGATGAAAGAAAAAAAAAAGATGGGATGAAAGAAAAAAAAAGATGAGATGAAAGAAAAAAAAAGATGGGATGAAAGAAAAAAAAAGATGGGATGAAAGAAAAAAAAAGATGGGATGAAAGAAAAAAAAAGATGGGATGAAAGAAAAAAAAAAGATGGGATGAAAGAAAAAAAAAGAATGGATGAAAGAAAAAAAAAGATGGGATGAAAGAAAAAAAAAAGATGGGATGAAAGAAAAAAAAAGATGGGATGAAAGAAAAAAAAAGATGGGATGAAAGAAAAAAAATGGGATGAAAGAAAAAAAAAAGATGGGATGAAAGAAAAAAAAGATGAGATGAAAGAAAAAAAAAGATGGGATGAAAGAGAAAAAAAGATGGGATGAAAGAAAAAAAAGATGGGATGAAAGAAAAAAAAGAATGGATGAAAGAACATAAAAGATGGGATGAAAGAAGAAAAAAGATGGGATGAAAGAAAAAAAAAGATGGGATGAAAGAAAAAAAAAGATGGGATGAAAGAAAAAAAAAAGATGGGATGAAAGAAAAAAAGATGAGATGAAAGAAAAAAAAATAGAATTTTAAAAAATGTCAAAAGAAACGACGATTAAAAGAAAGTAAAAAAAGAATGATAAATGGTGGATTAAAAAAAAGTCAGAGAAAAAACATTAAAAAGACGACAATATAAGAGCAAAAGACAAAAGAAATGAACGAAAAATTATCCCTATTTTTACTATTATATAAAAGTCACTTTGTGGGGGGAATCCTTTCTCATAGGGTCGGAAACGGCTGAGCCTTATCGTTTGTAAATTTCAAACAAAGTTAATTTATATTTCTGGCAGTGTTCTTAGATTTGTACAGAAATTTTTCCGATAAGTATCGAAAATCGAAAAAATCCGATCTTAAATATAGTCTATCTTCTCTTATAGATTAAAAAAAAAAGCAGAATTGTTACAGGGGAATATTTTACGTTACATCTTTTATTTTAATCAGCCATATGAAACCCTTAACAAAATCTCAGAAGACAAGAGTAGAGTTGCGAGTCAGACAGCTAGAAAATGTCTCCTACCTGCTACTGATATGAGAATCTCCGCTTCTGGGGCCCTCCATCCTGGTTCAAAATCATTCTGGCTTCACTGAAAAACACTCAAATGCTTGAGAACAGAAATAGAGCGATCAAAAGTTGTTATGATCAGATGAGACTACAAAACTGATTCAAACATAGGCGGATGTGGAGGGGAGATCCATACAATGCAACATTGCATTGTCGGCATTCTACTGCTCATCCGGTGCAGTTTGAAAGATGTTACAGATATAACAATAATGCAAAGGACTGCATAAAAAAACTGTTGTATGCTCATATGTTTCAAAATATTTTTTAATTAAAAATATTTTAATGCAAAATATTTTTTACATTGACATATTTTATGTTATACCGGCTGGTGTAACGTAAAATATTCCCCTGTAAAAATTATTCTTTTTTTTTCTTCTTTTTATCTATAAGAGAAGAAAGACTATGTTTAAGATCGCCAAGCCCAAATATCAGCTGACGTGATATTTTAAACAAACACTGACGGACTTTGATGAACGACATTATCATTATTTATTTATCTATTTATTATTTATTAATATGCGAATTAGTTAACTGGGAAAATTATTCCTCGTAATATGTAATAATCAATAGAGGATCAATTCTATAATAATACATACGCAATCTGTATGAATTAAAAAAAAAACACGTTTAAGCGTATTGTACGACCGGGTAAGGCCGGGCAGCCAACTAGTAAGAACTAAACTAAGATGGTGTAAAGAAAGAATTGAGTGTAGTGTATTTCAACAAAAAGAAATAAAGAAAGAAGAACTGATTTAATAAAAGAAAGAAAAATCGAAAGACAGGACAGGTTGTGTAAAATAATAATAATAAAAATAATAATAATAATAATAATAATAATAATAATAATAATAATAATAATAATAATAATAATAAACGAAAAAGGAAATAAAAGGAAAGAAACAAAAAAAATCACACAAAATGGCGAAGACGAATAAATTATTAAAAAAGAAATATTAAGAAATACAAAACCAGACAAAGAATAATAGATTAAAATCGAGACGAAAAAAAAGTTTACCAAAAAAAAAAAAATAAAATAAAATAAAAAATAAAAAACGAACACATTTTGAAAAAATGGTAAAAAGGGCTAAAAATTAAAATAAATAAATTTACAATTTTCCTCCGGCAAAATTCATAAGAAAATCACCACTTCTTCCACCTCGCCAATTTATTTTCTTCTTTTCAATTTATTTCCCTTTTTACATTGTCAGCGCATTATCACTGGTAAGTGTATCTATGTACTTTTGTGCCATTTTCGGTAAGTCTCACAATGGGACGTAATTGTGTGTTTAGCTCAATGGTAAACCATAAGGATACTCGTCTTAAGTAAGTGGTGTTACACGACCTTCGTTAGGCAGACCGGTTCGGTTGAAAATAGCGTCATACACTTTGGTGTAGTCTAAACATACGAAAAATAGCTTAGAAAGAAAAAAAAACTTTAAAAATTGCGTTTTAAAAAGAAAAAAAAGTAACTCGATCCGATTAATATATTATTTTAATTGGAATTCATTATTGAAATGAGTTTTATTTATATTAATTTTTTTTATTTATTGATTTGCTCAATGTATGAAAATGTATATTATTTAATTGGAATTCATTATTGAAATGAGTTTTATTTATATTATTTTTTTTATTTATTGATTTGTTCAATGTATGAAAATGTATATTATTTAATTGGAATTCATTATTGAAATGAGTTTTATTTATATTAAATTTTTTTATTTATTGATTTGTTCAATGTATGAAAATGTATATTATTTTAATTGGAATTCATTATTGAAATGAGTTTTATTTATATTATTTTTTTTTTATTTATTGATTTGTTCAATGTATGAAAATGTATATTATTTTAATTGGAATTCATTATTGAAATGAGTTTTATTTATATTATTTTTTTTTTATTTATTGATTTGTTCAATGTATGAAAATGTATATTATTTAATTGGAATTCATTATTGAAATGAGTTTTATTTATATTATTTTTTTTTTATTTATTGATTTGTTCAATGTATGAAAATGTATATTATTTTAATTGGAATTCATTATTGAAATGAGTTTTATTTATATTATTTTTTTTTTATTTATTGATTTGTTCAATGTATGAAAATGTATATTATTTAATTGGAATTCATTATTGAAATGAGTTTTATTTATATTATTTTTTTTTTATTTATTGATTTGTTCAATGTATGAAAATGTATATTATTTTAATTGGAATTCATTATTGAAATGAGTTTTATTTATATTAAATTTTTTTATTTATTGATTTGTTCAATGTATGAAAATGTATATTATTTAATTGGAATTCATTATTGAAATGAGTTTTATTTATATTAAATTTTTTTATTTATTGATTTGTTCAATGTATGAAAATGTATATTATTTAATTGGAATTCATTATTGAAATGAGTTTTATTTATATTAAATTTTTTTATTTATTGATTTGTTCAATGTATGAAAATGTATATTATTTAATTGGAATTCATTATTGAAATGAGTTTTATTTACATTATTTTTTTTTATTTATTGATTTGTTCAATGTATGAAAATGTATATTATTTTAATTGGAATTCATTATTGAAATGAGTTTTATTTACATTATTTTTTTTATTTATTGATTTGTTCAATGTATGAAAATGTATATTATTTAATTGGAATTCATTATTGAAATGAGTTTTATTTATATTATTTTTTTTTATTGCAGACTATTATTCTCATCTTTTCTTAGTTTTTGTTTCACGACGTTTCGGCCAACTATTCCTCTGGCCTTCGTCAGGTGGTAACCGCCACGGATAGGAACTTCCGATTTATACTGTTTTATTCAATATATATATTTTTTTTTATTTAAAATAAATTGCTATGATACTTGTTGCGCAATTATTGTCTCCGTTCAGTCTCTAGAAACAATGGATACTCCATGTTTGGCAGAACGAGCGCATGCTATCCCTATGGATTTAATATAGTGTTCCGTTTTAAATTTCGTGCTGATTCCCGATTTCAACAGAAAGATTCCCGAGTCGGACAAGATACACCTGAAAAAAGTCGGGGGTTATATCGACCGAAACGTTGTGAGAATGAAACTAAAGATGAACACATTAGTCTGGTGAATCCAAATAATACGAATAATCAATCCTCATCTGAAAAATTCAGAAACTCACAACTGATTTTATATAACTTTGTATTCTGATAACAAACTTCGGCAAAAGTACAGAATAGTTAACAGTCGAGAACTCAAAAACAAAAAATAAATAAAAGCAACAAATAGTACACAGCAAACTCAAATAGAACTAAATTCTCTACCGAGCCGTATACTTATAACGTATGGAAACTGTTTGCAATATTTATTTTATTTTATTTCGATAAAATTTGCTTGCTCGACTCACGAAAACCAAAATGGCGACCGAGGTGATGGCTTCACTTTGTTTTAACTTTATCCTGAAAAGCTACTAAAATATTATTAACCCTACTACTTATCCTACGTCCAACCTGCAAGCACCCTAAACAGATCCATTCGTAAAGCTACCCGTAATGGCCTAAGTTTAACGAGGTTAAGTGATATCGGCAAACATGTTTCAGCACATATGTCGATATGACATTTTCCATACGTTTAAATGTTTGTCGGTAGAAAATTTAATTCTGATGCGTTTGCTAGAATTTATGTTGTAACAGAACGCGTATGAACGCGTGAGAAAATATCAGCAGGGGCTGCAGAATACCTGGTTTGCGAAACATCAGCAGCAGTAGCCGAAAAAAGCACATATGCAAAATAGTCGGCTTTCATATAGTCATATTTAAAGATGGCGGCCGAGGTCTTCCCGTTCAATTAGTTTACAGTTTGCAATTCAATTAAACGGAAATTATAGCAGTATTGTTCTGACTTTAAAAAGTTCAGAACATTAAACCTACGCAGATCGGTAGAAAATAAATATTATTGCGTTTGGTAACAGTTACTTGTATGATTTCGATTTCTGTTCCAGTCTATACACGGCATATTGCCATTTGGATGTAAAGAGTTACTATTTGGGATCATACATGTAGGGACTTGAGCAACAAGATAATAAGTATCATTTTAGTGTTTTTACACTATCGGAGAGAATTCACCGAAACCTCAGTATAGCTAGACGGATAATTCCTTTAAGCTGAAATCAAAACTGTATATTATTTAATACTAGTAGGCCGCCCGGCATTGCCCGGTCGTAAAATACGCTTAAATATGATATTTTGATAAATTCAAATTTCGTATTAATTATATTATATTGGGCCCAATATATCGTAATGATTTAAAAAGTTTTAAAAAAAAACGACTCTTGCGCCACCACCGAGAATCGAAACCAAAATGTTTAGTTTACGATTTACTTTTTTTTTACGTTAATGCCTGAGCTATGAAGACATGTTTACTGCGAGGCTGAAAACTAAAACATGGACCAATAGCTATTACGTTACGCGTGTATATTCGTAATGCCGTCATTCGACCATCACCTGGTAAATTCCATTTCTTTAATTTAACCAAAATATAAAAGTTTCGCATGGGTTTGAATACCCTATATACTAAGTTTCATGTCTGTAGATCAAAAACTGAAACAGCAATTTGATAGGCAACATTTTTTCAATATATATATATATATATATATATATATATATAGCATACATAAATATATAGCATACATAAATATATATATATATACATATATATATAAAAAGAGGTTTGTATTTACTATAAGCTTTTTACGCACATATTACGCAAGTATAAATCATATAGAATATCTGCATGAATATAATTACACGTAATAGTTAACTAAAGATGACCATCCCATAAAAAAACAATAGGGAATTAATTAAATAAATGCTTAAAAGATTATGCAAATTAGTTAGATCTTTTGCAGATGAATACAATTCCACGACCCATACATAACAAAGTTGTATTTTCTTTTTAAATAAATAGAAAAAAAGGTTTATTAATATGCAAAACAAAAAAGATTAGGATTATATATATATATATATATATATATATATATATATATATATATATATATATATATATTGTGCCCACATTAATCTTCCTGTTGTCTAGAATATATATTCCATAATAAATAGAAAAAAATGTTTTTAATATCAATATCAATACACAACATAAAAAGAAAATTATAGGTATATAGGTGTCTTTCTGACGCTCTAAAAATATTTAAACTCATTCACATTTTTTTTGATTGATTGAGATTGTCGGACTGACTTCCTCATCTTGGTTGTTATAGTCACAACGTTTCGGCCGTTTTGCCCTCCGGCCTTCATCAGGTGTTTTGATGTGTCCTAGTGACATATGGCCGAGTGGTCCTAGACGTTGTATCAAAATTTACAGTTACCCAAAGGTGCTAAGTTCAATCCTGAACGAAGGCAGTGAAAAGTAACATTCAAAACAGAGAATCAGCAACTATGTCCCAGAGCCTAGCTGGAGTCCGAACACGGTACCCCCGTAATAATAATAAAGGGTTGGGTCCGAGACCCCTAACAAACGGTTCCCCAGTTCGTTACAAAACACCTGATGAAGGCCGGAGGGCAAAACGGCCGAAACGTTGTGACTATAACAACCAAGATGAGAAAGTCAGTCCGACAATCTCAATCAATGAAAACACCTCATCTCAAAAATACAGACAATTATCATTCACATTTTTTATCTTATTTAATTTTATAATTCCAATTTCCTTCTTTGGGAATTATTTCTCCTCTTTCTTTTCATAACATGTGTCAGGTAACTGTTTAGGTTTGGGTTGATTTGTCCGATTGTTGCTTGGCTTTTTCTCGCTTCCCTGCACCTCCTTTACCACTTAAATGTAGTTTCGTCCGGACGCTTGAAAAGACACGTTTTTATCATCTTAGCAGATTTTAAGAGATTTTAGGATTGTTAACGTTTGACTATTTAGGATTGATTAATTCAGTTTGAATCTTGTTTAGTTTTTGGTTTGTTTCGTTTATTTTGCTTTCAGGCGTTCTATCGATTCGAGTGACTTTTTTTTTTCACTTCAAGTTTTGTCGAACTTGCCAGGTTGAAAAGACGACCCTTCTGCATAATTTCTTTACGTTGACTCTAACATAAGGACTGCGATTGTATTGTAATTTAACCCTAAACTACTTCAAGAGTTCAGTTCTTTCCGTGTCGTTGCAGTGGAGTTATGAATGGTGCTTTTTTTTATCAATGAGACGCAATTTACTAAGAGAAAAGGCTAATCGAGGATAAGGATTGTCAGTTAAAATGAAGAATATTATAAGAAATTGTAATTACTTATGAGGTAGATTTATGGCAAGTATTTATTGACCTTTTTGTTTGAAAACGATAATGTTGTAGTCTGCAGGGAAGTTTATAGAAAGAAATTCAATTCTGTGCAAATTCCATTTGCTGTTGGACACACGGAGAAACAGCCCTCTAATCTATGGAATTGGCGCTTCAAATGTTTTTATATCAAGATTTTTACAACATAATGAGCGCCCATTGTTTTAGTTGGAAGTTATTTGAGTTCAGATATCTGAATATAGCGCAACTGAGTGACAGGAAAATGGTGATGAGTCACGACAGAGAGATAAAAGAGTACGAACACGTCTGCTAGAGCCAACTCGTGATAATGAGAGTTGGTAAAACGTGTAATAAGAACACGTTGGGAGAGTGAGATTTGAAAGGAAGAGAGACAATCTGGTTTGGGGTCGCGATGAGGACAGATCCCACAGTGGTTATCGTTAAAGGGATAAGATCGAATAGGTGTTGGTTCCTGGAAGCGAGAACGCACAGATGTTTGGGATGTAGTTGAAACCCAAGACACCCATCCCGTTAACATGAGTGAAAAATTGTCGATGCTTCTTCGACGATGATAAGCAAAATTAAAACTCAACTGTGGTCAGTATGGATTTAAAGGCTATCCGATAAACTGAAACGGCAGTTCTTCAAAGCAGTGGTGGAGTCTGTCCTTGTGTACGATGCTACAACCTGGACACTCACTAAAAGATTGGAAAAAAGCTAGACGTCACTTACACCCGTATGCTACAAACAGTGTTAAATATATCTTGGCAGCAACTTTATGGCAACCTACCTGCTATATCTACTACCATCAGGGAACGACGTTTACGATTTGCCAGTCACTGCCAGAAGAGTAAACAAGAGCTGGTGAGAAATGTATTGTTGTGGATTCCACGGTACGGATGCACGAGCATAGGACGATCTAGATCCATATACATCCAATAAATTGCACACGACACCAACTGTGATCCTGAAGATCTGAGGCAGCTAATGGAAGGCAGGAAAATCTGGAGAGAAAGTCATAGTGATCCGGGCAAGGAGCCTGACCAGATAGAA
Source organism: Euprymna scolopes (assembly GCF_053919585.1). Taxonomy (NCBI): domain Eukaryota; kingdom Metazoa; phylum Mollusca; class Cephalopoda; order Sepiida; family Sepiolidae; genus Euprymna; species Euprymna scolopes. The sequence goes on along the minus strand of NC_136508.1, from coordinate 24,588,021 downwards.
AGATAGTATCTCGGAAAACACAAGAGACTTTCATCAATTTATTAGTCTTACAAACGCTTCCATTGCAGAGAGCGAGAAATTCTGCAGAAAGAAATTCAATACAAGACGCTCGGTAACACAGAAGAAATATAAAGGCATGTTGCACGATATTTATTACAATGAACACATTTTGGTGCGCGCCTAAACGCTAGTGGGCGATTAACACAACATTCGATCCACATACAGTTGAACCCCTTTTCATATAAGAACATTATTTTAAAACCCAAAAGGGTTGATGTGGCGCAACTTGAACGTAAATAAATAACAAAAGCAATAACGTTATAAACGCAGTATATGAGAACTAAGAGACATATATGGTAAAAAAAAAAAGAAAAATTACTAAGCAGACCAAACTTAGAAATTAATAAAATTTGGGAAGATCTAATTGTATTAAAAAGATTGGAGTAGTGCTGCCATGTCTGGGCAGGAGCTGCTAAAAACAGCGTATCCTGCCTTGACAGAGTACAAAATAGACTTTGTAGCCTAGTGGGGGATGCCCTTCTCTTCCCTACAACCTCTCTCCCACAGAAGAGACGTTGCGAGCCTGTCGTTTTATCGTTATTTTCATGGCAAGTGCTCGTCTGAGCTCCAATCTCTGGTCCCCCCTCGCCAATCTTTCAAGATAAACAACCGTCTAGCTGAAACCACTGTCAGTAATTTTCTCTACTCTTTATCTGTGCCTAAATCCAAACGTAGATTCCATAAACAGAGCTTCTTTCTTGGAAGTGCATGACTGTCGAACTCTCTTCCGTTTGCCTGTTTCCCACCTGACTACAATTTGGATGTCTTCAAGTCCAACATAAACAAGTTCCTGATAAACCAGCCCCTTAAGTAAGACACTTTATCAGATCTCCATTACTAACGATTACTACGATATTGTCCCATTGATTACTGTACACGCAATAACCCTTATCCCCGAGTGGCCTCCGGGCCAAGATAAGTGGTGACTTTCATGTAAAAAAAGAATATATACCCTTAAAATGTCGGCGATGAAAGGGAGATAATCCCCTGTCGAATTTATATTAACTATTCTTTTTCTTTCCAATTCTCAATATTCAAAATTCAATACACGGCAGATTCTTCTCCTTACAATTCTTGGTCTCAAAACGCACATCTTTCAAGAGGAATGCCCTTCTCTGATCAGCAGGCTCTTTATTGAAACCGTCGGTTTTTCATGTACATATTAGATGTCCTGAAGTCTTGTCACGATATAGCCAGCCTATGGTTTTTATTATTATTGCTTCCTAAGAGTTCTAACACGGATCTTTATCAATGATCGCTCACTGATAAGAACAAGTAGTACATTCTAGAGTCTGAGTGACAGCAAATCTCCCCAGATTTCTATAGTATTTTCTTTTTATTCCATTGCTATTGTAACTCACTTGATGTTTTAGAATCAGCATTTTATGATCATAATCCAGCTGATGGCGGCTAATAAAACTCTTTGTTCGCCTCGAATCGTTATGGGGTGTTATCCTTCCACTTAGAACCATTTTGATGGAACGAACGAACGGTGATGCCGCGGCATATCGGTGAGATTTATGTAATGATATTTCCTTATATATTTACCCCAGTTTATATATATATATATATATATATATATATATATATATATATATATATATATATATATATATATATATATATAGTGATCTTTTATTGGGCGTTTTTATTAATAAGCTTACTTCTGTTGCTACCCGATCAGGTTGTCTAAAGATATCGGTTTCCTGACTTAAATGCAGCAAACATTGATACAATTGTTTTTGTTTTTGTTTTCCCTTTGCAAAACCCAATAAGATTTTACAAACCCATATGCAAAAACAACAATTTTTCTATTAAAAAAAAACTAAAAACAATTAATAGATGTTTACATATATAAACAACTTGGGACTTTTCAGGCTTATGCGCGAATTATGTAGTTGTTTGTCGTTTTTATATGCGCATCTTCTAATAAGATTTTAATTAGCCAATCAGCTTTCTAGTATCCACCGCGCCCCTCCTATAAGCGAATGAGCATGTATTCATCGGACAAAGGCCTATTTGACCTCTGGTTGACCTGTTCCTTTGAGTGTGCTCTATTTAGCATGGATATTTAGTTTCTCGATCTGTTTACACATATAAACAACTTGAAACTTTTTACCAAAATTACTGGATGCGGCATTAAATAACCATGAAAAGGGCTGATATGCCGTAAAACAAACCAACTACAACCAAACTATAGTAGTAGTAGTAGTAGTAGTAGTAGTAGTAGTAGTAGTAGTAGTAGTAGTAGAGATTGCTTTGCCATACGATACAATACTTTAATAATAATCCATTTGCATACAGTTAAACTACTAAACATGATGGTATGGTTTGGATATTTCGCATTGTTTTTAAATTGATGTTGATTGACTAAATTAATTAAAACATTTTTGGTTTCTTCTTAATGCTTGTTACGCTAAGGGAATAGGGTTGAATTTAGGTCGTAATAATTTCAAATTTTTTGATTTGAGGTCGTAATAATTTCAAATTTTTTGACTTGAGGTCGTAATAATTTCAGATTTTTTGATTTGAGGTCGTAATAATTTCAAATTTTTTGACTTAAAATCGTAATAATTTCAAATTTTTTGACTTGAGGTCGTAATAATTTCAGATTTTTTGATTTGAGGTCGTAATAATTTCAAATTTTTTGACTTAAGGTCGTAATAATTTAAAATTTTTTGACTTGAGGTCGTAATAATTTCAAATTTTTTGACTTAAGGTCGTAATAATTTCAAATTTTTTGACTTGAGGTCGTAATAATTTCAGATTTTTTTTATTTGAGGTCGTAATAATATCAGATTTTTTGACTTAAGGTCGTAATAATTTCAAATTTTTTTATTTGAGGTCGTAATAATTTCAGATTTTTTGACTTGAGGTCGTAATAATTTCAGATTTTTTGATTTGAGGTCGTAATAATTTCAGATTTTTTTATTTGAGGTCGTAATAATTTCAAATTTTTTTATTTGAGGTCGTAATAATTTCAGATTTTTTGATTTGAGGTCGTAATAATTTCAGATTTTTTGACTTGAGGTCGTAATAATTTCAAATTTTTTGACTTGAGGTCGTAATAATTTCAGATTTTTTTATTTGAGTTAGTAATAATTTCAGATTTTTTGAGTTGAGGTCGTAATAATTTCAGATTTTTTGATTTGAGGTCGTAATAATTTCAGATTTTTTTACTAAAGGTCGTAATAATTTCAGATTTTTTTATTTGAGGTCGTAATAATTTCAAATTTTTTGACTTGAGGTCGTTATAATTTCAAATTTTTTGACTTAAGGTCGTAATAATTTCAAATTTTTTGACTTGAGGTCGTTATAATTTCAGATTTTTTGACTTGAGGTCGTAATAATTTCAAATTTTTTGACTTAAGGTCGTAATAATTTCAGATTTTTTGACTTGAGGTCGTAATAATTTCAAATTTTTTGACTTAAGGTCGTAATAATTTCAAATTTTTTGACTTGAGGTCGTAATAATTTCAAATTTTTTGACTTGAGGTCGTTATAATTTCAGATTTTTTGACTTGAGGTCGTAATAATTTCAAATTTTTTGACTTGAGGTCGTAATAATTTCACATTTTTTGACTTGAGGTCGTAATAATTTCAAATTTTTTGACTTGAGGTCGTAATAATTTCAGATTTTTTGACTTAAGGTCGTAATAATTTCAAATTTTTTGACTTAAGGTCGTAATAATTTCAGATTTTTTTACTTAAGGTCGTAATAATTTCAAATTTTTTAACTTGAGGTCGTAATAATTTCAGATTTTTGGACTTGAGGTCGTAATAATTTCAAATTTTTTAACTTGAGGTCGTAATAATTTCAGATTTTTGGACTTGAGGTCGTAATAATTTCAAATTTTTTGCCTTAAGGTCGTAATAATTTCAGATTTTTTGACTTAAGGTCGTAATAATTTCAAATTTTTTGACTTGAGGTCGTAATAATTTCAAAATTTTTTGACTTGAGGTCGTAATAATTTCAGATTTTTTGACTTAAGGTCGTAATAATTTCAGATTTTTTTACTTAAGGTCGTAATAATTTCAGATTTTTTGACTTAAGGTCGTAATAATTTCAGATTTTTTGACTTAAGGTCGTAATAATTTCAAATTTTTTGACTTAAGGTCGTAATAATTTCAGATTTTTTGACTTAAAGTCCTAATAATTTCAGATTTTTTGACTTAATGTCGTAATAATTTCAAATTTTTTGACTTGAGGTCGTAATAATTTCTAATTTTTTATTTGAGGTCGTAATTATTTCAGATATTTTGATTTGAGGTCGTAATAATTTCAGATATTTTGATTTGAGGTCGTAATAATTTCAAATTTTTTGACTTGAGGTCGTAATAATTTCAAATTTTTTTATTTGAGGTCGTAATAATTTCAGATTTTTTGATTTGAGGTCGTAATAATTTCAGATTTTTTGACTTAAGGTCAGAATAATTTCAGATTTTTTGATTTGAGGTCGTAATAATTTCGGATTTTTTGACTTGAGGTCGTAATAATTTCAAATTTTTTGACTTGAGGTCGTAATAATTTCAGATTTTTTGATTTGAGGTCGTAATAATTTCAGATTTTTTGACTTAAGGTCGTAATAATTTCAAATTTTTTGACTTGAGGTCGTAATAATTTCAGATTTTTTGATTTGAGGTCGTAATAATTTCAGATTTTTTGACTTAAGTTCGTAATAATTTCAAATTTTTTGACTTGAGGTCGTAATAATTTCAAATTTTTTGACTTGAGGTCGTAATAATTTCAAATTTTTTGACTTAAGGTCGTAATAATTTCAAATTTTCTGACTTGAGGTCGTAATAATTTCAGATTTTTTATTTGAGGTTGTAATAATTTCAGATTTTTTGACTTGAGGTCGTAATAATTTCAGATTTTTTGACTTGAGGTCGTAATAATTTCAGATTTTTTGAATAAAGACGCCTTAAACTTTCTATGCATGTAATATGTGTACTTTTGTTGAAGTGGGGGATAATAATTAGTGACATCTTTTAATAGGTTAACCTCTATTTGAATATTGGTTGACCCTCCTCGGCGCCTCATTAAGTAAATGCATATATAATTAAATTGTAGACAAAGTAATATTCGGCATAATCGCGTTGACACACCGGTTCTCGTCAGATCACCCAAGTTAAGCAACGTTGAGCCTAGTTAGTACCTATTTGTAATTTCGGAATTCTAGGCGCTGTATATGCGCTCCGTTTATCTCTGCATTTGTTTATAGTCGTCCTGTACATATACTTCACTTCCAACTGGTATTGTTCAATGTTGACTCAGGAATGGCGTGGTTGGAGAAAAAAATTCCACGCGTAGGAGCCCCTTCGTGGGTATCTATAGTCTGACAAACATTGAAGGGACCCGTTATATATATATATATATATATATATATATATATATATATATATATATATATATATATATATATATAGTATCGGCCATAATATAAGGAACGGAAAAAATTTACAATTATTCGTGTATATTTCAAAAATTAGTGCATGGATTTTTTCTGAAATACTCAGAATAAACAAATAGAACCAATGTGTATAAACTAGTACCAAAAACAAAAAAATTACGATTCAATATTGAGAAATATTTTAGTTTTAAATCTGTGGATTTATCCTGGCCAAAAGTTAAGGAACGATATAGAAACTTTGTTTTTTTAATGCAAATGTTTTAAAAAATAAATTCATTCAATATTTAGTGAACATCCCTTTATTCTTTATGACCTCACTGCATCTTCGACCACAAGACTGGATTAGTTTCTTGCAAAATTCAGGATTTATCTTTTCCCACTCTTCCTTCAATAAATCCCACAAATGATTTTGATTTTGGGGATTCTTCGTCTGTGCTCTTTCTCCAATCATTTTCCAAACATTTTCTATCGGATTCAGATCCGGACTCTGCGCTGGCCAGTCCATTACTCTTATTTCTTCTTCCTCGAGGTAACTTATAACTTTTTTAGCTTTATGGCAAGGGGCATTATCTTGCATAAAAAGTCTTGGCTGATTAGGTGAAAAGCGTAAGCTCTCAATGACATGTTGTTGAAGGAGCTGCTTATAAGTCTCCGCATTAACCCTACCATAGATTCGAATTAGAGGGCCAACTCCTTCCGAGGATATCATACCCCACAACATTACACTTCCCCCTCCAAATTTAAGTGTCTTTTTACACATTTGGAGGATAATCGTTCACCTGCTTTACGCCGTACTTGCTTCTTTCCATCAGATACAAACAAATTGAACTTGGATTCATCGCTGAAGTGAACCTTAGCCCATTGTTGATCAGTCCAGACGACATGCTCATGGGCAAACTTCAAACGGCTATGTTTGTTCTTCTTGGAGATCAAGGGTTTAGATACTGGCACCCTGGCATGCAATCCGGCAGCTGCTAACCGTCGAGAAACAGTTTTTCTAGATATATTTTTCCCAGTCTGTTAATTAAAATCACGAGAAATTGATGTTGCGGATTTGAATCGGTCACTAAGAGCCTGCCTTACCATAATCCTATCTTCTCTTTGAGACGTTTTAGGGGGTCTGCCGGTTTTAGGGGATGTTTTTAATATATTTTTATTCTTATATCGAGCTATCACACGATGAACAACACTTTTTGATCTTCGAACGATATTAGAAATTGTTGAAATTGATTTATTTTCTTTGTAATTGTCTAAAATTAATTTATTTTCTTGGAGAGACAGAGTTTTGCGAGACGGTGACGCCATTTTTCTTTGTTGTGCTTATCAACAGTTACAATATTAAAAACTAGCTATTTTTATGTAAATTTTAGTCTCTTAAAAATAAATTTTCTGTTTCGTTCCTTAACCTTTGGCCAGGATAAATCCACAGATATAATTTTAAACTAAAATATTTCTCAATATTGAATCGTAATTTTTTTTGGTACTAGTTTATACACATTGGTTCTATTTGTTTATTCTGAGTATTTCAGAAAAATCCATGCACTAATTTTTTAAATATACATGAATAATTGTAAATTTTTTTCCGTTCCTTATATTATGGCCGATACAGTATATATATATATATATATATATATATATATATATATATATATATATATATATATATATATATATATATATATATATGATGAATAAGAGCGGAGCTGTAAAGAATTGGACATTTTAACATGCTAATAGAAATAAACAATTAGATGGACATCTTGAAGTTGGAATACATTTTTCATTTATTTGATATATATATATATATATATATGTATGTATGTATGTATATTTGTGTGTGTTTATCTATATGTGTATGTGTGTTTGTCAGTTCAAGAAGAAAAGCATCCATAGAAATATATGTAATCTTGCCTAAAATTTATTGTTGTGCTTTACATATATTGGGTTTCTTATTTATTTTTTTATTACTTTTTCACCCCAAACAAGGCGCATTGCCACTTTGGTGTAGGGAGCTACTATCAGGGGCAGCAACTACTGGGGCGCTATGTTGGGATTTGGGCAGCAAGATGTCGTTCACGTTACACTTGAACTTCTGCATGTCAGTAAAGTTGGGGAAACAGGAACTTGGAATGGAATTCCAGAGTCTAGCGGTTCTGGGGAAGAAACTACTGGAGTAGAAAGATCTTTTGCATCTAGGGATCTCTACTGTGTGGGGTGGGATTTAGCTGCCTGTCGGGTTTGTCGAGGGTGTCTACGTCGTGGAGGCACAATTGTCTGCAGTTCGTCAGAGCATTCACCATTAAAATACTTGTAGAACAGGCAGAGGGATGCAATGTTTCGATGGGACAGAGGCTGAAGCTTAGATGCCAGTTAAGGGCCTATCAGATTGGCGATTCTCTTTTGAACCTTGTCTAGGAGCGAGAGACTAGTAGCAGCACCAGCCCAAATGTGACAACAATACTCCATACATGGGCGAATTGTGGCCTTGTAGAGGTACAGGATACTTTCAAGTGTCAATAGTTTTCTAGCACGGTAGAGAGAGCCTACCCTTTTTCGCAGCGGCCCTGACAATGTTTTCAATATAATTGTTCCAACTCATGTGTCCTGTGAACGTTAGGCCAAGCACTTTGAAAGATGTACTCTCGGACAGGGAGTCACTGGCCATTGCTATTGGTGGCAGAGAAGGTTTCTTGTAACTATTGAAGGAAACCAGTTTAGTCTTGGCAGCATTGAATGTGACCATCCATTTATGTGCCGATTCCACTACAGCTTAGAGGTCATCCTCTAGTGTTTTTGCCATTTCTTTAGATATGTGTTCATTTGTTTTCCTGCCATGCCTGTTATAGAGTGTAGTGTCATCAGCATATATACCCATCTCAGAGGCAGTTTTGTCGGGGAGGTCATTAATAAATATTAGGAACAATAGAGGTCCAAGAATAGACCCCTGAGGCACTCCCGCATTTATATCCCACTGTTTAGACGTACGACCGTCGAGGACAACCTGGATTTTTCTCTTATCTAAGAAGGACCTAATTATGTTAAGTATTCTACCAGTGATACCGTATGATTTAATTTTCCTGAGGAGACCCTTGTGCCATACCCTGTCAAAAGCCTTAGATATATCTAGAGCTACCGCTCTGCCCTCCCCCGCTTTGTCCAGTGAATGGTATATACGTTCAGAGATTACAGTAAAGATGTCAGCTGTGGAGCGGGCATGTCTAAATCCATATTGTTTGTCAGTCAGAAGTTTAGCATCTGTAAGGTGCCGGACTAGAGCCTGGTTAATTATGGTCTCAAATATTTTGGCGAAAAGTGGGAGGAGGCTAGTGGGGCGATAATTGGATGGGTCACTTTTTTCGCCAGAATTCTTGAATACTGGTACCACAGAAGCAGTTTTCCAACAGCCCGGAAAGCATGATTCATTAAGGTATTTGTCGTAGATTTTGGAGAGAACTGGGGCTACTTTGGTTGAGCACTTTTTTAATAGCACAGCTGGGATGAGATCAGGTCCACATGCTTTGGAAGTGTCAAGGTTTTTTATGATAGCGTGTACCTGAGCAGGGGTGATTTTTAGATCGTCTAGCGTTGCGTCTGTCCGCAAAGGAAAGTCAGGCAGTGCTGGTTGGTAGGGTCCAGTGTGGAGTTCGAGGCAAACCGGCTGGCAAGCATGTCAGCCTTGTTGGTTGCTGAGCAAACAACCTCGTGATTGTTGGAATCGGGGGAATTGTTGATTGCCCATTATTTACTACACTGTTGTAGATTTTCCAGAAGTCACGATTTCCTAATTTTTGTGCTTCGATGCGTTTTTTAGTGGTTTCAGTAAATTCTCTTTTAGCTGTCGCTATTTCTTTCTTAACGTTACTTCTAGCTTCTATATACTTCTGTTTGTTTGAACTGGACTTATGTCGGTTAAATCTGCGGTATGCATGCTGCCTTTGAGCAATGTCAGTTGCGCAAGTCGAAGTAAACCATTGGGGAGAGTGGGTCTTGCTATAAAATTTCCGCATGGGAACATGTGCTTCCATTGCTGTTATGGAACCATTCAGTGGTCTCATTTGCGCACTTTTCATCAGGAAGAGAAAGAATATTCCCCATGGGGCATCTCTGATAAGATCTCTGATGGCTTCCCAGTCAGCCTTTTTAGAATATCTCGTTGTTTTGAGCATTGGCTCTTCGGTTTTGGGTCTAGAATTTAGGGTGATTTCTACCATTATCACTGCATGGTCAGCGTTCTCGAGTGAGCTGTCAGCATTTTTTGTACAATCCTCGGGAACTGTAGTCAGAAACAGATCTAAAAGTGATGCTTGTTGTTCTTGCTGGTCAGGGAAACGGTTTGGAAACGTAATCATATGTGATAGGGAGTGAGATATAGCAAAACTATGTGTTGTGCTGCCCGCTATATCTGTGTGAGAAGAGAATCCAAGCCAATTTATGTGGTGAGCATTAAAGTCACCAAATACATGTACCTGTGCGCTAGTGTCAAGGGAGAGTGCTGTGTCTATGCTGTCAGAGACTTTGTTTATTATGGTGCAGTCCTGGGTCGAGGGAGTGATAGAGAAAATAAAAGTAGCTAATGTTGTGTTGTATGTTTAGTCTAAAGCACATAAAGGCTTGATCGTCCGTTTCTAGGTTTGTTTCTCTAGTTAGGGGGAGGGTGTTACGAATGTAGACTCAAAGTCCGTGCATATGTCTATCAGAATCGTTACGGCAGAGTGGGAGATAGCCAGGCATGTTAAAGTAGTTAGAGGGGATGGAGGAGTGTAGGTTAGTCTCGCTTAGTACTAAGATATCCGGGGTATTTTTTAGGAGAAATGCTTCAACATCAGCTAAATTCCTATATAAAACTTGGCACCGTTATTATTATTTCTCTACATAAGAACCACCCAGAGTTATGCGTTTCTCCCATCGTTTGATGCAGCTCTGGAGACCGTTTTTATAGAACACCCCAGGTTGGTCTTCCAACGACAACGTGACTTCAGAAACCAAGGCTGCATCATCTGAGAAACGCTTTCCTTTCAAAAACAACTTCATGGCTGAGAAGAGGTGAGTCAGAGGGTGCAAGGTCAGGAGAGTAGGGAGGATGGGAAAGGATTTCATAACCACACGCCCGTGCTTCTGATCTGGCGACATGGGAGTTGTGGACCGGTGCGTTGTCCTCTAGGAGGAGGGTACCTTGGTGATCTTGCCCCGCCTCTTTATTTTGATAGCTTCCCTTAATTTCCTCCAAATTAAAGCATAATAGGCTCCTGTAATTGTGGTACTCTTTGCCAGGAAATCTGTCATCACTACTTCGTCCTGGTCCCAGAAGACTGTGAGCATGACTTTGCCACCGGAGGGCTGCACTCTTGCCTTCTTTGGAGGTGGTGAGTCCAAGTGCTTCCACTGCATTGACTTGGCTTTCCTCTCTGAATCATAGTGATGGATCCAGGTTTCATCCTGTGTAATCGGTCTTTTGAAAAGCTTTGACTCATCTTCTTGACACATCTCCAAATTCACCCTCGAGCACTCGACCGGTTCTCCTTCTGTAATGGTGTGAGCAACCTGAGAATCCATCTGGCAGACACCTTATGCATATGCAAATGGTCATGAATGATAGTTTCCACAGGCCCTGTACTAATCTTTACATCTTGGACTATTTGGCGAATAATAATGCGCCGATCTTCCAAAATGGCAGCCTCAACTTGACGGACAGATGCCTCATCAATGGCAGCAGGGAAGCGACCAGGTCTGGGAGCTGTTTCCACAGACTTCTGGCCATGTTTGAATTCACGATGCCAGCGTTTTACAAGGTCATATGATGGGGCATTATCACCATAAGTTTCTTTCATTTCATCAAAAGTCTCCTGTGGTGTGCGTCCTTTTAAATACAAAAACCGGATCACTGCTCGACATTCAACAGGCTTCATTTCACACCTGACTCAGTTCAAACACCTGTAAAAACGAAACCACAATTAGTTCAGTGCTGTAATTTGTCACATAACCCGTAGAGATATAAATCATTGCACATGCAAACTATTAGCTCGATCAGACCACTGGAAGTGGGTCAGGGGCATTACTTATTGCACGCCCCTCATGTATATATATATATATATATATATATATATATATATATATATATATATATATGAATGTAGTAAGTTATAAAATGTATATGGCGATTAAGCTACACTGAATATTCCGCGTTTCATCAACTCTAGGGCTCTTCAGGCTTATGCGCGAATTATGTAGTTGTTTGTCGTTTTTATATGCGCATCTTCTAATAAGATTTTAGTTAGCCAATCAGCTTTCTAGTATCCACCGCGCCCCTCCTATCAGCCAATGAGCATGTATTTATCGGACAAAGGCCTATTTGACCTCTGGTTGACCTGTTCCTTTGAGTGTGCTCTATTTAGCATGGATATTTAGTTTCTTGATCTGTTTTAAATCTAGGCTAGTGTTTTTTTAATGTTAGTTTATATATAAATATATATGTGTGTACACACATATATATGCACATATACATATACATATATATATACATATATATGTGTGTGATCGTTTATGTATATTCATGTTTATTTAATTTTTTTATTTGTTTATTTTCTATTATTTTTGTTAGTTTTAAAACTATTTTGTATCGCTATCCTGGAGTAAATTTTATCTTGTGAACACAGTTGTTTGCTATTTCTCTTCTACAGTTTAATAGATGTTGGGGTTCTTTAAAGTACAGGATAGCAAATTTTTCATGAAGGCATAATCTACATGGGGGTCTAGGTCCTTACACGTGGTAGCTTGTCTTATTATTTTCCATTCGACTACCGGCGAATGTCCGCTTTCCTTGAGTTCCCAGTATTTATTCGCTAGTGTTGTTTTCATACGGTGTTTTTTATTGTTGAATGTACTTTGTGGTCATAGTATCGAGTTTTGAAATCTAAGGAAGTCATACCTACGTAATATTTCTTGTTATTCGGGTTTTCTTTCGCAAATATTGTGGCCTGGTAAACTACGCTTTCGGTTAGACATTTATTTTTAAGTGGGCAAAGTGTGCAGTGTCTACAGTTGCATTTATCTTGTTCGTTATTAGTATTTTTATTTATGGTATGGTTGTTCTTGTCCGGGGTTGGTTTGTTATTATTATTATTATTATTATTATTATTATTATTATTATTATTATTATTATTATTATTATCATCATCATCATCATAATTATTAATATTATTTCTACTAGTGTTAGTTTTATTTTTGTCATGGTGTCTACTTTTTTATTGTTTATTTTGTTGTTATTTACATTGTTTTTATTTAATATTTTGTTATTATGTGCTTTAATTATCATCTCTAAATTTTCGCAACAACTGTAGGATAACTTTAAGGTATTTTTATTGAAGATTTTGTGTAAGGGGTTGGTTGCGGGAAAGTGTTTTTCAATAAGATCAAGAAATTTCTTGCCAAGTCTTTTTTTAACATTTGATTGTATGGGGCCGTATACCAAATTATAGTTCTTTTTCTTCTATTTTTAATTTTATTATAGTTATTGGTGTTTTGTTGCTTATATTTGATATCGATATTTTTGTATCCACTATTTTTTAGGGCTGTTTCATAGATATTGGTTGACCTGTTAAATGCATTTTTATTGCTTGAGTTATTACTGAGTCTACTTACGATCGAGTTAGGAATCTTTTTTATAATTGATGGTGAGTGATTGGACTTAGGGTTTACGTATATTGGAGTAACGTTATCTTTTAAGTAGGGTTCATATGTGTTTTTATCTAAATTTAACGTGACGTCCAGGAAGTTTGTTATTTTTATTTTAGCTGATACGTCTGCTTTTAAGCATAATTTATTCATTTCCTTGTGTATGATTTTCTTAAAGTTATCTCCCTTGACTGTGTTGGAGTTTTTTATTATAGCTAGTCCGTCATCTCTATATAGGCCGATATCCGTAGTATCGAATATGCTTGTGAGGGTATATAGAATGAATAATCCCACAAGATCTGATGCCTCTGCAGAATCCCTGGTACCCATCGCCAAATCAAACGAATTTTTTATTTTAGTTTTTATCCATTGGTTATTGTTATTTATTAGAACTGATTTTCTACATTTTTTAATGATGTTGATTTCTTCCGAGGATATATTAGTGTATGCCTCGACAAATTCTAGGGCAATGTTAAAAAGTTATTCGGGTATCGAGGGATAAAAGTCTATGATGTCAAACTGTATAAACGTACATTTATCTGTGTTTTCTATATTTTAAAACCAGGTGATTGCTGCGGCAGTATTTGCCCACTGGTTTAATTCTAGGTCTTGTTTGATTTGTTTGTTTACTCTAGAAAGTATTGTTTTGCTAATTCTACCTATTTCTGGTTTAGTTGGGTTTATCCAGCGGGTGCTGGGATTATTATTAAAGTCCCATTTGTGGTCTTTAAGCAGAATGTATGCCTCTCTTGGTTTCAATTTGCCAACTTTATCGCTAATTTTTAATTTATCGGTAATTTGTTTACTTTCAGTATTTATCATATCTATGTAGTCGCATTCGTTTGTGTATATCTAAATGTAGAAAATCAGTTCTAATAAATAACAATAACAAATGGATAAAAACTAAAATGAAAAATACTGGAGAATACCGGGCAGATATGCTTGTTTTATTGGTTAAGTATTTTTGTATGCCCAGGCAACAGCAGCCAACCCTGCTGAAAGGAAGAATTAAGTTACAAATTTTATTACTTTTATGAAACCGACATATAAATCTTATTGCTTGGTGGAAAATTGGCAACATATGTCACCTTGAGAATAGGTAACAGAAGCTGAGGTTATGAGCCGACCTTTTGGGGCCTGAGAAATCGGCAGATCGCAGGCACACACGCAAGGAATTGGGGATTCCCCTAGGATGATGTACTTACTGGTGATTGGTCTAGGCAGTAGCCAGACCTACTCCTGCTCTGATTGCATAAACGGGTTCCCATGCAAAGATCTACAGTTGGAGCGCAGTTGGAGATGAGACTTGAGGGAAATCTAATACTAAGTGAAGAGTCGTCGCCACCCCTCTCTTCCCAACCATCAACACCGCAAAAACTGAGAGTAATTAAATCTAATTGGGACTCGGTCGGGTTTTGTCAAAATCAACATCTGTAAAATTGTATTTAAGTTATGTTTTCTACATTTATCTTTAATTAGCCAGTAGAATATATATATCTGAGTGTCTTCTATTGCGTCCATGAAAATTGATTAATTTCCAGTGTGACAGACCGACGAAGAAGCGACCTACCAACCCGAAGGTGAAGTGATTCCAACCAGATCGACTGAATCCCTTTTGAAGAACGAGCACAGGTCACATTTGGGTCTGTGACCGAGGTTTGACTCGTATGTGATAAAAGAGATCCCAATCAGGGCATCGTTTAGGGTTCACAAGTGCAAAGACGACTAGAACAATGAAGACTGGGACTAGTGAAAACCAATAGTCGCACAGCAATAGTAAGCGGATATTGTTAAAACGCAAATCCATCCGTAAAGGTTATTGAAAGTGGTGGAGAAATCTGAGGAAGCATATTGCCACTCAGACTCCATACCACGACTAGTTGTTCTCAAAAAGTAATAATTGATGATGACTTGTGTGATTACTCCTAGTGAGTACAAGGTGAAACGATAAAGTTGTCACCCTAGAAAAGATTACATGATTCCAATTCCGTTTGCTGAAAATCTGTTTTCTTTCTTTTTTTTTTTTTTTTTTTTTTTTTTTTTTTTGCTAACGTTCTACTAGTTGGCCAGTTGTGTACAAATCCCCAGGGCGATAGGAACCTTCTATCATGTTTGAAAGTAACACAATTTTCCACGAGCGAGATCGAAGATGCGCCATTGTACACCTCATGCTCTCTACAGATCCAAGTTATGACAACAGGATCATTGTCAGCACACTTAAAATGCAAATCCAGTTGGTTCAACGCTTGAGGGCACAGCTCTACGAAGTTTCCAGCCAAGGTTATGGTCTTTGGTGTGGTTTCAAGTGAGGGCTACATCATGCCACCTCAAATTTTCGAAGTCGGCTTGAAAGTCAACACCGAAGTGTACCTGAATGTGTTGAAAAATAGTTAGCTCCTGGTGCAATCAGGTAGCCGCTGGCAGACCCCGATTGTGGCAGCAGGACTCGGCGCCGGTCCACAAGTCCAAAGAGACCGAGGCTTAGCTTCAGAAGTAGTGCTACGACTTTGTACCCTTCTCTTTCTGGCCCCTCCTCCCCAGAGGGGAACCCACTAGACTACTTCGTTTGGTCATACGTCGAGAACATCACCAACATGACCTCCCACAACACCAAATCCAGCTTGATTGTCGCCATCCGCCAAGAATGGCGGATGGCGACAATCAAGCTGGATTTGGTGTTGTGGGAGGTCATGTTGGTGATGTTCTCGACGTATGACCAAACGAAGCGCTTGTGGAAAAGACATGCTCCTAGTCCCGGACCGGTATCGAGTCAGTGATTGAGCGCGCTACATTGAATAGATGTCATCTCTACTACATAATTAAGTTACCTGAATTGATTTTTTTCAATAAAAGTTTTAAAATAAAGTTGTAGTGTTGTTTCGTTTAGGGCGAGAACTTTATCGTTCCAACCTGCATATAATAGAACAATATCAAGTCTGGCGGAGACTGATTATTCAACTAGTTTAAGAGATATTGTTTTTTTTTTTTAGTTTAGCGGTGAACGATGTAAAAAAAAGTTGGTTCAATAATAATGAAAAAATAAATAACAACTTTTGAAACATTCTTGAATGCCTTTCAAGAAGCAGGCGATTTCTTTAGATTTTTCGCATCCAACTTCGATTTTAAACAGAATTGGATCTTCTATAGATTTGAATACATCCCGTTCTTTCAATGCAGTCGCCTTTGGGTTTAGTTGAATATTTCTAAATACGACCTTTTAACTAACTCTTCCCGTGATTAAATAATCTTTTTCTTTCCTCTTTTCAATAAGTTTAAAGCTTTGCCTAAGACGGTCTCGAATAGCGACTATTTCAAGATACAAGCATTAACGGATCACTAAAAAAATAAAGCAAATAACAATATAAAAAAAAGGCTTATAAAGTTATATTAATACACGACAGCATGTTGATCCTGGAGCAAACTATTACATATTGAACTAGAATAATACCCGTCCCAGGACAAATCAAATTAATTTCTCAAATAGCTTTGCAACACTACTATCTTATAATTAAAATGAAAATTTTTTTGGCTTGGGAGTCACCACTTACTAAGGCCCGAAGACCATTCGAGGATAAGGGTTAATGAATTTAAGGTGGTAGTTTAGTCATCGTTAGTGGTTGTAAATTGGGTAGAATTTGATTATTTGTGGGGACGGCTCAACAAGAATATGTTTACATTGGATTTGAAGGCTACTATGTTGTATTTAACCGAGAAGCAGGCCAGTCGAACAGTTTCCCACAGTAGTAGTGGGTGTGCTGAGGAAAAAAGCTTTGTTCTTGGAATCTGCGTTTAGATTTAGGCACAGATAACATGTGGGGGGAATTTTTGATAGTGGTTGTAGCTAGTCGAGTGTTTTTTTTTGTGAAAGTCTGGCAAGAGAGGACCATAAATTTGAGTTCGGTCGAGCACTGCATTCAACCATATTGCATGCCACTAAGTAGGTTATTTTTGCTGAGGTAGTTGACCACTTCTCTGTTTATCGCAGATTCCAGCAACTTACTTATGATGCACAGGAAATTGATTGGTCTGTACTGAGAGGAAGATGACCGATCTCCAGAATTTTTAAATATGGGACAGACCGATGAAGACTATGCGTATTATTTGGATTTTTCGGCCTGCTGTTCTCATCTTTAGTGTTATTTTCACGACGTTTCAGTAGATGTAACCTCCGACCTTCTTGAGGTGTATCTTGTCGAAAATATATCGGAAAAACTTCTGTAGAGCTCGATAATCTGCACGAAATTTTGAACGGAACCCTTTATTTAACCCACGGCGGTAGCATGTTCTCGTTCCATCAGCTATGATTTAGTAGAAGTCCTAAGTAATTCGCAAGTATATTTCTGTTTTTTTTTTTTTGTCGCCACCACTGAGGATTGAACCTTCAATTTTCAGAATTGTATAACTTACAACTGAATTTTACAATGTAATTTATCCACTACGCCACGGGTTCTTGCATATTTTCAAGTTAGACAGAAAAAAAATCTTAAGTTCAACAGGATACACCTGAAGAACGTCGGAGGTTACATTGAACGAAACGTTGTGAAAATAACAGTCAAGGTGAGGATAGTAGTCTGAAAAATCCAAATAATATGGATATAAACAAAAAATATCATAATATTAATCCTTATTCTAGAATCCTTGTTCCTGTTGTTATTAAAATTTGTTATATGATTGTAATTATAAAAAAAATGGCTTAAGGGGGCTTAATAAGAAACTGAAATTCAGGGAATCTTGTTTAATTCCTGTCGAATTACCATAGACT
Organism: Euprymna scolopes; assembly: GCF_053919585.1. Taxonomy (NCBI): domain Eukaryota; kingdom Metazoa; phylum Mollusca; class Cephalopoda; order Sepiida; family Sepiolidae; genus Euprymna; species Euprymna scolopes. The sequence goes on along the minus strand of NC_136508.1, from coordinate 24,570,114 downwards.
AAATTTAATGCAAATTTGAAATATATGAATTTTTCTAATCGAAGCCTATGCTCATACTACGTCCTTTACAAATGGTTTAAAATACTCCAAAGGAACTGAAATTTAGAGAATACTAGCAGGCTGCCCAGCGTTGCCCGGTCGTAAAATACACATAAATATTATATGTTATTTCATACAGAAACTGAGACATGTGCATGCCAGTATTATGTTTTTTTTTTCTAAACAGTTCCCTACTTGTAAGTTAAAAAATACTCAGGCTTAGATCGAAGCCAAGACCTAAAGACAGTGAATAAAGTACGATCACCATTATGTCAGTTTTACACGTTCTTTAAAAAGTGTTTTTAAACCTAATTATTTTGATATAAGGCATCTGTCATATGAACCATTCAAAAAAAAATGCTTGAAAAGTTAGCAGATTCAAATCCGATAGTTTGACCCCTTAGCACCCATTTTTATTTCGAATGAAAACCGATTAAATAGTTTTGCACAGGCCTGAATACCCTATATACTAAATTTCAAGTCTGTAGATTAAAAATTCTTTGAGTATATAGGTTGAGAAGTGTTCTCACACACATATCCCTACTTTTATAGATACATAAATTTATTAGTTGATGTCGAATATCTCTTGTTCAACTTTTAACAAATCGGAGTTTCTACTTACTCCTTGTCTTCTTGCATAAAACTGAAATAAAACATAACCTACATTATGCAAAGAAATGTACCAAAATTAATAATGATCGGTTAATTAGTTTATGGATGAGTTCTATACATGCAAACATGAATACATATTGTTTTCATGGCAAGTGCTAGACTAAGCTCCAATCTGTGGTTCTCTTTGTAAAACATTCATTACAAAAACTCGTCTGGCGACAACCACTATAAACAATTTCCTTTACTCTCTATTTGTGTCTCAAACTGAACGAAGATTCCAATGAGTCAAGAATCTTTCCTAGAGCTACATGTCTGTGGAACACAATATTGCGGGGCTGCTTCCTAGTTGACTATAACATGGTCATTTTTAAGTTCAACGTAAACAAGTTCTTGTTGAACCGGCGTCTTAAATAATCAATTTATACCCAATTTCTACCATCACCGAACATCATAGAATTCACTTTATCTTCAAGTGGCCCCTGCGCTTTGATAAGCGGTGACTCCTTTATAAAAAAATAAATAAATAAATAAATAAATAAATAAAAAACGAAGCATACTGATGTAATGAATATAAGTACATTCTGGTTCTTTCTTCTTACAAGGATATGATTGTCTGGTTAAGCTATGAATACCAACTGGTGGAATCGCCTAGAAGAGATGCCGAAAAGGACGCAGCAAGCATCAAGTTAAGAAACACTTTTTAGTAAAGCGATTTCTGTTATATATTTGCTGCAAACAGTCGTCCAATGTGCTTTTCAGTCCATATAATTTCTAAAAATAAACTTTTGTCACTGTCTCGATATATACACTTGGCAACGAAAACACACACACAAACTTGGTTATAAAATATCTTGTTTATTAAATCAACCTTTTGGATTTCAGTATGACAGTTGTTACATCAGTGAAGGCGCGCGGCGAGGGTGTGGCTGCTTGGCAGTGAAGAAAAATGTGTCGCTTGTCCTACCGTGGTCGCTGCTCTCTGCTTTCCGTTGTCTGTTGCCTCTATTTTATTGGTATAGATGACGTCAAAACATTTCACCACGTATTATCTTTAAATGTCGGTCAGTCCCGTTGACCTCCGAGGATTCTACGTCTCCCATTTTGACTTCTTTGGCGTTATTCCCGGGGCATCTGTCAAATATCCAACACTTCCCAGATTACATTTGAAACAATGTAACGTCGAAGGAACAAACAAACAAAGAAAAGAAATAAAAATCTGATTCGGCGTATTTTTGAATGCAAATGAAATGTATTTATTCGTGGTTCCTCAAAAACAATGCATTTCATTATATTTACAAAGTCTTTTTGCACATATATGCTCTTTTTTAAAAGTCTCTGTCGCCGCCGCAGCGCGCTGGCCAGCGCTTTCTCACTCTAATATTTACACGCCCATTTACACAGTAGGATACTTACTTCTCCCTCGACCACCTGGTGATTTGTTCCCTCGTTTTCTTGTGAGGCAAGCTCGTGCACACTTGCTAATTTGCATACGTGTTTTAACAGCTGCTTCTGCTAATATTTTTTGCTAATCAGCTATTCTTCGGCTGATGCTGATATTTTCCCGTGCGCCCATACGCGATCTGGTACAATAGCAATGACCACTTAGATGCTTAAGACGAATATATTCATTTCGCGTGACATATCACATACATAACTTTATATAAATGTAGATGAACCAGGAAATGCAGAATTACTGATGTTACAAAGGAAATAAAATTGAGCGGTATGAGGAATCGAAAAACCGATATAGCGTGGGCGGCCTAAATTAAATACAAACAATCAACAGCTCCCTGTAGTAAACTATTATATGGTAATAAGGTTAAAGTGGTGCCATTTTAAGGCTAAATGCATTAAGTTTTTTTTAAGGTTATTGATTTTTTTTTTCTTTACAGTAATGGCGTTCACTCAACCAGAACAGGCGTTTTATGCGCTTGAATTTGCAAAAACTCAATCATGGACACTTGTTCAACGAGCATTTCGCAAAATAATCTCACACACTGTGTGTGTGTGTGTGTGTGTGTGTGTGTGTGTGTGTGTGTGTGTGTGTGTGTGTGTGCGTGCGTGCGTGCGTGCGTGCGTGCGTGCGTGCGTGCGTGTTCCTCCCATTCCAAGAGACGTGGATGAGCTGAAAGCCCGAATAACAGAAGTGGTTGCAACCATTGACAACGCAATGCTGGGACGCATTTGGCAAGAATTGGACTGTCGGCTTGGTGTGTGTCGTGTGGCCAATGGTGCTCACATCATCGAACATTTTTAGACATTTCATGAAAAGACTTCAGATTACAAGCTTTCCGAATATACCAAATGCGTTTTTATATCCTTGATAAGTCTCGAGATATTCATTGTCAAAATGTGCCAAAGACTTTTGGAACATCCTGTATTGAATGGTCGTTGTGTTGGATTGGCCAACGTAAAACAACAACCGTTTCACCGAAAATATAATCGACCTCTGCACATCAGGAATTTAAGAACCGAACGAACATAAGCGGCAAAAGAAAGGAACATATAATACATTTCCGATCATGTTAGCCCGGGGAAAATCCGTGGTTATTCATTGTCCATGTATTGGACAAAATCACGCTTACAAGAGAGACATAGAGAGACAGGAAGTGTGAACAAATAAGAAAGTTTTCTTTTATGGACAGCAACAGCTTATCCATTCCCTGATTTCTATCAAACCAACCATAAAGTAACGACGTTGAAATATACAGTAAAAACGAAAATAGTTAAATTCATAATAAAGACTTGGATTTTTTTATCTGCATAAAACAGTTATGATATGTCCAATCTTTCCACATTTACACCAAAGGCATATATTATGATCTTGTTAAAAAAAATTAATTTGTGTTTGACATGTTGTACTTCATATCAACACCTTTAATGTTATTAAATACTGGAACTAATGGTGACAATCCACTAATTAAACATACATTGCTATTTCGCCCCCCCCCAAATCACCTCTCTCATTGATCGCTGATTCAACCACTTCCTAATGGTTGTTAATGTCTTCTGGAGCAACTTTCACTTTTTCACCTTGTTTATATAGTGTATTTGTAGACACCATAAGCACACATGTAAATTAGATGGCAAGATAACATGGCTCTTTTCTTTTATATTATCCATGGTTGGCTGTTAGGTTTTTGTTGGAATTTTTGGATGGTATGAATTGGTCTATGCCAACCAGTAACCATTCGGTCAGGTCTGATACTATAGAGGACACGTGGAATGGAGAGGTAGATTAGATATGAATGTACGGAAGCTATCCCAGTCAGCCATAGAGTATCGGTATACAGTACGGTGGAGAGGTACATCTGTAGACTTATTATATTTCATTTTTATCTTAACTGATACAACGGAGTGGTCGGAGGATCCCAGAGGAGATAGAACGGCACATGAGCATAGCTCCGGGGAAGTGGAGAGAAAAAGGTCTAGACGGCTTGAGTACTGACCGGTAGTATCGGGCACACGGGTGGGCTCGTTTAGTAATAAATAACTATCTGCGATATAAATCGCGTTTCTGTGTTTTTACTTTAATATTTGAATACTTGTTAGTCTCCAAATACATGTTCCTTTCCTTTTCAAAAAATGAAATATTCTTTGTCACGTATGGGAAAGAGCTGCTCAAAGTATCCATTTCCTGTCTTGAAAAGGATCAAAACTGGTTTCCAAATCTGGTAGACGACGTCCTTTTTCTCCTCTTTACTATCTCTTTCTAACAGAAGAGTTTGAGTTTATATTCTTTAATGAAGCTAAATACATGCTCAAATATTCATTAGTTTTGGGATAGTTATATTTTCCATGTGAATTGTTTGAATTAACCATAATTTATAATTAACCTTTCCATCACTTAACTATCTATCTATTGCCATCGCCTTCTCTCTCTGTTCATTTATTCAATCACCTACACACTCTCTCACTTATACTCACACACACCTTCATATGCTTATATTGTTTGCACACCTGAAATGCCAACGGCGACAGCTAAAATGGACATATATACACACTCTTTCAGTAATAAAACAGGTGAATACTCATACGCTTATAATTAATAAAAAATATTTTTAATCATCCACATCATTATTTCGATCATAGAGAGTTAACTGGTTTTGCAAACTTACTTTTTACTGATCCAGACAATCTAACCATGTTTCCTTCAGTGAATATTGGCAGGAAATTTTATCAGAAGCAAATGAGGAATGAAGTTGCTTCCACTTGCTCGCTATGTTTCTGTACTTGTCCCTGGCAGACGTGTTTTGAAGGTCGAAAGACAAGACCCCTTCCCAGCACTGAGTGATGGTGCTGTGATACAGTAAACAGCTACAGTCACTACTTTCACTTCCAGAGATATCAATAAAAGTGCGAAAAATAAAAAGGCGTTGCATCTTTTTTATAAGCTTCTCTTCCAGGTTGACACATGTGCGGTCTTCAATTAATGTAGCTGTCTATGAAAACCAAGAACTACATCGATCCTAGAGCGGCCACCGCCATCATCATTAGTTGTAGTTTAACTATTAACCATCATCATTAGTGGTAGTTTAACTATTAACCATCATCATTAGTGGTAGTTTAACTATTAACCACCATCATTAGTGGTAGTTTAACTATTGACCATCATCATTAGTTGTAGTTTAACTATTGACAATCATCATTAGTTGTAGTTTAACTATTGACAATCATCATTAGTGGTAGTTTAACTATTAACCACCATCATTAGTGGTAGTTTAACTATTGACCATCATCATCAGTGGTAGTTTAACTATTGACAATCATCATTAGTTGTAGTTTAACTATTGACCATCATCATTAGTTGTAGTTTAACTATTGACAATCATCATTAGTTGTAGTTTAACTATAAACCATCTCATCAGTGATAGTTTATATATTGACCATCATCATTAGTGATAGTTTAACTATTAACCATCATCATTAGTGGTAGTTTAACTATTGACCATCCTCGTTCGTGGTAGTTTAACTATTGACCATCATCATTAGTGATAGTTTATCTATTAACCATCATCATTAGTGGTAGTTTGACTACTGACCATCATCATCAGTGGTAGTTAAACTATTGACCATCATCATTAGAGGTAGTTTAACTATTAACCATCATCATTAGTGGTAGTTTGACTATTAACAATCATCATTATTGGTAGTTTAACTATAAACCATCTCATTAGTGGTAGTTTAACTATTGACAATCATCATTAGTGGTAGTTTAATTATTAACCATCATCATTAGTCGTAGTTTAACTATTAACTATCATAATTAGTTGTAGTTTACTATAAACCATCTTATTAGTGGTAGTTTAACTATTAACAATCATCATTAGTGGTAGTTTAACTATTGACAATCATCATTAGTGGTAGTTTGACTATAAACCATCATCGTTAGTGGTAGTTTAACTATAAACCATCATCATTAGTGGTAGTTTAACTATTGAACTTCATAATTTTCCCAATTTGAATGCAATTATAATATTATTACCCTTTTCGCAAACTATAATTAACACTAAATATTTTTTAATCATCTACATCATAATTCAAGTCATAAAGGGTTAATAAATCTTCATTGGTGACGTATTTGGATCTCTAAAAGCTAAAGATTTCCAAAAAACTGCCTTAATATCTGACAGTTCAGAAGAAAGCACTTTTGAAAGAAACGTGCGTATTCTTTTTAACGGAAGAATTCTAAACGAAGGAATCTTGACAGAAAATCAATTTCACGAACAAATAGCAATTCAGTAATTTCTACTGAAAAATTATTTCTGTTTGTCTTTTTAATATTAGCCTTGTTTTTTTGTTTGCTTTTTTTAAAAATTAATTTTTCTTCGTTTAGCAGAAAAAAGAAAGAAGTTAATTAACGGTTTTTGAAAATTGGCGACTCTACAACTTAAGGTTTATTTAAATTTTATGAAAAGAAACATTTCACAAAAAAAGGAACACACGGAGTTCTAAACTATTTTTAAATTAGATCTCTTTCGTATGGCCTAGCAATTTTCTAGTCTTTCGTACAAGCATGAATTTCTTGTCAACATTTTAGATATTTTTTGTTCTTCTTTTAATTCGACTTAATAAAAAACAAAAATGAAAAAAAAAGCTTATGATGCACGTACCTGTCACGGAACGAAGATGTCATATACCAAAAAGCAAGTAAATTGATCAGGTAGGTTATTTTTACTGAGAAAATCAAATTTTATGAAAAGCGAAAAGGGATAGCCAGGAGCCGCCATGTTTTTAGAATGTGTTAAAATGCAAAGGCGGACAACTCAATTCGACTATCGAGATTTTGTTTGTATTATTAAAACTTTTTGTTTCGCTAATAATCATAAATTTTGATTTTCTTATTAAAAAAACTACTTGACGAATTTACGTAATTTTTGGAATATGACATCTTCGTTCTGTACATCATGAAACACTCTGTATTTTTTTATTTTTGTTTAATTAAATCTAATTCTAAATAAACATCCATTTATTTATAAAATAAAGATCACATCTATACCAATTCTTCTTCTTTTCTTATTTAGGTGGCACTAGCATTATAGTGTCAGTGCGCATGCATGAAGCCAAGGGACGTAATTCATTCGAACTTAACGCAGTAGTCGTAGTAGAATCTTTTCAATAGTCACCTTTGCGCTATGACTTTTTTCACGGAAACAGTGTTAAAAGACACTTGCTAAGCAAGAAGTGCAAAACGATTTGGACAGATGCTCGGCGCATCCTATCCAACCTTGACAGGGTTCATTTTTGTTATTTTGTTTGTTTTTTTATTTTTGTTTTTTTTATTCTTTGTTTCACTGCTTTTTGTATTTTGACGGCGTTTCTTGGTACGGTGACCAGTCTTTCCGTGCTCTGGGTACTTTTCTCAATTCTTCTTTTGCCTTATATAATTACCGGTACACTTCTTCTTCTAAACATAAAGTTAGTTAGCATAATACTTTGAATGTATGCATTTTCCATTGTGACTAGTTTCTTGGTATCCAACTCAAGATGCCTAAGTTCTTCTTTTGTCCATCCTATGAATAGATCAAATCATTTTACTAGTATTTATTCCCTTTACTTAAATTCTACTATATAATTAGATTGTAAACTAGCAGACCTCCCGGCGTTGCCCGGTCGTAAAATACGCATAACTATTATATGTTAATTCATACAGAAACTGCATGCATGCGAGTATTATGTTTTTTTTTTCATTTCTTGTAAGTAAAAAAATACTCAAGCTGACATCGAATTCAAGACATAAAGACAGTGAATTAAGTACGATAACCATTAGGCCAGTTTGACACGATCTTTAAAAAGTGCTTTTAAACCTACTTATTCTTAACATAAGGAATCTGTCATGTGAACGATTCACGCATGCGAATTTGTGAAACAGTATACACACAGATAAAAATTCGATGACCCCCTACATACAAATTTCTTCAATTTTGACTCATTAGCAGCCGTTTTATCTTTTTTTCGGATGAAAACGGATGCTAAAAAATTTCACATGTCTGAATAACCTATATACCAAATTTCAAGTCTGTAGATCAAAAATTCGTTGAGTATATAGGTTGAGAACCTCACACACATTCTTACTTTTATAGATCTCTCTTTCTTTCTCTCTCTCTCTCTCTCTCTCTCTCTCTCTCTCTCTCTCTCTGGCAATCTGTCGAATTTCAACGATGACGCAGAAGTCGGTTAGTGTCCGAAGGTGCGATGTAAGTTCGATCGGAGCTCTGAAACCTCGGCCGTAGATGTGACACCTGATGGCAGGAATCCGGGTAATGGCGCCCGTAGTCGCGCTCTTTTTGCTTCTCAGGCAGCAATGCTTTGATCTCTAATGGCATCGGCTGCGCCTGATATCACACATCTCCAAACTATCCGATCTTCAGCCTTTCTTCTCCAGTCGTTGAGTTGGTTTGCGTTTTCAAATGTCTCTTGAACACACCTTTATAGCGGAGTTTCGATGCGCCTAGGGGTCGTGTACCTTGTTTGAACTCACGAAAGAAAACTGCTTTTGGTAGTCTGTTGTCTGACATGCGCGTGACATGTCCTATCCATCTCAGTTGGTTTGTTACCATTATTTCTTCAGCACTGGGCACTTTAGCCTTTTCTAGTACTTCAAAAATCGATACATGGTCTTTTCAAGAGATACCCATTAGACGAAAGAGGTGCCTTTGTTGTATCAGGTTTAATCTATTGAAATGGCGTCTGTAGAGAGTCCAGGTTTCTGAGCTGTACAAGAGTGATGGTAGGACAATAGCTCTGTACACTTTCATCTTGGTCTTTACTCTGATTCCTCTCTGATTCTACTAGCGGTTTCTCAATTTTCCGAAGGCTAATGCAGCCGCTTGGATCCGTTTTGACAGTTCTTCATCGATTTTTCCAGTGTTAATAATGGCACTGCCCAGGTAGGTGAACTTTTCAACTTCCGCCAATGGGGTACCATTCAGGAGTACTTCTCTTTGGTTAATCTTTGTGTCACGGGTGTCTTGAATCAAAACTTCAGTCTTCTTGATGTTATTTATAGATATATAGATTATATAAATATTATATAATTTATATTTTAAGTTTTGTTTTTTTTTGCTTCTCATATATTCTTTTCCAATTTACTCTCATTGTTGTTAATTTGATGGTATTCGCTACTAGAACCACTAATAATTCATCGGTGTTCCTCAAGTGCACTCGCCTACTCTTGCTTGGGCAGTTCTATACTCTCTTCAGTTTTCCACTTTTCATTATGAGCAGTTCATTATCTTTCATCTGAATGCCATTTAAATGTCCAGGCTGCATATTCTGGTCGTGTTTATCAATTTTTATAGTATCTTTTTTTTTTTTTTTTTGCTTTTTGCAAATAGCTTCAGGTCGTCCATGTACATGAACTAGTATATTCTTTGTTCTGTCTCGATCAACTTGTATCCAGCATCGCAATTCCTGATTTTGTTGTTGACTAGCATCATGTCTATAATAAGCAGTAAGGATGATAGAGTCTCATTAAGATTAGTCCCTCACTATTTTTATTGCAGTCATGTGTTGTCCTCCAGCTGTCAGTTCCAGTCTCCATGTTCACATTGGTTTCTTAACCATTAAGCATTCAATTATTCATGATTAAGGGATTCTGTTCTATGCTTCCTTGTAGTCGATCCATGTCATGGCTATTTTTTTTTCTGCCTTTAACCTCCTTCGGGACTTTTGGATATGTTCATAATCTTAAGATGTGTGTCTGTATCGTGAAAGTCTCTCATAAGAAATGTGGATGCTAGCCGATAGTCAAGTAGAAAAGAGTACGGCAAGCCAGCACATATAGGTATTTAGATTATTCGTGTATATTATGTCTGAATGAGACATTAGTAATCTTAATTTTTAAGGAAACAAAAAATGTCATACACTACAGAAGTTAAATAGAAAGCGTATGCATACATAAAATAAATTTAACCTTAGGATGACAACACATGAACAAATAACTTAACAAGAAGGAAATAATAACAGCAACAACAACAATAATCATCATTATAATGATAATAAATAAATTTGGAGCAAATGAATAAACTAGTATAAATTAAAATGTAATCGAATATATCAAGAAATATCCAGAATAAAACTAGGTCGTTCTAACAAAGAAAAGTGGGGTCTATACCCGCTAAAAACGAACAAAAAAGGGGTAAATAAGAGGTTAAGTGAACCTCTGCCTGATAAATGCGCGATGATTGGCTGCGATAAATGGATGTGTGAATAACAAAGAATCTGATTGGCTAAATAGCAAACTCGGTACTACGGGAATATATAGAAACACGCAGTCATATCGATTCAATGCAATAGCCTTACGTATTTTCACGAGGATAAAACGCGTAAAATTCTGTGTAGGTAAATTTACGTACATATCTTTTTTTAATTGAAGAGTGTTCTTTAGAGACGGCGAACTTTAAATTGACAACTATTTTCTAGTTGGTTGGTTGGTTTTGTTTTACGGCATATCAACCCTTATCAGATTATTTAATGCCGAATCCAAAGATTCGGAAGAAAATTTTTTTAAATAGAATATATTTGTTGTTTTCAAGTCGGTTTCTATTCAACCCATAGTTGGGACCCTAACAGGTACTATCACTCCGGGTCAGAGTGGACCTGGGAGCAATGGCAATTAAAGGGTGGCTCCACACTCCCCAAAGCCCGCAAGCTGGGGCCTCACCACCGGATATAGTGTAAGGTCATGTCCAGGACCCACTATTTTCTAGAACTGCAGATTTTGCAACTATCAGTTACTTTGATTTCAACTTGGTCTGGTCATGATGAGACTGAAACACAAGCAGCTTTTGCAAATCATGAAAATCTAATTGGGAAAATCATTTTGTATAATTTATTAGACAAATAATTTCACGAAATGAACCTGTCAACTGGCCACATCGTTTGTGTGATTTAACCCTATTTGTTACAAAGAGTAACAAAAAAAACAGGCCGCTAAAATAAAGTAACAACTATTTCAATGTTTAAAAAATGCCTCAGTCAGTTAATATATAGGGTACTCGAACCCTTCCGAAACTATATATTATATTTGGGTGTTAGCCGGAGAAAATCGGTGCAAAAGTGTGAAAATTAAAGAAATGAAATTTGCCAGATGAAGGTCGAACGACGGCACTACGAATATGCATGCGTAACGTAATAGCTATGGGTTCATGTTTTAATTTTTAACCTGGCAACACACATGTCTTCATAGCTCAGACATTAAGGCCAAAGGAAAATGTAAATCGTAAGCTAAACGTTTTGGTTTCGATTCTCGGTGGTGGCGCATGAGTCATTTATTTTTTAAAAGATTTTTAATCATTACTATGTATTGGATTCAATATGATATAAAAATAAATATGTAATCTACATTAATCAACCTATCATATTTAAGCGTATTTTACGACCAGGTAATGCCAGGTGGTCTGTATATATATATATATATATATATATATATATATATATATATATATAGAGAGAGAGAGAGAGAGAGAGAGAGAGAGAGAGAGAGAGAAAGAGAGAATAGAAAAAGAAAACGAATGATGAATAGATGGGGAAAACTCAATAGCTGGATTAAAACATGACGCTGTATAAGATTGCAATAGAAAGACTTCGTCTATTTAATAGCTAATGTATTTCGCCAATAGAAGCACTTATATATTTTAACTTAATGCTTCACAAACAACTCAAGAGAAGATTTTCTGCTATAATCAAAATGGACAACATCTTTTTCAATAACGTCTTGAATGTCTTTCCGAACGTTCGGCAACGGTAAAGTACGCTGAAAGATGAAAGCAACGGTCTTTTCACATTTCAAAGACGTGCCGCCGACTGCGGCTTTCTTGCGACTACAACACATTAATCTAATGAGAATTATTCCGCTGGCAACATTTGACGTAACCAAAAAAGTAGCTTTGCTTCCTATCTTGGCATAGTTAATCTCGAGAGACTTAATTTCACACACATGCACACACACACAGAAACATACACACTGATATACGTATATCTTTGTATATATAATAGATATATTATGATAGGATATAGCTATCATTAGCGATACAATGAAGTCCCTGGTAAAAATCGAATCGAGCACTCTTCGGTAGCCGATATTCTATAAAAAACAACTGTAAGAATCTATTTTTATCGCCAAAGTCACAGAAATATAAGTAAAAACTGCAAATAGAACGATCGAGTTTCAATCTTAGCTTTACACAATTTAGTTTCTATACTAATGAGGTTTTATACCGACAACAGCCTATTCATTTATCTATGTACACGTGATAGTATTCAACCCCCTCTCTCCAAAATGTTAGAAAATTGGGCGATAAAAGAAAAAGAAATAGGTGAATACAGGTGTTGTAAATGTGGTTGGTGGACAGACAAGGGATAGGAATTTGTTCACCGAGGTAGACAAAAGAGAGCTGATGTGCGGTCGTAATCAACGTGTGGCGGTGAATGCGAATAAAAGGACCTGAGATATGTTTGTAATTAGTTTTGGGATTTACAATTAGTTTTATGGCAGCTTTATGACGTTTGGAAGTGTAGACGGATTTTGTGGTAACGAGTTTTTCGACTGTTGGTGAAGTTTACGACAGTCAATGATTGTTTGCGATGTTTTAAGAGAGTTACGTTGAGGACAGTTGCCATTTTTACTGAGTAAAAGACATATCGTGGCTCGGAAGAGATCGGGAAATGTATTGATCAAACGACTGACAAACATAGCCTTGATAGTAGATGCAGATGTGAACTTAAGATTGTAAACGGTCGATGGTGTCACACACATACGTATTTGTGTACAACTAATATTTACAGAAAATGTCCGTGTTTTTCCTTATAGCTGTGTTCTGTAATTTTTATATACTTATGAACCCGTGTGCACTTCCTCGACAGCCGCCAATGTGAGAGACAATGATACGATCATAATAAGAGAGGAAATAAACAAATCCACGATAAACAACATTGGGGTTGCCGAGGCTGTTGGCGGGGTAACATGTGGTCTTACATATCTACCTACCAAATAGTCTGGACACTGGAGACATTATCATTTTTTTCTCTCTGCCAAACAGGCGAATCATCTACTTTACATGGAATTACAAATGAAGAATCATTTGCAACCTATAGGTCGAAAGTTCGAATCAGCCTTGTATCATTTAATTTTTACTTGTTTTGTTCGAGGATTTCATGTACAAAACAGGCAATTGTTTATCGTTTACTTCCAGGAACTAGTTCTGCTTATTCTTTTATTGATTGTTGAAACGGTTTTCATGTTCATTGGTTGCTTCTGCTATTACAATAGATAGGACTGATTGCATTAGAAAAATATTTTTATAATCTCCTTGCATATTGAAGAGTAGTCACATATTATTGGCTTTGTCTTAGATATGTTTATGATTTCAATGTTTTGATGAAATAGAACATTTCTGTACATATCCATTCTTAGATAAAATACTTTGTTGAACATCGAAAAGTATATCAAGTACTTTAAACTGGAATTGAAACTCAAGTGTTTTTTGTTTGTTTTGTTTTTGCTTTTTTTGTTTTTGTTTTTTGGGGGGAGTTTTGTTTTTGTTTGTTTTTTGTTTAGTTTTTTTTTGTTGTTGTTATTTTTTAAGTCGAGTATTCTACTTGTAACACAATCAGCACACCCTGCAAAGAGTTGTAATCTTTATTTTAGTATAAACAATGTCAGGTATGAATTCTTTATTCATTTACAACGCTAATGCTAATTCACTTGCCATAAGTAATCATCCACAGGTTGGTCTGTTGTATCACTGCTTTCAGGCAATTAAATAAGTTCAAATATATTTGAGGCAATTAAATAAGTTCAAATATATTTGAGGCAATTAAATGAGTTCAAATATATTTGGGACAATTAAATAAGTTCAAATATATTTGGGACAATTAAATAAGTTCAAATATATTTGAGGCAATTAAATAAGTTCAAATATATTTGAGGCAATTAAATAAGTTCAAATATATTTGAGGCAATTAAATGAGTTCAAATATATTTGGGACAATTAAATAAGTTCAAATATATTTGGGACAATTAAATAAGTTCAAATATATTTGAGGCAATTAAATAAGTTCAAATATATTTGAGGCAATTAAATGAGTTCAAATATATTTGAGGCAATTAAATGAGTTCAAATATATTTGGGACAATTAAATAAGTTCAAATATATTTGGGACAATTAAATAAGTTCAAATATATTTGAGGCAATTAAATAAGTTCAAATATATTTGAGGCAATTAAATAAGTTCAAATATATTTGAGGCAATTAAATGAGTTCAAATATATTTGGGACAATTAAATAAGTTCAAATATATTTGGGACAATTAAATAAGTTCAAATATATTTGAGGCAATTAAATAAGTTCAAATATATTTGAGGCAATTAAATAAGTTCAAATATATTTGAGGCAATTAAATGAGTTCAAATATATTTGGGACAATTAAATAAGTTCAAATATATTTGGGACAATTAAATAAGTTCAAATATATTTGAGGCAATTAAATGAGTTCAAATATATTTGGGACAATTAAATAAGTTCAAATATATTTGGGACAATAAAATAAGTTCAAATATATTTGAAGCAATTAAATAAGTTCAAATATATTTGAGGCAATTAAATAAGTTCAAATATATTTGGGACAATTAAATAAGTTCAAATATATTTGGGACAATTAAATAAGTTCAAATATATTTGAGGTAATTAAATAAGTTCAAATATATTTGAGGCAATTAAATAAGTTCAAATATATTTGAGGCAATTAAATAAGTTCAAATATATTTGAGGCAATTAAATAAGTTCAAATATATTTGAGGCAATAAAATAAGTTCAAATATATTGAGTAAACTAACAAAAAAACATTTTCTTTTTTTCAAAAATACTAAATACAATTTAGAGCTTTATATTATGAATGTACATTTTGTAAACACTTAAAGTGGTCTACGTAAATTCAGTTTATTTTATTATACATCATCGTGGCTGGTGAGATACAATGAATACAAACGTATTTGCATTTATGTAGGATATTTCAATCGTTTAGATTATATATATATATATATATATATATATATATATATATATATATATATATATATATATATATATATATACAGTGATGATCATATTTATTGGCACGGTAAAATAAAAGTTAAATTTTGTCTAATAAATTCTAAAAAAGGGATTAAATTAAAGAAAATAACAAAGTATATTATGTATTTTTAACTGGCCTTTCCGATGCAGCAATCGGATTTTAGAAAAAATAAATAACAAAGGAACAACAAACATAATTGCAAAAAACCCTTGTTCAAAATTATTGGCACGATTTATTTAATAATCAATTTTATAGCCTTTGGCCTTGATTACCTTCCTCAGTCGCTTTTCATAGTTTACAACCAAGTTGTTGCACTCTTCAGTAGTAATTTTAGCCCACTCTTCCTGACAATAATCCTCCAATTGAATAAGATTCTTAGGCTTCCTTTGCATTACCCTCAATTTTAATGTTCTCCATAAATTTTCAATTGGATTAAGGTCTGGGCTTTGTGATGGCCACTCCAAAACATTAATATGATTGTCCTCAAGCCATTTCTTAGTCAGTTTAGCCGAATGCTTTGGGTCATTATCTTGCATGAACCACCAACGACAACCAAGTGAGAGCTCTTTAGCAGAGTCTTTCAGGTTTTCATCCAATATTTTAACATAATCTTCCTTTTTTATGCTACCTGTGACCTTAACAAGTCGCCCTGGTCCAGAGGCAGCAAAGGATCCCCAAAACATCAAACTGCCTCCACCGTGCTTCACTGTGGGTATGGTGTTCTTAGGCAGGAAAGCTTCGCCAGATTTTCTGTAAATATAAGACACTTTATCATGGCCAAATAACTCTATTTTCGTTTCGTCAGTCCATAGACCACGTTTCCAGAATGCAACATCTTTATCAATATGACGTTTTGCAAAGGCTAGCCTTGCTTTCAGGTGCATAGGCTTCAATAAGGGAGTCTTTCTCGGACGACATGCTTTTAAACCAGCCCTCTTCAAAACTCTACCAACTGTATGTCGAGATACATTCACTCCAGAGGTGCTCTGTTCATTAACAATCTCCCCAACAGAGATCCTTGGGTTTTGTTTTACTTGTCGAACAATTTTCCGTTCATCTCTTAGGGAAAGAATCCTTTTTCTCCCTCTACCCTCTAAACTCATAACGTGGCCTTGCGATTTGAACTTGTTTATTATGGCTCTAACAGTGGATTTGGGAAGGTTTAGCTTCTTTGAAATCTTATCATAGCCCTCCCCATTGGTATGGCATGCTACAACAAGCTTCCTGACGTCTGCGCTGTGTTCCTTAGTTTTAACCATGGCGATTGAAAATTATAATTTAGTCACTTATAATAGTTTAAATAAATCGCTATCTAAAAATTATCTGAAAAAAATTATTCACTGAATTAGCGTTAAACAAGCATAATATGGCTATAAAAAAGTTGAGAAAGCACGTAAACCGGAAATTGATTGATATTATACTGATACTAAAAGAAAAACAAAGCCGTGCCAATAATTTTGAACAAGGGTTTTTTGCAATTATGTTTGTTGTTCCTTTGTTATTTATTTTTTCTAAAATCCGATTGCTGCATCGGAAAGGCCAATTAAAAATACATAATATACTCAGTTATTTTCTTTAATTTAATCTCTTTTTTAGAATTTATTAGACAAACTTTAACTTTTATTTAACCGTGCCAATAAATATGATCATCACTGTATATATATATAATATATATAATAGGACAATAAGAGTATGAAATGAAGACACAAAACTATATATAGTTAGATATAGAATGAATCATTTATTGAATAATGGAATACAGGCAAAATTTGGAGTATAGAAGGGACTCTTTATGCCAGGGCATTTCGAAGCCTATTGCTTCTCATGAGAAGAGTAGAGAAGGTGCTAGGTAGCATGGGGGAGATGCGGCGTCTAGCGTAAGGTTCATTAGGGATGGAAAAGATTAAGAGGAATTATAGAATGTTGGGGGAAGCTTTATTGAATTCTACGTAAATAAGGAGAAGCTTATTATATATAGTATGCTATATAAGAATATATATGGTCTTGAACATAGTATTTAGATTAAAGGGTATATGTATTATGGTTAAATAGGAGTTGTATTGTTGCTGTGTGGTAATTTGTTTTATGGAATTGATCTTACTTTTTTCCTTTTACATTAATCTATATATATATATATATATATATATATATATATATATATATATATATATATATATATAGTCTTTTGTTGAAATTTCATTAAACTCCATTTCTCTATCAAGTATATTGAGCTTTTCCTTATTTGCTGGGATCGACTTATACATAAACACACAGACGATTTAGACTTATATAATAGATTATGTGTATGAAGCAGATGTTGCAATTTGCTTGGGGTAAATGTCCATTCTTGAAAGTGTCTGTTTCATAGCACAAGAACAACCATATTATGTTAATTTTGAATAGTTCCCGTCCAGACTCTTCAGCAAAGTAGAAACTTTAACTTTAAAAAGAAAATAAAAGGAAGAGAAATTATTTCATATATGTTGTACAATATCTGTCGAGAGTATGTTAAATTGTTTCATATATGCATATAAATTACCCGTCCGAAGGTAGGTAAACATATTTTAAATATGTGTTGTACATTACCCGTTCCGAAAAGGTAAAATTATTTCATATACATTTTGTAAATTACCTGTCCTAGGAAAGGTACAATTATTTAATAATGGCCGTCCTAGTGTAGGTAAAATAGTCTTTTGCTCGAAATAGCAAATGATATATAGACATTAAAAAATTCTCTCTCCAAAGAAAAATATTAGATTCAAAATCAACACTTCAATTTTCTCATTGTTTATACAGTCCCGAGCAAAAATTATAAATATTTGTAATCACACTGTACATTCGTGTTAAAAAAGAAAAAAATTATTTTCCAAGTAAAGATGATTTCCAAGATTATTAGTTTTAATGAAAAAACATTACCAGGACTCCTTTTCACCAACGCCGCAATTCATACCAACTCCTTTTAACTTAAACCGTAATTCACAACACAAACTTTCAACGTATGCGCGATCTCTTTCTCTCTCTCTATCTCTCTCTCTCTCTCTCTCTCTCTCTCTCTCTCTCTCTCTCTCTCTCGGCTAGCAAAATCTCAACTCCCAATCCTCTCCAATTATATTTATAGACGCTATTTTCCTCATATGCAAATTAATTCCACATGTACATAAAGAAGCTGGAAATAGTTCGCATGGATGTTAAATTATTTTTTTATCTGGGTCGTCATTTGTATTTATTATTGTAAAACATTATTGCAAAATTTACGAGTAATAATTTTAATATTATTATGTGTTTCACTTAGGTGTAATCTATATATTAATACGATAGCGTGTGTGTTCTTTTGTGTGTCACGCTTACATCCGGGTTGTTTAATTGTTATGTTGTTATACTTCTTGTCATAAATAATTTCACCAAGAATTCTTCATAAGTTTTGATTTCGGTTTCGACTATTATCAAGAATTCTTCATAAGTTTTTGTTTCGGTTTCGAAGGACCTCAAGTTATATATATATATATATATATATATATATATATATATATATATATATATATATATATATATATATATATATATATCATAAGTTTTTATTTGGTTTCAGTTCAGGCTAATGCACCCAAGTCATATAGATATATATCTTTTTTAGTTTTGAAATTGCAACTTTATAATATATAAAAGTCGCTAGAACATTAACTCTATGATAAAATATATGAAGTCTGCAAGAATTAAAATATCATATTTAAGCATACTTTACAACCGGACCTTACCGGGCGTTCTTGCTAGCTTAGATAAATACTTTTGCAGTTTTAACAAAAAAAAAACTACAATAATATCAGAGCGTCTCCATTTACACTGAACATCTACAGAATGCAAAAATTAATATATTACGTATGAATGAGACTCCTGTAGAATTTCCACAGGTTTCGCTGGTTATAATTATTTCATTATTTATAGACAAGTGCGTACGCATATTATCTTACGTTCTGTATTGCTTTTGTGATTTATATGAAAAGGAAGTAACTTGCTGTTGCAAATTTTGGAGTAGAGTTATTTCCCTTAGATAATATTCTGTTTTTGTTTGACTTTTGCAACTGTTATTATTGTTTAATTTTCTTTTATATATATATATATATATATATATATATATATATATATATATATATATATATATATATGCTATTCCTTATGTAATGGTTTGTAAAAGAAGTAATTTATATATATATCATAATTTTTAAGTACAAAATGTAATTATCACAAATATGAAAAATATATGTTTCAGTTTTCTTGATACACAGTAAAACAAAAATCACCAGACTAATTTCGCCCTTACTCAACAAGAGCTGCATTGAGGAATATTTTTTCTTTTCAAAAGTGACAAGAGAAAAAATGAAAAATAACTGTATTTTTTAAAGACATATTTATTGTATATTTACAAGGAGTTATGTATCTTCGAGGTTGAATGCGTCTAACCTGGTTTAACTCCTGAGAGGCATGTCTAGAGTGATGAAAACAAAAATTCCGATCACGATTATGGTTTTTGCTTTCGTTTCAAGGGAGGGGCACATCATGCCACCTCACATCTTCGAAGTCAGCTTGAAAGTCAACACCAAAGTGTACCTGAATATACTGAAGAGTGTGGTGATTTCCTGGTACAATCGGGTGGCTGCTGGCAGATCCTGGGTGTGGCAGTAGGACTCGGTTTGGCATCAGAAGGAGTGCTACGACTTTGTAGACTTCTTTCACTGCCGCACCCTCACGCCTTCCCGACCCGAACAAGCTGGGCTACTTCGTTTCGTCGATAACATCCCCAACATGATCTTCCAGAACACCAAAGCCAGCCTGATCGCTGCCATCCGCGAGTATTCGTCGAGCTCTCATCGGCGCTTCAAAAGGCATGCTCCCAGTTCCGGATCCGTATCGAGGCGGTAAATTGAGGCTGAAGGTGGCTACATTGATTAGATGCCATCTCTACAACATACTGAAGTTATCTGAATACATTTTTTCAGTAAATTTCTAACAAAGATAAAGCTGTAGTGTTGTTTTCTTTTAGGCGACATTTTATCGTTCATCAATGACTATATATATATATATATATATATATATATATACACTTGTGCCCGATATTATTCATACCCCTCCTTGAAAATTGAGTTTATTAGGTGTAACTTCGTAAGAATTTATTGTTTACGTCCATATTGATACATATTCTTAATAAACCTCTTCTGATCATTTTCGTCATTTTAAAATCTCGGGATACTTGTAATAAAAGAAATATACAGCTATTTATAAAATCTGCAATGTTCAAAAATAATCATACCCCCTTATTTTTTCAGTATTAATCGAGTTTCTGACTGTTTGTTTCCTGTTTGATTCTTATTTTGAATGCTTTTATACAACCTTTGATTAATTTCATTTCGTTTTTTGCATTTTTCAGAAATTAAAATGATATCAACTGAAAACCAATAAAAGAATAAAAATTATTAGAATGGGGAAGAAAAAAGAGCTTAGTAATGATCTTAGGACTAAAATTGTGAATTCACATAAGGATGGTTTAGGTTACAAGTCAATTTCCAAGAAATTTGAGGTCCCTACAGCAACAGTACAGAGCATCATCAAAAAATTCCAGAGCCACCACACAACAAACAACTTGATTGGTAGAGGAAGGAAAAGGAAACTGTCTGCTAGAGCCACCAGGGATATTGTAAGCAGTGTTAATGCAAATCCAACCACCACTACTAAGGACATTTTAGAAAATCTGGAGTCTTCTGGCATAAAAATATCAAGGCAAACATTGCAAAGGACTCTGCATGAAAATGGTCTGAAAGGAAGAAGACCAAGAAGGACTCCATTGCACACCGGAAAACACCTTGCAGCACGTCTAAAGTTTGCTAGGACCCATGTGAATTCTTCAGAGTCCGTTTTCTCAAGTATTTTGTGGACTGACGAAACAAAAATTGAATTGTTTGGCCATATGGATGCTTCTTACGTTTGGAGGAAGAAAGGAGAAGCTTACAACCCAAAGAACATCATACCCACGGTGAAACATGGTGGTGGTAGCCTAATGTTTTGGGGCTCCTTTTCGGCTAGTGGTCCAGGTAGTTTGGTCAAGATAGATGGAACCATGAAGAAGGAGCAATATTTGGAGATACTCCAGAAAAACATTAGACAGGGTGCGGAGAAGCTCCATTTAGGACCAAACTGGGTCCTTCAACAGGATAATGATCCAAAACATACTGCCAAAATAGTCAAGAAATGGTTTGAGGATAATCAAATTAATATTTTGGAATGGCTTAGCCAGAGTCCCGACCTGAACCCTATCGAAAACCTCTGGCACATATTGAAAACTAAGGTTAAAAAGCGGAAACCTAGAAATTTGAGGGATTTGGAGAACTACTGCATTGAAGAATGGTAAAAAATCAGTGTTGATGCTTGTAAAAACCTTGTTGATAAATATCCAAAACGGTTACAGGCAGTTATTAAGAATAAAGGGCATGCTATTGACTATTAGTAAGAGAGGTATGAATAATTTTGAACTAGTGCCATTATTGTTTTTCTTTGTATACTGTTTCAAACTTGCATAATTTATTTATTTGTTGAGTTTAAATTAAATGCTTATGCTTGATTTATTGTTTGAAATACCTTTAATATTGTCTACCTTCTGGTTTGAGCAATATTCTTATAGAAATCTCAAAGATCCGAGGGGTATGAATAATATCGGGCACAAGTGTATATATATATATATAGTCATCTACATACAGTACTGCTTCGTTGTATCGCAACTCATCAGTGTGGCTAGACAAGCACCTTTCCCCAGCCATGAATCGAAACTTCAACCATCGAGTTGACAGACAGCAGGTCTACCCACAAGGTTACGAATCGGTACCCTCAAATGTCCCTCAACAAGTTCCTGTTAAAGAAACACTTGTCCATCGCTTCACAGTGCTCAAATAAACGGACAGTGAACTTCGTTTGATAGCCAAACGAAGCATCGGGTGAAAGTACATTTCGGACAGTGCTCAAATCAAAGAGTTGGGCTTTTATAAATATATGAATGCAGGTTCAAAACTCTGAGTCTCACCCTTGAACTATTTCAGTGTTCCTTATTTGAATCGATGTCAGTGTCCACTCAATAGCACGCACGCCCGGCAAGCCTTAATGAAATGACCTCAAGCTTATTGAAATCGCCAGCTTCTGGTTCATTAACGTCCAAACCCGGCGACAAAATCACCTTTTCTTTCATTACATTTCTTTTTCTGTTTCCTACTTGGTTTGAGACGATGTCACTGAAAAGACGCGTCCCCAAAAGGAAATCCATCATTTAGTGGCCTTTAGTGACAGTAATAATGTCAAGCCGGACATATATCATATGAAGAATGCCAGAGGATCCCATCAAATCAAATTAATGTCATGTGTACTTTTAGGGAAACGCTCATCTTGAAAGAAAGAAACAAGATTTTGCGTTAAAATAGCTTAATGTTCTCCCCCTCTCTTTCTTTCTCTCTCCCACTTCCTTCTTTTCGCTCTTTCTCTCTCTCTCTCTCTCTCTCTCTCTTTACCTCTCTCTCTCTCTCTCTCTCTCTCTATATATATATATATATATATATATATATATATATATATATGTATACATGTATGTATATATGTTCTCATAGATGTAGATATACTAAGTCACACACAAATCATTATCAAATATTGTTCATTGACAACAACCAGTTTTGTTACCTGGAGTTTTAGTGATAACAGATTTCCCCAGATTTCCAGTACTTCCCACCTCTGTCAGTAACCTTAACAAATGAATTTTCAAAATCGCAACAGCCGCTTACTGTTGATTTCTAGCTGGCAGTGACCATCGGTCGTCGCACGAATTTTGGTGACAATACCGAAATAGTATTTTAAAACGTGTAAATGCTGTGAGAATGAAAATGGAATTCCTCGACTACCATCCTCTCCACAACTTTAATTGTCGTTGCATTTATGTTTTTTTTTATTTTAATAAGTCTGTGTAAAATTCCGAAAAAACGACGACGATAGCGACGACAATTACGATCATAAAAAACTTAAAAAGGTGAAAGAAATTGAGAGGAGTAATAGCAGTTATGATATCCAATTTCTTTATTGAGGCTGAAAAAACATACAACGGTAGATATTATTGTGGTGTGTTAGTTAATGTCGAAGTTATTGTTTTTTAACGCCATGTTGTTTAGTTCTTGATAGGCTTTTTTAACTGTTCGAAATTCTGTTAATCCAATATTCCCTTAATCCGGTAATCAAGCTGAACGGAACTTAATAGTGTACACTAACACACACATCTATTCATCCATACACTCATATACATATACATGGGCACACACAGAAATACATATAATTATGTGTTCCTATCTACCTGCCTGCCTATCCGTTCCGTCTGTCTGTTTGTCTCTCTCTTTATTTATATATATGTATATATATATACATATATATATATATCTTAACTCGATAGATTATATATATATATATATATATAATAATTACAGTTAAGTTTACCAAAATAATCTAAGTATATTATAAATATTGTAGAGTTAATATTTATAAAGTAATCTGAACCAGATGTAAAAGCTCGATAAAACCAAATAGGAAATAGAGCTTATAATAAGAACAACTAGTTAATAAAACATGTTAAAAAACACTTTGAAAAAGAGTTAAAAACATATTTAATTTTAAAAAGGAAGCACAAAATAAATGGATAATACTTAATCCGCGGATTTTCGAAGAAATGCTTTCCTTCTCATCAGAAGGCAGGATTTAGCAAAATGCGGGATCGGATTTTGCTTGCAAAAGTATTTGATGAAACTACAAGTAAGTCATAGATCTTACTTAGTAGCAAATAGTGAAGCAGAGAGAATAGGGTGAAGAAAACGGTGATTTCATGTAAATGGATAGTCTGGTGAATAACCGTAAAATCCCCCAAAAATCCAATAACGGTAAAATAACTGTGATACAGCGAACAATTTATATATATATATATATATATATATATATATATATATATATATATATATATATATATATAGTTCTTTACAAATAAATTGTTGTTTTTTTTTTGTTTTGTCTGCCGGAATTATTAAGTCTGGATTATCTTTTATTTTTTAAAGTGTTATTGATTTTTGTAATTGTTGGGTTCATGTATTTCTGTTTCTTCTTAATTTTTACTTTTTTTTTTTTTTGTCCATTTTAACATGTCTAATTCGAACGCCTCCGAGGACAAAATTTACTGGTGGATATTTTCTGGGGCTAATTTTATATTTTCTATCATAAGGAATTTCTGGGGGGGGGGTTGTTTGTTTTGTTTGTTTGTTTTTTTTTTTGTTGTTTTTTGTTTTTTTGATTTTCAGTTGTGGTTGTGTAATCCTGGTTGGTTATTGTGTTCCGATCAGTACCGTTTTCCTCTGTACTTTTGTGGTGGAAGATCATCCATCGAATTCTTTTAATAAAAGAATTCACGGCCTGTACTATGTCAATCATGTACGTTTTATGTTTTGGAATAGCTATGTTTTGGGGTCTGAAAGTTATTTCTTCCTTAGCCAACATCATAAACGTTATAATCTGTCAGCTCAATTCGAGGAGCAGGAAAAAAATTTTTAATGTTTATTTTTGAAATATTGTTCATTTCAATGTATACCGTTTTCATTTAACAGGTTTAGATTGTAATGATAAAAACTGAATCATCATTAATTTCGAGTAAAGCTCAATGCATCTATTTTATAGGTGCAGAGCAAATATAGTACAAAACTTTGTTGAAATTCAAAGACTTACATTTTTTCTTTTTTGTAACTTTTGTTTATTTCATCCTGGATCTCTTCATTACAGCCGTGTCGTTAATGGGATGGCAATTTTATGATTTTATGTTATAAAATCTCCTTTCTCACCAACTCGTCAGATGCGATTTCCATTCGATGTTACCAACAAAAAGATAATTTTGTACACGATAAACCTGACGAATTCGAGAAATCAAGTTAATGCAGAGATTGCAGATGATTAATCACTTATTGACTAGTTTTCCAACGAATGATAAAAAAAATAATTTTTATATAGTTTTAAAGGTTAAAAAAACTTGCAAGACCATATATATATATATATATATATATATATATATATATATATATATATATATATATATATATATATTAGTGATGGGACGATTCCAATATATTCCCCGCGTCCTATTTAATTACCGATTTCGTACTAAATTCCCGATTCCGATAGAATTGTCGATTCCGATTCCAATTCTTTATAAATCTCTAAATATTTAATATTGTTATTTTCTCAGGTTTTCATTAAAAACACGTGCTAAATATGCCTATATTTTATCGAGACGTAAAATACACACTTGTGGGGATGGTTTACAGCTTTTAGCTTTATCGGTAGCTTAAAATTAAAATATATTTAATATTTTTTTATAACTACCAGCAGTGGAAGATTTTGTTTCAAACAAAATCAAATTAAAAAAAAAAGATAAATAAAGGAATCACTTTTGTCATCGGAAAATAGGCACATATTTTCCCGATTCCGATACATATTCCGATATATATATATATATATATATATATATATATATATATATGTATGTGTGTGTGTGTGTGTGTGTGTGTGTGTAATTGCCGCATTTTTCCAGATGATCACCGTCATATTAAGTTCTCCCATTTCGTTGTCCATGATATCTTATGTGACTCTGCAGTCCTACAGCAGATTTGCACACACACACACACACACACACACACACATATATATATATATATATATATATATATATATATATATATATATATATATATATATATATATATATATAGTTAAAATAATAAAGACATTGTCTTCGTTTTTAATCCTCCTAAGTATTTTAGATCGGTATCTCTTTCTCCAGATGTCTGTTCACGAATTCAATTCTGCAGAGGGAGCGAATATGTGCAGGAGCATGGTGGTGGTGGTGGTTGTGGTGGTGGTGGTGGTGGTGGTGGTTGCGGTTGCGGTTTTGGTGGTGAAAGACGCCTGTTGTTTTATTAGTAACGATAGTGCATGGTAAAAGCCCGGTGCCGGCGGCGGCCACATCTGTTCGAGTCTGTTCTCTTAGAAAATGGAAATCGAATCTGATTCATCTTTCGAATCGTATCGACGTGAGTTTTTCTTTTTTTTATGTTTTTTTTTTTCGAGTATTTCCTCTCCCTCCCTCTCCCCTCTCTATCCTACACCCATCCCCTCCTATTCTTTCGAATCGGCATCGCCGAACATCTTGATGAAGATGCGCAGGCAAAACCGTTGACGATGACGACACTAAAACTATTTAAAGAATTATCTTGAAATTTATCATGGACCATCACCTGATGCCAGTGGAAGTTCTTGCGATGGCTTTTTTGTACTAACTGAAAATCCACCAATTAAATACTCGTTGGGTGATGATTTAATGCTTACCGGTAGACTTAGGTATCGGCAATTCTAAATACCCGTCCCGAGGAAAGTATCAAGATAACATCAACCCTAGCACCCGCGACTGAGACAATGAGATTTATGTATATCTATTGTATCATTTGGATACGAACCAGTTTCGCGTTATTTGAATTCTACATACTTCTATTTTCATCTTGAGTGTTATTTTCACAACGTATCGATCGATGTAACCCATGACCTTCTACAGATTCGTTTTGTCGAACTCGGAAATAGTCCTGTCGAATTCAGGAATCTGCACAGAATCTCAAACGAAACTCTTTATTTAATCCACAGGGGTTGCATGCTCTTGTCCCGTCAGCCGTACGGGGGTCGTGCAATAAATAATGCCCTTGACCCACTTACAGTTGTCTGATCTAGCTGAAATTTTGCATGTGCAATGATTTATATATCCACGGGTTATGTGGCAAATTACAGCTCTGAACTAATTGTCGTTTCTGTTTTACAGGTGTTTGAACTGAGTAAGGTGTGAAATAGAGCCTGTTGAATGTCGAGCAGTGATCCGTTTTTGTATTTGAAAGGACGCACACCACAGGAGACTTTTGATGAAATGAAAGAAACTTATGGTGATAATGACCCATCATATGACCTTGTAAAACGCTGGAATCGTGAATTCAAACATGACCGGAAGTCTGTAGAAACAGCTTCCAGACCTGGTCGCCCCCTTTCTGCCATTGATGAGGAATCTGTCCGTCAAGTTGAGGCTGCCATTTTGGAAGATCGGCGCATTACTATTCGCCAAATAGCCCATGATGTCAAGATTAGTACAGGGTTTGTGGAAACTATCATTCATGACCATTTGCATATGCATAAGGTGTCTGCCAAATGGATTTTCAGGTAGCTCACACCATTCCAGAAGCGAGAACGCGTCGAGTGCTCGAGGATGAATTTGGAAATGTGTCAAGAAGATGAGTCAAAGCTTTTCAAAAGACCGATTAAACAGGATGAAACCTGGGTCCATCACTATGATCCAGAGACCAAAGCCCAGTCAATGCAGTGGAAGCACTTGGACTCACCACCTCCAAAGAAGGCAAGGGTGCAGCCCTTCGCTGGCAAGGTCATGCTCACAGTCTTCTGAGACCAGGACGGAGTTGTGATGACAGATTTCCTGGCAAAGGATACCACAATTACAGGATCCTATTATGCTTCACTTTTGAGGAAATTAAGAGAAGCTATCAAAATCAAGAGACGGTCAAGATCAACAAAGGTACCCTCCTCCTGTAGGACAACGCTCTGGTCCACAACTCGCATGTCGCCAGATCAGAAGCACGAGCGTGTGATTATGAAATCCTTCCCCATCCTCCCTACTCTCCTGGCCTTGCACTCTCTAACTTTTACCTCTTCCCAGCCATGAAGTTGTTTTTTAAAGGAAAGCGTTTCCCAGATGATGCAGCCTTGATTTCTAAAGTCACGTCGTGGTTGGAGGACCAACCTTGGATGTTCTACAAAAAAGGTCTCCAGAGCTGCATCAAACGATGGGAGAAATGCATAACTCTGGGTGGTTCCTATGTAGAGAAAGACTAATTACTGTGCCAAGTTTCGTTGCTCTACTGCTTTGGGAAGTGGGTCAGGGGCATTACTTATTGCTCGCCCCTCGTAACTTGGTAGAAGTCCTAAGTAATTCGCAATTGTATTTTGAGCACCCGCATGCTACCCCCGTGATTTAAATAAAGGGTTCCGTTAAAAATTCCGTGCAGATTCCCGAGTTCATCGATACCCTTTTTTTTTATTATTCATTTTTACACTAAACAAGGCATATTGCTACTTTGATGCAAGGGGCTACTATTTGGGATCATTTCTAGCAGGAAACTGGGAATTGGTTCGACAAGATGTCTATTCACATTACATTTAAATTTCTGCATGTTAGTACAGATAGGGAAGTATGAAGTCTTGCGGTCCGAGGAAAGAAACTATTAGAGTAGAAAGCTGTCCGGCATTTAGAGACCTAAACAGTA
Source organism: Euprymna scolopes (assembly GCF_053919585.1). Classification (NCBI taxonomy): domain Eukaryota; kingdom Metazoa; phylum Mollusca; class Cephalopoda; order Sepiida; family Sepiolidae; genus Euprymna; species Euprymna scolopes. The sequence goes on along the minus strand of NC_136508.1, from coordinate 24,541,465 downwards.
TAGGGATGGGAATTTGCAGCTTGTCGGATCAGTCAGGAGTATTTATATCGAGGGGGCACAAGTATTAGAGGACATTCCATAAAAGTACTTGTAAAACAGGCACTGGAATACAACATTGTGAGATGGGACAGGGGGCTGCACTTTGCCGATAGTGCGGGCCCTAGTAGATTTGGAAGTTTTTTTTTAACTCAGACTAAGTGTGGAAGATTAGTGGCAGATGCTTCAGCTCAGGTGTGGCAATGGTGCCAATTGTCAGGTGTGGCAATGGTGCCAATTGTCAGGTGTGGCAATGGTGCCAATTGTCAGGTGTGGCAATGGTGCCAATTGTCAGGTGTGGCAATGGTGCCAATTGTCAGGTGTGAGTTATTTTCTAGCACAGCAGAGAGGATTCACTTTCTTTGCAACAGACTTGGCAACGTCCTAAATGTATTTGTTCTAATTCATGTTTCCTGTGAATGTTAGACCGAGGAATTTGAAAGATGTGCTCTCAGGTAGGGTGATATTTGTCGTGGTAATCGGTGGTTGTGAAGTTTTTTCTGTTTTTTTTTTTTGTTTTTTTTTTGTTTTTTGTTTTTTTGTAGTTGTTAAAGAGCTTAGTTACAGTAGACCCCCGGGATACGGCATTAAAAATTAGTAAGAAAAATACAGTACAGCTACAGTACAGTATACAATACACATGTATGCAATCAAATAGCATTATAAATAACACAGTAAGTGGGAGCACATACCGTAACCAGCGGCCGGAAAACAAATTCCTAATGAACCGCCCCCTTAAGTAAAAATTTCAGCAAATCTCCTCACTAACGTAATGTACTTGCAATAACCCTTATCCCTGAGTGGCTTCCGGGCCTTGATAAGTGGTGATCACTGTGTAAAAAAAAAAAAAAAAAATCATTATTACACATCGTAACCAGAAAAAACTTATCCTAGCGCTACCGTATCCCGAGGTTCTACTGTAGTTACCATCCAATTACGGTCCCATTCCGTTATCAATTGAGGGTCGTTTTCTCGGCTTTCATTATGTGTATATTTATTTTACCCTCATGTCTATTACAAAGCATCGTGTCATCAGAAAATGATATATTCATCTGACACATTTTTGAATATCAGGAATAGTAAAGGTCATTTATGAATATCAGAAATAGTAAAGGTCCAAGAAGTGACCCTTGCGCACATCTATATTAATATCGTTGTTCGGGCGTAAGACCATCGTTCAACTTGGATTTTCTCTTGTTTTAGGAAGGATCTGACTGTGTTGAGTATTCATATAGAAATTCTATAGAATGTAATTTTCGTGAGAAGCCTTTCATGACCTTGTCAAAGACTTTGTATATATCAAAGGCTACAGCTTTAGCTTCCGTCATCTTTATCTAGTGTATGGTTCATAAATGACCTTTACCATTCCGGATATTCAAAAATGTCTCCTCCTCTTCATCATCATCATCATCATCATCATCATCATCATCATCATCATCATCAACGCTCTGATCCCCATCTGGCATCAATTGAAATGGATGGCTCTCGTCTTGGTGAGGCTCCATGTTTTGATTAGCTTCTGGGTTTGACCTTTACTCCTGATCTGAAATGGAACACGTAGATCAAGTCTGTTGCCAAGGTCGCTGGGAAAATGGTGGGATCCTTCTACTTCTCCAGAAGATATCTCACTACTGATGCAATTCTCTATCTATATAAAAGCCAAGTACGTCCAAGGATGGAGAACTGCTGCCACATCTGGGCTGGAGCTGCTAAAAACAGCCTATCATACCTTGACAGAGTACAAAATAGACTTCGTGGCAGTGGGGGATGCTCTTTTCTCTTCCCTGCAACCTATCTCCCATAGAAGAGACGTTGCGAGCCTGTCTTTATTTTATCGTTATTTCCATGGCAAGTGCTCGTCTGAGCTCCAATCTCTGGGCCAATCTTTCACGATAAACACCTGTCTAGTTGAAACCACTGTCAATATTTTTCACCACTCTTTATCTGTGCCAAAACCAAAACGTACAGTCCATGAGCATAGCTTCTTTCTTAGAAGTGCACGCCTATGGAACTCTCTTCCGTTTGCCTGTTTCCCACCTGACTACAACTTGGATGTCTTCAAGTCCAACATAAACAAATTCCTGATGAACCGTCCCCTTAAGTAAGACACTTTATCAAATCTCCAATACTAACGATTACTACCATACTATCTCATTGATTACTGTACACGCAATAACCCTTAGCCCCGAGTGGCTTCCGGGCCTTAATAAGTGGTAACCACCATGTAAAAAAATGTCTCAGATGGGTATATTATTTGCTGATGACACGATGCTCTTTAATAGACATGAGGGTAAAAAGAATATACAATGAAAGCCTAGAAAACCACCTTCAGTTGATAATGGAATGCGTTCAGAGATAACGGTTAAAGTATCTGCGGTAGAATGGGCTTCCATAAATTCATGATGTTGGTCACAAAGGAGTTTAGCATTTACAAAATGGCGAACTAGTGATTGATGAAAGATTCAAAAATCTTAGCGAAAAGAGATGGTGACTGATGAAGCGATAAATGAACAGGCCAGTTCTTTCACCAGAATTCTTGAATACTGGTACAACAGACGCAATTTTCAAGCTATCAGAGAAGCAATGCTCGTCTAGACATTTGCTAAACAGTTTGTAGATAACAGTTACTAGCTTAGCAGAGCATTTCTTAATTAGTATGGAAGGGATGAGATCAGGTCCACACGCCTTGGAGGTGTCTAGGATTTTTATGATAAAAAGTGATTTTCAGATCTACTCAGGCTTCTGTCGAAATTGGAGGCAAACCGCCAAGCAAGCAAGTCAGATGTTTCTGTTGCCGTGCAAACGACCTCATGACTGTTAGGTAGTGAGGGGATTGCTGATTGTCTATTACGTGTCACACTATTATAAATTTTCCAGATATCACGTTCTTATTTTCGGCAACTTGATACGTTCCCTGGTCATTCTCTTAGCTTGCCTTCTCTTAGCTGCGGCTATTCAACTCTTACAATTATTTATAGCTGAAGAAGTTACATAATTGAAAGGATGTGAGAATAACACTCAAGATGTGAAAATTAGTTTGAATAATCCAAATACAAATTATTAATCCTCATCTCAAATATTCGGAAACGAATCAGACTTACGATATCATCTTAAGACCGAACTCAGCTAAATATTGAGATTGTATTATTTGGATTCTTCGGACTACTGTCCTCATCTTTTACGTTTTAATCGATGTAACCCCCGACCTTCTTCATATGTATCTTGTTGAATTCGGGTATGTTACAGTCAAACTAAGAAATTTCAAACGAAATCCTTTATTTACTTCGCGGAGATAGCATGCTCTTGTTCCGTCAGCCATAACTGGATAGAGACCCTAAGTAATTCGCAAACGCAATTGCATTTTTCGGTTGCCCACACTGAGAATTGAACCGTCAACCTTCAGAAGAATATCACTTTTACCATTGATTTTTTTTTAGTACTCTAACCACTGCGCCACAGGTCTTTGCAAGAGCATGCTACCCTCGTGAAGTAAATAAAGTGTTATGCTTGATATTCCGTCCAGATTCCCGAGTTCGACAGAAATATTCGTGAATTCAACAAGATGCATCTGAAGAAGATCGGAGGTTACACAGCAATATTGTCATAGCAACTAATTCCCATGGAAGCAGAAGTCAATTTCGATTTGTAAAGTTTTCATTAGTGAATGCATCTTTGTGCCTGGTTTACAATTTAAAAGAATGTACTCTGACGAACTACTAACATTGAACTAACCTTAACAGCAGCAAAGTCCCACCCCTTCACTGTAAAGGTGCGCATACGTCTGAAATCTGCTCTAATAGTTTATTCCCTCGAAGTGTTAGATTTAGGAAATACCTCCCTCCTTTCTATTCCCAGACTGTATTATTGAGTAGAAATTTAAGTGTAACACGAATAGACATCTTGTTGCTTAACTCCGTGTATAGTGTGACTATAAGCATGGTCCAAAAAAGAAGGCCCCTTCATCCAAGTTGCAGTATGTCTTGCTGGGAATGCATTACGGCAAAAAAAATATACAGCGTTATTTGTTATTACTCTGTTATTGTGTATTCATCGAATTGTTTATTGAATTTGCTAAGTTAGTGACGTGAAAATAAATATTGCATCTCTCTGCTTTCTTCTTTTTTCTTCTCTCCTGCATATTCGCTTATTGACCTTCTCTCTGTAATTTCAATCTGCCTTGCTTTGCATGCAAATGGCAAGAACAATATGAAAGTGTATTGCATGTCGACCTTTAACGGTTGGAGGTCAATCGACTTACATTTTAGATGGAATTTCAATTCATTTCATGCGTGCATCGTCTGGAAATCTCTCTTTATTTTCATCTACATTTACATTCATATGAAATATAAATATATGTGTACAATAAAATACATATAAAATTATAAAATATATTACATTCATATGAAATATAAATATATGTGTACAATAAAATACATATAAAATTATAAAATATATTACATTCATATAAACGATTAATATATGTGTACGATAAAATACATATAAAATTATAAAATATATTACATTAATATAAACGATTAATATACGTGTACAACAACATACATATAAAATTATAAAATATATGACATTCATATAAACGATTAATATATGTGTATAATAAAATACATATAAAATTATAAAATATATTACATTCATATAAACGATTAATATATGTGTATAATAAAATACATATAAAATTATAAAATATATTACATTCATATAAACGATTAATATATGTGTACGATAAAATACATATAAAATTATAAAATATATTACATTCATATAAACTATTAATATATGTGTACAATAAAATACATATAAAATTATAAATGATATTAAATTCATATAAACGATTAATATATGTGTATAATAAAATACATATAAAAATATAAAATATATTACATTCATATAAACGATTAAACTATGTGTACAATAAAATACATATAAAATTATAAAATATATTACATTCATATAAACGATTAATATACGTGTACAATAAAATACATATAAGATTATAAAATATATTATATTCCTATAAACGATTAATATATGTGTACAATAAAATACATATAAAATTAAAAAATATTTTACATTCATATAAACGATTAATATATGTGTACAATAAAATACATATAAAATTATAAAATATATTACATTCATATAAACGATTAATATATGTGTACAATAAAATACATAAAAATTATAAAATATATTACATTCATATAAACGATTAATATATGTGTACAATAAAATACATATAAAATTATAAAATATATTACATTCATATAAACGATTAATATATGTGTACAATAAAATACATATAAAATTATAACTGATATTACATTCATATAAACGATTAATATATGTGTACAATAAAATACATAAAAATTATAAAATATATTACATTCATATAAACGATTAATATATGTGTACAATAAAATACATATAAAATTATAAAATATATTACATTCATATAAACGATTAATATATGTGTACAATAAAATACATAAAAATTATAAAATATATTACATTCATATAAACGATTAATATATGTGTACAATAAAATACATATAAAATTATAAAATATATTACATTAATATAAACGATTAATATATGTGTACAATAAAATACATAAAAATTATAAAATATATTACATTCATATAAACGATTAATATATGTGTACAATAAAATACATATAAAATTATAACTGATATTACATTCATATAAACGATTAATATATGTGTACAATAAAATACATAAAAATTATAAAATATATTACATTCATATAAACGATTAATATATGTGTACAATAAAATACATATAAAATTATAAAATATATTACATTCATATAAACGATTAATATATGTGTACAATAAAATACATAAAAATTATAAAATATATTACATTCATATAAACGATTAATATATGTGTACAATAAAATACATATAAAATTATAAAATATATTACATTAATATAAACGATTAATATATGTGTACAATAAAATACATATAAAATTATAAAATATATTACATTCATATAAACGATTAATATATGTGTACAATAAAATACATAAAAATTATAAAATATATTACATTCATATAAACGATTAATATATGTGTACAATAAAATACATAAAAATTATAAAATATATTACATTCATATAAACGATTAATATATGTGTACAATAAAATACATATAAAATTATAAAATATATTACATTCATATAAACGATTAATATATGTGTACAATAAAATACATATAAAATTATAAAATATATTACATTCATATAAACTATTAATATACGTGTACAATAAAATACATAAAAATTATAAAATATATTACATTCATATAAACGATTAATATATGTGTACAATAAAATACACATAAAATTATAAAATATATTACATTAATATAAACGATTAATATATGTGTACAATAAAATACATATAAAATTATAAAATATATTACATTCATATAAACGATTAATATATGTGTACAATAAAATACATAAAAATTATAAAATATATTACATTCATATAAACGATTAATATATGTGTACAATAAAATACATAAAAATTATAAAATATATTACATTCATATAAACGATTAATATATGTGTACAATAAAATACATATAAAATTATAACTGATATTACATTCATATAAACGATTAATATATGTGTACAATAAAATACATAAAAATTATAAAATATATTACATTCATATAAACGATTAATATATGTGTACAATAAAATACATATAAAATTATAAAATATATTACATTCATATAAACGATTAATATATGTGTACAATAAAATACATAAAAATTATAAAATATATTACATTCATATAAACGATTAATATATGTGTACAATAAAATACATATAAAATTATAAAATATATTACATTAATATAAACGATTAATATATGTGTACAATAAAATACATATAAAATTATAAAATATATTACATTCATATAAACGATTAATATATGTGTACAATAAAATACATAAAAATTATAAAATATATTACATTCATATAAACGATTAATATATGTGTACAATAAAATACATAAAAATTATAAAATATATTACATTCATATAAACGATTAATATATGTGTACAATAAAATACATATAAAATTATAAAATATATTACATTCATATAAACGATTAATATATGTGTACAATAAAATACATATAAAATTATAAAATATATTACATTCATATAAACTATTAATATACGTGTACAATAAAATACATAAAAATTATAAAATATATTACATTCATATAAACGATTAATATATGTGTACAATAAAATACACATAAAATTATAAAATATATTACATTAATATAAACGATTAATATATGTGTACAATAAAATACATATAAAATTATAAAATATATTACATTCATATAAACGATTAATATATGTGTACAATAAAATACATAAAAATTATAAAATATATTACATTCATATAAACGATTAATATATGTGTACAATAAAATACATAAAAATTATAAAATATATTACATTCATATAAACGATTAATATATGTGTACAATAAAATACATATAAAATTATAACTGATATTACATTCACATAAACGATTAATATATGTGTACAATAAAATACATAAAAATTATAAAATATATTACATTCATATAAACGATTAATATATGTGTACAATAAAATAAATATAAAATTATAAAATATATTACATTCATATAAACGATTAATATATGTGTACAATAAAATACATAAAAATTATAAAATATATTACATTCATATAAACGATTAATATATGTGTACAATAAAATACATATAAAATTATAACTGATATTACATTCATATAAACGATTAATATATGTGTACAATAAAATACATAAAAATTATAAAATATATTACATTCATATAAACGATTAATATATGTGTACAATAAAATACATATAAAATTATAACTGATATTACATTCATATAAACGATTAATATATGTGTACAATAAAATACATAAAAATTATGAAATATATTACATTCATATAAACGATTAATATATGTGTACAATAAAATACATATAAAATTATAAAATATATTACATTCATATAAACGATTAATATATGTGTACAATAAAATACATAAAAATTATAAAATATATTACATTCATATAAACGATTAATATATGTGTACAATAAAATACATAAAAATTATAAAATATATTACATTCATATAAACGATTAATATATGTGTACAATAAAATACATATAAAATTATAAAATATATTACATTCATATAAACGATTAATATATGTGTACAATAAAATACACATAAAATTATAAATGATATTACATTCATATAAACGATTAATATATGTGTACAATAAAATACACATAAAATTATAAAATATATTACATTCATATAAACGATTAATATATGTGTACAATAAAATACATATAAAATTATAAAATATATTACATTCATATAAACGATTAATATATGTGTACAATAAAATACATATAAAATTATAACTGATATTACATTCATATAAACGATTAATATATGTGTACAATAAAATACATAAAAATTATAAAATATATTACATTCATATAAACGATTAATATATGTGTACAATAAAATACATATAAAATTATAACTGATATTACATTCATATAAACAAATTAATATATGTGTACAATAAAATACATAAAAATTATAAAATATATTACATTCATATAAACGATTAATATATGTGTACAATAAAATACATAAAAATTATAAAATATATTACATTCATATAAACGATTAATATATGTGTACAATAAAATACATATAAAATTATAACTGATATTACATTCATATAAACGATTAATATATGTGTACAATAAAATACATATAAAATTATAAAATATATATCATTCATATAAACGATTAATATATGTGTACAATAAAATACATATAAAATTATAACTGATATTACATTCATATAAACGATTAATATATGTGTACAATAAAATACATATAAAATTATAAATGATATTACATTCATATAAACGATTAATATATGTGTACAATAAAATACACATAAAATTATAAAATATATTACATTCATATAAATGATTAATATATGTGTACAATAAAATACATATAAAATTATAAAATATATTACATTCATATAAACGATTAATATATGTGTACAATAAAATACATATAAAATTATAACTGATATTACATTCATATAAACGATTAATATATGTGTACAATAAAATACATAAAAATTATAAAATATATTACATTCATATAAACGATTAATATATGTGTACAATAAAATACATATAAAATTATAACTGATATTACATTCATATAAACGATTAATATATGTGTACAATAAAATACATATAAATTATAAAATATATTACATTCATATAAATGATTAATATATGTGTACAATAAAATACATAAAAATTATAAAATATATTACATTCATATAAACGATTAATATATGTGTACAATAAAATACATATAAAATTATAACTGATATTACATTCATATAAACGATTAATATATGTGTACAATAAAATACATATAAAATTATAAAATATATATCATTCATATAAACGATTAATATATGTGTACAATAAAATACATATAAAATTATAACTGATATTACATTCATATAAACGATTAATATATGTGTACAATAAAATACATATAAAATTATAAAATATATTAAATTCATATAAACGATTAATATATGTGTACAATAAAATACATATAAAATTATAAAATATATTACATTCATATAAACGATTAATATATGTGTACAATAAAATACATATAAAATTATAAAATATATTACATTCATATAAACGATTAATATATGTGTACAATAAAATACTCATAAAATTATAAAATATATTACATTCATATAAACGATTAATATATGTGTACAATAAAATACATAAAAATTATAAAATATATTACATTCATATAAACGATTAATATATGTGTACAATACAATACATATAAAATTATAATATATATTACATTCATATAAACGATTAATATATGTGTACAATAAAATACATATAAAATTATAACTGATATTACATTCATATAAACGATTAATATATGTGTACAATAAAATACCTATAAAATTATAAAATATATTACATTCATATAAACGATTAATATATGTGTACAATAAAATACATATAAAATTATAACTGATATTACATTCATATAAACTATTAATATATGTGTACAATAAAATACACATAAAATTATAAAATATATTACATTCATATAAACGATTAATATATGTGTACAATAAAATACATAAAAATTATAAAATATATTACATTCATATAAACGATTAATATATGTGTACAATACAATACATATAAAATTATAATATATATTACATTCATATAAACGATTAATATATGTGTACAATAAAATACATATAAAATTATAACTGATATTACATTCATATAAACGATTAATATATGTGTACAATAAAATACATAAAAATTATAAAATATATTAGATTCATATAAACGATTAATATATGTGTACAATAAAATACATATAAAATTATAACTGATATTACATTCATATAAACTATTAATATATGTGTACAATAAAATACATAAAAATTATAAAATATATTACATTCATATAAACGATTAATATATGTGTACAATAAAATACATAAAAATTAAAAAATATATTACATTCATATAAACGATTAATATATGTGTACAATAAAATACATATAAAATTATAACTGATATTACATTCATATAAACGATTAATATATGTGTACAATAAAATACATATAAAATTATAAAATATATATCATTCATATAAACGATTAATATATGTGTACAATAAAATACATATAAAATTATAACTGATATTACATTCATATAAACGATTAATATATGTGTACAATAAAATACATATAAAATTATAACTGATATTACATTCATATAAACGATTAATATATGTGTACAATAAAATACATAAAAATTATAAAATATATTACATTCATATAAACGATTAATATATGTGTACAATAAAATACATAAAAATTATAAAATATATTACATTCATATAAACGATTAATATATGTGTACAATAAAATACATATAAAATTATAACTGATATTACATTCATATAAACGATTAATATATGTGTAAAATAAAATACATATAAAATTATAAAATATATATCATTCATATAAACGATTAATATATGTGTACAATAAAATACATATAAAATTATAACTGATATTACATTCATATAAACGATTAATATATGTGTACAATAAAATACATATAAAATTATAAATGATATTACATTCATATAAACGATTAATATATGTGTACAATAAAATACACATAAAATTATAAAATATATTACATTCATATAAATGATTAATATATGTGTACAATAAAATACATATAAAATTATAAAATATATTACATTCATATAAACGATTAATATATGTGTACAATAAAATACATATAAAATTATAACTGATATTACATTCATATAAACGATTAATATATGTGTACAATAAAATACATAAAAATTATAAAATATATTACATTCATATAAACGATTAATATATGTGTACAATAAAATACATATAAAATTATAACTGATATTACATTCATATAAACGATTAATATATGTGTACAATAAAATACATATAAATTATAAAATATATTACATTCATATAAATGATTAATATATGTGTACAATAAAATACATAAAAATTATAAAATATATTACATTCATATAAACGATTAATATATGTGTACAATAAAATACATATAAAATTATAACTGATATTACATTCATATAAACGATTAATATATGTGTACAATAAAATACATATAAAATTATAAAATATATATCATTCATATAAACGATTAATATATGTGTACAATAAAATACATATAAAATTATAACTGATATTACATTCATATAAACGATTAATATATGTGTACAATAAAATACATATAAAATTATAAAATATATTAAATTCATATAAACGATTAATATATGTGTACAATAAAATACATATAAAATTATAAAATATATTACATTCATATAAACGATTAATATATGTGTACAATAAAATACATATAAAATTATAAAATATATTACATTCATATAAACGATTAATATATGTGTACAATAAAATACTCATAAAATTATAAAATATATTACATTCATATAAACGATTAATATATGTGTACAATAAAATACATAAAAATTATAAAATATATTACATTCATATAAACGATTAATATATGTGTACAATACAATACATATAAAATTATAATATATATTACATTCATATAAACGATTAATATATGTGTACAATAAAATACATATAAAATTATAACTGATATTACATTCATATAAACGATTAATATATGTGTACAATAAAATACCTATAAAATTATAAAATATATTACATTCATATAAACGATTAATATATGTGTACAATAAAATACATATAAAATTATAACTGATATTACATTCATATAAACTATTAATATATGTGTACAATAAAATACACATAAAATTATAAAATATATTACATTCATATAAACGATTAATATATGTGTACAATAAAATACATAAAAATTATAAAATATATTACATTCATATAAACGATTAATATATGTGTACAATACAATACATATAAAATTATAATATATATTACATTCATATAAACGATTAATATATGTGTACAATAAAATACATATAAAATTATAACTGATATTACATTCATATAAACGATTAATATATGTGTACAATAAAATACATAAAAATTATAAAATATATTAGATTCATATAAACGATTAATATATGTGTACAATAAAATACATATAAAATTATAACTGATATTACATTCATATAAACTATTAATATATGTGTACAATAAAATACATAAAAATTATAAAATATATTACATTCATATAAACGATTAATATATGTGTACAATAAAATACATAAAAATTAAAAAATATATTACATTCATATAAACGATTAATATATGTGTACAATAAAATACATATAAAATTATAACTGATATTACATTCATATAAACGATTAATATATGTGTACAATAAAATACATATAAAATTATAAAATATATATCATTCATATAAACGATTAATATATGTGTACAATAAAATACATATAAAATTATAACTGATATTACATTCATATAAACGATTAATATATGTGTACAATAAAATACATATAAAATTATAACTGATATTACATTCATATAAACGATTAATATATGTGTACAATAAAATACATAAAAATTATAAAATATATTACATTCATATAAACGATTAATATATGTGTACAATAAAATACATAAAAATTATAAAATATATTACATTCATATAAACGATTAATATATGTGTACAATAAAATACATATAAAATTATAACTGATATTACATTCATATAAACGATTAATATATGTGTAAAATAAAATACATATAAAATTATAAAATATATATCATTCATATAAACGATTAATATATGTGTACAATAAAATACATATAAAATTATAACTGATATTACATTCATATAAACGATTAATATATGTGTACAATAAAATACATATAAAATTATAAAATATATTAAATTCATATAAACGATTAATATATGTGTACAATAAAATACATATAAAATTATAAAATATATTACATTCATATAAACGATTAATATATGTGTACAATAAAATACATATAAAATTATAAAATATATTACATTCATATAAACGATTAATATATGTGTACAATAAAATACACATAAAATTATAAAATATATTACATTCATATAAACGATTAATAAATGTGTACAATAAAATACATAAAAATTATAAAATATATTACATTCATATAAACGATTAATATATGTGTACAATACAATACATATAAAATTATAATTTATATTACATTCATATAAACGATTAATATATGTGTACAATAAAATACATATAAAATTATAACTGATATTACATTCATATAAACGATTAATATATGTGTACAATAAAATACATATAAAATTATAAAATATATTACATTCATATAAACGATTAATATATGTGTACAATAAAATACACATAAAATTATAAAATATATATCATTCATATAAACGATTAATATTTGTGTACAATAAAATACATATAAAATTATAATATATATTACATTCATATAAACGATTAATATATGTGTACAATAAAATACATATAACATTATAAAATATATTACATTCATATAAACGATTAATATATGTGTACAATAAAATACATATAAAATTATAAAATATATTACATTCATATAAACGATTAATATATGTGTACAATAAAATACATATAAAATTATAACTGATATTACATTCATATAAACGATTAATATATGTGTACAATAAAATACATATAAAATTATAATATATATTACATTCATATAAACGATTAATATATGTGTACAATAAAATACATATAAAATTATAAAATATATTACATTCATATAAACGATTAATATATGTGTATAATAAAATACATATAATATTATAAAATATATTACATTCATATAAACGATTAATATATGTGTACAATAAAATACATATAAAATTATAAAATATATTACATTCATATAAACGATTAATATATGTGTACAATAAAATACATATAAAATTATAAAATATATTACATTCATATAAACGATTAATATATGCGTATAATAAAATACATATAAAATTATAAAATATATTACATTCATATAAACGATTAATATATGTGTACAATAAAATACATATAAAATTATAACTGATATTACATTCATATAGACGATTAATATATGTGTACAATAAAATACATATAAAATTATAAAATATATTACATTCATATAAACGATTAATATATGTGTACAATAAAATACATATAAAATTATAAAATATATATCATTAATATAAACGATTAATATATGTGTACAATAAAATACATATAAAATTATAACTGATATTACATTCATATAAACGATTAATATATGTGTACAATAAAATACATATAAAATTATAAAATATATTACATTCATATAAACGATTAATATATGTGTATAATAAAATACATATAAAATTATAAAATATATTACATTCATATAAACGATTAATATATGTGTACAATAAAATACATATAAAATGATAAAATATATTATATTCATATAAACGATTAATATATGTATACAATAAAATACATATAAAATTATAAAATATATTACATTCATATAAACGATTAATATATGTATACAATAAAATACATATAAAATTATAAAATATATTACATTCATATAAACGATTAATATATGTGTACAATAAAATACATATAAAATTATAATATATATTACATTCATATAAACGATTAATATATGTGTACAATAAAATACATATAAAATTATAAAATATATTACATTCATATAAACGATTAATATATGTGTATAATAAAATACATATAATATTATAAAATATATTACATTCATATAAACGATTAATAAATGTGTACAATAAAATACATATAAAATTATAAAATATATTACATTCATATAAACGATTAATATATGTGTACAATAAAATACATATAAAATTATAAAATATATTACATTCATATAAACGATTAATATATGCGTATAATAAAATACATATAAAATTATAAAATATATTACATTCATATAAACGATTAATATATGTGTACAATAAAATACATATAAAATTATAACTGATATTACATTCATATAAACGATTAATATATGTGTACAATAAAATACATATAAAATTATAAAATATATTACATTCATATAAACGATTAATATATGTGTACAATAAAATACATATAAAATTATAAAATATATATCATTCATATAAACGATTAATATATGTGTACAATAAAATACATATAAAATTATAACTGATATTACATTCATATAAACGATTAATATATGTGTACAATAAAATACATATAAAATTATAAAATATATTACATTCATATAAACGATTAATATATGTGTACAATAAAATACATATAAAATGATAAAATATATTATATTCATATAAACGATTAATATATGTATACAATAAAATACATATAAAATTATAAAATATATTACATTCATATAAACGATTAATATATGTATACAATAAAATACATATAAAATTATAAAATATATTACATTCATATAAACGATTAATATATGTGTACAATAAAATACATATAAAATTATAAAATATATTACATTCATATAAACGATTAATATATGTATACAATAAAATACATATAAAATTATAAAATATATTACATTCATATAAACGATTAATATATGTGTACAATAAAATACATATAAAATTATAAAATATATATCATTCATATAAACGATTAATATATGTGTACAATAAAATACATATAAAATTATAACTGATATTACATTCATATAAACGATTAATATATGTGTACAATAAAATACATATAAAATTATAACTGATATTACATTCATATAAACGATTAATATATGTGTACAATAAAATACACATAAAATTATAAAATATATTACATTCATATAAACGATTAATATATGTGTACAATAAAATACATATAAAATTATTAAATATATTACATTCATATAAACGATTAATATATGTGTACAATAAAATACATATAAAATTATAACTGATATTACATTCATATAAACGATTAATATATGTGTACAATAAAATACATATAAAATTATAACTGATATTACATTCATATAAACGATTAATATATGTGTACAATAAAATACATATAAAATTATAACTGATATTACATTCATATAAACGATTAATATATGTGTACAATAAAATACATAAAAATTATAAAATATATTACATTCATATAAACGATTAATATATGTGTACAATAAAATACATAAAAATTATAAAATATATTACATTCATATAAACGATTAATATATGTGTACAATAAAATACATATAAAATTATAACTGATATTACATTCATATAAACGATTAATATATGTGTACAATAAAATACATATAAAATTATAAAATATATATCATTCATATAAACGATTAATATATGTGTACAATAAAATACATATAAAATTATAACTGATATTACATTCATATAAACGATTAATATATGTGTACAATAAAATACATATAAAATTATAAAATATATTAAATTCATATAAACGATTAATATATGTGTACAATAAAATACATATAAAATTATAAAATATATTACATTCATATAAACGATTAATATATGTGTACAATAAAATACATATAAAATTATAAAATATATTACATTCATATAAACGATTAATATATGTGTACAATAAAATACACATAAAATTATAAAATATATTACATTCATATAAACGATTAATATATGTGTACAATAAAATACATAAAAATTATAAAATATATTACATTCATATAAACGATTAATATATGTGTACAATACAATACATATAAAATTATAATTTATATTACATTCATATAAACGATTAATATATGTGTACAATAAAATACATATAAAATTATAACTGATATTACATTCATATAAACGATTAATATATGTGTACAATAAAATACATATAAAATTATAAAATATATTACATTCATATAAACGATTAATATATGTGTACAATAAAATACACATAAAATTATAACTGATATTACATTCATATAAACGATTAATATATGTGTACAATAAAATACATATAAAATTATAATATATATTACATTCATATAAACGATTAATATATGTGTACAATAAAATACATATTAAATTATAAAATATATTACATTCATATAAACGATTAATATATGTGTACAATAAAATACATATAAAATTATAAAATATATTACATTCATATAAACGATTAATATATGTGTACAATAAAATACATATAAAATTATAACTGATATTACATTCATATAAACGATTAATATATGTGTACAATAAAATACATATAAAATTATAATATATATTACATTCATATAAACGATTAATATATGTGTACAATAAAATACATATAAAATTATAAAATATATTACATTCATATAAACGATTAATATATGTGTATAATAAAATACATATAATATTATAAAATATATTACATTCATATAAACGATTAATATATGTGTACAATAAAATACATATAAAATTATAAAATATATTACATTCATATAAACGATTAATATATGTGTACAATAAAATACATATAAAATTATAAAATATATTACATTCATATAAACGATTAATATATGTGTATAATAAAATACATATAAAATTATAAAATATATTACATTCATATAAACGATTAATATATGTGTACAATAAAATACATATAAAATTATAACTGATATTACATTCATATAAACGATTAATATATGTGTACAATAAAATACATATAAAATTATAAAATATATTACATTCATATAAACGATTAATATATGTGTACAATAAAATACATATAAAATTATAAAATATATATCATTCATATAAACGATTAATATATGTGTGCAATAAAATACATATAAAATTATAACTGATATTACATTCATATAAACGATTAATATATGTGTACAATAAAATACCTATAAAATTATAAAATATATTACATTCATATAAACGATTAATATGTGTATACAATAAAATACATATAAAATTATAAAATATATTACATTCATATAAACGATTAATATATGTGTACAATAAAATACATATAAAATTATAAAATATATATCATTCATATAAACGATTAATATATGTGTACAATAAAATACATATAAAATTATAACTGATATTACATTCATATAAACGATTAATATATGTGTACCATAAAATACATATAAAATTATAAAATATATTACATTCATATAAACGATTAATATATGTGTATAATAAAATACATATAAAATTATAAAATATATTACATTCATATAAACGATTAATATATGTGTACAATAAAATACATATAAAATGATAAAATATATTACATTCATATAAACGATTAATATATGTATACAATAAAATACATAAAAAATTATAAAATATATTACATTCATATAAACGATTAATATATGTATACAATAAAATACATATAAAATTATAAAATATATTACATTCATATAAACGATTAATATATGTGTACAATAAAATACATATAAAATTATAAAATATATTACATTCATATAAACGATTAATATATGTATACAATAAAATACATATAAAATTATAAAATATATTACATTCATATAAACGATTAATATATGTGTACAATAAAATACATATAAAATTATAAAATATATATCATTCATATAAACGATTAATATATGTGTACAATAAAATACCTATAAAATTATAAAATATATTAC
Organism: Euprymna scolopes; assembly: GCF_053919585.1. Classification (NCBI taxonomy): domain Eukaryota; kingdom Metazoa; phylum Mollusca; class Cephalopoda; order Sepiida; family Sepiolidae; genus Euprymna; species Euprymna scolopes. The sequence goes on along the minus strand of NC_136508.1, from coordinate 24,521,964 downwards.
ATTCATATAAACGATTAATATATGTGTACAATAAAATACATATAAAATTATAAAATATATTACATTCATATAAACGATTAATATATGTGTATAATAAAATACATATAAAATTATAAAATATATTACATTCATATAAACGATTAATATATGTGTACAATAAAATACATATAAAAGTATAAAATATATTACATTCATATAAACGATTAATATATGTGTACAATAAAATACATATAAAATTATAAAATATATTGCATTAATATAAACGATTAATAAACGTGTACAATAAAATACATATAAAATTATAACTGATATTACATTCATATAAACGATTAATATATGTGTACAATAAAATACATATAAAATTATAAAAAATATTAAATTCATATAAACGATGAATATATGTGTACAATAAAATACATATAAAATTATAAAAAATATTAAATTCATATAAACGATTAATATACGTGTACAATAAAATACATATAAAATTATAAAAAATATTAAATTCATATAAACGATGAATATATGTGTACAATAAAATACATATAAAATTATAAAAAATATTTAATTCATATAAACGATTAATATATGTGTACAATAAAATACATATAAAATTATAAAAAATATTAAATTCATATAAACGATTAATATACGTGTACAATAAAATACATATAAAATTATAAAAAATATTAAATTCATATAAACGATGAATATATGTGTACAATAAAATACATATAAAATTATAAAAAATATTAAATTCATATAAACGATTAATATATGTGTACAATAAAATACATATAAAATTATAAAATATATTAAATTCATATAAACGATTAATATATGTGTACAATAAAATACATATAGAATTATAAAAAATATTACATTCATATAAAATATAAATATATGTGTACAATAAAATAGTCACAAAAAATGCATGGATAAAACAAAAACCACAATCCGTATGATCCATGCATCATATATATATATATATATATATATATATATATATATATATATATATATATATATATAGTTGGGAAAATAAGTGTTGGGCACATCCCATTATTCTTTATTTAACACATTTTTTATTCAGCGAATGACGCGAAAATTTAACAAGAAATATTTACTAATTTAACAATAACAAATAACTTTAGAAATTGGAATCTTTTAATGCATAACAAAAATTATATAATAAAAACGAGAATAGCCGGAAAAAGTATTGGACACATTGTTTTTAATTATATTTTATTATTTCTTATAAATAATGCTGGAAATTGTTATTTGCATTTTAATTTATCGACACTATCATTCGTTTTAGAAGTTTCTCGATTGTTGTAGACCATACTCTACGTCATTGGAAAGTATTGGAACACGTTAGTCACCAATAAGTCATCATGCGTGAAGGTTCTCAGGATGAGTAAACGTAAAGAACTCTCTCAAGTCGTCCGTGATAAGATTATTGCCGAGCACAAGAATGGAATTGGTTATCGGCGTATATCTGCTCAATTCAAAATCTCTGTAAGCACCATAGGAAACCTTATTAGGAAAAGGAAGGTGCATGACTCAACCGTGAACTGTCCGCGCACCGGAGCTCCTCGCAAGATGTCGGATCGAGCAGTGAGAAAGATTGTGCGAAAAGTTCAGCAGCAACCGAGAACCACACGAGGCGAACTTCAGAATGATTTGAAAGAAGCAGGGATAGTAGTAACGAAACCAACGATTAGTAATGTATTCCGACACAATGGTCTTAAATCGCGTACACCTCAAAAGACACCATTACTAAAAAAATGTCATGTTAATGCTCGTCTGGAGTTTGAAGAGACAACTTATTGAAAACAGATGATTACTGGAAGAATGTGATCTGGTCCGATGAGACGGAAGTGGAACTTTTCGGCATTAACTCTGTACGTTGAGTATGGAGAAGAGATGGCACAGCGCACGATCCCAAGAACACCCTCCCCACTGTAAAGTTTGGTGGTGGAAATGTCATGCTCTGGGGATGCTTCTCTTCAAATGGTACTGGGCCACTTCATATTATAGATGGAAAGATTAATGCAGCCAAATATCGGAAAATTCTTGAAAATAATCTGCTTGCCTGCTTCCAATGCGTTAGGTTTGTGACAATAATGGATCTTTCAACAAGATAATGATTCCGAACATACTGCTAAAATAACCTCCGATTGGTTCGTACTGAACAAAATAGATGTTCTTAAGTGGCCCAGTCAGTCCCCAGACTTAAATCCTATGGAAAATTAATAGAGAGAGAGCTCAAAATCATAGTCCACCAGCGAGATCCACGTAATATTCAGGATTTGAAGAAAGTATGTGTTGAAGAGCGGGCCAAAATCTCGCCTGGACGTTGTCACAATTAGTTTCGTCGTATAGAAAACGCCTCGAAGCTGTAATAGCCAATAAGGGGTTTTCAACTAAATATTAGATGAAATTGTGTTAGTCTGTCCAATACTTTTTTCCAGCTAATCTCGTTTTTATTATATAATTTTTGTTATGCATTAAAAGATTCCAATTTCTAAAGTTATTTGTTATTGTTTAATTAGTAACTATCTCTTGTTAAATTTTCGCGTCATTCGCTGAATAAAAAATGTGTTAAATAAAGAATAATGGGATGTGCCCAACACTTATTTTCCCCACTGTATATATATATATATATATATATATATATATATATATATATATATATATATATATATATATATATATCCATTCATTCAACTTGAACCTGACAGCCAACAAATATATATTAAATCTAATTTAAAAATGACAAACCAATGAAAATGATATTACAAATTTAAGCGGGGTAGAAAACAAAAGAATAGGTTAAACTTATGCTTTACAGACCAACAAAATTATTAAATTACCCTTAAGCGTATAAGACCAAAAAAATTAAATTACGGTTAAGCTTCAAATAACAAGAAAATATTCAATTAACTTTAAGCTTGACAGACAAAAAATATTAAATTAACCTAAAGCGTGAAAGACCAAGAAAAATATTAAATAAATCTTAAGCTTAAGAGACAAAGAAAAATATAAAATTAACCTTAAGCTTGATAGATTAAAAAATATTAATTAACCTTAAACTTAAAATAACAGGAAATATATTAAATTAACCTTACACTTGACAGAACAACAAAATTATTAAATTTAACTTAAACTTGACAGACCAAGAAAAATATTAAATTAACCTTAAGCTTGAAAGAGTAAGAAAAATATTTAATTGACCTTAAACTTAAAAGAACAAGAAAAATATTAAATAAGCCTTACACTTGACAGAACAACAAGATGCTGGGCACTTTAACCTGCAAAAATTCCTGAACAGCCCCATTGGCATTCCCTCGTAAGGACTCCTCGTGCGATTAGCAATAAACCAATCTATTCTCAAAGAGATAAGGTAAAGCCTGGAAGGGGGGACTCCTAGAACTGCATAGAACCAGCAAAATGAATAAATATAAACATCTGCGGTTTATGACCGACAGAATGAGAACAATCTACCTTATGGACTGAATAACATATTCACTTCGAAAATATGTACATGTCCGATCTAACGATTCAGAATTCTTACTAATAAATTTATACAAGGAACACCGGAGGAAGATCAGAGGTTACATTAGCTGAAACGTTATGGATGCAACAGCCAAAATAAAACTATCAGTCCGAATAATCCAAATAATAAAAAATCTAGAAGCAAGCTATCGATTTTTACCCATGTACCGTAAGAGCGGGTTATTAGAGTCTGTAATTTATCGATACGTTCAATATCGATAAATTACCGATGGAAATTCTTAATACCTAATTTTTTATATGTTTCTATTTCTATGTTATTTTTTTTACTTTTATTTTACTTGTTGGTATTGTTTGAACTTTTTGTGAAGACTTATTTCCGTTCCAGTCGCTTTTTACATGTTCTTTTTTTGATTACATAGCAAGCGAATAAATTGTACCTATAGATCGTGCAGTAGCAAAATTTAATGAACTTCGCCGTGTTCTTTCAGACAATAATGCCAATATGTGCACGAACTGTGAATCGTGGTGATAATACTACGTACGTTCCAGACTCACATACGAAGCTGAAAATACGTTATCCAAACGAAAACAAAATTAAAATTTTTAAAATCTGCTCGTTGTATAGAAACTGGAAAATGCGTCCAAAAATTGCCCGGAACTTTTCTACACTTTATATACAATGTCGTACCGTACTATAAGTTCCGTACGGATTTTCATCTAATTCAAATCTTTTTGATTTTTTTATTAATAGGGTGCTTGACTCAGGTCAGGCTAGTGAAATGCATATTTTAAAATATTTCTTTGTCTGACACTGATAGAGTTGTCCGCCCACATGACCTTGTCTTTGGCATACTTCCTTCACTTATTACATACGTGTGTATATTTATTCGATACATCTCTATCTTTCCTTTATTTATATAACTGTTTTACTGAAGACACCAAATAGCGTACGTTAAGTACTGCTGTTTTTATTAAATAAACGACAAAATTATTATAATTGTTAATTGTTATAATTGTTATAAAACAATCGCTTTTATTTGACAGATGGACGCATGACGTGGGGCGGAAGAAAGAGGATGGGTTGGCGAGGCGACAAGCAAAACGCGGTTACCACGCCTCTCTCTCTCTCTCTCTCTCTCTCTCTCTCTCTCTCCCTCTTCCCCTTCCTCTCTCTCTCTCTCTCTCTCTCTCTCTCTCTCTCTCTCTCTCTCTCTCTGGTAGACTAGGTTCTCTGTTCAAACTCATTTGTTTTTATTAAGTTCGTATACCTTCTGAATTGCAACTTGATTCATATTTTCTGTTCTCATTCTTTATTGTTATTGACGTTTGCTTTTCATTAAAGTTCAAACACCAGGATGCCGTTTCATCAGAGGTCAACAGAGGTCAACAACCCTTTGTTATTCACTCGCTGTAACTCTCTGGTGTTGCCCAGTTGTTTTCTTTACTTGAATTTTCATTGTCACCCGCCTCGGTTGGCTCTTACTCCCATCATTCAACGGGAGGAGGTGTTTGCTGAAATTTGAAATGTTGGATCTACAACTAAGGAGACACATGCCTTTTTCGTCTGAGAATGGAAAAAGCACGTCTTGTTAATCTCGTTCATAGTTTCGTAAGTAATTCTATTGAACAACTTGAACGCCGTTAAAGACCTGACGTCCAATAAGGTCATTTGTATTACAAAGTCAGGCAAGGGCCCAGGGGTCGTCATTACCTTACCATAGTAATTGTATCGAGAAAGTCATGCTGATACTCGGCGATTTCAAATTCTCTGACCTTTAATAGAACCAGATGCGATAAAGTTGCTAATATTTTGATATTCTTTTATTTAAGAGTAAGGATTAATAGCAATGAGAGGATGGTCAGTTGAATGATGAGGAATATTATTGGAAGACTGGAAATGAGTAAAGCATATCCGTTAGATTTAGGCACAGATAGAGAGTGGGGGGGGAATTGTGGATAGTGGCTGTAGTTAGTCGAGTGTACTTTTGGGAAAGTTTAGCATGGTCTGTGGGAAAGAAGTTGCAGGGAAGAGAAAAGGTTTACTAGGTTTCGAAGTCGGTTTTGAACTGGCAAGAATTCATTTATTCCTCTTTCTCTCAAGTGCATCCATCTCTCTTCCTTTTATGTTTTTCTTTGCATTCACTCGTGTACTGACCCTATTACTTCAACTGTTCTACATTTAACTGACACAAGAACTCTCATCTATTCTTTCAACGTGACCATACTACTGAAGTCTACTCTTCTGCAGTCATCTCCCTATACTGTCTAGTTAATAGCAGTGAATTGATTGTGAGTTGAATGATGAATAATATTATGAGTAGATTGAAAATGTATAAAGAATGAACAAAGTTTGATTACTTATGTTTATGATAAGTATTTGTTTACATTTGTTGACCGTGTTGTAATCTTCTAGGAAGCAGTCATGCAATAATGTGTTCTACAGATAGTAAATTATTGGAAATTGGTTATGGTTATGTGAACATTAGCATAGCATTTTCTTTTTTAGTACAGAATGTGCAATGGAGTTTCAACGCACAAAAATATCTTGGAAAGAAACTTTTTACATGGAAATGAAGCTTGGGGCTTGACGTGCATAGCTGTGAGTAGCAATTTGTCCTCTTAGCAGTGTTAGGGTTAGGATGTAAGAATGTGTGTTCGAGTTGAAGGAGTTTGTGTGTAAGTTATTGAAGATTTCTTTTCGTCTTCCCCGGACAGGGACACGGGGTGGGATGTTGAGCGTACGTTTTTGAGTCCTTCGGTACTGGTCTCTAGTTTTTGTTATTTATTTCCTCGAATCATATAAGTTTTTAAGTGCGTGTCAGCTTATTAATTTAACATACGTTACTTTGATTATTTGAAATCAATACTTACCAAGGCCCGAAGGCCACTCGAGGATAAGGGTTAATGAATGTAAGGAGGACATTTAGTAATCGTTAATGGTGCAGATTGGGTAGAATATGGATTATTTAACGTAAGGACTCAACAATAACTTATTTATATTGCAGTTGAAGGCTATCGTATTGTAATTGGCCGGGAAGTAGTCAGATGGAACAGTGTTCCACATGCACGAAGGTCTATGAAAAGAAGCTTTGTTCATGGAAGCTGCGTTTAGATTTAGCCACAAATAGAGTGTGGATTGTTAGGTTGGCTGACATTCTTTTACTGCTTGCTGTATCCTAAATTTTGGATACAATAGTGCTATTTTGCAAATATGAAAAAAGTACGTATGTATATATATATATATATATATATATATATATATGTGTGTGTGTGTGTGTGTGTGTGTGTGTGTGTGTGTGTGTGTGTGATTTCTCTTTATTTTAATAGCGCAGTTGCTCAAAAAACTTTTGCAACGACCGATTATCCTCTCTCTCTCTTTCTCTCTCTCTCTCGCTTTATCTATCTATCTCCTCTCTCTCTCTTTCTATTTCTCTCTCTCTCTCTCTCTCTCTCTCTCTCTCTCTCTCTCTCTCTCTCTTTTGCTTGCAGTCAGTGAGCGGGGGGTAGCCTGGGTGAAGGGACATCCAGATTAAACTCTCCATTACTCAAAACTGGCAAAAAACGCTCCGCACACCTTATAGTAAGGTAACGGGTGAGGGAAGACTTAGCCTGGGGGTTTCATTCAAACAATCTATCTTTGTAGCGTCAGAATTGAATTAATTGGATAAACTGGTAAAATCACCTGTGCATCTTAATTAACTTCTCATCAGACGTTCCTCACACTGGCACCTCTGAAACCTTTACCTCGCGTTCATATCGGAGACACGACAATGGTGCCACACCGGGTAATGCTTTCCTTCACAAAACAATATTATTATTAAATATTATTATCAACCCCTAAATCATTCAGCTGAAGTTATTTTTCTTTCTTTCACCAACCAAACAAATTGAATCAACACCGAGATTATTCACATGATAAACAGTTCTAATTTAGCTCTATTTCACCTGTTACTGATGTTACTTTTGACTATCACAAGTAGTTGGGTCATACTACAAAATTTTAATAAGTAAAGGTAGAATTCCTCTTGTCGATATTGCTAAGTTCTTGAACGTATGCAGTTCTTACAATATATTGAATGCATTTATTTTAGTTTATAATTTTTATTTGTTTTCACCTTTTAACGTGAACAACTATTTTAATATTCTTTAATCCAAAATGTGTTATTTATACATATATATGTGTGTGTGTGTGTGTGTGTGTGTGTGTGTGTGCGTGCGTGCGCGTGCGTCCGTGTATGGTGTGTGTATGTGTATTCATACTCTTTTGCTTTACATAATATTAAAATATTGATTATAATATATTTTCTAGATTATATATATGGACAAGAAATGTTTCCCTTTATATATTTGATAAAAAAAAACTCATGTTAAAAATGAATTCATCCAAAAATAAGCAAGTATCGAAGATTTCATGAAAATTTATCCATTAGCTGAATTTTTCAAGATTGAAACAGAATTGTACTAGCTCGTACAAAATTGCTATTACATAGAAACGTTGTCTTAAGGCTTCGATAATGTTAATAGGATTTTTGTTTCTGATTTTCATTATTTTAAAGTTTTTAATCATTACCAGTTTGTGTTATGTTTTTATTTTATGTTATTTATGTTATATTTTTATTTTGTTTTATGTTATTGTTTTATGTTATTGTTTTATGTTTTTGTTTAATTTTGTATTTTTGTTTAGTGCTTTGGATTTGTATTTTGTGCGTTGTGTTGTGTTGTTTTGTGTTTGTTTTGTGTTTGTTTTGTGTTTGATGTTTGTTATGTTACATCGTGTTACATGTAGCATTTTATATTTCGTTACAAACACGCACACACACACACGCATACACATCTAGGAAACATGAGTTGGAACAATTAAGTTGAGAGCATTGTCAGGACTGCTGCGAAGAAGGTAGGCACTCTCTACCGTGCTAGAGAGCTACTAACGCCCGAAAGTATCCTGTACCTCTATAAGGACATAATTCGCCCATGTATGGATTATAGTTGTCATATTTGGGCTGGTGAATCTGCTACTAGTATCTCGCTCCTAGACAAGGTCCAACAGAGAGTATCCAACCTGATAGGTCCTGAACTGTCATCTACGCTACAGCCCCTGTCCCACCGACGAAACGTTGCATCCCTCTTCCTGTTCTACAAGTATTTTAATGGTGAATGCTCTGAAGAACTGTGCCACCACAACGTAAATACCCTCGACAAACCCGACAAGCAGCTAAATCCCACCCCTACACAGTAGAGATCCCTAGATGTAAGAGAGCTTTCTACTCCAGTAGTTTCTTCCCCAGAACCGCTAAACTTTGGAATTCTATTTCGGGTCCATGCTTCCACAACTGCATTGACATGCAGTTCAAGTGTAACATGAACCGACATCTTGCTGCCAACTCCCTACATAGTACCCTAGAAACTTATGTCCCTGATAGTAGCCCTCTACACCAAAGTGGCAATGTTCCTTGTTTGGGTGAAAATGTAATATATATATATATATATATATATATATATATATATATATATATATATACGCATATAAAGTATACTACATTATATATACATTTATATAAAATACAAAATTATATGCAAAATTGTATATGTTTATGTGTGTGTGTGTGTGTGTGTGTGTGTGTGTGTGTGTGTGTGTGTGTGTGTGTGTGTGTGTGTGTGTGTGTGTGTGTGTGTGTGTGTGTGTGCATACGTATAAGAGAAAGAAAGAAGATTTGACTTCACATGCGCTTTCCAGGCTGTTTTCTTTTTTTTTTTCAGCGTTTTGTTAATTCATTTTCGTCACCTAAAAATGAGAAAGAATCTAAAACGATTAGTGATTGAACATATATTACAATTTTTCACACAAAATAAATCAGGAAAATAATTAAAAAGTAATTTTGCGAAAATGTTTAATGAAGCAAAGGAAATTGTGTTATGTCTACTAGTATTTGCTTAAATAAAATAACGCTACCTAAATATACACTATATGTATGTGTGTGTCTGTGTGTCTGTGTGTCTGTGAATTTCCAGCGTTTATATTAACAATATATATATTTCTTTAAGTATACATTCCTTATAATAGCATCCAAATTGTTACAAATATATGAACATCTATTTTGGTTGTCAGATCATGTATAGCGGTGAGTAACATTTTAATGCATAGCGGTGAGTTACATTTTAATGCATAGTGGTGAGTTACATTTTAATGCATAGCGGTGAGTTACATTTTAATGCATAGTGGTGAGTTACATTTTAATGTATAGCGGTGAGTTACATTTTAATGTATAGCTGTGAGTTACATTTTAATGTATAGCGGTGAGTTACATTTTAATGTATAGCGGTGAGTTACATTTAAATGTATAGGGGTGAGTTACATTCTAATGTATAGCAGTGATTAACATATTAATGTATAGCGGTGAGTTACATTTTAATGTATAGCTGTGAGTTACATTTTAATGCATAGCGGTGAGTTACATTTCAATGCATAGCGGTGAGTTACATTTTAATGTATAGCGGTGAGTTACATTTTAATGCATAGCGGTGAGTTACATTTTAATGTATAGCTGTGAATTACATTTTAATGCATAGCGGTGAGGTATATTTCAATGCATAGCGGTGAGTTAAATTTTAATGTATAGGGGTTATTTACATATTAATGCATAGCGGTGAGTTACATTTAAATGTATAGCGGTGAGCTACATTTTAATGTATAGCGGTGAGTTACATTTTAATGAATAGCGGTCAGTAACATTTTAATGCATAGCGGTGAGTTACATTTTAATGTATAGCTGTGAGTTACATTTTAATGTATAGCTGTGAGTTACATTTTAATGCATAGCGGTGAGTTACATTTCAATGCATAGCGGTGAGTTACATTTTAATGCATAGCGGTGAGTTACATTTTAATGCATAGTGGTGAGTTACATTTTAATGTATAGCAATGAGTTACATTTTAATGTATAGCGGTGAGTTACATTTTAATGTATAGCGGTGAGTTACATTTTAATGCATAGCGGTTAGTTACATTTTAATGTATAGCAGTGATTAACATATTAATGTATAGCGGTGAGTTACATTTTAATGTATAGCGGTGAGTTACATTTTAATGTATAGGGGTGAGTTACATTTTAATGCATAGCGGTGAGTTACATTTTAATGCATAGCAGTGAGTTACATTTTAATGCATAGCGGTGAGTTACATTTTAATGTATAGCTGTGAGTCACATTTTAATGTATAGCGGTAAGTTACATTTTAATGTATAGCAGTAAGTTACATTGTAATGTATAGCGGTGAGTTACATTTTATTGTATAGCGGTGAGTTACATTTAAATGTATAGGGGTGAGTTACATTTTAATGCATAGCGGTGAGTTACATTTTAATGTATAGCTGTGAGTTACATTTTAATGCATAGCGGTGAGTTACATTTTAATGCATAGCGGTGAGTTACATTTTAATGTATAGGGGTGATTTACATATTAATGCATAGCGGTGAGTTACAGTTTAATGTATAGCGGTGAGTTACATTTTAATGTATAGCGGTGAGCTACATTTTAATGCATAGCGGTGAGTTACATTTTAATGCATAGCGGAGGGTTACATTTTAATGTATAGCTGTGAGTTACATTTTAATGTATAGCTGTGAGTTACATTTTAATGCGTAGTGGTGAATTACATTTCAATGCATAGCGGTGAATTACATTTTAATGTATAGCGGTGAGTTACATTTTAATGTATAGGGGTGAGTTACATTTTAATGCATAGCGGTGAGTTACATTTTAATGTATAGGGGTGAGTTACATTTTAATGTATAGCGGTGCGTTACATTTTAATGTATAGGGATGAGTTACATTTTAATGTATAGCGGTTAGTTACATTTTAATGTATAGCGGTGAGTTACATTTTTATTTATAGCGGTGAGTTACATTTTAATGTATGGCGGTGAGTTACATGTTACTGTATAGCGGTCAGTTACATTTTAATGTATAGCGGTGAGTTACATTGTAATGTATAGCGGTGAGTTACATTTTAATGCATAGCGGTGAGTTACATTTAAATGTATAGCGGTGAGTTACATTTTAATGTATAGCTGTGAGTTACATTTTAATGTATAGGGGTGAGTTACATTTTAATGTATAGCGGTGAGTTACATTGTAATGTATAAGGGTGAGTTACATTTTAATGCATAGCGGTGAGTTACATTTTAATGTATAGCTGTGAGTTACATTTTAATGCATAGCGGTGAGTTACGTTTCAATGCATAGCTGTGAGTTACATTTTAATGTATAGGGGTGATTTACATATTAATGCATAGCGGTGAGTTACATTTTAATGTATAGCGGTGAGTTACATTTTAATGTATAGCGGTGAGTTACATTTTAATGCATAGCGGTGAGTTACATTTTGATGCATAGCGGTGAGTTACATTTATATGTATAGCTGTGAGTTACATTTTAATGTATAGCTGTGAGTTACATTTTAATGTATAGCGGTGAGTTACCTTTAAATGTATAGCTGTGAGTTACATTTTAATGCATAGCGGTGAGTTACATTTCAATGCATAGCGGTGAGTTACATTTTAATGTATAGCGGTGAGTTACATTTTAATGTATAGGGGTGAGTTACATTTTAATGTATAGGGGTGAGTTACATTTTAATGTATAGCGGTGAGTTACATTTTAATGTATAGCGGTGAGTTACATTTTAATGTATGGCGGTGAGTTACATTTTAATGTATATCTGTGAGTTACATTTTAATGTATAGCGGTGAGTGACATTTTAATTTATAGCGGTGAGCTACATTTTAATGCATAGCGGTGAGTTACATTTTAATGCATAGCGGTGAGTTACATTTTAATGCATAGCGGTGAGTTACATTTTAATGTATAGCTGTGAGTTACATTTTAATGTATAGCGGTGAGTTTCATTTTAATGTATAGGAGTGAGTTACATTTCAATGCATAGCGGTGAGTTACATTTTAATGCATAGCGGTGAGTTATATTTTAATGCATAGCGGTGAGTTACATTTTAATGTATAGCGGTGAGGTGCATTTTAATGTATAGCGGTGAGCTACATTTTAATTTATATCTCTGAGTTACATTTTAATGTATAGCGGTGAGTTACATTTTACTGTATAGCGGTGAGTTACATTTTACTGTATAGCGGTGAGTTACATTTTAATGCATAGCGGTGAGCTACATTTTAATGAATAGCGGTGAGTTACATTTTAATGTATAGCGGTGAGTTACATATTAATGTATAGCGGTGAGTTACATTTTAATGTATAGCGATGAGTTACATTTTAATGTATGGTAGTGAGTTACATTTTAATGTATAACGGTTAGTTACATTTTAATGTATAGCGATGAGTTACATTTTAATGTATAGCAGTGAGTTACATTTTAATGTATAGCGGTGAGTTACATTGTAATGTATAGCGGTGAGTTACATTTTAATGTATAGCGGTGAGTTACATGTTAATGTATAGCAGTGAGTTACAATTTAATGTATAGCAGTGAGCTACATTTTAATGCATAGCTGTGAGTTACATTTTAATGCATAGCGGTGAGTTACATTTTAATGCATAGCGGTGAGTTACATTTTAATGTATAGGGGTGATTTACATATTAATGCATAGCGGTGAGTTACATTTTAATGTAGAGCGGTGAGTTACATTTTAATGTATAGCGGTGAGCTACATTTTAATGCATAGCGGTGAGTTACTTTTTAATGTATAGCGGTGAGTTACATTTTTATTTATAGCGGTGAGTTACATTTTACTGTATGGCGGTGAGTTACATGTTACTGTATAGCGGTCAGTTACATTTTAATGTATAGCGGTGAGTTACATTGTAATGTATAGCGGTGAGTTACATTTTAATGCATAGCGGTGAGTTACATTTTAATGTATAGCGGTGAGTTACATTTTAATGTATAGCTGTGAGTTACATTTTAATGTATAGGGGTGAGTTACATTTTAATGTATAGCGGTGAGTTACATTGTTATGTATAAGGGTGAGTTACATTTTAATGCATAGCGGTGAGTTACATTTTAATGTATAGCTGTGAGTTACATTTTAATGCATAGCGGTGAGTTACGTTTCAATGCATAGCTGTGAGTTACATTTTAATGTATAGGGGTGATTTACATATTAATGCATAGCGGTGAGTTACATTTTAATGTATAGCGGTGAGTTACATTTTAATGTGTAGCGGTGAGTTACATTTCAATGCATAGCGGTGAGTTACATTTTAATGTATAGCGGTGAGTTACATTTTAATGTATAGGGGTGAGTTACATTTTAATGTATAGGGGTGAGTTACATTTTAATGTATAGCGGTGAGTTACATTTTAATGTATAGTGGTGAGTTACATTTTAATGTATAGCGGTGAGTTACATTTTAATGTATGGCGGTGAGTTACATTTTAATGTATATCTGTGAGTTACATTTTAATGTATAGCGGTGAGTGACATTTTAATTTATAGCGGTGAGCTACATTTTAATGCATAGCGGTGAGTTACATTTTAATGCATAGCGGTGAGTTACATTTTAATGTATAGCTGTGAGTTACATTTTAATGTATAGCGGTGAGTTTCATTTTAATGTATAGGAGTGAGTTACATTTCAATGCATAGCGGTGAGTTACATTTTAATGCATAGCGGTGAGTTACATTTTAATGCATAGCGGTGAGTTACATTTTAATGTATAGCGGTGAGGTGCATTTTAATGTATAGCGGTGAGCTACATTTTAATTTATAGCTCTGAGTTACATTTTAATGTATAGTGGTGAGTTACATTTTACTGTATAGCGGTGAGTTACATTTTACTGTATAGCGGTGAGTTACATTTTAATGCATAGCGGTGAGCTACATTTTAATGAATAGCGGTGAGTTACATTTTAATGTATAGCGGTGAGTTACATATTAATGTATAGCGGTGAGTTACATTTTAATGTATAGCGATGAGTTACATTTTAATGTATGGTAGTGAGTTACATTTTAATGTATAACGGTTAGTTACATTTTAATGTATAGCGATGAGTTACATTTTAATGTATAGCAGTGAGTTACATTTTAATGTATAGCGGTGAGTTACATTGTAATGTATAGCGGTGAGTTACATTTTAATGTATAGCGGTGAGTTACATGTTAATGTATAGCAGTGAGTTACAATTTAATGTATAGCAGTGAGCTACATTTTAATGACCCAAATTAGAATCTTTATTTTCCCCCCTTTTTTTTGCAAAATAAATAAGAAAAAATATTTCCAAGATTTATTTTATAAATAGACCCTTCCCATCTTTGTTGTTCTTCTTGATTTTAAAATAAAAATCGTAAATCTGCGCTTTTTGCTCTGCTATTATAAGTTGCAAATGTTTTATGGATAGGATTTTTTTCAAGTTGTCTGGATTTCTGTGTTCTTTAATTTGGATATCTGTTTTTCAGGGAAGTCACTAGTTATCAAGGCTCGGAGACTACACGAAGACAAGACTTAATGAGTGAACGGTAGTTACTGGGACAACAGCGTAGTGATTGTTAGTAATGGAAATTGAGTAGAATTTAATTATTTAAGACAACGACTCAATAAGATATTGTTTATATTCGACTTTGCGACCACCATGTTGTAGTAAGCTGGAAGCAAGCCAGTGAAATAGACTTCCACATGCGGGCAGTTCCAGGAAAGAAATTTTGTTGGAATGTGCTTGTAGGTTTGGACACAAATATAGAATGGGGAAAATTGTTAGTGGTTGTTGTAGCTAGAAGAGTGATTTTTGTTAAAAGTTTGGCAAGATTGGCACAATGGATTGAAGCTTAGATTAGTACTTTCGATGAAAATAACGATACTTCATCAGTGTGCACTTTTTTCGTTTATTTAGTGGAATAATATTTATTTGTCTCTTATGAGCTGTTTGGTGGCACAGTGGATCATATCTCCCATCACTACAACGAAACACGTCTAAGGGACTTCTGTAGAAAGATAAGCATTTGTCTATGTGTAAAACAATTTCAAAATAAATAATAATAATAATAATAATAATAATAATAATAATAATAATAATAATAATAATAATAATAATAATAATAATCAACAGGAAGAAAGCAATGTGGAGAAAACGGAATATTGGAAATGTAACTGACAGGGAGAAGCTAAACAAGAAACATGAAGAACTGGTCCAAAAAATAAAAGCAAAAGAAGCGAGATTGAGATGATATAGATATAAAATCTGAACAATGCAAACAAAACAGAACATTTGAAACTAATGAAAGCCAATTCTACCAAAATGTCAATGGAGGAAAAACAAAAACAGAACAACCAACTCCGCCAGAAGCAAAACTCTACTGCAGTAAAATATGGGAAGAGCGACGAGATCACAATAGAAATGCCGAATGGCTGAAAGACATGAAAGAAGAGTTACAACAAATAGAAGAAGGAACAGTAAATGAAATCAACAAGGAAACCCTAAAGAAAACCATAGGAAAAATGGCAAACTGGAGAGCACCCAGGCACGACGGGATACATGCATACTGGTTCAAAAAATTCACAACCTTACACGAAAGGCTAGCCCAAAACCTGAGAGGATGTATACAGGAAGTAAGCGTACCAGACTGGATGACAAAAGGTAGAACCACACTGCTACAGAAAGATACGGAGAAAGGAACCGTCTCTAGCAACTTTAGACCAATCACGGGCTTAACAACTATGTGGAAGATACTGACAGCGCAACTGAGGGAACAAATCTACCACTCCCTGAATAACCGTGGACTCATTCCCGAGGAGCAGAAAGGATGCTAAAAAGGAAAAAGAGGAACACATGACCTGTTGTATATAGATCAAAAGATCCTAAAGGAAGTAAAAAGGAGGAGAAAGAGTTTAGCCATGGCATGGATCGACTACAAAAAATCGTACTACAGGATCCCCCAAGCATCGATAATAGAATGCCTAACAATGTATAAAATACCAAGCGGGATCACCTACATAATAGTAAATGCAATAAAAACCATGGAAACTGGAATTGGCAACTGATAGACAACATATAACCGAAATTAACATACAAAGAGGCATCTTTCAAGGAGACTCACTATCACCACTACTGTTCATCATAGCCATGATGCCTTAAGCAGTATTCTGAGGAAGTGCTAAGCCGGATACAAGTTCTCCAATACAGAGGAAAAAATGAACCACCTGATGTACATGGACGATCTGAAACTTTTTGCAAGGACCGAAAAGGAGCTAGAGACACTAATCAACACTACCAGAGTCTTCAGCCAAGATATCAAAATGGAATTTGGAATGGAAAAGTGCGCACAACTAGTTATAAGGGAAAACTGGAAACGACAGAAGGCATGGAACTACCCAACCAAACAGAAATGAGGGCACTAGGGAAACAAGACGACTATAAATACTTGGGAATTCTGGAAGCGGACACCATCAGAGCAACGGAAATGAAAGCGAAAATTGGAAAGGAATACCCCAGGAGAACAAGAAAACTCCTGGAAACGAAATTATATAGCAGACACCTAATTAAACGTATAAATACATGGGCAGTATCACTAGTAAGATACTCTGGGCCATTTATAGGGTGGACAACTCGACTAGAAAACCAGGAAACTCATGACCATGCATAATGCACTACATCCAAAGGATGATGCTGACAGACTCTACGTGAAAAGGAAAGACGGCGGGAGAAGACTGATCTGTATAGAAGACTGTGTGAAGGACACGAAAAAAGAACTAGAAAAATACATAATGCAAGACACTGAAAGGATAATTATGGTAGCGAGAGACACTGAAAAAACAAGAAAACAGAAAACAGAGAGACAAATGACAAAACGAGAAAAGAGAAATGGGAAGAGAAACAACTCCACGGAAGATTCATAAGAATGACAAAAGATGAGAATAACAAAAACACTTGGTCATGGATGCGAAAAGGACATATAAACTGAGAAACTGAATCTCTAATAACTGCAGCACAAGATAACTCGATAAGAAGCAACCATAAGATAACAAGATAACTTGATAAGAACCAAAGCAATGATCGATAAAACACAAGAAAACCGCAAATGCAGACTATGTGGACAGAGAGACGAAACGATAAACCATATAGTAAGTGAATGCAACAAACTTACACAAAAGGAATACAAAAACAGGCATGACAAAGTGTGGAGGGCGGTGCAGTGGGAATTATGCAAACGACTGCATTTTGAGCGTACAGACAAATGGTACAAGTATAAACCCGCAACAGCACTCGAAAACGAGAACCACAAAATCCTATGGGACATGGACATACAGACGGACAAACCCATCCAAGCAAGAATGTCGTAATAATTAACAAGAAAGAAAAATCCTGTCAAATCGTAGACTTTGCTGTCCCAGCTGACCACAGGGTGAGTATGAAAGAAAAGGAGAAACGAAGCAAATACACAGAGCTAGCCAGAGAATTAAAAGGGATTTGGATGATGAAGAAAATCAAAATAGTACCGATAATCGTAGGAGCACTAGGAACAATTGCGAAAAACTTCGAAAAAAGAATGTCAGAAATTGGAATCAGAGGAATAACTGCAAAAATACAACGACTAACGATAAAGAAAACGGCTGAAATATTAAGGAAAACCCTAGAATGTTTGGAATAACACAAGACAATATAACAAACAAGCGTTACAGGGAATGAAGAACGCCGAAGCTGCATATCTACAAGTTCTACACCACCATCATACATTCCACCATTGTTTCATCATCGCCCCCCCCCCAATAGAAAAGTGATACCAAAGAGCCGAGAAGGGTCAAAGAGGATGGAACGACCGAGGAGAGAGTGCTGGCCAGACCTCCGTGGGACAAGCGCGAAGAGAACTGGGATCATGGGGATGCTTAGTGCCACTCAAATTCCAGTATAAACTAATGGACACTACCAACAAGAAATCAATGGTATGAGTCTGTTGCGATGACGCAAATTTATTTGCAAATGCTATCGAAGGAGGTGGAGAGAGCTGGACGTCTTGGGAGACTTGTTGTCACTCAGTTTCCAGAGAACACCACAGGTCTCCAAACCGATCGTTTGTTGACTTGTGTGAAAGCTCCGTGTGAGCCAATAATAATAATAATATTAATAATAATAATAATAATATAATACAAAAATACAGATGCTGGGCTAATTCTGTTGTTTAATGATTTGAATATAACAAAATATACAGGGTGAAACGATAAAACTGTCACACTAAAAAAATTACATGATTCCATTTCCGTTTGATGAAAACCGTTGTTTTTATTTGTTTTGGGGGTTGGTATTTTTTCAGACTGTCTATTATTTGTTCAGTTGTGTACAATCCCAAGAGCGATAGGAAATTTCTATCATGTCTGAAAGTGATACAATGTTCACCGAGCGAGATTCGCCGCTGTACAATTCATGCTCTCTGCCTATCCAACTAATGGCAACAGTAACTTTGCCAGCACCCTTAAAATGCAAATCTGGACGGTTCAACAATTGACGGCACAGCTCAATGAAGTTTCCGGCCACGGTTATGGTTTTTGGTGCGGTTTCAAGCAACCTCATATCTTTGAAATCGGCTTAAACGTTACACCAATGTGCAGCTGAATGTGCAATCAGATTGTCGCAGGCAGATCCTGGGTGTGGCAACAGGACGACACCGGCATGCAAGTCAAAAGAGACCCAGGCTTGACTTCAGAAGGAGTGCTACGTCTTTGCTCCCTTCTCTCACTGACGCCCCTTCTCCCCCGATCTTAACCCGCTGGACTACATCGTATGTCGTGAACATGTGTGTGATAGAGGCTAAAGGCGGCTGCATTTAATAGAGCATACAGTAGACCGTTTACAGTAGGTTTTTACATCAGAGTATACCTTCTAGATGCCTGTCTTAACGAAGACTGGGGGTGCATTTCTTCTCTGAATTAATGCGCACCCAGATACCAACCTGGAAATTTCTACGACTCAGTGTGATATATACAGTACCTAGCCTTCCCAAATGGTCACTCATCTGGTACTGGTCAAACTCATCGTTGCTTAACCTCGGTGATCTGGTAAGAACTGTTGTTTCAACGTTATTGAGCCTCGTATATATATATATATATATATATATATATATATATATATACACACACACACACACACACAATGGGTTTTACATAAGTTTCCAAACTATACCAGGTTATTTTTTTACTGGCATTGTATATTGTCGTAGATTCTTAAAAATTCAGTATTTTATTGTTATACATCTTATCAGATGACTAATCAATTTTTATGATTTTTATGAACAAATGAGCAGCTACAGCAGGAATTGGAATACACTCTACTAAAGCCTGATTGTCCCAGCTGGTGAATTTAAAAAATGCATTTTTAGAAGAACGATATACAATAAAATTCTGTTTTGAATTTGGAAAAAATGCCGAAGAAACCTATGGAATGTTTCAGTCTTCTTTTAGACCATATAGCATGAATCGAGTATCAGTTTTTGAGTGGCATAAGAGATTCAACGAAGGCAACGAGTCTGTGAAGGATGATAAGAGGTTTGGAAGGAGTAAAGAAGTCAGGACATCAAATGTGAATGGCCAAATAAAGAATTTCATTGATAAGGACTGTTGTGTGTCTATAGAGTACAGGTTGGTGTCAGTATGGTTACTGTGCACATAATTTATTCGTGAGGAACTGAAGATGCAGAAGATTCAGACAAATGCTCCAGTTCACGATCCCATCCTTATACCAGTCTATTTAACCAAGATGGGCAGCCAAACAGTTCGTCACTCCCCCTATAGTCTAGAGCTGTCTCCCTGTAACTTTTGGTCATTCCATAAGCTCGAGGAAAACATTAGAGGCCGTCTTCATGAGACAAATGAAATGAAAGAGGCTGTGGCGAGTATTATTTATCACTTACGCAAGAGGGCTTCCATGGGGCTTCTCAGAAGTTTCTGGAAGGGTACATACAATAAATGCATTGCAGCTGGAGGAGATTACTTCGAAGGGGACTAAAATTTTATGTGTGTGTTCTATCAATAAAAATTCCTATACTAAAAAGGTCTAGAAACTTATTGAAGGCATATATATATATATATATATATATATATATATATATATATATATATATAAGAGTGTAGCCAGCAACAATTGTTGATTTTTAAAACTTATTAGTTTTTAATATTTTTAAATATTTTCATAAAGCGTCTCGAGCCTTATTAAGCTCTCTTCAGATATTTTTTTAGTTGAAGATTTTTTTTTTTTAGTTAAAAGTTCGTTTTTTTTTTTTTTGGCGAAAAGTTTATGGGATTCCCTTTTGAAGATCATTTTCGTTCGGATATCACGATTGCACTTCCGAAAGATATGTGGATGTGAGACTAGGTTTCTCTAGTGAGATTGTTTAAGGTTCATTTGGTCAGTGTTAAATATTTTTTATGATTTTTTTTATTTTGATATGCGTGTGTTAGTGCGTGGTGCGTGTGTGTAAGGGTGAGTGGCTATGCGTTGCGTCTAAGTGTGTGTATGAATTAGAATCTATGATTTCTTCTTTCCACATGTACGTGCGTCTGTGCGCATGTGCGTGTCCGTTTGTGTGCCTGTGCATATAAGGAAGAAAGAGAAAAAGAGATAGAGAGAAAGACAGGGAATGTGTGTGTGTATTTTTGTGTGTGCGTACGTGTAATTTGGTCCGTTTGCGTGGATGTACACACGTAGGTGTATGCATGTGGGTGCGCTGTGCTGTGTTGGCTTTTGTGCTATTATTTACTTGTCTCATCACGAGGGACTAGTTAGGCACAAGGCCGGTGCCCAATACAAACATACACACACACACACACACATATATATATATATATATATATAGAGAGAGAGAGAGAGAGAGACACTCATATGTATATATACATATATATATGCATAAATAAGATGAAAATAAATGATAAATATATAAAAAAAGAAGAAGAGTATAGATATATATACACGCACATATATATATATTTATATACATATATATCTACATATATACACACGCATTCATATATATATATACATTGATTAAAATTGCCTTGGTCTAGAGAGATTTTCTTTCATTGAATGTGGGCAGAATAATGCATTTTATTTTTAGTCATTTGCTTAGTTTGAGGAATCGGTATTATATAGGATGTGGGTGTCTGTGCCCGTGAAGGGTACGCGTGTGTGAATGCGTGTGACTGTGTGTCTCATCGTGCTTGTCTGGATTTGTGTGTGTGGGAGGGCACACTTACATAAGCATGTGTGCGCGTAAGTGTATTTTGTGTTTTGCTTATTTATATGTGTTGTTTGGGGGATTTGTTTAATGCGAGAGTGAATTTTGTTATGAAATGTTTTTCTTGTGTTAGTAAGTAAAAGTAGTTGTTAGTTTTGAAAATTTTTCTTCACTGCATGCATGTGTAGTGAAACTTTCAGGTGTCTATTTTCTGCGATTTTTCGCATGTTGTACACTTTCTTAAATAGATCACATTTTTGGAGGTTCAGTCTAGGTCTTTTTTATTTTGAATGTTTGTTTATATATATATATATATATATATATATATATATATATATATATATATATATATATATATATATATATATATATATAATTTAAAGGAGATTAGACTAATAGTCTAAAGAGCTAAGTGTATTTTAATGTAACAGTGAAATTACTAGTTTAATTAAAATACAGGAAATGCTCGTTGTAATTTAGATATATAATAAGCTCGATAGTTAAATGTCCTAGAGCTAATTCAATATTAAGTAATGTGATTTACAATTTAAAAATTTTTTTAAAATTTTTAAATTTAAAAATCAAATTTTAATTAAATTAAAAATCAGTTTCATAAGAAGGAACAACAACAAAGTCAATTATCTGTACGATCGTTTCGGAAATCCGTGCTTTTGATTTGTGGTATACATGAAGTTATGTAGAACAATTATATATAGTTTTTTTGGTAAGCACGGTCTCCTCATCAGCAAACCGTGCTTATCTTAGACATGTTAAAAAATCTTAAATATCATAGGTTTCGCACTATCGTCCGAGCTCCAACCTCTGTCATATCGCCGTAATGTTGCATTACTGTGCCTGTTTTACAAGTACTTTCATGGAATGCGCTTTTATGAACTAACAGCCTATATATATATGATGATTGCAACGTCTTGTCAGACGAGTGCCACTCCCTCAGACATTTGAAATCCATGAGCGCAAATGCCTGAAGGAGTATCTATACAAAGATGATGTTACAGAGTCTTAGCTTTGTACGACAGCTAAGTCTCTCTCTCGGTTCAAAATGTTGAGATCCAGCAACAAGCAAGAGCAAGATAGCCAAAAACAAATTAAACTGCAGACCAGCTTAATGCGGGTAATGGTCTTCCGCTTTATGGTTTTTTAAATCAGAGATTTGCTTCTCCTAGAAAGGTTGCCTTCACCACGGCTTACGGGAGCCCTCTCCACCCCCATACACATATACACACACACAAATATACACGGTGCTAGTTGGCCGTTGACCCAGAAAAAGAGTTTATTCGCCCTTTGGAAGGTCTTGTTTTTAATCCTTCAAGGAGACTAGCCGCCCTCCTCACCAAACAAGTCTGGTGGGGGAACCAGTTTAGTCGCCGGTGACCGGACCATGAGGCAGGTAGTACTGGGGTACATGGTACCAGTAGCACATGACATGACCTGACATATATATATATATATATATATATATATATATATATTCCCGACAATCGAAACAAGCAGCAAAATTCCACTCCTTCACTGCCAACCCTAACCCTAACCCTAACCTTACCCTAACCCAAACCCTAGTTGCCGGAAAGCCTTCTGCTGAAATAGTTTCTCCCATTGGAGTTCCAGACTTTGGAATTCCCTCCCGGTTTCCTGTTTCCCTAACTGTACCGACATGCAGAAGTTCAAGTGTATTGTGAACAGACATCTCGCTGCTGAACTTCTTACATAGTGTCCCTATAGATATAGTCCACAAATATTAGCCCCGTGCATCCAAGTGAAATCATGCCTTGTTTGGGGGGGGGTAAATAATCAAAACTGAAAAACATCTCTAGTCGCGATACGAAACATTTCGTTCTAATCTCACTGTTCATAGAGGTCACAGAATAGCACACGAATATCAACGCGATGGGTATGACCTTCAAGTAGAAGTTTTTGATATTGGAACCGGAGTTATGAACTTCAATTAAATGATCTCAAGTAATAACTCTCATTTCGATGTTTTGTAAAAGACAATGGAATGGTCGATGCATTGTAAATGTTGTCTGCTAAAGGAAATCGATAAATATTGAGACGAATGGCACCGATTGTTTTCCATTAAATGGATTTTGAAAATTGTAAACGTCTGAAGTACACTTATCAAGATCTGCCATTTGTATGCGGTTTGATGATAAAATCAAGTTTATTTTAGTTTGAACTGTCATCAATTATTCCTTATATTATTTGCTCCACCCACCAGTGTTGAGCGTTATATATCGTGATATGTTATGTATAAATATTTTATTTTTTATTTTTACCTTTATCATTTTATATATATATATATATATATATATATATATATTTTATTTGTTTTACATAAACATTTATATATCGCTACACATTTATGACCATGTTTCAGTCAGTCACTCTAGTTACTTGTAACTGGCTGACCGAAACATGTTCATAGTTGTGTAGCGACATATAAATGCTAATGTGAAACAAATAAAACCTATATTTGCCCTACTTCGGTATTGAGCACTCTTGTATGAACTTCGGTGATTTTTTTAATTACATTTTCACCCCAAACAAGGCACATTGCCACTTTGGTGTAGAGGGCTACCATCAGGGGCAGCACCTACTGGGCACTATGTTGGGATATGGGCAGCAAGATGTCGGTTCACGTTACACTTGAACTTCTGCATGTCAGTAGAGTTGGGGAAGCAGGGACCTGGAATGGAATTCCAGAGTCTAGCGGTTCTGGGGAAGAAACTACTGGAGTAGAAAGATCTTTTACATCTAGAGATCTCTACTGCGTGGGGGTGAGATTTAGCTGCCTGTCGGGTTTATCGATGGTGTCTTCTTCGTGGGGGCACAAGTGATTGCAGTTCGTCAGAGCATTCACCATTAAAAGACTTGTTGAACAGGCAGAGGGATGCAACGTTTCGTCGATGGGACAGAGGCTGAAGCTTAGATGCCAGTTTAGGGCCTATCAGATTGGCGACTCTCTTTTGAACCTTGTCTAGGAGCGAGAGACTAGCAGCAGATGCACCAGCGCAAATGTGACAGCAATGCTCCATACATGGGCGAATGGTGGCCTTATAGATGTAAAGGATACTTTCAGGTGTCAGTATTTTCTAGCACGGTAGAGAGAGCCTACCTTCTTCGCAGCGGCCCTGGCAATGTTTTCAATGTAATTGTTCCAACTCATGTTTCCTGTGAACGTTAGGCCAAGCAGTTTGAAAGATGTACTCTCAGATAAAGAGTCACTGGCCATTGCTATTGGTGGCAGAGAAGGTTTCTTGTAATTATTGAAGGAAACCAGTATGGTCTTGGCAGCATTGAATGTGACCATCCAGTTTTGTCCCCATTCCACTACAGATTGGAGGTCATCCTCTAGTGTTTTTGCCATTTCTTTAGTTATGTGTTCATTTGTTTTCCTGTCATGCCTGTTATAGAGTGTGGTGTCATCAGCATATATATCCATCTCAGAGGCAATGTTGTCGGGGAGGTCATTAATAAATATTAGGAAAAATAGAGGTCCAAGGATAGACCCCTGGGGCACTCCCGCATTTATATCATATTGTTTAGAAGTACGACCGTCGAGGACAACCTGGATTTTTCTCTTATCTAAGAAGGATTTAATTGTTAAGTATTCTACCAGTGATACCGTATGATTTAATTTTCCTGAGGAGACCCTTATGCCATACCCTGTCAAAAGCCTTAGATATATCTAGAGCTACCGCTCTGCCCTCCCCCGCTTTGTCCAGTGAATGATTACAGTAAGGATGTCTGCGGTGGAACGGGCTTGTCTAAATCCACATTGTTTGTCAATCAGAAGTTTAGCATCTGTAAGGTGACGGACTAGAGCATGGTTAATTATGGTCTCAAATATTTTGGCGAAAAGTGGGAGGAGGCTAATGGGGCGATAATTTGATGGGTCACTTCTTTCGCCAGAATTCCTGAATACTGGTACCACAGAAGCAGTTTTCCAACAGCCCGGAAAGCATGATTCATTAAGGTATTTGTGTTACATGATAAGGGATGTCCCCTGTTCATGTAAGTATAAAAATAGAGAGATTAGTTAAAATGGAATAAGAGAAAGCAGAAATCGAACCCTGGACATAAGTTTTAAAGAACAATAGGTTTAAATGGAATGTCCAGTAAATTGTTAATTCGGATGAAATAAATAATAAATAAACTATTCAATTGTTAAAAGAATGTGGATAATAAAATATGAGTTAAATAAATTAGATATGTAGGTTAAATTCCTTTGTGGAAACTACACAAAGAAAATAGGTTATTGGGAAATCAATGTCGAAAACGTGCAAAGTCGCGCATGTTGAGACACGTGAATTTTGCTCACGTGGCCGGGATGCATGGAGTTCTCAATATAGCAGGTGGGAGTTAGTTGGTCGAGAGAGAGTCGGAGAGAGTCGGAGAGAGTCAGAGACAGTCAGTGAGAAAACTCAGAGACAGGCAGACGTCTGAAGCGAGACGTTACTTCAGAAACTAAAATGTGAAACTTTGAGTCCTTAATGAGGAAGTCGACCGGTCGTCAGAAAATAAATTCATCATGTGTTTGTGATAAAGCTCATCTTTGTGTTTGTGATTTCTACAAAAAGGTAAATTGTATCGTTATTATATGTCTGTGTTATAAAATGTCATTACATACACATCTCTCTCTCTAAGATACAACATCATATGTAATAAGACAAGAACTCTCACTAAGACTCATATCATTACTAATAAGAACTCTCACAAGAAAAAGCATCACTTATAATAGTCTCTCTCTAAGACTCTTTAATGAAACAAGAATATAACAACTTTCAATTTGGTGTTCGTGAACCTTTTGCATCAGCGATGCAGAAACCGAACCTGGGGTCGATACCACGAAAAAAAAAAAGAAAAAAAAACACAACGTTTTAAAGGGGTCCAACATAATTTAAAAAAATAAATAAATAATACCACGGAAAAAGAAAAAAATCACACGATCACAGAATTCGAAAAAGAAAAAGAAACACAACGTTTTAAAAGGGTCCAACATAATTAAAAAAAATAATAATAAATAAATAATACCACGGAAAAAGAAAAAAAATTACACGATCACAGAAATGCGAAGAAAAAAAAATGAAAAAAAAAATTTGAACATACACGCACACAGAGAACAAAAGATACAAGAAATATTAAAAAGAAAAAGAAGAAAAGGCCGATATGCCGTAAAAAGAAATTCGTAGTAATGAAAAAAAATAGTAAACAAGTCACCAAACGTAATTCATTGATAAATGAATTGGTCTGTTAAAAAACACACACACACACATACACGCGAAGGCAGTGTGTCACCCTAATGTTATTGTTTTGAAATTTGTAGAAGTTCCATTAGAAAATCTGTGTCAATATGAAATCGTTTGGACGAATTGTTGAATTTAATCTGTCAATCAAAACAGGAATTTCAAAGGTCGCATGTACTCTCTATGAAACAGCGTGTAAATTGTTTTGAAATGCATTTTGTGTTCATAGTGAACTTTTCGGCTTTTGCGTGTTCATTTATTTTGTTTTTGAAAAAAAAGGGACAATTGTTTTGGACAGACTGTTGAATTGTTGTTTCTTACAGATGATTTTTTTTTTTGTTGTTAAAAAAAAAAAAAGTTATAACTGTTGCAAAATGTTTAAATGTATTAATGTATTTTTTTTTTGAAAATGTTTTTATGATGTTGAACAAATATTGTAAATTGTCTTATGTATGTAATGTTATGATTTTCACAGCAAGAATTCAAAGTTATCCGTAAATATACATTAGATTAAAATGATCTAGTAGAAAATAAGTTAAGACGTATGGTTGGCTTACAGATTCAGTTAGAATTTTAGAAGGGGGACAAGAATTAAAATTACGTAAACGGGCATTTGGAGAGTTTTTAGATGTGATACGCCGTAAGAAAGATGTTTTGTTTTAGCATTTGGTTTTGTTGTTTTTTTTTAGAGATCCTAAAATTTTTTCTCCAAGAAAAGTGACTTGGTAGGGATTGATAAGCACAAGAAGTGCCCCTATACGAAAAATTTGGGAACCTGGTTAATTAAGTGCTTAAAATAAGCTAGTTGCACGTAACGACTCCAAGCAAAGTGGTAAGTCTTGGCTTAGTTAATAAACAGGCGTTGGAAAGAATACGAAAATTCTTAAGGGGACCAGTAAACCGATGAGAGGTAGTCCCGAGGCAATCACATATAGCTTAATGAAGTAAGAGACAAGCAAAAATATGCCGTAGATTACGTAAGAAAGATATAACCTTGTTTTTTTTTTAGAGACGCATGAATGTGGGATATATCTGCTGGATCTTGGAAGCCCTGGTGAGAGAAAAGAAAAATCACAAAAAACAAAACGGGCAATTAGATAGAATTTAGGCGCAATTACGGTGTTGGGCGCGAAACGTGTTAGTTAGTTAGGGGTGATATTTCTAAATCCTCGTCGAAGTTTCAAAAATCCAAGCAAGGAAATCCGAGCGAATCCGTATGAGAGAAAAAAAAGGTATATCTTAAACTTCTGAAGCCAACCACAAAGATTTAAGTATATGAGCTTTGGTATGTCCCGTATGAGATAGTTATAGAATAAAAAAAACAAAAAACAAAGCCATACTTAATAAGACTAACCATGCGGAAAGAGAGATCAGAGCACTTTTGAGACGAAGGAAGTCGTCCATTTCGAGAAAGGTGAAAACCTCTAGTCTGCGGCATATGGGTGGCTGGAAAATAGCTGATGTGAATTATAGGAATACCCTACACCCAAAAAGTAAATGCCACAAAGATCAGAAAGGTTCTGATCTTATAAAAAAAATAAATAATTGTGAAATCGGCCGTGAAGGGCTGACTAAAAGAGATTTTTTTTTGTGTTTTTTAGCCTGATCTTTCTAGCCGTGTCGTTGTGTAGATGTAAAAATAAAAAAAAATATACTAAAGTTAAAAATGCATACATTTTTTTTTTGTGAAATATGGAAGGGAGGGATGTTACATGATAAGGGATGTCCCCTGTTCATGTAAGTATAAAAATAGAGAGATTAGTTAAAATGGAATAAGAGAAAGCAGAAATCGAACCCTGGACATAAGTTTTAAAGAACAATAGGTTTAAATGGAATGTCCAGTAAATTGTTAATTCGGATGAAATAAATAATAAATAAACTATTCAATTGTTAAAAGAATGTGGATAATAAAATATGAGTTAAATAAATTAGATATGTAGGTTAAATTCCTTTGTGGAAACTACACAAAGAAAATAGGTTATTGGGAAATCAATGTCGAAAACGTGCAAAGTCGCGCATGTTGAGACACGTGAATTTTGCTCACGTGGCCGGGATGCATGGAGTTCTCAATATAGCAGGTGGGAGTTAGTTGGTCGAGAGAGAGTCGGAGAGAGTCGGAGAGAGTCAGAGACAGTCAGTGAGAAAACTCAGAGACAGGCAGACGTCTGAAGCGAGACGTTACTTCAGAAACTAAAATGTGAAACTTTGAGTCCTTAATGGGGAAGTCGACCGGTCGTCAGAAAATAAATTCATCATGTGTTTGTGATAAAGCTCATCTTTGTGTTTGTGATTTCTACAAAAAGGTAAATTGTATCGTTATTATATGTCTGTGTTATAAAATGTCATTACATACACATCTCTCTCTCTAAGATACAACATCATATGTAATAAGACAAGAACTCTCACTAAGACACATATCATTACTAATAAGAACTCTCACAAGAAAAAGCATCACTTATAATAGTCTCTCTCTAAGACTCTTTAATGAAACAACTATATAACATTTGTTGTAGAGTTTGGAGAGAACTGGAGCTACATCGGCTGAGCACTTTTTAAATAGACACAGCTGGGATGATTTCGGGTCCACATGCTCTTGAAGTGCCAAGGTCTTTTATGATATCATTCACCTGAGCAGGGGTGACTTTTAGATCGTTTAGCGTGGCGTCTGTCCACAAAGGAAAGTCAGGCAGGGGGTAGTTGGAAGGGTCCAGTGTGGACTTTTAGGCAAACCGACTGGCAAGCATATTAGCCTTGTCGGTTGCTGAGCAAACTATCTCGTGATTGTTGGTTAGTGGGAGAATTGTTGATTGCCCATTATTTACTACACTGTTGTAAATTTTCCAGACGTCACGAGTTCCTAATTTTTGTGCTTCGATGCGTTTTTTAGTGGTTTCCGTAAATTCCCTCTTAGCTGTCGCTATTTCTTTCTTAACGTTACTTCTAGCTTCTACATACTTCTGTCTGTTTGAACTAGACTTATGTCGGTTAAATCTGCGGTATGCATGCTGCCTTTGAGCAATGGCAGTTGCGCAAGTAGAAGTAAACCATTGGGGAGAGTGGAGCTTGCTATAAAATTTCCGCACGGGAACATGTGCTTCAATTGCTGTTTTGAACCATTCAGTGGTCTCATTTGCGCACTGTTCAGCAGGAAGAGAAAAAATATTTCCCCATGGGGCATCTCTGATAAGATCTCTGATGGCTTCAGAGTCAGCCTTTTTTTATAATATCTTGTTGTTTTGAGCACTGGCTCTTCAGTTTTGGGTCTAGAGGTTAGGGCGATTTTGGCCATTATCACTGCATGATCAGCGTTCCCGAGTGGACTGTCAGCATTTGTTATACAATCATGGGGAACTGTGGTCAGAGATCTAGAAGTGATGCGTGTTGTACTTGTCAGGGAAATTTATTGGTTGCTTCACCTCTGGAAAATATTAACCTGAAATAATTATATATACATATATATATGCATATATATATATATATATATATATATATATATATATATATATATAGAGAGAGAGAGAGAGAGAGAGATAGAAGGATAGGGAGACGGAAGTATATATATGATAGATTGATAGATAGATAGATAGATAGATAGAAATATGTATGTGATAGAAAGAAGGATTAGAAAAAGGATAGGTAGAACAAGGTATGTAGAGAGAGAAAGAAAGGCAAAAAGGTGATAGAAGCATAGATAGAAAGTGATTTATTGGTTTATAGAAAGAGAGAGAGAGAGAGAGAGAGAGAAAAACAAATAAGTATAAATTCTACCCCATATTTCCTCCTATAACACAGATTCATAGACAAGGCCAAACTATTTGCAAAGAACTTTGCAGCTAATTCTACTCTATGCGACGAAGGCCATCAACTCCCCATATTTCCTCCTATAACACAGAACAAGCTAGGTAACATACAAATATCCGTGCATGAGGTCGCCAAGCTAATCAAGAACCTAGATTCCAGTAAAGCAACTGGCCCTGATGGCATCCCAATTATAGTGTTAAAAAAGCTTCAACCAGAACTTGCTCCCATACTTACGAAACTATTTAAGTGCTGCCTTAAGGAGAAGTGCTTTCCGACTCACTGTAAGACCTCATCAGTTTACCCTGTATTTAAGAATTCAGATGATAAGTCATCTCCCTCTCAGTACAGACCAATAAGTCTCCTGTGTGTTATGAGTAAGTTGCTGGAATTCATATTAAATAGAGAAATAGTCAACCACCTCAGCAGGAATAACCTTCTTAGTGACACACAATATGGTTTCCGCTCTGCAAGATCTACCGCAGATGTGCTGACGGTTATATCCCACAGGATTAGTGAATCTCTTGACAAAGGCTTCCTTTCTAGGGCAATTGCTCTTGACATATCAAAGGCCTTTGACAAGGTATGGCATAAGGGTCTACTTCACAAGATTTCCAGCTACGGTATAACGGGAAATGTTTTCTCAATCATTAAATCATTTCTCTCCGATAGGCTCATGAGAGTAGTGGTAGATGGACAAAAATCGGAGGCCTGCAATATAAATGCTGGAGTCCCTCAGGAGTCAATCCTGGGCCCAACTCTCTTCCTGATCTACATTAATGACCTCCCTAAACACATACTTAAATCATTCGTTGACATCTATGCTGATGACACGACCATCTACGGCAACACATCAAAGGCTGTAAATGACAAAGTTCTCTCTGATTCTCTCTCCTCTGATTTCGAGCGCGTGGTTCAGTGGGGGAAGACGTGCTGGTTACCTTTAATGCATCCAAAACCAAACTCCTATAATTACATCATCAACGCTCTGATCCCCATCTGGCATCAATTGTGATGGATGGCTCTCGTCTGGGTGGGGCCCCGTGTTCTAACAAGCTTCTGGGTTTGACCTTTACTCTTGATCTGAAATGGAACAAGTACATCAAGTCTGTTGCCAAGGTCGCTGGAAAGATGGTGGGATTCTTCTACCGCTCCAGAAGATATCTCACTACTGATGCAATTCTCTATCTATATAAAAGCCAAGTACGTCCAAGGATGGAATACTGTTGCCATATCTGTGCAGGAGCTGCTAAAAACAGCCTATCCTGCAAAGTACAAAATAGACTTCGTGGCTTAGTGGGGGATGCCTTTTTCTCTACCCTGCAACCTCTCTCCAACAGAAGAGACGTTGCGAGCCTATCCTTGTTTTATCGTTATTTCCATGGCAGATGCTCGTCTGAACTCCAATCTCTGGTCCCCCATCGCCAATCTTTCACGAAAAACACCCGTCTAGCTGAATCCACTGTGAAAAATTTCCCCCACTCTATATCTGTACCTAAATCAAAACGCGGATTCCATGAACAAAGCTTCTTTCTTAGAACTGCACGCCTGTGGAACTCTGTTCCGTCTGCCTGCTTCCCACCGGACTACAACTTGGATGTGTTCAAGTCCAACGTTGACAAATTCTTAATGAACCGCCTCCTTAAATAAACATTTCATCAAATCTCTACACTAACGTAATGTACTTGCAATAACCCTTATCCCTGAGTGGCCTCCGGGCCTTGATAAGTGGTGATCACTGTGTAAAAAAAATATATAAGCGGTATACGGCGTGATACATGGAAATTAGAAATATATAAATAGCGAAGAAGAATAGATAGACAGACAAATAGACAGATAGATAGATAGATAGACAGACAGATAGATAGATAGAGAGAGAGAGAGCGAGGGGGGATGAACAGACAGATAGATAGATAGATAGATAGATAGATAGATGGCAGAAAGTAAGGTTAATACAGATACAAATGAATATAGATGGTGTTAACAAAATGATTTTGATAGGAATAAATAAGATTCTTAAATGAGATGAACAAAAAAGGAGATGAAATTATATAGATGTATAGATACGGACAAATCAGAAAAATATAAGCGGTATACCGAGTGATACATGGAAATTAGAAATATATAAATAGCGAAGAAGACTAGATAGATAGAAAGATAGATAGATAGATAAATAGATAGATAGAGAGAGAGAGAGAGAGAGAGAGAGAGAGAGAGAGAGATAGGTTTTAATATACTCTTATTAACGCTGATTACCCGTAAGTATGATGACAATTTACTTCTAAGCAAAGCTTGGAAATATAACTAACAATTGCGTATATTTTTCTTGCGGTAATTTAGTCTCGCAACATGAAGCACACAGTCGTCGGGTTTCCATTCCGAAAATAAGAGACTGGTCAGAGACGCTGAGACCGTTCTGCTGAAGATTTCTCGGAAATTGATATCGTACGATTATTTTGACATTTATTTTCGGCTATAGAATTCGAAACCTTCTGGAACAAACAGAGAGATCATTTTACCGCTTATTATTAAAATAATTCTGAAAACGAATTCTCTGTCTCCTTTAGTATTTACGACTTTACTTCGTCTCCTCATCTTAACTCTTAACGTTTCGGCCGTTCTGTCATCCGACCTCCTTGAAAACTCTCATAGGATTTTGAATCCAATCATATACAGTGCGATAAGAATAGGGGGGACGCGCGCACGTTTTTATCATATATTATCAAGATGACCCGACGTTGTCCAGAATTGAATGATGATCAAAAAATGTTTCACACTCCCATATTTTAATTGTCAACGAAATCGATGTAATAACCCATTTTTCAATCAAATCGATTAATTGCCTGCTGAAGTTGAGGACCCATCTCGATGCACTTGGAGGAAGCTTCACATGCCTCTCGCATGTAGTAAGTTCACAATATATTATAGTCTACATTGCACTGTGGAGAATCTACTATTAATTTTATAAAATTATTTTATATATAATGGGTTGTATTAAAGTTTAAAATGCAAAAGTCCAGTATGATCCTTCAAATGTGTTCTAAACAGAAATGCGCCCTTGTCATATCAAAGAACCTACTGTTGATTTTATATGCTTGACATTACTGGGGTGCGGTGATAATAGCTTGACTATAAGTTTAAAATAAAAAAAGTCAAGTATCATTGTGAAATTGTGCTTTAAACAGAAACATTCATTTCGAACGCGCCCCTGTCATATCAAAGAACCTACTGTTAATTTTATGTCAAGACTTTTGTTTTGTGTTAATAAAGCTTCTTAAATGCACTTGTGGTGTTAGGCTGTGTAAGGTGTTAATTTTGATCAAAATCGCCTGCTCCTTCTTTCATCGGATTTTTTTTCAATTATCGATTATTAATACTTATCTAAGACATTCTGATACAAAATCTAAGAACACTGTCAGAGACATAAAATATCTTCGTGTGCAATTTCATGAAAATCGATCCAGCCGTTTTGGAATCAATAGGGAACGCACTCACAAACACATAGACACATAAAGTTCATTTTATATAATAGTGATAAAGATGGCGATCCTTTACTAATTCATCAACAAAGCTTCATTTATGAAGAAAGTAAATGAGAGAAACAACTCATGAGGAAAAAATCTCTCGATGCCAATACATTCGAGATGACACAAGAAATAGAGCTGATCGATACGTTAAAAGAAACAGTTCAATTTTAATTAATTTTACTTCAATCGAAGTTCTCGGAAATCATTATTCGAATATCCCAATCAAGTTCTCCCTCACATCTCAAACATTGAGTTAGTAAAGAGGCTGAGAACGTAATTCTCATCTCCCCCAATTGACCATTTGAAAATGTTATAATATATCTTTCTTATGATCTCTTGGTTTTACTGAATTCTAAGACAAGAATCCGTCTAGTCTGGTGGAGTATCCAGCTTCGTGCTGTTACTTGAGGGAACATCACTTGGAGAAGGGGTACCATTCCTCATAAAAGCTAATGTGAGTTACCTAGACCGAGGAAATCTTATATTTGCCTGTGAAACATTCAAGACAAAACTCGTCTAGCTACAAACACTATAAATAGTTTTTTTTCTCTCTCTAGCTAAAACTAAACGAAGCGCCCATGAGCAAAGTTTATTTCCTAGAATTGCCCGTCTGTGGAACGCAATATCATTGGGCTGCTTCCCAGCTGACTTCAGCATGATCGTTTTCAAGTCTAATGAAAACAAATCCTGTGCCATCGCCACCATGATATTATTTCACCGTCCAGTTGACAGTTAACCCTTATCCTCGATTGGCATATAGGCCTTGATAAGTGGTTACTCCATAGTAAAAAGAATAATGTCGAAAACAAAATAGAGTTGAGATGAGTTAATATTTAAAAACATGAAAATAACTTGACAAATAAAGCTGCATATGAAAACACACAGAAATAATTTGACAATTAAAATTGAATGTGTAAAAATATTAAAATAATTTGACAATTAAAGTTGAATATGTAAAAATATGAAAATAATTTGACAATTAAAATTGAATATGTAAAAATATGAAAATAATTTGATAATTAAAATTGAATATGTAAAAATATGAAATAATTTAACAATTAAAAATGCATATGTAAAAATAATATAATAATTCGACGTATAAAATGCATATTCAAAGATATAAAAATAATTTTACAAGTAAAAATACATATGTAAAAATATGAAAATAATTTTACAATTACGGATGCGTATTTCAGACAGAATAGCCTATCAATCCGTATGCCAAGTTATTAATCTTGAATCCATGTTACATGATAAGGGCTGTCCCCTTTTCATGTAAGTATAAAAATGGAGAATTTAGTTTAAAATGAAAATGAAATAGCATAGGCGGAATTCGAACCTCGTAATTTAGTTTAGAAATAGATTACGTGTGAGAATTTAAAAATGTAAAACAAACATTTGTTTAGAATATAGATAAATATTTCAAGGAAAGAATGTGAACTCTCAAGTTTGTTATGAAATTTTAAATTGAAAGAATGCAGCTTATAAGATAATGTTTTTAACATATTGGAAAAATAGGTTACTGAGAAATAGGAAAAGTTTTGGACACGTATGTCCAGAACACGTCATGACGTCACGGAAAATAGAAAGTTCTAGGAATAGAGAAAAAACTTGAGAGTTAGGCAGTCAGTGAGAAAACTCAGAGGGAGTCAGTCGTCTAGTCAGGAGTCTAGGAGCGAGACGTCACTTCAAGAAAAAATGTGAGACTTTGAATTCTTGATGATGGAATCACGGCCGTGTGACGAAATAAACCATCAAGTGTTTTTTGTAAAGCTCGTCTTGTGTCTTATGATTCTTACAGAAAGGTAAAGTGGAATTGTATTATATATTTGTGTTATATGTCTTTACATACACGTCTCAACATCATCATGTCCGAACTGTCTGAACACTATGTCCTTACTCAAAGAGCTTTCTTCTTCTTCCATTCAACACAATTAAGGAATGAACTTTTAATATATAAGAATCTCTCCTAACATGAACAATCTCTCTAACTCTATTACAACATCTCTCTCTCTCTCTCTCTCTCTCTCTCTCTCTCTCTCTCTCTCTCTCTCTCTCTCTCTCTCTCTCTCTCTCTCTCTCTCTCTCTGAGTCTTACAACATCCCTCACTGTAATAAGACTCTTTCTAAGCCTCATCTCTCTCTCAAGACAAACACACTAATAAGACTCTCTCTCTCAATGAAACCCCCTTATGCAACATCCACCCCACATTTTATTTTGTGACTCACCCCATGAATGGAGGTAAATAATATAACTAGCATTCTCTAATACCAGCGTGAAAGGCGTGAATCCATTTCCCATCCGTAAAGAGAGAGTTAATAAGTTGAGATAAGTTATCTCCCTTGATGTGACAATTTGCCATCATAAAGTAAAACATGGACCAAATACAATCTGAGATTTGTTCCTACGCAACCCAACAAATATTAATGATTAGTTAGAATAAATACATTGAGAGAATGATTTACAAAAACGGTTGTGTTTTGTGGAATGTCAATCATTATTTTACACCAGAAGCCGAATAGGTTTGTAGCTTAGTTTGTTTTTGCATGTGTATATTTTCTAAAAAATAAAAAAAACGAAAGACGAGTCTATAAATGACAAAATCTATTGACACAAAAATATTATTTTTATTAACCAATTCTTAAACAATGTGTATCGTTGTAAGGGTTTCTTCCATTCAGACAGTTCTTCCTGTCTGTCTATATCACCCGCTGTTCGTATTTATGAAGTTGGTGCATGGTAAGTACACGGAGCTATCAGTTCTTATCATATCCACAAGTGACGGTGATTATCTGGTTAACGACACGGATTTATGACCTGAATCTTCCATGTTCGCATCTAGTTCGTTCCACAAAATTACTTTCACTTTGGATGTTGGTAAGTATCCAATGTCTTTCTAAAAAGAATTCTGGACAGAAAAATATCGGAGAAACCAATGCCAACAATAGAATCTTCAGATTCATACGATATGATGATGATGACATCCGCTTCAGCACTTCCATCTCCTAAGTCTAAAATACCATACGTCTATTTAATCTACGCGTTCAGTGATGGCAATACAATCTCACATTTCAGCGTGACAGACAAAGCTCCTCGTAAATCTACTAGGACGCATCTAAGGAATAATTCACAAAAGAAAACAGATTAAGACAAAGATGATATTCAAAATCGTGATTATAAATAATCCTTTTCAATTGCCTTATATCCTTCGTGCTGTGTGATTTTCTCACACATTTTCAGACATTCATTTTCTCTTTTTTATCAAAATGATTAAAATGGTTCTCTATTAATTGGTCTGTTATTATTTTTGGCCTTTGAAGAATTTCGTTTACGCTTTGTTTTATTCTTTGAACTTTATTAGTTTTAATTATCGCTATCATCTTGTTTGTTTTCCTGCCCGTTTAACCACGAAGGATTTTTTTATTGTGTCTCGTGATCAGACCGATTCTTTTCAGTTAAAAGCATTT
Organism: Euprymna scolopes; assembly: GCF_053919585.1. Classification (NCBI taxonomy): domain Eukaryota; kingdom Metazoa; phylum Mollusca; class Cephalopoda; order Sepiida; family Sepiolidae; genus Euprymna; species Euprymna scolopes. The sequence goes on along the minus strand of NC_136508.1, from coordinate 24,484,201 downwards.
TTCCCTTTTCTTTGTTTATTACAATCATGCATAATTTTCAAAAAATCAAACGGCAACTTCAGAAATGTTATTCGACATACTCATGAGAGTGTGCGATTGGCTTAGGAATAACGTCGCGGACGACGTTCCTATTTACGTGCCTCCCCACGAGGACAGAGTAAGATACAGGCTAAGTTGCTAATGTGGGAAAAGAATCAGCTCCCTAAAATTTAGAGTTGGGACAAAACAATTTAAAATACCTCAGTCTAGAAAGATTACTCTTTCACAGATTGCGGATAAAACGTACTAGTGTATAAAAAAGAAACAAAGTGTACATCGAACAATAAAATTAATTGATGACCCTTCAAGAGTGAATGTGGTATTGTGGTAATTATTTATCTCTAAGTGTGAATCAAAAGGATACCATAATACTTAGTTCACTGTACCTTGTTATAATGAATTTTCATACAACATTTCTACCAGATCGGCTAAGTAGTTTCTGAGAAACAGTGGAATGGACAGACAGACGGACTAAAATAAATACAGATATAGTTATACATAAGCATAAACGCACGCGGTCACTTAATATTATTATATACGCTTACACGGGGTCAGTGCTCATTTATAGGTACGCATAAATGCATTAAACGTTTGGACAAAATATAGACTTCCTCAAATTGAGTTTCTCCACAATTTGGTTCCTATATATTTGCCTCCCTACGAGGACAGAGTTAGACACAAGGTCGGTTTTTAATGTGGGGAACATCCAGCTTCTAAAAAGGGGCACTCTGGATATGAACAAAAATAAAAATTGTCTGGGTCATAAAGGATTTCTCCTCCATTGATTGAGGACAGAAAAAGTGAAGTGTAGTATTAGAACAGATACTACACTTTGTTCCCAGCCAAAAGTGTATGGTTGATCGTATCTGTTATTTACAATAAAAAAACATTTGATTTGGTCAAATTATTTCGAAGAGCTTCGCTACATCATAGAGATCAAAATTCGGTCACCCATCACAGTCTTGGAGCTAGAGGATAATTGTTTTGTTGTGGTTTTGCAATTAACATATACTACACTTTCCTCTTAACCAAAATGTTCAAATTGGATGTTTTGGTGTGCATAAGACCGTTATCATTTAGAAAGACATTCTTAACATGGGGACAGAGTTTTTTTTAACTGTTCTGTGCTTTCATCTCGGTATCTCCGTTCAGTCTCGAGAGACAATGGATAGCCCCTGTAAAGGAAGTCGCACATGTAATTGTAAGGCAAAGGTTGCGCAATATCCAACCACACCAATGAAAGCCAATTCTACCAAAATGTGAATGGAGGAAAAACAAAAACAGAACAACCAAATCCGACAGAAACAAAACTCTACTGCAGTAAAATATGGGAAGAACGACGAGATCATAATAGAAATGCCGAATGGCTGAAAGACATGAAAGAATAGTTACAACAAATAAAAGAAGGAACAGCGAATGAAATCAGCAAGGAAACCCTTAAGAAAACCATAGGAAAAATGGCAAACTGGAGACCACCAGGGCACGACGGGATACATGCATACGGATTCAAAAAATTCACAACCTTACACGAAAGGCTAGCCCAAAACATGAAAAGATGTATACAGGGAGCAAGCGTACCAGACTGGATGACAAAAGGTAGAACCACACTGCTACAGATGCACACGGAGAAAGGAACCGTCCCTAGCAACTATAGGCCAATCACGTGCTTACCAACTGTGGAAGATACTGACAGCACAACTAAGGGAACAAACCTACCACTCCCTGAATAACCGTGGACTCATTTCTGAGGAGCAGAAAGGATGCCAAAAAGGAAAAAGAGGAACACATGACCTGTTATATATAGATCAAAAGATCCTAAAGGAGGTAAAAAGGAGGACAAAAATTTTAGCCATGGCATGGATCGACTACAAAAAATCGTACGACAGGATCCCCCAAGCATCGATAATAGGATGCCTAAAAATGTATAAAATACGAAGCAGGATCACCAACGTAATAGTGAATGCAATGAAAACATGGAGACTGGAATTGACAGCTGATGGACAACACATAACAGAAATTAACATACAAAGAGGCATCTTCCAAGGACACTCACTATCACCACTACTGTTCATCATAGCTATGATGCCCTTGAACAGTATTCTGAGAAAGTGCCAAGCCGGATACAAGTTCTCCAATACAGAGGAAAAAATGAACCACCTGATGTACATGGACGATCTGAAACTTTTTGCGAGGACCGAAAAGGAGCTAGAGACATTAATTAACACTACTAGGATCTTCAGCCAAGATATACAAATGGAATTTGGAATGGAAAAGTACGCACAACTAGTTATAAGAACGGGAAAACTGGAAACGACAGAAGGCATGGAACTACCCAACCAAACAGAAATGAGGGCACCAAGGGAGCAAGACAACTATAAATACTTGAGAATTCTGGAAGCGGACACCATCAGAGCAACAGAAATAAAAGAGAAAAGTGGAAAGGAATACCTCAGGAGAACAAGAAAACGAAATTATATAGCAGAAACCAAATAAAAGGTATAAATACATGGGCAGTATCACTAGTAAGATACTCTGGATGGTCAGGAAACTCATGACCATGCATAATGCACTACACCCAAAGGACGATATTGACAGACTCTACGTGAAAAGGAAAGACGGTGGGAGAGGACTGATCTGTATAGAAAACTGTGTGAAGGACACGAAAAAAGAACTAGAAAAATGCATAATGCAAAACACTGAAAGGATAATTATGGCAGCGAGAGACACTGAAAAAAACAACAAAACAGAGAGACAAATGAGAAAACGAGAAAAGAGAAGTCGGAAGAGAAACAACTCCACGGAAGATTTATAAGAATGACAAAATATGAGAATAACGAAAACACCTGGACATGGATGCGAAAAGGACATATAAACCGAGAAACTGAATCTCTAATAACTGCAGCACAAAATAACTCGATAAGAACCAACCATATCAAAGCAAGGATCGATAACACAAGAAAACAGCAAATGCAGACTCTGTGGACAAAGAAACGAAACGATAAACCATATAGTAAGTCAATGCAACAAACTTACACAAAAGGAATACAAAAACAGGCATGACCAAGTGTGGAGGGTGGTACACTGGGAATTTTGAAAACTACTGCATTTTGAGCGTACAGACAAATGGTACAAGCATAAACCCGCAACAGCACTCGAAAACAAGAACTACAAAATCCTATGGGACATGGACATACAGACGGAAAAACCGATCCAAGCAAGAAGACCAGATGTCGTAATAATTAACAAGAAAGAAAAATCCTATCAAATCGTAGATTTGCAGTCCCAGCTGACCACAGGGTGAGTATGAAAGAAAAGGAGAAACGAAGCAAATACACAGAGCTAGCCAAAGAGTTAAAAGGGATTTGGATGATGAAAAAAATCAAAATAGTAACCATAATAATAGAAGCACTAGGAACAATTCCGAAAAACTTCGAAAAAAGAATGTCAGAAATTGGAATCAGAGGAGTAACTGCGAAAGTACAACGACTAACGATAATGAAAACGACGGAAATATTAAGGAAACCCCTTGAATGCGGAGAATAATACAAGACAATATAACGAATAAGCGTTACAGGGAATGAAGAACACCGAAACTGCATATCTACAAGTTCTACACCCCCCCAAAATGCATCCCCCATTGTTTCATCACCATTCCCCCCAATAAAAAAAGTGATATCAAAGGGCTGAGAAGGGTCAATAAGGACTGAAAGACCGAGGAGCGAGCGCCAACCAGACCTCGGCTGGACAAGCGCAAAGAGAACTGGGACCTTGGGGAGGCTGAATGCCACTCAAATTCCAGTATAAACCAATGGCCACTACCAGCGAGAAATCAATGGTAAGCGGCTGTTGCGATGATGCAAATTCATTTGCAAATGCTATCGAAGGAGGTGGAGAGAGCTGGACGTCTGGGGAGACTTGTTGTCACTCAGCTTCCAGAGAACACCACAGGTTTCCAATCAGATCGTTTGTTGACTTGTGTGAAAGCTCCATGTGAGCCAATTATAATAGTAATAATAATAAAACGAAGCAAATACACAGAGATAGCCAGAGAGTTAATAGGGATTTGGATGATGAAGAAAATCAAAATAGTACCGATAATAGTAGGAGCACTAGGAACAATTCCGAAAAACTTCAAAAAAAGAATGTCAGAAATTGGAATCAGATGAATAACTGCAAAAATACAACGACTAACGATAATGTAAACGGCTGAACATTAAGGAAAACCCTTGAATGCGGAGAATAATACAAGAAGACAATCTAACGAATAAGCGTTATAGGGAATGAAGAACACCGAAACTGCATATCTACAAGTTCTACACCCCATCATGCATCCCCCCATTGTCTCATCACCGTTCCTCCCAATAGAAAAGTAATATAAAAGAGCCGAGAAGGTTTCCAATCAAATCGTTTGTTGACTTGTGTGAAAGCTCCATGTGAACCAATACTACTACTACTAATAATAATAATTGTTTCTGCATAATGAAACGGATCTGTAAAAAATGTACCGAGATCTTAATATACTGAAAGAGTTGTTTGGTAAGAAAAATAAATATTTGGATCTTGAAATGTAGCTATATTGTTATATATATATATATATATATATATATATATATATATATATATATATATATATATATATATAATATGCGTATATTTCGGCGTATGAGACGACCCTTAAAGTTAAAAATCATCTTTAAACCCTTTCATAAGATACCATGTGTTGCAATCTTTAGCCGAGGCTAAACAAACATGATTTCGTGATTTAGCAGCCGTTTTATTCAACCGATGTATGATAAATTTGTTAAAATTTGCTCCAATTTTGTACCTCGTCTTACCTGACGGTCGCCTTATATGCCGAAATATACGGTATCCCTTTACGAAAATCAAAATTAAATTAAATTCCATGAACAAAGTGTCTTTCATAGAACATCCTATTTGTAGAAATGATACAAGTTTGTTTCACGACCGACTACAGTAAAGTTTTCTTCAAGTCTAATGTAAACAAATACTTGTTGAGCTGTACGCTTGAATAATCAATTCATCTTCGGTAAACTTCTACCTATCAAATACATTACTTCCGTTCCTCTCGTAAAGACGATCAACGTTCTCGATTTTCTCCCTGGCCTTAATAAATGTAAAATGAATAAATAAATAAAAACAGAAGTATATCCGCACTTATAAACGTAATTATACACACATAGTCCAACACAAATTCGCAAAAAGCACTCATACACATTAACGCACGCAGATACATATACACGAGTAGTTTATGACGCACAAACTTTATCTAATTAATATACGCACACAAATGTACGTAGTGACATCTTCGTACATTGTTTAGAATACTATAAAATCTTTCCGGTGTGTAAACACATACACATTATTCAGATACACATTCGCAAAAGCGTACACATAACCACTTGATGCGGAAGAAAGCAAATGCGATACATGCGGTTGACTGGTTCCCCTTTTCAATTGACGAGTTACCGCCCTTTAATGATTGCATTATCCGCTAGGGGGTTCTATTCAAGCTTGTGTATTACCATTTTCCCGAAGGTCTGAAAAACGCTGATTGTTGAATTAGACATGTTTTTCGACGAGCGCGTTGCAATGGCCGACCGATTGTATTATTAACGAAGCGCTCTTGAGTTTGCGTCAAGTCGTTTCACGAGTTCTTGTTTTTCGGCTTTATTAGACGATGATTGGTTGAATTTCTATTCTTGGCGGGAGATTTGCGACTGACGGGGAAGCGTGGCGGGAAGTTAATCGAGCGTTCGTTCCAGCAAAACAGATTTGCCTCCGATGAAATTGCTTTCGGAAAGAAACGGTTTTCAAGCGGAAACCAAAAATAACGTGGCTCGCCGTTACTTTTATCTGCAACTGCGTTTTACAAAGTGTAAAACAAACAGCATAACAAAATGGAGATTCTGAAGGAGGAGAGCATTGTTTATTTCCTGAAGCACTTACCTAAGCCAGCTTTTCTGTTGTTTCTTTTGCCGTACATCAACTCATCTGGAAGAAACCTGCTTTGACTATAAATTGTAATAAAAACAAGTTTAAAATACACATTTTAATTAATAACCGAGTTTATGGGAATAAATTACTCTTTATCACGAAATTTACATAATTAACACTAGTCAAAGCCACACACACACACACACGCGCGCGTGTATATATATATATATATATATATATATATATATTGTCATCCACATCAGTACTGTTTCGCTGTATCACAGCTCATCAGTGCGGCTAGACCTGCATCTTTTCCTAGCTAGAGATTGAACCTACAATCATAGAGTTGATAATCGGCTGTTCTAACATCCGGCCCATGGAATAGGTGCTCCCAAACTTCCTCATCAAATGTCCTCGCTTTCTCTCTCTCTCTCTCTCTCTCTCTCTCTCTATATATATATATATATATATATATATATATATATATATATATATATATATAATATTCGTATTACGAAACTACGGCGATTTATAAATTCCAGAAATGGAAAATAATTACGCGATCTCTTAAATAGGGATTCGAAATGTGTTCATATATATATTAAATAGTGTATTAAACCGTCTGAAAAGAGGATATTTTAGAATATTTTCGAATTACATAATGTTTGAAATTGTCCGAATGGTCACGAAACAATTGTAACGAATAGTAAAATACAAGATGTGATGCTATCGTTTTGATTCTTATTGTCTTGATTTTGTGAAAATATATGAACACTTGATTATAAATAGTGATAATCTTGAAGCTTATTGATTGGGTCAATTTATTTTGATCTAAATTGTAATGGTATATGAACAATTACCGAATACTGAGATGTTTTAATATATTAAAGTTTTTTTTTGTTTTGTTTTTTACACAGTGGTCACCGCTTATCAAGGCCCGGAAGCCACTCAGGGATAAGGGTTATTGCAAGTACATTACGTTAGTGTGGAGATTTGATGAAGTGTTTACTTAAGGGGGCGGTTCATTAGGAATTTGTTAACGTTGGACTTGAACACATCCAAGTTGTAGTCAGGTGGGAAGCGGGCAGACGGAACAGAGTTCCACAGGCGTGCAGTTCTAAGAAAGAATCTTTGTTTGGTTAAAAAAATATTAATAAGGTATATATATATATATATATATATATATATATATATATATATATATATACATATATATATAATATTTTTCTTTAAAGACACCACGTTACTAGGAATATTCACACAAATATTTACTCATTTTCAGATAGTTTTTATTGGTAACTTTCTTCAACTGTGTAAATACTGATGTGTCTATTCATATTAACGTGATTTTTTTAAAGACAAATAATTATAGCTCTAGTATCACACTATTCAGCTATCTAAATAAGAACGTTATCTTATTTATTCATATGTAATCTCTGCCCCAAATAGATAAATTACAAATAAACACATAAGTGTGAGCTGGCTATCATAGTGTAAGGGATGGAAAATTGTCGGTGTTGAGGTAGGGTGATAAAAACAAGTGATATTCTATACATATTTATATGCATATATATATATATATATATATATATATATAATTAAATAATACTTATTCTTGTATACATACAGACACTAGTGTTCCATGCTTATGCAATCATTAGTGTAACGTAACAATTCTTGTCGGTTATGGGATTCGAACCTAGCTACGAAGATGCCTCCTGCTGTATTTGCTGAGCCTCTACCCCAGTGCCACCAAATAATTGCCACGGGGAAAAGGGGAATTAAGAAGGCCAGCGGAGCAGTGTTTCACAGGCGGGAAGATCTGGTGTTACATGACAATTTGATGGAGCGATTTGCTCCCTATTGGGAGGGGGTGAGACGCTCCCCCCTGGGCTCTGAGGGAGGCCGGGTAAATATGCTAAGATATGCTGAGATTGTCTGTTGAATGTTAATTGAATCCCGGACTGCGACGGGTGACCGATCAAAATTATTTGAAAAAAAAGAACAGCCATATATTTTATTGTTAAAATCAGACATAAATTTTATTGTTTGAAAATGAAGAGACCGGAAATGTCAGAACAATGTGGAAATGAAACCAAAACTATGTTAGCATTGAGGACACCTGTTCAGACGAGGGCTTTCTGTATGACAAGTTTGACCGCTTGGGGTCGAGTGAAAAGGTTTCATTGCTGGTCTCAGATTTTCAAAACGGTGGACAGTTTGCTGAATTGTACACACGCAAAATGACTGGGGATCCCTCAGAAAACGTATTGAACTCTGATTGGTTGAGTGGCTCGGCCGACTCACCCTGTGACCTCTCAATAAAAGCCGATACGACGCCCCCCCTCTCCGCCTATCCTGACTAGCCATCCAGTGATGGAGAAATAGATTTGTGAAACTTTAAATGTTTTGGTGAACTGAACGATGTACATATGTAAAAAAAAATCTGTAACTTTTGTGAAAATAACTTTTTGTAGTTAGTAACCCTAACCCTAAGCCTAACCCGACGGTTTTGTCTGTTTTCCTTTTCGGCGCATGCAGAAATCAACGCAGAGAATACAATACAGTGTGTAGGGGTTTTCAACGCTTTTTATGTCAGAAATTTCGAAGCCTAATGCTTCTCATCGGAAGAGCAGGGCTGCTAGGTAACAAAATAGGGATGCGACGTCTAGCTATAGGCATATAATATGAACTTCTTTAGGAAGTATACATTGGGGAGGGAGAGAGGGTTATCCAGGGGATTATTAGATAATTATAGTACTTGAAATCTGCTAGAATGCAGTTTTAACAGTATTGGGCGGTAGAGACATGAATACGCTTTTGATAGTAGATATGTTATGCTATGGAAGTTCATTAATTAATTAGGATCAATGAAAGTGAAATATGCTGTGCTATACAAGTTAAATCATTGATACTAATCTATATATCTATTAAAGTAAGAATGTGTGTAAGGACCATTCTCAACCTATATATTCAACGAATTTTTAATCTACAGACTTGAAATTTGGAATATAGGATAATTGGACAGGTTGAAAACTTTTTAACCCGTATTCAGTCGGAAAAAGGGCTGCTAAGGGCTCAAAATTAAAAAATGGTACTTGAAAGTCATCGTTTTTTTTCTGTTTGTCAACTGTTTCACAAATGCGCGTGCGCGGCCTTGAAACAAGACATCTTCTTTATATTAAGAATAATTAGGTTGAAAATACTCTTCGGAGAACGTATCAAGCTGGCCTAATGGATATCGTACTTTACTCACTGTTTTTAGGTTTTGGTTTCGATCTCAGCTCGAGTATTTTTTTTTTAACTTACAACAAGTTAATATGGAGTATTCAGACATTTGAAAACTATTGAATCCGGTTTTCGGTCGAAAAAAAGGCTGTTAAGAGGTCAAAATTGAAAATTTGGTACGTCAGCGTCGTCGGATTTTTATCTGTCTGTCAGCTGTTTCACGAATGCGCATGCGAGAACGTTCAAATGAAAGCTTTTTTATCTATAGGTTTACATACATAGGTTTGAAAACACTTTTTAACGTTGTGTCAAGCTGGATTAATGGTTATCCTACTTTACTCACTGCCTTTAGGTTTGCGTTGCGATCAAAACTCGAGTATTCTTCTGTAAGTACAAGAAATGAAAAAACGTGACACTCACCTGGACATGTCTCAGTTTGGTTTCTTTTTTTTTTTTACTTCATTTTTTTTAGGGAATTTAACGTTACGTTTAATACCGGGCAACGCCGAGTCCATCTGCTAGAAAAAAGATAAAGCAAAAAGAATAATAAAAATAAATGTGAGAAAATAAAAAAAGAAAAGTAAAGTAAGAATAAGATAAAATGAAATACAAAAATAAACTTTGCAGACGAGAGGTAAAATGAGTTGAGGAATTGTGTCAAAACATATATGTGTGTGTGTGTGTATATATATATATATATATATATATATATATATATATATACACACATATACATCTACTAGCAGGCTATATATATATATATATATATATATATATATATATATATATATACACACACACACATATACATCTACTAGCAGGCTATATATATATATATATATATATATATATATATATATATATATATATATATATATATATATACATCTACTAGCAGGCTGCCCAGCATGGCCCGGTCATAAAATACGCTTAAATATGATATTTTCTTTAATGCAGATTTCGTATTTATTATTATATTATATTGGACCCAATATATAGTAATGGTTTAAAAACGTGCGCCACTATCGAGAATCGAAACCAAAGCGTTTAGCTTACGATTTACTTTTTCCTTTTACGTTAATGCCTGAGTTATGAAGACATGTTTGCTGTAAGGTTTAAAATTAAAACATGAACCAATAGCTATTACGTGACGCATGCATATTCGTAATGCCATCGTTCGAACTTTGCCTGGCAAATTCCATTTTTTAATTTACACAATTTTTAACCGATTCCCCCCAGCTAAAACTCAAATATAAAGTTTCGCATGGGTTTGAATACCCTATATGTTAGGTTTCATGTCTGTAGACCAAAAACTGACAGAGGAATTTGGTAGGACAAAATTTTTAAACAAATATATATATATATATATATATATATATATATATATATATATATATATATATATATACGCATACATAATTATATACAGAAAGAGATTTGTGTTTACTATAACTTTTTTACGCAAATATTACGAAGTATAAATTATACAGAATATCTGCATTAATAGGATTACACGTAATAGTTAACTGATCATTCCATAAGAAAACCGGAAAAAAAACCTAATGGGGATTAATTAAAATGATTGTTTAAAAGAATATGCAAATTAGCTAGATATTTTGCAGATGAATGCAATTCCACGACCCATATATAACAAAGTTGTATTTTCTTTTAAATAAATGAAATAGAGTTTTTAAAATGAATATCAATACACAAAATAATTTGTAGGAATATATATATATATATATATATATATATATATATATATATATATATATATATATATATATATATATATATATATGTAGCCCCCCTCTTTGGGTAGAGCACTGTCGTAAATAATCTCACCCGCTACTTTATTGGCTGAAAATGCGAAGCTCGTTGTTTGTTTGTTTACGAACAGGCGATTTGAGCAATATAAAGTGGTGGCGGGTGTCTATTTAAATAGACATTCCGACGAGCTATTTACGAGCGTCGATTCCATGGTCGAGTGGGAGAACTGCCGACTGTCAACACGACGGTTCTAGGTTCAATCCTTGGGAGAGATGCTAGTCTAGTGTCACTGGTGAGTTGTGATACAACGAAACAGAACTGTATGTCGATGATTACATATATATATATATATATATATATAAAATAAAAATTACAATTAAATTTACCAAAGATGGTAAAATTAAAGTATATTATAAATATTAAAGAATTAATATTTATAAAATTCACTCCTTCACTTTTTTTTGTTTTCAAGTAAGATCTTTGACTTAATTGTTGTTTCATCAAATACTTCTGCATGCAAAATCCGATCCAGCATTTTGCCAATTCCTACCCTCTGATAAGAAGGAAAGTATTTCTTCGAAACTCCGCGGATTAAGGACTATCCATTTATCTAGTGTTTTTAACTCATTTCAAATTGTTTTTGTAACATATTTTATTAACTGTTTGCTTATATATATATATATATATATATATATATATATATATATATATATATATATATATATATATATATATATTGCTACTTAATTATAACTATCATTATTTTGGAATGTTCAACATTGATATATATGCTCTGAAAATGCGAATCCATTTTTAATTAGCTTATTTACAAAAACTGACTATATACATTATATACATAGATTTTTACAAACGCGCGGATATTAATATATATATATACTTCAGAATAAAAAATAGTCACAAGCACTGAAATCGCTATTTGCTAATATTTGATCCTCTGAAGAGATGGCAGACATCGAAATCCTATACGATAAGGAGTTAAAATATTTCTAATGTATTCTTTGTCTTACATAGAATAATAAAAATATTTTGATCTGAAACTCAAACATTTCACGGCATAAATGTTTAAATTCATATATATACATATATATATATATATATATATATATATATATATATATATATATGTCTATTTATATCATTTAATGTTATAATGATGTACACGAATCTTTTAATATTAATATTAATTAGTAGTCTTTTTTAACTAAAGGGAAGTAACTCTTATTTATTTTTTTAATAAGTATATCCCTTATACCAAATCGAGTTGTGAGCGTGTCCAGATAAAGCGTGAAGAAGAAAAGGAGGGGGATGGGGAGAGAGATGGATAGAATTTATGTTGCACATTTACCCCTTTTTTATTGCATTTTCACCCCAAACAAGACACATTGCCACTTTGTTGTAGGGGGCTAGTATCAGGGGCATAAGCATCAGGAGTACTGTGTAGGAAGTTGGGCATCAAGATGTCGGTTCTCGTTGCACTTGAACTTCTGCATGTTAGTACAGTCGGGGAAGCAGGGACCCGGAAGGGAATTCCAAAGTCTAGCTATTCTGAGGAAGAAACTACTGGAGTAGAAGGTCCTCTTGCATCTAGGGATCTCTACTGTGAAGGGGTAGGATTTAGCTGCTTGTCGGGTTTGTCGGGGGTATTTACGTTGAGGGGGCACAAGTGCTTGCAGTTCGTCAGAGCATTCACCGTTAAAGTACTTGTAGAACATTTCGTCGATGTGACAGAGGCTGAAGTTTAGCTGACAATTCAGAACCTATCAGATTGGCGACTCTCATTTGAACCTTGTCTAGGAACGAGAGACTAGTGGCAGATGCACCAGCCCAAATATGACAACAATACTCCATACATGGGAAAATGGTGGCCTTATAGAGGTATAGGATACTTTCAGGTGTTAATAGCTTTCTAGCACGGTAGAGAGAACCCACCTTCTTCGTAGCGGTCCTGGCAATGTTCTTAATGTAATGGTTCTAGCTCATGTTTCCTGTGAATGTTAGGCCGAGGAGTTTAAAAGATGTACTTTCAGATAAAAAGTCATTGACCATTGCTATTGGCAGTAGGGAAGGTTTCTTGTAATTATTGAAGGAAACAAGTTTAGTCTTGGCAGCATTGAAGGTGGCCATCCATTTTTGTCCCCATTCCACTACAGATCGGAGGTCTTCCTCTAGTGTTTCTGCCATTTCTTTAGATATGTGTTCATTTGTTTTTCTTTCGTGTCTGTTATAGAGCGTGGTGTCGTCAGCATATATACCCATCTCACAAACAATTTTGTCAGGAAGGTCATTTATGAATATTAGGAATAACAGAGGTCCAAGGATAGACCATTGAGGAACTCCCGCATTTATATCATATTGTTTAGATGTACGACCGTCAAGGACAACCTGGATTTTTTTTGGTCAGTCAGAAGTTTAGCATCTGTAAGGTGATGGACTAGAGCTTGGTTAATTATGGTCTCAAATATTTTGGCGAAAAGTGTGAGGAAGCTAATGGGCGATAATTTACTGGGTCAGTTCTTTCGCCAGAATTCTTAAAGACTGGCACTACAGAAGCAGTTTTCCAGCAGGCAGAAAAGCAAGATTCATTAAGGCATTTGTTGTAAAGTTTGGAGAGAAACCCTTGCAATGTAAGGTAGCCTTGCTATTTTTAAATAAATATTAATTTTCTTAAAATGCAGTTTACGAAAAGTATACAAACTGAATATGAATTTTTTAATGGAAATTGCTTCAGACAAGGCATGAAGGCACTTTATGTAAAGCGCTAAAAGAAAAAATAATTCAAGGTGAAATATTTTCCAATGGTAAGTGTTAGACAGAATAGATTCTAACTCAGAAGACAGCAATTTTTCCTTCTTTGTTCAAAAACATCACTCATGGAATGCGAGGACAAAAGAACAAAATAAGAGGCAAACAAGAGTTACGTAAAATATAATGAGGCACATATGTGGCCCCAGCAACCCCTGTCTCTCCGATGCAGACGTCATTATGCAGCTATTTTACCGGCTACTCGCTTGACTTCTTCATACAAAATGGCCGTCGCTGTGATCATTTACGCTGACACTGCAATTGCTCTGAGATCGATTTGAGTGAACCAAAGATCAAATAGCTGACAAAAGGGTAATCGTTAAGGCAATAAAACTTGGAGCTTGTTAAAAAAAGAAGGATAGAGTTCAACGCCGATGAAATGTCAGCAATGATTCGTCGTTGGATAATGAACTGTGTTTGCAGCCAGCATGGTTCATCACCTGAAATAAGAAAAGCGAAAGAAATACGATTATGTGAAGATACAAAAAAGAGATAAAGAGTGAGAATTGTTGCGAAATATTAGGTTAGGTTTGGTAGTTTTTTTTACGACCTTCCAATTCTTTTCGGGTTATTTTATGCTGAATTATGGGAAGAGAGGTTTTATACTTAAATTTATTCATTATATAACTATATATATATATATATATATATATATATATATATATATATATATATATATGATGAAAATAATGGAAATAGTATTCCGACAAAATAGAGAAATAAAAAGGAACAAACCGTATTATGTGCTCATCAACGTTTCGTCTTCATTTCGATCCAGAGGAAGTCTCGAAATAAAGACGAAACGTTGATGAACACATAATACGGTTTGTTCCTTTTTATTTCTCTCTCTCTCTCTCTCTCTCTCTCTCTCTCTCTCTATATATATATATATATATATATATATATATATATATATATAGGGTGTCCCAAAAGAAGCTGACGGATTAGAAATGTAAATTCAACTGAAAATACCACTCTATGATAAATATCGACTCCTTGATGGTATAACGACTCATGATAACTTTAGTGGAGTTAATCTAGATGCTCCGAAATCTTTTTTCTCTAATTTGATGCTTATATTGTTCTATCTTATATTTGATCAATTCAGCTTCTTTTGGGATACCCTATATATATCTGTTCAGAAACTGTAATGAGTCTGTTAAGACTATCCCGTTCAAAGATCTTTCCAACAATTGAGAGGAGGGAGATACCCCTGTAGTTTCCGCAGTCCGACTTACTTTATTTGTTTTTATAGAGGGAGACGATTAGGGCGTCGCGAAAATCGTCTGGCATTATCTCCTCCTCCCAGACAGTTAGAAGGACGTCACAGAAGGTCTCAAAAGCATTGGGGCCCACTGCCTTGTAGATCTCAGCAGGGATGCCATCCTTTCCCGATGCTCTGCCAGAAGTTGTCTGGTGGATCGCTTTCTTGATCTCCTCGGTGGTAGGAGGGTTTACGAGCTAATCCTGTGTGAGTTGTTGAGGGATCTGATTCAGGGCCTCTGAATCAACTGATTAGGACCTGTTCAGCAAAGTGCTGAAATGCTCCTGCCAGCGTCTACTGAGACCCTCCTGGTCCTTGATGAGCGTCTTCCCATCTGACGAGAGTAGTGGAGCACTGCCCGGTGCAGATGGGCCGAAAACAGATTTCAATGAGCTGAAATTTTTTGATGTTATTAGTATCAGCATAGTGCTGAACTTCAGATGCTTTGTTCTGCCACCACTGATTGTGCATTGCTCGGAGATCGGTCTAAACTTTGGCCTGGAGGGCCTTGAACTTCTCATGCTTATAGATGAATGACGGGTCATTTAGCCATTTTATTTGAGCCCTGTTCTTGGTATGTATGGCTTCTCTGATTACTTTGTCGTTCTCATCGAACCAGTCTTCATGGGTTCTGGTCTTTGCTCCAAGGACTTCCTTTGCAGTCTCATTTACTGATTTCTTGAAAGAGGCCCATTTCTCTGAGCTGCCTTCAGTGGTCACACGATCTTGGAGTTTCTCATCTAGCACTTGCTGAAATCGTGCCTGATAGGATGAGTTGTTAAGCCTGGCAACATTGAAGGAGGGCCTGAAAGTTTTGGGTCGGTTTCTGTGGTGTGGCGCAATGTTTAGTGTCAGTACAGCCCTGACCAATCTATGGTCAGTTCAGCACTCAGCGCCTCTCATAGCACGGGTCACACGAACGTCCTTGATGTCTCGTTGATGGACGATGATGAAGTCAATCATGTGCCAGTGTCTTGACCTTGGGTGCATCCAGGTGGTCTTATACTTGTCTGCCATTCTGAACAAGGTGTTGGTGATGCAAAGACTGTGCTCTGCACACTTGCTGAGAAAAAGCAGACCATTATCATTGATCTGTGTCTGCCCAGAACGTCTTTTCAGCTACTGTAGTCTCTCCCCACTCTTGCATTAAAGTCTCCAAGGGTGACTAGTTTGTCGCTTGGTGGGGTTGACCTGATGACTTGGTCAAACTGTTCGTAAAACTTCTCCTTGGCATCATCTGGGCTTGTGAGTGTAGGGGCGTAAGCGCTGATGATTGTGAGATGTCTGATCCTGCTGAGAGGGAGGCGCAGTTTCATGAGGCGCTCGTTGATTCCAACTGGTAGCACAGGCATGTTCTTCAGCAAAGCTGTCCTGATAGCAAACCCGACACCTTGAATCCGGTCTTCTGTTTGCGGCTTTCCTTTCCAGAAGAAGGTGTATCCAGCTCCCTCTTCTCTCAGAGATCCCTTGTCAGCAATCTGCGTCTCGCTAAGTGCGACTATATCTATATGGTAACACTGGAGTTCCCTTGCGATGAGCGCTGTTCTTATTTCAGGTCTTGAGGAAGTAGCTCTATCCAACAAAGTTCGAACATTCCATGTTCCGATGATAATTTTTTTCTGTGTTTTTGTTGTTCGCCCGCTATGTGGATGAGGCCGTCAACCGCGGTAAGCTGACCAGACACTTTTTTTTTTGGGGGGGGTACCTTTTCTAACCCCTTCCCTCATGTGAGGGTGGGTAGTGCTATCCTAAAGAGGCTTCCCAGTCGCCCACAGGTGCTGCCGAACTCTCCTGTTGCCTTTCAGGGAAAAGAGCAACCATTTGCCTATGGACCGCCTACGTGTAGGTTTATGACTACAACTGCCAGTGTTCACCTACACCTGTTGCTTTCGCCACGTGGCCATCGCCGCAGGACTTGAAGAGTGTGCCTTAGACAGATTGGTAATCGGTGATGAGTTGCAAAATAGACCTCTGCGTGAAGGTTTTATAGTGAGAAGGCCGGTGCACAGGGGCAATCCCATTCTCTCGGCCTGGGAAGTCTTGATCCAGTGGCACAGAGAACCGTTACGACGGGAGACTGCCAGACTTCAGTGGATAACCAGGATGACTTTAGGTGCCACATCGTGCTCTAGGGGCTCCAGCGACACTTGCTGCCATCGCCTTCACAACCGTTAGTTCTTCATATTAACTCCTCCGCTTGTTCCGCCGGGAGTCAGGCTTTGCATGCAGTAGGGCTGATAAAGCCCGATTCTAGTTCACTGAGGATTTGTGACCCGTTGGCTACTCTCACCTGGTTTAGCAAGCTCGCCAAAGCCAGTATCCAGGGTGTGGCTGTTGCATGCGTAAGCTCCGGGGAGCCACAGGTGAGAGCTGAGTGCCAGGTGAGGTCCAGTGGCAGATGGGGTGTCCTACGAAGCGAGCATGGCGAGCCCCCTACTAAAGGTACTAACCACTCCCTGAACACCCCATACACCCCACAGTGCGGCGTCAGGCCTGGCAGGAGTACTTTGGACATGATCTTTTCCTTAAGACAGCTTCAAGAGAAGTGCGTTGAATAGAAAAAAAACTCTCTACTATGACCTGACCAAAGCTTTTTACACCGTCAACAGAGAGGCACTTTGGACAGTCCTTGAGCGCATCGGATTTCCTCCAAAGTTTGTGTCAATGATCAGGCTCTTCCACGATGGCATGACTTGTCAGGTCCTCTCAAATGGTCAAATGACACTTTCACTGTCAACAACGGTGTAAAGCAGGGTTGCGTATTAGCCCCTATCCTTTTCAACATCTTTTTCACCTGTATGCTGTCCCATGCTGTCCAGGATTTGCAGAGGGGTGTCTACATTCCTTACCGCTTGGATGGCTCTTCGACTTACGGAGACTCACAGCAAAGACAAAAAGCTTGAAAACTCTCAGCCAAGAGGTTCTCTTTGCCGATGACTTTGCACTAGTGGCCCATACAGAACAAGACTTGTAATGCTGGATCGCTTCTCTGGGGCATACAAGCTCTTCGGCTTGACAATCAGTCTTGGAAAGACGGAGGTGCTCCACTAACCTGCAGTATACTCCAACCCTCATCCTCCCACCATCACCATTGACGACACACCACTTGCCAACATTAATCACTTAAATATCTGGGAAGCACCACATCTTGTGATGGCTCCTTGGACAGAGAGATTGACACCAGAATCAGCAAGGCAAGTCAGGTACTGTGAAACTTCGCAATCGAGTGCTAAATGAACACAACATCCGCCTATCTAAAAAGCTGAAGGTCTACAATGCTGTGGTCCTTCCCTCCCTGCTCTATGGTTGTGAGACGTGGACACTGTACCGCAGGCATATAAAGAAACTGGAGCTCTTCCACATGCGAGCTCTCCGCTCCATCCTGGAAATCAAATGGCAGTATCGCATCACCAATCTGAAGGTCCTTGACAAGGCTAAGTCCACCATCATCAACCTTGACAAAGCTGAGGCCACCATCATCAAGACCCAACTTCGTTGGGTTGGACACTTGATTCGAATGGACGCATGTCGGATACCTAAATTCCTGATGTACGGAGAGCTCCAGGCCGGCAAAAGAAACCAAGGTCGACCAAAACTGCGGTATAAAGACACTGTTAAAGCCAATCTGCAATGATGTCGTATCAAACCGGGAGACCTAGAGGAACATGCTATGGACAGACCAAAATGGCGAGGCCCAACTCACAAGGCTGCTGCCAACTTTGAAGAGGCTTGTAGCCAGAAACTCACTGCTGCCAGAGAGAGACACCACAGAGCAGCTTCAGCGATAATCACAACAACTGACTTCCAGTGCCCCCAATGTTCTAGACTATGCGCCTCTAGACTGGGGCTGCATGCTGATTATTTTTAATTTTACAGACACGCGTTTAGAATTTACGTTTTCTTAAGGAAATGATAATTACGTAAGCTCATATTAATCAGGAATGAACCCAAGAAATGAAAAAAAAAATATGTATCTACATTTTCATTCCAAAAGTAAAGCCTTCCATTGTTTTTACTAAAAAAGTTGAAGAGCTACGGAGACGGGAGTAGTGACCTTTTATGCTCCACAATTTATTTTTCTATAAAGTCACCATAATAATCTGTGCACTTATAAGCGATGAGCGATGGTTGTGCGTAGGCGACCGGAGCGCGCTTTGTCAATTGAAGATCGTTCTTATTTTTTTACCACTAAAAGTCGAGGAGCTACGGAAACGAGAGTGATATCACTAAAGCAATCAACTTTTTGTTCTCCAGAATTTCTTTCTCTACATAGTAATATCTATTCTCAATCAAGTTGTGCCAGGAATCCAATAACGCATCTCTGATTTCTTTCTCACTCCGTCAATATGTGTAACAGTCATCACAACAATGCAATTTGCAAACCCCTAGCCCCAACCCTAACCCTCTGATCCACTTGGTCGGAATGATAAAAGGAGGCATTACTTCTGGAACGTCTCTCGTATAAACGCCAAATCAGCATGCATAAACAGTAATCAGCAAGAAAACATTCGCCGACTGACGTAGAAATATTGCATGCTGCTAAAATAAACGGTTTCTTCTTGATTCCTCCTCAAGAAAGCTTTTTATATATAAAAATGGTCCTTAGCTTTATCTTTTTTAGATATTAAGAAGTTATATAATTATAAAACTTTGTAACCTTGCTTGCTTTTTTGGTCGCTTGCCGATCGGGCGATTCCAATTTAAAAAAAAAACGGAACAGATATATATATATATATATATATATATATATATATATATATATATATATATGTATATATATATGTATATATATATATATATGTATATATATATGTATATATATATATATATATATATTTTGATGATTTTTTTTTTTTTTTTTTTACATTTTCACCTCAAACAAGGCACATTGCCACTTTTATGTAGGGGGCTACTATCAGGGACATAAGCAATTTCCGAAAGGATGAAGCGCTAGTTTCTGTAGGTAATTAATAATTATCATATTAAATAATTATATATATATATATATATATATATATATATATATATGTATATATATATATATATATATATATATATATATATATATATATATATTGGCAGTTCAGTCCGGCTTTGCTCGGGCCCTATGTACTATTCATAACTGTATGTGCATATATATATATATATATATATATATATATATATATATATATATATATATATATATATATATGATTCAATTCATTTTCTTGAAGTTATATATTTGGATTTTACCGTCACCGGATTATTTATCTTCCACCAGATTATCCATTCATGTGTATTGCCTTTTTCTTCACCATCTTCCCTCTGCTTCACTTTTTTTGTTATCAAGTAAGATCTTTGACTTGTTGTTTCATCAAATACTTTTGCATGCAAAATCCGATCCCGCATTTTGCTAATTCCTACCCTCTGATGAGAAAGTAAGTATTTCTTCGAAACTCCGCGGATTAAGGACTATCCACTTATCTAGTGTTTCTTTTTCAGATTAAATATGTTTTTAACTCATTTCAAAGTGTTTTTAACATGTTTTATTAACTGTTTGCTCGTATATATATATATATATATATATATATATATATATATATATATATATATATAGTAGTAGTAATTTATAAAATATATATGGCGATTAAGTTACACTGAATATTCGGCGTTTCATCCACTCTAGGATTCGTCAGGCTTATGCGCGAATTCTTTGGTTGTTTATCGTTTTTATATGGTCCATATTCGATACTATGGATATCGGCCTTTATAGAGATGACAGACTAGCTATAATGAAAAACTCCAACAAAGTCAAGGGAGAAAACTTTAAGAAAATCATACACAAGGAAATGAATAAATTTGGCCTAAAAGCAGACGTATCAGCTAACATAAAAATAACAAACTTCGTGGACGTCACGTTAAATTTAGATAAAAACACATATGAACCATACTTAAAAGATAACGCTACTCCAATTTACGTAAACCCTAAGTCCAATCACCCACCATCAATTATAAAACACATTCCTAACTCGATCGTAAGTAGACTCAGTAATAACTCAAGCGATGAAAATGCATTTACGGCCCCATACAATCAAATGTTAAAAATAAAACTTGGCAAGAAATTTCTAGACCTTATTGAAAAACACTTTCCCGCAACCAACCCCTTACACAAAATCTTCAATAAAAATACCTTAAAGTTATCCTACAGTTGTTGCAAAAATTTAGAGATGATAATTAAAGCACATAATAACAAAATACTAAAGAAAAACAATGTAAACAACAACAAAATAAACAATAAAAAAGTAAACGCCATGACAAAAATAAAACTAACATTAGCAGAAATAATAATAATAATAATAATAATAATAATAATAATAATAATAATAATAATAATAATAATAATAACAAACCAACCCCGGACAAGAACAACCATACCATAAATAAAAATACTAATAACGAACAAGATAAATGCAACTGTAGACACCGCACACTTTGCCCAGTTCAAAATAAATGTCTAACAAAAAGCGTAGTTTATCAGGCAACAATATTTGCGAAAAAAACCCGAATAACAAGAAATATTACGTAGGCATGAGTTCCTTAGATTTCAAAACCCGATACTATGACCATAAAAGTACATTCAACAATAAAAAAAAACACCGTATAAAAACATTAGCGAATAAATACTGGGAACTCAAAGAAAGCGGACATTCACCAGTAGTCGAATGGAAAATATTAAGACAAGCTACCACGTGTAGGCATTTAGACGACCCATGTAAAGTATGCCTTCATGAAAAATTTTCTATCCTGTATTTTAAAGAACCCCAAAATCTATTAAACGGTAGAAGAGAAATAGCAAATAACTGTGCTCACAAAATAAAATTTAGCGATACAAAATAGTTTTAAAACTAACAAAAACAATAGAAAATAAACAAATAAATAAATTAAATAAACATGAATATACATAAACGATCACACATATATGTATGTATATATATGTGTATATATATGTATGTGTACATATATATATATGTGCATATATGTATGTACACATATGTATATTTATATATATATATATATATATAAAGAAAATGTCTGCCTTCTTTTCCTTCTTCTGCCTGTCTACTATTTTTTTATTTTTTTATTTTTATTTTTTTATTTTTTTCACCTCTCTCAACCCGAGCTGCCTACTGCGTCTAATTTTTTCTTTTTCCCCTTGCTGCTATTTTTTAAAAGACTTTCGGCTACGGTTTGTTCAATAACCTTACTAAAGCACCTCTCTCAATATCCTTACTACACCACATGTTCTTGTCATGGGGAGGTTAGGGGTATCCATCCGATAGCCGTTCTTACCATGAGAAGTAAGGGTGCCTATTCCGAAATCCGTTCGTAACAGGAGGAGATTCAGAGATGGGCAACAGCAACAACAATAACAACAACAAACTTGTAATTTAATTTATTCGAGGGCGCATGCTTCTACCAGGCAACGCCAATTAGCGGGTACTACTAGTATATATATATATATATATATATATATATATATATATATATATATATATATAAAAGGGATAGTAGGTGAATATATATATATATATATATATATATATATATATATATATATATATATATGAAAAAAGAAAAAGTCTGCCTTAAACCACTATACTAGATTTAAAACAGATCCTTTGTTCGATAAAATGCATGCCCATTGGCTGATAGGAAGGGGCGCGGTGGATACTAGAAAGCTGATTGGCTAACTAAAATCCTCAACAGAAGAGGACCATATAAAAACGATAAACAACCACAGAATTCGCGCATAATCCTGACGAATCCTAGAGTGGATGAAACGCCGAATATTCAGTGTAGCTTAATCGCCATATATATTTTATAAATTACTAACTAGCTCTACCTACGTATTGAGCACCTTTGAAGTAAATACTTAAATTTTACGCATAAATCTATACTTTCGTATACTAACTTTATGTGAGTAAATGAAGTAGTTATATATATATATATATATATATATATATATTCACCTACTATATATATATATATAGTAATTTATAAAATATATATGGCGATTAAGCTACACTGAATATTCTGCGTTTCATCCACTATAGGATTCGTCAGGCTTATGCGCGAATTCTGTGGTTGTTTATCGTTTTTATATGGTCCTCATAGGGCGCATAAGCCTGACGAATCCTATAGTGGATGAAACGCAGAATATTCAGTGTAGCTTAATCGCCATATATATTTTATAAATTACTAACTAGCTCTACCTACGTATTGAGCACTTTTGAAGTAAATACTTAAAGTTTACGCATAAATCTATACTTTCGTATATTAGGTTTATGTGAGTAAATGAAGTAGTTATATATATATATATATATATATATATATATATATATATATATATATATGTATATATATATATTCACCTACTATATATATATATATATATATATATATATATATATATATATATATATATATATATATATACACCTACTATCCCTTTTCTCTAAAGAAAGGATCGCCCGATCGTCGAAGACAAGATGCAAGAAAGCAAGGCTCCCAGAATTTTATAATAATAAAAATGTTTTTCTTGCTTATGAGACTGTCATTATAAAAAAACAACATATTCATAGAAGATTATTTAGTAGTTTTTTATCTTCTTTTTGTTTTGGTGGTATTAAACCGAAGGGTCAGCCACTCGCCCAGTGTTGCTGATAGTTTCTGTGCGTGATTAGCGGAAATTTTGAATAGAGAAACTTTGGAATAGAGAAATTTTGAATAGTGAAATTTTGCAATGGAGAAATTTTGAATAGAGAAACTTTGGAATAGAGAAATTTTGAATAGTGAAACCATTGTTTCAGTTCACAATTTAGAAAACTAAATCATGTTATATAATTTTTTGTTAAATAAAAAATAAATCAAGTCTTATTCTATGAATAAGTTGTTTTTACTAAAAGTCTCAGCAAAAAAAGATAAAAACTGAGTTTAATCATTGAATAAAAACATACTATAACATTCTTTGGTTTTGTAAATTTTCAAAAACAATAAATATTTATTTATTTTATTTTATTTTTTTTACATAGGTATCACCACTTATCAAGGCCAAGAGGCCACTCAAGGATAAGGGTTAAAGAGTGTACAGTAGAAATTGGTCAACATAGTAATCATTAGTAATGAAAATTTGGTAAATTTGATAACTTATATAGAACGGCTCATCAAGAACTTATTTACGTTAGACTTGAACACAACCATATTGTAGTCAGCCGGAAAGCAGGAAAACGGAAGACAATTCCACAGGCGTGCAGCTCTAAAAAAGAAGTTTTGTTCATGGAATCTACGTTTAGGTTTAGGCACAGATAAAGAGTGGGGGGAATTATTGATAGTGTGTACAGCTAGACGAGTGTTTCTTGTGAAAGTTTAGCGAGGGGGACCATAGATTGAAGCTCAGTCGAACACTTTCCATGAAAATAACGATACATCAGAGACAAACTCGCAACATCTCTTCTGTGAGATAGAGGTTGCAAGGAGGAGAAAAGGACATCTCCTACGAGGCTACGAAGTCTATTTTGAACTCTATCAAGGCAGGACAAGTCCTTTCTAGCAGCTCATGCCCAGATGTGGCAACAGTATTCCATCCTTGGACGTACCTGGCTCTTATATAGATAGAGAATAGCATCAGCAGTGAGATATTTACCGGATCGATAGAAAGATCCCACCATTTTTTCAGCGGCCTTGGCAACAGATTTGATGTACGTGTTCCATTTAAGATCAGGAGTAATGGTCAAGCCCAGAAGCTTGTCAAAACTTGAGGCCTCCTGAAGACGAGAGCCATTCATTTCAATTGATGCCAGATGTGGATCAGAATGTTGATGATGTAAAGAGAGAAGCTTGGTTTTAGATGCATTAAAAGTAACCAGCCACTCCTTTCTCCATTGTACTACATGCTCAAGATCAGAGGAGAGAGAATTGGAGAGAACTTGGTCGTTTACTGTCTTAGATGTGCTACCATAAATGGTAGTGTCGTCAGCATAAATGTCTACAAATGATGTAAGGATGTGATTTGGAAGATCATTAATGTAGATCAGGAAAAGAGTTGGGCCCAGGATGGATCCCTGAGGGACACCGGCATTAATACTGTGAGCTTCTGATTTTTGCCCCTCAACTACTACTCTTATGAACCTATCAGAAAGAAATGATTTAATAATTGAGAATACATGTTCAGCTATACCATAGCTAGAGATCTTATGAAGTAAACCTTTATGTCATACCCTATCAAAGGCCTTAGATATGTCAAGAGCAATTGCCCTAGAAAGGTTGCCTCCGTCGAGAGATTTGCTAATCCTATGAGATATAACTGTAAGCACATCTGCTGTAGATCTAGCAGAACGGAAACCATATTGAGTGTCACTAAGAAGGTTTTTTTGTTGTTATTACTAGCAAATCGCCTGGCGTTACACGGTCGTTTTTTTTATAAGAAATCACCACTTATCAAAGTACAGATGCCACTCGAGGATAAGTCTTAAAGAGTGTCCATTGGTCAAAAGGACAATATCGTCGTAATCGTTAGAAGTGTAAATTTGATAAACCGGATTACTTAAGGAGAACGACTCATCAAGAACTTGTTTACATTGGATTTGAAGACGGCCATAGAGCAGAAGACGGTCGTAAAATACGCATAAATATAATATTTTAAGTCATGCAAATTTCTTATTTATTATAAACAGAAATACCGTAATTATTAAACGTAGCGTTAAATTCTTTTTAAAAAAATTTTTTAAAAAAACGGGCTGAGACATGTGCATACGAATATTATGTTTTTTTTTTTTTCGTTTTTTGTTTTTTGTTTTGTTTTTTTTTTGTTTTTGTTTTTTTCAAAACAGTTCACAAACGAAAAATACTGGAGCTGAGATTGAAACCAAAACCTAAATCCAGAGAATCAAATACGTTAATAATTAGGCTAGCTTGACTAGATTTTTAAAAAGTGTTTTCAAATCATCTTATTCTTAACATAATGTGAATGATTCGCGCAGACACAGTTGTGAAACAGTTTACAAACAGATAAAAATCCGATGGAAGTACCAATTTTTTTAATTTTAACACTTCGCGGGTCTTTTTTTCTGGATGAAAACCGATTAAAAGTTATACGGTATATCTGAATTCCCCATGTACTTATTCCTTTTTTGTTGGTTTGGTAGCGGTCACAAAGCAGAGTGTTTGCTGGCTTTAACATTTGAAGCGGGCTAACTTCTCTCCTGGCTGTGCCTGTATGTTATCCTGTTGGTCTTTGTTTCCGTTCTCTTTCGTTTACAAAATGTTCGGCTTTTATCTATTTTTAACCAGCTCCCAGGGACACGTTGGTTGTTATTTTAGCGGGCTCCGCTTCCATTAGCTAATTAATTTTTATTATGTTTGTCTAGCGTATTTTTCTGTTAAGTTACATTTTTGTTTCGGCGACACGACCGTTTTTTTTTTTTTTGCCGTCCTGTAGCTTCATCAGACTTTTACAGAAATTGGTTCGTTTATGGTGGAATGAAAGGGTGAATTTGCTCTACAACAGTATTGAGCACTTTCTTCAAGTTTTTTATTAATTACCATTTTTACTATATATATATATATATATATATATATATATATATTAGGGGGTTCTCTATATACCTCTTTCTTTGGAAAGAAACAAACGACTGCGATAAAATATGCATTACAAAGTGATAATTCATCCGAACGATGCTAAAGTCTTTTTAAAGTCCACATATTCTCGAACAAATAACAGAAAAAAATTTCTCTCCCAGTTTTCGATCAACTGTAGATTTATCGCCATTTAACAAATCAATTGAAGAATTGATTTTCTCGGTAGGCGTCGCGCCGCTTTAATTCGATAAAAATATCATTGATTGCATAACGTGCTAACGCGTTATTCTTTATTGCTGTTCAAATTCGCAAGTTTTACTTCATGATAGATGCTCATGATTATATATATGTGTGTCTGTCTGTGTATGTGTGTGTTTTGTGTGTATGTCTGTCTGTGTGTCTGTGTATGTGTAAGTGTGTGGGTGTGTGTGTGTGTGTGTGTGTGCTTGGGTATGTGTAGCATTAACTCCAAAGCTGATTAGTCAGTCATTTTGAAATTTTGAACATAGCTGTCAGCCGTAAAGGTGTCTAATGTGGGCTGCATTTAGTTTAATTTAGTTCAATAGAAAGATGTGAAAAAAACGGCGAAACCCCTTCGTGAAAATTCAGATCCGATCCTGTGAAATTTCGGAAATCAATTAATAAATAATCTAGAAATTTCATTTTCTTTGGAGTATTTTGGAGGCGCTAAATATCACGTTTTAAAATTCAAACATTTCAGATTTGAATTAAATTTAGTCTACATTACATATCAATTTATTCTTACTCCCCTTAATATAATCTGATTAAAATAAAAATAAGGATTCTAGATACAATTTTTAATAGCATTGTATCTGAATTTGAATACGCAAAACGAGACATAACAATGTTGTATAAACTGGTGTTCATAGGGATTTATTTTTATCCTTCGAGAAAAATAGATCCACCCGATCTGAATATTCTTGCAATAATGCTCGGATGTACTCATATTAGCATTATAGATCTATTATTGATTAGATACTGTGATTATTTCAGTGCATATTTATATATAGACATCACTTTACATATTCTTTTTGCATTTTTATACTTTATTTCGACATTATTCTTCTTTCAATCGTTGGAGTTTTCAGTGTTTTGCGCTAACCTGCAACATTATGACAAATCTATACAAAATTCCTCAGAAAAAAAAAAAAGAAACAATATTTGAAATTCTATGAAACAGGTAATATTCATTCTATCTTGTATTTTTTAAGAATAAATTTCTCATTGTTAATTTGCATAATTTAATTCCACTAAAAGGTCTATATTCTAAAATTTCATGATGTTGATCGTCTTACTGTGACAGCACGTGGTCTTCCCTTCGACAAACCGCCGACCCCATAGTTGTGTGCCGTGGATTACTACCTCTACCTCTTCACTGTTCCCGTTGGCTGTATAATCATCCTCTGGTTCACACGGGTCACAAAGTGGAAATAAAATAAGTCGTGGAACAAAGAAAGAAGAAATACAAATGCCAATGTTTCACATAAATTTGAGGGTTGGACTTGTGAGAATATGTCTTCTCCCCGATGGATGTTACGTTATTCTGTCAGTCGCGATCGTCTCTATCTCTGTTTCATAGTCAACTCTAAAAACTGTCCCACTCTTTTCGCTATCAGCTCCCATCCGCTGCAAACGGTATCTAGTTGTCAACTGTCTTCTCTATGTCGGTATCTGAAGTCCCCCAACCCAGACTATCGGAAGCTGCCCTTCCCTGTGTTATCAGTTTTGTAAGTTTCTATTGTCATTGTCAAATCGAAAAGGCTCGATCTAAAATACCTACGGATTCATTGTTTGTTATTTCCCATCTCTTCATCAATAATAATGAATCTCCTCTCCTCTATATGTGTTAAGAACTGTGGCGTAATATGTCCCAGTCTGTATTAATAATATGAAGTCCTACAGAGTTATCATCACAGTCGTCAAGATGTACAAAGAACTGTTATAAATGTCTTCCCTCAGAACTGTCATCACCATCGTTATTCATGTGTTATGAATCTCCGTTATTCATGTCCCCATACGAACCCGCTACACAACAGACGCATGCTATACACACACACTATCTCTAAACACATTTTCTCGAGGATTCTTCGTCTGCCCCCGGATCGTAGAACTGAAACTCGCGTGCCAGTGTGTCATATTCCTAACTATCGGAATTCCCGAATACTTCGTTTCCTACATCCCAAAAAATTCATGTTCCGTTTTCCGTCAACAACCTGGCCAAGTCAAATCACCATGACTTAAATTCTTTCTAACTATCGGCCTAACCCCCACGCGACGTAAGACAAATCCCCGATCCCACAACAGACGAAGTCTTCAGGAGATTCTTTAAATCGACGAACATCTCCCTCATAAAACATATTATGCTGATAGCATAGCAGTCCTTGTAAACCGTGAGTGACAAGACGGGCGAACGCCGCATCGCCACAAATATAAAGGACCTCTATATGGACAAAAATTGTTTAGCAATTCCTTTCCGATCTCAACTGAAGAATGAATTACCCTCTTCGCTTCTAAACTATTTCAATACTATCTAATATCAAAATTTTCCGAATTAATTATCATCTAAGGCTCCCCTCCCTCATGGGAGGTCTCCACACCAACGTGTTGCACCCCGTCCCTGTTTTCACCCCCACCTGTTGGAAAGTCGCTCCAACTAGAGAAAAAAATCAATCCTCACAGCGAAAGAAAAAAAATGATCAACGAAATAAAAAAACATTACTTCTGTCTTTCTTTTTAAAAAAAAAAATGTACATTTCCCTCATCTTTTTAGCATAAATGTGAAAAAATATAGGAAAACTGTAACGAATCCCAATATATCAATAAAGGATTTTGTTCACACAAATGTGCGCGACCAGACCACACTCTCGCTCCCAATCTTTCTTTATCGATTACCCCCCTCTCTCTCTCTCCCATCGAACTAAGCTTCCCACCTATTTCTTCACTTTTCATTGTAGTTGCCAACCTCTGACATCCTTCTCTCTTTTCCTCTATCTCGGCTGACCTTATTTTTGAATCAGTTTTCACCCCAAACAAGGCACAGTGCCACTTTGAAGTAGGGGGCTACTATCGGGGACATAAGTTGCAGGGGCATTATGAAGAGAGATGAGTAGCAAGATGTTTGTTCACATTACACTTGAACTTCTGCATATCAGTACAGTTGGGAAAGCAGAATCCTGGAAGGGAGTTCCAAAGTCTTGCAGTTATGGGGAAGAAACTATTGGAGTAAAAGGCTTTCTTACACCTAGGGATCTCTACTGTAAAGGGGTGGGATTTAGTTGCTTGTCGGGTTTGTCGGAGGTAGTCACGTCGAGGAGGTACAAGTTTTTGTAATTCGTCAGAGCATTCACCATTAAAGTATGTGTAGAACAGGCAGAGGGATGCAACATTTCGTCGATGGGACAGAGGCTGAAGCCTAGATGACAGTTCAGGACCTATCAGCTTTTTAACTCTGTCCAGGAGTGAGAGACAAGCAGCAGATGCTCCAGCCCAAATGTGACAACAGTACTCCATACATGGAGTGGAACAAAGACCTCTCCACTCCTGCACTCTCTTTCGGTCATTGTTGGTCGCTGCTACCTGATTTCCTCATTGTCTTCTTCAAAACCAGCGCCGCTACGATGGCCTCTCTCTCTCTCTCTCTCTCTCTCTATATATATATATATATATATATATATATATATATATATCAATCTTTCTCTCTCTATCTCTCTCTCTCTCTATCTATCTATCTATCTATCTCAGTGAATCACACTGTATTCGCACATGTTTCTATGAATCAAGAAAGTATACGTCTATACATGCTAATAAAACTAAACAAAAAAAGTAGAAAAATATTTCATGAAAATAGAAAAATAAATTGGCCTAAATTTTTTTCTGTGCAGAGCCACAAAACAAGAGAAAGCCACTCACCGCGTATCTTTTTTCATCTCGCATTTCCCTTGTTCCTCGATTTTATTTGCTTCCTTTGTTCTCGATTGCTTTACTTGTTATTTTGGTTGTCTTCACTTTTGTGTGTCCGTGTTTTTTGTTTGTTCAATTCTTTTCTGCGTTTTTTTCTCTCTGTCTTTATAAGTCTATCACGCAATCACTCTCTTCTTTTGATTTTCTTTCTTTTTTCAGTGTCCGTGTTTTTGATTTTTTTGTTTTTCGTTTAGTTTCTTCTTTTTAGAAATGGATTCAACCGTTTTAATTTTTTCTCCTGCATGTCCCTTTTCGTTGTGAAATCCCCCAAAGTAGAGTCCTGGTAACGGCACCATTTGTGACAGCACGTGGCCTTCCCTTCGACAAGCCGCCGACCTCATAGTTTTGTGTCGTGGTTTACTCTAAAAACTGTCTAACCGTTGTCGCTACCAGCTTCCATCCGCTGCAAACGGTATCTAGTTGTCACCTGTCTTTGCGTCGGTATCTGAGGTCCCCCAAGAAGCTGTCCTTTCCTGTGTTATCTGTTCTGTAGGTTTTTATTGTCATTGTCAAATCGAAAAAGCTCTTTGTTTATTGTAAGACATTTCCTATTCCTTTGCCTATTGCCATCCCCCTCTCAGCACTTAGTGACTCAGGTCCACCTCAGGTCCACTTTATAGTATCACATTACTGTTACTGGTGGTTCCTTTAATTCCGTTGGCATCTATAATTCTTGACAGTAACTGTTTCGTAGCAAAAAATCATTCATTTAATTATTATATCAATAAATGACTCTATTTTACCTTAAACTCATTAGAACTATCAATCCACCAAAGGAAAGAAAATGCATTTTGGCATAAATACAAAATCCGAAAATTGGAAGAGAAGTTGAAATTACCTTATTTTATGCTTTCATTACGCCAAAATGGCATTATTTTTCATAAATAACAATTGTTTCAATTTTGCATTTTTATTTTAAAACAATATCCCAACGTCTTAGTCGGATTGTGTTAAAATGACAGAAAGATATCAAAAATAAAGACTCTATTTACATTGGAAACCTTTAGTGACTTTTTGGATACCCTGTATTATAAGTCTTTGTTCTATCTTGTATGAAAAAAGGGTATCGTCTCAATAGCCTCATATATATTTTGAAAAATTATATTAAACTGTCATAAACGTATTAAGCGACGCTCTTTGTGTAAACAAATCGAGTGGAGGCATTTGGACGATGTCAAAAAATTGCCAGCAGCAGCCGTATAGCGCAATGGTGAGAAGCCTTGACTGTCATTTGGGCGGTCGGGTTTCGATCCTGGCTAGAGACAGTTGCATATCTAGCCGCACTGATGAACTGTGAAACAGCGAAACAGTACTGTATGTGGATGACTATATATGCATATATATATATATATATATATATATATATATATATATATATATATATATATACATACAGTACTGTATATGGATGACTATATATATATATATATATATATATATATATATATATGCATTTGAAAGCATTTATCCAAGAAGACTTCAGCCGGCTTCATCCATTCTCGCGAAGGGTTGACTAAACGATTTGAAATCAATGGCTGGGTGATCTCTAACCACTTCCAGTTCCAATGGCAAACTCTTAAGTTAAGTTCCAGATGACGTTCAACTGGCATCAGCCAAGACTTTTGTCCACCACATAGCTTTTTTTCTACTCCATACAGACGTTTCGTGAGAATGATCTCGGAGGGAGTTAGGGGTTTGGGTGACAGAGGCAACATACTGTGTTATTTAAGAGGAAACTCTCGGCCACGGACGATGCGATTCAAGCAGTGATAATCGAAAATTTCCAGTTTTCTACTTTCATTGGCCAGGATTCACTGCCATAAAGGAGGATCGTTCATACAAAATTCTTACACGTTCTCGTTACATGTCCATACTCGGGACCCACACATTGTATGCAGATAGTCGCAAGGAAACCAAGACAAGGAATAACTCGGCTCACTTTTTCCCGGTGAAACAACAAGCATTTATTTCAAGATACTTTCCAGAAGAACGCCTTTTCTCTTTTTCAAACCTGTCGTTTTCGGCCCTGTGTGTACAGGTATATCTCTGATCTCTCTCTATCCTTGGTTTGCGCACACGTTCTTATTTTTATAATATTTTTCCTTCTTCCTTTCCGTGACGTCACCTCGGACACGGCTCGGCCATTTGCATACAGCTGCCATACGAACATCCGCGCTTTGTTACATTATCTCAAACATAGAGCAGAGTTGGGAACAGTGTGGGCAGAAGTCATAGTAAGCAAGTTTAATCTGTGTTTTGATGCCACCTTGATCTATGGCTGATGATGGTGTCGAGATATTAGAATCTCTCAACCTCTTAAGAATATCAATTCATCAAGAATGATTAATGTTTTGTCTTCGAAGCATTTATTTTGATCCTAATTGGCGGATCAACTCATTGAAGCTTATTCATCGCAGACTGGACATCAGCAAATGTTTTACCGAGTAGTATGATATCATTTGCATTGTCAAAGTTCTTGGCGGCAAAGTAACAATGACACTGGAACACTCTTTTAACTAATTCGACGTGACCCAGTGGATGACGTAATTAAAAAGTACTGGTGGAAGAACGCATCATTGCCATGCTTCGAAAGTTTCTGAAACCTCATTGTGCATGTGTATGCGAGATTGTGTTTGGGGAGAAGATTTGACAACTTAGACGGTATACCATTTGCTTGCATGGAATTCCAAAGGGGAACAAGGTCCACAGAGTCGCAGGCAGTATCGAAATTAATAAAGCACCAACAATGTTCGAGGATTCTTCTCAAAGTAAAGATTTGATCGTTTCAGCTGGTTTGGCTTCGTTCTGCTGTCATCATGTTCTGATTGAAATCGTTTACGAAGAATCAAAGCGAATATTTTAGCAGACAGGTTGATTAGGCCGATATAACGGTGATTGCGACAGCAGTGCGTATCGCCTTTCCTCAAAAATAGTACCAGTTTTGCACTGTTCCAGTTTTGGGGATAATTTCAATCTTCAAAGCCCGGTTGCTAATGTGATGAACCTATAATTATTCTATTTATTTATTTATTTATTTATTTAAATGCTGTTTCAATTTACACCACGTTGCAAATATTCGCCATGCAAATTATTTGCCATCAGATTTTTTAAATAATACCTATGGTTCATTCATCGCTGAATACCTTATAAATAACCGTTACTGTGCCAAAAATTTCAGAGTCAACTTATTCTTCATTCTAAGTAAGTCGCCCTCGCTCTATCATTTAAAGATTCTAGAAACTATTTGCATTAATTCTGCGAGAATTCTCCTTGTAAACAAAGCGAAAATCTTAATGTGGTTGCAATTTAAGTTTTCCTCCCTTTTCCCCTCGCTATAATATCCATTTAATTTTATTTTTCTCTTCATCGTAATCTTAACCTGCAATTCTATTAAGCAAGGTTCGATATCGGTTAGCTAGCTCTCTGCTTTTTATTTATTTTCTAATTAATGTATAAAAATAAAATGGTTCTTATATATATATATATATATATATATATATATATATATATATATATATATATATATATATATATACACTTCAGAATAAAGTTATTTAACAATCAGCTGGTATGGAAACCTGTGATTATAGGATTTACAAAATATTACTTACAGTAATATTATATAGGTTATCCCATCTAAATAAGAATTGCTCGATATACAAGATAGAGCAAATAAATTAAATTACAGTGATTCAATGAATTAAAAAAAACTTTTTGAAGTGAAATGTTTGAGTTTAATATCAAAGATTTTTATTATTCTAAGCAAGACAAAGAATACTTTAGAAATTTTATCTCCTTATCCTATAGGGTTTCGATGTCTACCATCTCTTCAAAGAAGAAAATATTAGCAAATATTTATAAAGGCATGTACCGTATTTTCTAAAGTCAGTGAGACATGGAAAATCAAAGTTAAAAGTAATTGATTAATCAGAAGTCATATAGCAAGGAAAATTGAAGAAAAGAATATAAAAATTTAGATCTAAATTGCGCGATAAAATCCATGGTGACTGCTTTTAAAGCAGTGAGGTAATAAGATCCAATCTGTATATTGGGTAATCCACATAACTGAGTAGATATCCGGGCCGGGTCGGGCATATTCCTGGAGTAATATAATGGAGTAACAGTTATATGTACGCCTATATGAACTATAATAATACATTGTTTCATATAAAGAGGTTACCGCACGACCGTAGCTAGAAGGCACCTTATTAAATAAAATTTATTAAAGAGAGTTTTTGTTTATGTACATGTATGACTGTGTG
The DNA here is from genome assembly GCF_053919585.1 of Euprymna scolopes. NCBI lineage: Eukaryota > Metazoa > Mollusca > Cephalopoda > Sepiida > Sepiolidae > Euprymna > Euprymna scolopes. The sequence continues at coordinate 24,449,260 of NC_136508.1, read as the reverse complement.
TATTTGCGTTAGGGGTAAGCAGCTATCTCTGTGTGTATTTGTATATATGTAGATGTATACGTGTGTGTGTATAGATATCTATATATCTATATAACTCATATTTATATTTATATATATATATACATATATGTATGTATGTAGTATGTATGTATGTATGTCCCTCTCCACCCAACCCACGTGGTGAAGGCAACCTTTCTAGGAGAAGCAAATCTCTGATTTAAAAAACAAAGCGGGAGACCAGTACCCGCATTAAGCTGGTCTGCAGTTTAATTTGTTGCTGGCTATCTTGCTCTTGCTTGTTGCTGGATCTCAACATTTTGAACCGAGAGAGAGACTTAGCTGTCGTACAAAGCTAAGACTCTGTAACTTCATCTTTGTGTAGAGACTCCCTCAGGCATTTGGGCTCATGGATTTTAAATGTCTGAGGGAGTGGCACTCGTCTGACAAGACGTTGCAATCATCATCATGTATGTATGTATGCAAGTATGTATGCCCATATGAGTGTGTATATATATATATATATATATATATATATATATATATATGTGTGTGTGTGTGTGTGTGTGATTTATTGAAAGGTGTATCCGATTAGGATCTACAGGTTTTAAGTTTCCCAATTAACAGTTTTATTAGTATTAATATAATTATAGAAGTAGTATATAATATGCAGGGGTGTATGGCTATTTATGTTAAGTATCTGTATAGATAAAACTATGTGTATGGCTATCTATATAGATTATATGGGTGTGCGTTTACGTTTAGTGTAAATGTGTATTTAACTGTATATGTGTGTGTATCTTTATGCATGTGTATATATATGTACGCGGGTGTATCAGAGTATGGATTTGTGTACATGTATTGAGGTATATTTATACGTGCAGAAGTTGGTAGTCTTCTTGAATATATTTATATTTATTTTATTTTTATACTTATAATTTATATTTCTGTGCGTATATGTACGTTGGAATATAAAAAAACGTGAATATCCACCCCTGAGTGTGTATATATATATATATATATATATATATATATATATATATATATATATATATATATATATATATATATATATGCAGAACACGGTCACTCATTTAATTTAGATCATGCGAAAATTATTAAATACGTGATGGATAGAGCTAAAAGAAGACTTTTAGAATCAGCACTAATATTAAATACTAATACTATTACGCAAAGAAAAGGCTTCTACCATTTAGCATAGGGAAAATAATAATCTGAGAACAAAATATCAAAACAGATCATGGCTAACCGTTTTTTCCTTATATATCTCAACAAAATGAATAAGTTTACAGAAAAAAAAAGTGTACATATTTATTTAACGTATTTATAAAAGTGTATATATAGACATTGAACAATCCAACCTTCCCATACGCACACATATGTTTGTCCTTCCCGGCATAGGTAGGATTCAAAAACTGTCTTTTTCGCACGATCTATGACTTTTTCTTTTCTTACATTTTTATTTCAATTATCCTGAAGATGTCCACTGAAATAAGGACGAAACGTTGATTATTTTAATAATTTCATTCGGTTTTTTCTATTTTTTCTCAAAATATATATATATATATATATATATATATATATATATATATATATATATATATATATATATATATCTGTGTGTGTGTTTTACTTCTAGAATAGAATGTGTATGTAAACTGAAAATGCCGGCCTAACTGCACTGGATAACCACCTGAAGTATCTAGACGCTTTGGACCACCGGCCAGGCAAGACAAAATGTCTGGTCTCTCAAGCACGTTATAACGCAAAAAAAAAAGGACGAGATAGATAAAAAAGAATATAAAAAGGGAATAAAAGTAAGAAGTTAAGATATGGAAAGATAAAAACCTGTGAGGAATAGATCGTTGAAGGACCTTACTTATCCTCCGCCACACATACCCCCCACACACATATATTAGGTGACAAGATTTCTAATTTTGTAAACGAAATAAGGAATTGTTTTGTTTTTTTGTGTGTGTGTGTGTGTGTGTGTGTGTGTGTGTTGAAATGTCAGTATTCGAAGATTATTTGTGGCCTGAAGACGTAATCTCCCCAACACGGGTGATTACAGAAATATGTATGCACATATGTAGCCATCAATGTTTGTATAAATAAATTTTTTATATATATATATATATATATATATATATATATATATATATATATATATATATATATCGCGGTTCGCCTTTCTTAATTTTTCAATGCGCAGTATAACAAATCTGCGTTTCTTCATGGCGAATAATGTGGAAAAATCACTTTTAGTTCGAAGCAAACTCGTTTGATATACAAAAATGCACTTTTGTTGTCATACGTGTGTAATATAAAACAAGTTTTCTCTTTTTGCAGCAAGTCAGACAAAAAAAAAATAGACGAAGTAAAAAAAATCGAATTTAATAAACGGACGCATAATTGTCTCAGACTTTGAATTAGTGTTGGCTTTTTTCAGATGCGTATTTTCAAGCTGTACTTTATTTGTCGTTTTCCAGTAATGCAAATCTCAGTCTACATAATATATCAGAAATATGATACTTACCAATTCTACGTAAAAGGATAAAAGAGAGAAAAAGACTGGTAAGTATTAAAGATTGCATAGGCGATGGGTTCTCATCGTGGACTCCTCGCACTCTCTGGGGTGTGAGACGATATTTTACGAGGGCGCTAGAAAAATTGAGATAAAGTATAAGGTATTAGCTATCTGTACCTTTTTGTGTTGTGTTTTTGTTTTCTTATGCGCTGTGCTTACTTTGTAGCTGTTATTTATAAAAGTGTGTATATTTTAAGCATTTGAAAACAAGTACAAGGTGGAACGATAAAATTGTCGCCATAGAAAAGACGGCATAATTCCATTTCTGTTTGATGAAAATGTTTTTTTTTTGTTTTTTGTTTTTTTTTTGTTGTTTTTTTTTTGTTTTGTTTTTTTTGTCAGACCATTTACTAGTTGGTCAGTTGTGTACAAATCCCAAGAGCGATAGGAGCCTTCTATCATGTCTGAAAATGACACAATATTCAACGAGCAAAATTGGAGATGTGTCGCTCTATAACTCATGCGCTCTACTGATCTCAGTTATGACAACAGGACCATTGCCAGCATCCTCAAAATGCAAATCCAAACGGTTCAACGCTTGAGCGCACAGCTCAACGAAGTTTCCGGTCACGGTTATTGTATTTGCTGTGGTTTCAAGTGAGGGCCACTCGTGCCATCTCACATTTTCGAATTCGACTTGAAAGTCAATACCAAAGTGTACCTGAATGTATTGAAGAGTGCGGTGATCTCCTGGTGCAATCACAATCCCGTTGGCAGACCCTGAGTGTGGCAGCAGGACTCTGCGCCGGCCCACAAGTTCAAACAACCCCAGGCTTGGCTTCAGGAGGAATGCTATGACTTTGTACCCTTCTCTTACTGGCCCTCTTCCTCCTCAGACCGTAACCTGCTGGACTACTTCGTTTGATCATACGTCGAGACCATCATCAGCATGACCTTCCACAAAACCAAAGCAAATCTGATCGCCGCCATCCACCAAGTATTCGCCGAACTCCTGCCAGCGCTTGTAGAAAAGGCATCCTTCTAGTTCCGGAGCCGTATCGAGACAGTGATTGAAGCTGAAAGTAAGCTACATTGAGTAGATATCAGCTTGACTACATAATCAAGTTACCTGAATCGATTCTTTTCAATAAAAGTTTTAAAATAAAAATAATAATAAAAATAAAATAATGAAAAATAAAAATAATGTTGTTTTCTTTGGGACGATAAATTCATCGTCTCTACCCTGTGATATCCTCCAGCTGCAATGCACTTGACGTACCGTTCCAACAACTTCTGGAAGGCTTCACGGAAGTCCTCTTGTGTAAGCGTGTCAATAATCCTGGTCACAGCCTCTTTCATCTCCTCAATTGTCTCATAACGACAGCATTTAGGGTTTCCCTTGAGCTTAGAGAATAAGGAAAAGTAACAGGCAACAATAGGAAAGGTTAGAAACTGTCTTGATTCCCATCTTGGTCAAATAGTCTGTGACAAGGATAGAGTTGTGGCTGCACCCTTGAGACAAACTTAGCACAAATCTTCAGTTCCTCGCGAATAATTGTGTGACAGTTCCCACACTGACATCAAACTGTGCACTTATTGTTTCTATAGACACACGACGGCCATTATTCATAAAATTCTTTATTTGGCCAATCAACTCTGATGTTATGACTTTCTTACTCCTCCCACACCTCTCATCATCCATCACAGATTCTCTACCTTCCTTGAATCTCTTATGCCACTAAAAAAATGATTCTCAATTCAAAGAAGATGGTCCAAACGCTACCTGAAGCATACCATACGTTTTTGTGACATTTTTCCTAGCTTAAAACAAAATTTTATTGCATATCTAAAGTGTCTTCACGTCCAGTTTGCATTTTTTAAATCCACCAGCTTTGACAATAAGGTTTTAGTAGGATGTATTCCAATTCCTGCTGTAGCTGTTCATTTGAACCTGAAATCATAAAAATTAATTCGTCATCTCATAAGATGTATAACAATAACATACTGAATTTTCAAGAGTCTAAGACAATTTAAAATGGCTGTAAAAAAAATTAGGAAACGTATCGAAGGCACTTCATATTTTTAGGTTCTTTCCAATATTAATTTGTTTTGTTTGTTTGTTTGTTTTTTTGCTAAAGTTTCTTGCAAATTATATTAAACTATAAACTTACGATTTTCTTTGAATGAAATATATGTCAAAATTCGCAAAACTTATCCTTGAATATTTTTAATAAATTTTAAGGGATACAAGGTTGTAGAGAAGTTTCTTGAAGTGAGCGATCAAAATAGGGCATAAACGATGCAATGAAAATACGAGGAAAATAATACACAAGAGATACAACGACTGATTAAAAGCCACTAAAAGCCAAAGTAATAAGAAAGATGAAACAAAACAAATCGAAAGGGATCATGGGAAGACAAACATGGAGTCACGTGCAAAATGAATAGTTGATGTTCAAAATGTAAAAAACATCTTAACTCCCCCTTCAATTTAGATTCATCAAAGTTCAAGAAATCAACCAATTTTAATTATGTTTAAGTGTTTATTTAATTAACTATCACTGGATCTAATAGATACAGTATATATATCAAAATATACTATTTTGTGTAAACAAAATCACCTTTAAGAAAATTATATAAGAATAAAGCCTCATAGATGTTAACAAATTTAAAAAAGAAATTAAAAATGGTTTTTATTGCGAAAAAAAGTCTCTATTTATGAAATAAATATAACTAGAAAAAAAAATTTTTTCTAAATAACAACATTATAATTGAATTCAGCATTGTTTATTCAATATTTTCACCAATGGTCAATTTTTGCGCGTATCTAAGATATTACTAAATTGGAAAATGGTATTCGGTCTTCTACACTCGCCATTTTTTTTTTTTAATTCAATTTTCACCCCAAACAAGACACAGTGCCACTTTGAAGTAGGGAGCTACTATCGGAGACATAATTTGCGGCGGCATTATGAAGGGATATGAGTATCAAGATGTTTGTTCACATTACATTTGAACTTCTGCATATCAGTACAGTTGGGAAATCAGAATCCCGCAAGGAAGTTCGAAAGACTTCCAGTTCTGGGGAAGAAACTATTGGAGTAAAATGCTTTCTTACACCTAGTGTTTGTAGGTATTTACTTATTTACTATAATAATTAAATACCTACAGACACTAGTGTTTCATCCTTTCGGGAATCATTAGTGCAGGGTGTCACGACTAACGCCAGTCGAGAGATTCGAACCCAGGCAACAGAAGTCGTGTCTGGCTTCATTAGCAAGGACCCGAACCACTCGGCTACCGACAACCACAAGAGATACAGTTTAAATTAAACATTTATTCTTTTTAAATATATATATATATACATATACATATATGTATATATACATACATATATATATATACATATATACATATATATATACATACATATATATATATACATATACATATATATATACATATACATATACATATACATATACATATATATATATATACATACATATATATATATATATATACATACATATATATATATATACATACATATATATATATACATACATATATATATATATATATATATATATATATATATATATATATATATATATATATATATATATATATATATATATATATAATGGTTGTATAGTTTCCTAGATGTAGTTAAACCTCAGCGAGAACAGAGCAGGATAACAGAATGTTTATTATATAAACATTATTGGTTATATATGTGTGTGTGTGTGTGTGTGTGTGTGTGTGTGTGTGTGTGTGTGTGTGTGTGTGTGTGTGTGTGTGTGTGTGTGTGTGTGTGTGCGCGTGCGTGCGCGCGCGTGCGTGCGTGCGTGCGTGCGTGCGTGCGTGCGTGCGTGTGTGTGTGTGTGTGTGTGTGTGTGTGTGTGTGTGTGTGTGTGTGTGTGTGTGTGTGTGTGTGTGTGTGCGTGGCATGTTGAGAATAATTGGTGTCCACCGCTTTTGGCGAGATTGGCAAATGTCATATATGCCTCATATTTAATTAAAATATCTTATAATAATAGTTCGCTAATGTTGTCTTATAAGAAGCATAATGTCTCATTTAGCGATCATTTGCATTGGAAAGTCTAAATTGCCGCCGGCCATAGTTTTCTCTGGCAGAAATGCCTGAGGCAATTCGCCTCGAGTTTGGAGTTCGATATTTACGCTACTATTCTTGAATGTAAAACAATATGAATTAAGAATCAAATTATTTTCTGTTAAAACTCAATTATTTTTGTCCGTTTTATTGGGGAGGGGAGTTATCAAGAAAAGAAAATTTCCTGGACTTTTTCTATTTAGAACGGTAAAAATACTTACACAACACGCATTTTGGAAATAAATTTGTAAACACTAAAAACATACCGACAATGATCGATAGTTTCTGAATTTTTTTAGATGAGGATTGGTTATTTATATTATTTGTATTCTTCCGACTATTGTTCTCATCTTGAGTGTTATTTTCACAACCTTTTCGTCAACGTAACCTCCGACCTTCTCGTGGTGTACATTGTCGATAGTGTCATGCTCTCGTTCCGTCAGCCATGGCTGGATAGAAGTCCTAAGTAATTCGCAATTGTATTTTCGGTTGCCGACACTGAGGGTTGAAATTTCAACTTTCAAAAGAATGTCATTTTACAATTGAATTTTTTCCAAGTACTATAACTAGTTTTTGGTTTCGATCTCAGCTCGAGTATTGTTTTATGTACAAGAATGAACTGTTTAGAAAAAAAAAAACATAGTACCTCCATGCCTCAGTTTCTTTTCGTTTTTTTAACTATATTTAAATTTACATTTAATACCTAGAGTATTCTTGTTTGTACTAAATAAGAATCCTGCATTAATTAAAATATACTATTTATACGTAGGAAGAACATGATACTCGGATGCACATGTCTCTGTTTCTCTCCATTTTTTTTTTTTCATTTTTTAAAATGAATTTAACGTTACGTTTAATACAGGGTATAGCCGGATACATCTTCTAGTCTTAAATAATACCATGCGCATTCCACCCACTGTCTCCACATCCTCTCGCGGCGGCGATCGTCGTCCAATTGAGCCCTAATCCTTAAGTGGACCTCTAGCTATTAATTGAGGTAACATCACTTAGAGAATTGGTTTCTTAGGCTTCGGGACAAGACCGCAGTGTAGTATCTGTTCTGAGGCTACACTTCACCTTTTCTGTCCTCGGTTAGTGGATGAGAAATCCTACATGATTGAGGCAAATATAATTTTTGTTCCTTGCTGTGAATGCTTAAACCACCTATTTTCTAAAAAGTATTAGTCATGAGTTCGCATGTGAATTGCGAGTACATCTTTTCGTGCCCATAAGTAAACCTTGTACAACAAGTACGTTTCGTTTCGTTAAATACAAGATGGAAAAAAAAGCAAATTCGCACAATATTTTTCTTTCGATTCAAGCAAGGCCGAAAAGCTGCTGAAACAGCTCGGGATATCAACGAAACATTTGGCCCATGAACCACTACTGAACGCAATGGTGGTTTAAGAAATTTCGTGGCGGCGGCGAGAGTCTTGAAGATGATGTAGTTGTCGGCCGTTGGATGTTAACAACGATCAATTAAGAGCCTTAGTCGAAGCTAATCCACGCACAACTGTTCGAGAACTTGCTTCTGAATTAGCCGTGACGTATACGACGATTTTCAACTCCCTCATCCACCATACTCACCAGGCCTTTCACCTAACGACTACCATTTTTTTAAGTATTTCGACAACTTTCTGCATGATGAATGCTTCAAAAGCCTAAGCGATATTAAAAACGTCTTCAGCGGCTTCATCGCCATCAGAACACAAGATTTCTACGTTACTGGCATAAATACACTTGTTTTCCGTTGGCAAAAGTGTGTTGATCCTGATGGTGCTTATTTCGATGAATATATTTTTTATTTGATCAGAAATGTGTTCATCTGAATTTAAAAGTTAAAATCCGCAAGAACTTTCTTGTCAACCCGATAGACCTCTTAATACATATTCAGTTCATAGATCATTCATTATTATAGCGTATTAGCAGGGAAACCTGACGTTGCCCGGTATTGAATGAGAATCAACCAATGTTCCACACTTCTAATACTTTTATTATTATCAAAATCGATGAAATCAATAGTTATTGATTAGCTGCTTTAGTCGGAAACCCTGTGCAGTGCACCGGAAGGAAGCCTAACATGCCTATCCAAAGTGATTTGGCCCATAATACGTTGTAGTTTACATTGCACTGTAGTAAACCTACAGTTGATTTTATGAAATTATTTTTATATAATGACTTGAATGCAAAAGTCAAGTATTATGTTTGGATTGTGCTCTAAACTGAAACAAGGGAGAGCGGAAAGAGAGATAAAAAGAGAAAGATAGGGAAAAGGAGAGATGCTGTTCCTAATAGTTTTATTTTTACTCGTTATTTTTTGCTTTATCTCTTTTGTGTTGATTTGTGGTTGCTTTTATTTGATTTTTTATTTGATTTTTTTTTTTTTTTTTTTTTTTTAGTATTTGTTTCGTCCTTGTGGATCCGGTCATCTGAAAAAACGGAAAAACGGATCGCTTTTTATCTGTCTCACGAAATGAATCTAGTATGAATGTTTAATTTGTTTAGAAATTAGTGTCCTTTTTTTTGGGGGGGGTCTCGCTCGATTTAAATTCTGCGTTGGTTGCTGCAATTAGTATGACACAAAAAAAAAAAACAGACTTGTTGCTTCCGGTTGATTGTAAAAAAAAATCATTTCCAACAATGTGCAGTCACCTGAACTGTTTATCGTCATATTTCCTGGTCGAAAATTACAATTCTGTTCGAATGCAGTAAAAGTTCATTTACATAGATCGTAAGACCATACATTGGTTTATCATGCAATTATAACAGACTTCAAATCTCATAAAGTGACTGAAGAATAAAACATAGCGATATATGTGTCTGACGTCATGCATTGTAGCTACG